>NC_052174.1:5969817-6690121 GCF_902713615.1 Scyliorhinus canicula
CTCTGACAGTGCGGCACTCCCTCAGTACTGACCCTCTGACAGTGCAGCACTCCCTCAGTACTGACCGTCTGACAGTGCGGCACTCCCTCAGTACTGACCCTCTTACAGTGCGGCACTCCCTCAGTACTGACCCTCTGACAGTGCAGCACTCCCTCAGTACTGACCCTCTGACAGTGCAGTACTGACCCTCTGACAGTGCAGCACTCCCTCAGTACTGACCCTCTGACAGTGCAGCACTCCCTCAGTACTGACCCTCTGACAGTGCAGCACTCCCTCAGTACTGACCCTCTGACAGTGCAACACTCCCTCAGTACTGACCCTCTGACAGTGCGGCCTTCCTCAGTACTGACCCTCCCACAGTGCGGCACTCCCTCAGTACAGACCCTCCCACAGTGCAGCACTCCCTCAGTACTGACCCTCTGACAGTACAGCACTTACTGAGTACTGACCATCTGACATGTCAGCAGTCCCTCAGCACAGACTCTCCAACAGTGCAGCACTCCCTCAGTACCGACCCTCTGACAGTGCAGCACTCCCTCAGTACTGACCCTCTGACAGTGCAGCACTCCCTCAGCTGACCCTCCGATAGGGCAGCACTCCCTCAGTACTGACCCTCTGACAGTGCGGTGCTCCCTCAGTAATGACCCTCTGACAGTGCAGCACTCCCTCAGTACTGACCCTCTGACAGTGCAGCACTTCCTCAGTACTGACCCTCTGACAGTGCAGCACTTCCTCAGTACTGACCCTCTGACAGTGCAGCACTCCCTCAGTACTGACCCTCTGACAGTGCGGCACTCCCACAGTACTGACCCTCTGACAGTGCAGCACTCCCTCAGCACTGACCCTCTGACTGTGCACCACTCCCTCAGTACTGACCCTCTGACTATTCTGCACTCACTCAGTACTGACCCTCTGACAGTGCAGCTCTCCCTTCATACTGACCCTCTGACAGTGCAGCACTCCCTCAGTACTGACCCTCTGACAGTGCAGCACTCCCTCAGTACTGACCCTCTGACAGTGCAGCACTCCCTCAGTACTGACCCTCTGACCCTGATGCACCCCCTCAGTATTGACCTTCTGCCAGTGGAGCACCCCCTCAGTACTGACCCTCTGACAGTGCGGCACTCCCTCAGTACTGACCCTCTGATATTGCAGCACTCCCTCAGTACTGACCGTCTGACAGTGCGGCACTCCCTCAGTACTGACCCTCTGACAGTGCAGCACTCCCTCAGTACTGACCCTCTGACAGTGCGGCACTCCCTCAGTACTAACCCTCCCACAGTGCGGCAATCCCTCAGTACTGACCATCTGACAGTGCGGCACTCCCTCAGTACTGACCCTCTGACAGTGCGGCTCTCCCTCAGTACTGACCCTCTGACAGTGCGGCACTCCCTCAGTACTGACCCTCTGACAGTGCGGCACTCCCTCAGTACTGACCCTCTGACATTGCGGCACTCCCTCAGTACTGACCCTCTGACAGTGCAGCACTCCCTCAGTACTGACCCTCCCACAGTGCGGCACTCCCTCAGTACTGACCCTCTGACAATGCAGCACTCCCTCAGTACTGACCCTCTGACAGTGCGGCACTCCCTCAGTACTGACCCTCTGACAGTGCAGCACTCCCTCAGTACTGACCCTCTGACAGTGCGCCTCTCCCTCAGTACTGACCCTCTGACAGTGCGGCACTCCCTCAGTACTGACCCTCTGACAGTGCGGCACTCCCTCAGTACTGACCCTCTGACAGTGCGGCACTCCCTCAGTACTGACCCTCTGACAGTGCAGCACTCCCTCTGTACTGACCCTCCCACAGTGCGGCACTCCCTCAGTACTGACCCTCTGACAATGCAGCACTCCCTCAGTACTGACCCTCTGACAGTGCGGCACTCCCTCAGTACTGACCCTCTGACAGTGCAGCACTCCCTCAGTACTGACCCTCCCACAGTGCGGCACTCCCTCAGTACTGACCCTCTGACAATGCAGCACTCCCTCAGTACTGAGCCTCTGACAGTGCGGCTCTCCCTCAGTACTGACCCTCTGACAGTGCGGCACTCCCTCAGTACTGACCCTCTGACAGTGCAGCGCTCCCTCAGTACTGACCCTCTGACAGTGCGGCACTCCCTCAGTACTGACCCTCTGACAGTGTGGCGCTCCCTCAGTACTGACCCTCTGACAGTGCGGCGCTCCCTCAGTACTGACCCTCTGACAGTGCAGCACTCCCTCAGTACTGACCCTCTGACAGTGCGGCACTCCCTCAGTACTGACCCTCTGACAGTGCGGCACTCCCTCAGTACTGACCCTCTGACAGTGCGGCACTCCCTCAGTACTGACCCTCTGACAGTGCGGCACTCCCTCAGTACTGACCCTCTGACAGTGCGGCACTCCCTCAGTACTGACCCTCTGACAGTGCAGCACTCCCTCAGTACTGACCCTCTGACAGTGCGGCACTCCCTCAGTACTGACCCTCTGACAGTGCGGCACTCCCTCACTATTGACTCTCTGCCAGTGAAGCACTCCATTGGTACTGAACCTCTGACCGTTCCGTTTTCACTCATTCCTTATTCTCTGGAAGTTCACATCTCCCAAATGTGTTTGAAAATTCCTATGGTGCTCCATTTCCTGCTCCACTTTAATAGTTTGACGTCATTTGCACCCTCCATTGATACCGGTCGATGTTAAAGATGGTCTCAGATGGAATGGAAAGATGTGCAAAGATGAGTAAGAGGCCTGAAGATCAGGAAAATGATAGAAATCAACAAATTCTGAGGGAAGAGAACAATGACGAGGGAGTATTTGAAGTGTGGGAGGGCACGAGCAAGAAGTATGGAGCCAGGCAGTAAAAGCGTGCTGTGTATCAGAGAATGCATCCCTGCTGGTGTGACGTCACGTGACCTGTCGTGACGCTGGGCTTTCAGTTCTCCATCTTAGATTGTTTGAGCCACATCCCGAATCAGACCCCTCATCGTGTTTGTAAGAATCCAGAGTCCAGGCACCTCCACATCGTTCCTGCGGGCGGCAAACTCGGTGTGACAAAAGAGCAAACTGGCGATGAGGATTGAGGCAACAAAGCGGAATTAGCGGTGGAAATGAAGCCTCGAGCTGACCGGCGGAGGGGGCGTAGAAAGGGGGGAAAGATTCTCGGGACTGGTGTCACCCACACACGCACACACACACACATCTGGTGAAGCACAGCCGCTGATGCTGAAGTGTTTTTTTTTAAGTCGACTGCAACCCGTGAGGAAAGCAACGAGTCAAATCTGCAGGGACTGCGCACGTGTGAAAGCAAAGCAAGCTGCGGCAACGGGGATTCGGATGTCATCTGTCTCGGTCCAGGACACCACTCTGGAAATTGGCAATCCACAGTCAGACAAAAAGAACGTTTCTAAGTTGCATTCGTGATAAGGGGATCTCTTGTGCTAAACACCTGAAAAAATTGGAAGGGAGGAAGTTGGTTGAAGTGTGGACCCTAGTGGCTGGTGTCTAGAATGACTGTATAAACAAGTGCCATGGAAGCATTTGATTCTCTTTTAAAAATAAATTCAGAGCACCCAATTCTTTCTTTAGCAATTAGAATAGACTAGAATAGAACAGTACAGCACAATGCTTCGGCCCTCAATGTTGTGCCGAGCCATGATCACCCTACTCAAACCCACGTATCCACCCTATACCCGGAACCCAACAACCCCCCCCCTTAACCTTACTTTTATTAGGACACTAAGGGCAATTTAGCATGGCCAATCCACCTAACCCGCACATCTTTGGACTATGGGAGGAAACCGGAGCACCCGGAGGAAACCCACGCACACACGGGGAGGACATGCAGACTCCGCACAGACAGTGACCCAGCCGGGAATCGAACCTGGGACCCTGGAGCTGTGAAGCATTTATGCTAACCACCATGCTACCCTGCTGCCCAATTAAGGGGCAATTTAGCATGGCCAATCCACCTACGCTGCTCATCTTTGGGGTCTGGGGGTGAGACCCACGCAGACACGGGGAGAATGTGCAAACTCCACATGGACAGTGACCCAGACTTAATAGTCATATAATTTCACAGTTCAGTTGGACGCAAAACCTTTGTGCTGCTGAAAAATGTAGTTCACCGAGCAAAAGCGACAGAAAAGTCCTGTATCGAACGAATGAAGATTTCAGAAGAACGTTTCCCTCCTCGATCATTGTTAATGGCAGAAAGGTTTCAGTTTCACCACCACAGTCAGGAAGAAGGTTATTTTATAATTTATGGTGATTTTAAAAGGTTAGCAAAATACTGCATGTTTTGAGCAACATTAGATGACACTGCTTGTGATAGGCTGATGTGTGAAATCCGCGGTGAAGCTATTTCAAAGAAGTTGCTTACTGTGAGCAATTTAACTCTCTCAAAGCTGCTGCGGACGTTGCCAAGTCAATGAAGCCAGCAACGAAAGCAGCTTCACAGATCGTGGCTGGAGCGAAGATTCACAAAGTGGAGACGGTTAGCAACAAGGCTGCAACAGTCCAACCAGGTCATTGGAAAACACAGATTTGACACTTAGCGGGTGAGTGCTGGAGTAGAGAAAATAAGCGCAAGAACTCTGACAAGAAGGGTCATATTGCCAAAACATGTTGTGCAGGATGGACAAGAAAAAAACACATCTCAGCAGAATATTCCTGTCTATTAGCTGGTGGACAACGTTCAAGACCACTTAGGAGACAATGTAGCCGTACAACTTCAGGATCTAAAACTAGACATCCAGTCGGTGCAGGGGGGATCAACAACCCTTCCCAGAAGTTGATGGTAGCTGAGTAAAAATGGATATGGGTGTAGCTGTATCATTGATACCTGAGACAAGTTATAATCATAAGTTGAAGCCTCTGTCTAAGAATGTACACAGAACGAGTCGTACCATCAGTGGGCTTAATGACAGAAGTTGAAGTTCAAAATGTCTCAAAGCTGGAACCGTGCCATACACCATCAGTCCAGAAGTTGAAAAGGGAGACATTGAACCAGCTGCTACAAATGATTGGGCAACACCAATGGTTCCTGTATTGAAACGTGTTGGTTCAGTGATAATACGTAGAGATTATAAAACAACTATTGATCTACTAATATGCATCGGTCAATATTCACAGAATCACACAGGGCAGAAGTGGCCCTTCAACCTATTGAGTCTGCACCGACACATGGAAAACACCTGACCTACCTACCCAATCCCATTTACAAACACTTGGTCCATAGCCTTGAATGTTATGGTGTGCCAAGTGCTCACCCAGGTATTTTTTAAAGGGTGTGAGGCAACCAGCCTCTACCACACTCCTAGGCAGTGTATTCCAGACCGTCACCACCCTCTGGGTAAAAACCTTGTGCCCCTCAGCTTGAACTTAGTCCCCACATAACTGGCCCTTCAACTAAGGGGAACAGCTGCTCCCTATCCACCCTGTCCATGCCCTTCATTATCTTGTACACTCTATCAAATCGCCCCTCAATCTTCTCTGCTCCAGCGAGAACAACCCAAGCCCATTCAACCTCTCTTCATAACTGAAACGTTCCATCCCAGGCAACATCCTGGTGAATCCCCTCTGCGCCCCCTCCAGTCCAATCACATCCTTCCTATAACGTGGCGACCAGAACCGCACCCAGTGCTCCAGCTGTGACCTCACCAAAGTGCTCCAACTCCCAACATGACCTCCCTGCTTTTGTAATCTGTGCCTCGATTGATAAAGGTAAGTGTCCCTTCTGCCCTTTTTCCACTCTATTAACCTCCCACCTTCAGAGGTCTATGGACAAAAACATAAAAGTCCTTTTCTTCCTCAGAACTTCACATTGTCAGGCCATTTATTGAATACTTTCTTGTCAAATTACTCCTTCCAAAGTGTATCACCTCACACTTTACAGGGTAATATTTCATCATCTACTTAGCTGCCCATTTGACCATCCCAACTGTATCATCCTGTAAACCAAGATACTCAACCCCATTGTTATCCATACGGCCAATCATTTTGTCATCTGCAAATTTACAGATCCCACCCCTCATATTGTCATCTATGTCATTTATATAAATGGCAAACAATAGGGTTCCGAGCACCGATCTCTGTGGTCCCCCACTGGACACGGGCTTCCAGTCACTAAAGCAGACGTCTGTCATCACCCTCGGTCTCCTACAGCTAAGCCAATTTTGAATCCACCCTATCAAGTTACCCTGTATCCCATCTGCATTTGCCTTCGTTATAAATCTTCCATGTGGGGCCTTGTCAAAGGCTTTACTCAAATCCAAATAAATGACATCAACTGCGCCACCCTCATCGACACCTGGTCACCGCCTCAAAAGATTCTCCAGCCCTCCCACACCTCCCCCGTGGCCAGAGAGGAATTAATTGTGTCAGGTGCCTTATAATCTGCTCCCAAGATGTGGGCATCAATAGGCTTGGCTAGCCTTTATAATCCCTCTCTAATTTCCCTTACGACGCTTATAGTGGTGCGTCTGGAACTGCAAATCTTTGATAGAATAGATGGCGCGACCATTTGGTAGGAGCAGTGAAGAATGAACCACTTTGCTGTGGGTTCTGGAGTCACATGTAGGCCAGACAGGGTAAGGACGGCAGATTTCCTTGCCTGAAGGAAGGTGAGTGCAGCAGATGGGTTGAACGATAACCTGACAGCTTTTCCTGTCGACCAACTTTTAAAAGTGAAGTCTAACTGCTTGCAAGGTGAATTGGACATTCTGAATTCTCCCTCGGTGTACCCGAACAGGCGGCGGAATGTGGGGACTGGGGGATTTTCACAGTAACTTCATTGCAGCCGACCTGTGACACGAATAAAGATTATTATTGTAACTATCGGATTGTCGTTGTACATTAGCCAGGTCTTACGCACAGCTCTTTTCCAAACCACTCCAGGATATGTGGAAATAAGTTACAAGCTGCCACAACTTCCTCCCTGTGATTGCTCATTACACAAAACAATCGCAAGTTCCATGAGGCCAGACAAGGGCACGTAAACCGTGATAGACCGTGGAATATAAGGGAGGGGAAGAGCCCAACCAGTCAATGCTGGTGTTTATAGTCTCAGTGTGCCTTCCTCATTGAGATCTCTTATCATAACCTTCTCCCTCAAATGTCTGTCCAGCTTCCCCATAAATGTATCAATATTATTCACTTCAACCACTCCCTGTGGTATCAGGTTCCACATTCTCACCACTCACTGGGTCAAGATGTTTCTTTTGATCACCTCATGTTGGATTTCATGCCGACTACCTTCGCTGATGGCCTCTCTATATCCACATGTATCAAAATTGTTGCTAATTTTAAAAATCTATCAGACCACCCCTTCGTCTTTTTCACAGAGTAAAGAGACCTCACCTTTCCAGATCTATATACCCACAATTTCTGGTTTTACTCTTTTAAATCTTCTCTGCGCCCTCTCCTGTGCCTGAATATACTATCTATAGTATTGTAACCAGAACCACACTCAGTAAATCCCGTCTAACCTCAGGTTAAAGGCGCGTTTAGCAAAATTCTCTCGAAGGTTTACCAGACTGATTCCAGGGATGGCGGTTCTGACATATGAGGAGAGATTGAGTCGGTTATAGAATTCATAGAATTTACAGTGCAGCGGGAGGCCATTCGGCCCATCGAGGCTGTACTGTCCCTTGGAAAGAGCACCCTCTCCAAGCCCACACCAACTCCACCTCATCCTCTGAACCCAGTAACCCCAATTAACCTTTGTTTGGACACTGATGGCAATTTAACACAGCCAATCTTTGTAACCAGAACCACACTCAGTAAATCCCGTCTAACCTCAGGTTAAAGGCGCGTTTAGCAAAATTCTCTCCTTCTATCGCTCTCGAAATAAAAAAGGGTTCGTTTTTGTTTTAATGAACTTGCGACCCTGCAGTACAACTTGTCATGATTGATGTTTTTGTACCCGGACATCCCTCTGTTCCTCTCCCCTATCTAGACTTGCACCTTCTCAGTAATATGTGACCTACCCTATTCTTTCAACCAAGATGTACAATCTCATATTTATCCGTGTAGAACTTCTGCAAGTTTATTAATGTCCTCCTGTAACTTGTTGTAGTCTTCCTCGGTATATATAAATGATTTGGAGGAAAATGTAATTGGTCTGATTAGTAAATTTGCGGACGACACAAAGGTTAGTAGAGTTGGGAATACTGAAGCGGATTGCCAGAGGATGCAGCAGGATTATAGATCGGTTGGAGACTTGGGGTGGGATTCCCCGGGAATCGGCGGGGCGGGCAACTCCGGCGGGAAGGAGTGGCGTGAACCACTCCGACGTCGGGCCGCCCCAAAGGTGCGGGGTCCTCCGCACCTTCAGGGGCTAGGCCGGCAAGGAAGGGGCTTGGTGCCACGCCAACCGGCGCCGAAGGGCCTCCGGCAGCCGGCGCGAGTTGGCGCATGCGCGGGAGCGCCAGCGTCTGCTGGCGTCAACCCAGCACATGCGCAGGGGGGGGGGGTTCATCTCCGCATTGGCCATGGCTGAGGACCACAGCGCCCAAAGTGGAAGAATAGAGTGCCCCCACGGCACAGGTCCACCTGCGGAACGGTGGGCCCCAATCACGAGCTAGGCCACCATGGGGGCACCTTCCGGGGCCAGGTACCCCCGCGCCCCCCTGAGGACCCCGGAGGCTGCCTGCGCAGCCAGGTCCCGCCGGCAAATACCCTGGTGTAATATACAGCTGCCAGCGGCCGCCGACCAGCGCGGCGTGATTCCCGCCCCCGACAAATCCCCAGCGCCGGAGAATTCGGCCGGAGAATACAGTCAGTGGTTGGACCATGAGGAGTATTAACAGCAGAGGGATCTGGGTGTACAGGTCCACAGATCACTGAAAGTGACAATGCAGGTGGATAAGGCAGTCAAGAAACTATACAGTAAGAAGTCTTACAACACCAGGTTAAAGTCCAACAGGTTTGTTTCAAACACGAGCTTTCGGAGCGCAGCTCCTTCTTCAGGTGAATGGAAAGGCTTGTTCCAGAAATGTTTATATAGACACAGTCAGAGATGCCCCGGAATGCGAGCACCTGCAGGCAATCAAATCATCAAAGATGCAGAGATTGCTTTTTTGCATCTTTGTAGAAACTGAATGTCAGTGTCTATATGCGCGATTTGATGATTTGATTGCCTGCAGGTGCTCGCATTCCGGGGCATCTCTGACTGTGTCTATATAAACATTTCTGGAACAAGCCTTTCCATTCACCTGAAGAAGGAGCCGTGCTCCGAAAGCTCGTGTTTGAAACAAACCTGTTGGACTTTAACCTGGTGTTGTAAGACTTCTTACTGTGCTCACCCCAGTCCAACGCCGGCATCTCCACATCAAGAAACTATACGGCATGCTTGCCTTCATCGGTCGAGGTTTTGAGTATAAAAATTGGCAAGTTATGCTGTAGTTCGGCCGCACGTGGAATATTGTGCACAATTCTGGTTGCCACACTGCCAGAAGGACGTGGAGGCTTTGGAGAGGGTGCAGAGGAGGTTTACCAGGATGTTGCCTGATCTGAAGGGTATTAACAATGAGGAGAGGTTAGATAAACTTGGATTGTTTTCACTGGAACAATAGAGGTTGATGGGCGACCCGATAGAGATGAGAAAATCATGAGCGGCATGGACAGATTGGATAGTCAGAGCTTTTTCCCAGGGTGCAAGAGACAATTACTAGGGGTCATAGGTTTAGGGTTCAAAGGGGAAAGTTTAAAGGAGATGTGCGAGGCAGGTTTTTTACACAGAGGGTGGGAAATTGCTGCTGGAGCAGGTGGTAGAAGCAGATTAGATAGCGAGTTTTAAGAGGCATCTTGACGAATATATGAATAGGATGGGAATAGAGGGATACGGATCTCGTTGTTCATGTTTCCCTTTCTCCTCAAATTCTGGCCCTCTCTCTTGCTGTCACCAGCCCTCTACAAAAATGAACCCTTGATCCCATTGTCCTCGGAAACAGCCATCCCATCTCCGACTTCCCTTTCCTCTCGAAGGTCACCTCGCAAATCTATACCTATCTCTCGCACAGCTTCACGCTTCAGGTCCTCCAATCAGGTTTCTGCCTTTGCCACAGTTCCGAAACAGCTCTTATCGAAGTCACAAATAACGTCCTGTGCTGCTGTGACAAAGAGGAAATTTCCCTCCCTGGTCCTTCCCGATCCACCTGCAGCATCTGGTAACGTCGACCACACCATCCTCCACCAACACCCTCTCCACTATTGTCCAAGCTCTCACTGAGTTCCATTTGCCAGACAATTCCCCAAATTGACTCCTCTTCCTTCTCCTGTACTATTCCTCTCGATCTATCCTTGGTCTCCTCTTATTTCTCATCTTTATTCTCCCTCTCGGTGACATAATGGCCGTGGAATGCCCTACCTGCAACAGTAGTGAACTCGCCAACATTGAGGGCATTTAAAAATTTATTGGATAAGCATATGGATGATAAGGGCATAGTGTAGGTTAGATGGCCTTTAGTTTTTTTTTTCCATGTCGGTGCAACATCGAGGGCCGAAGGGCCTGTACTGCGCTGTATCATTCTATGTTCTATGTTCTATAATCTGAAAACATTTCCCGTACACGTACACTGACGGGCACCCAGCTCTAACTTACCTCCGACCCCCTCGACCCCACCACTGCCTGTCCGTTGCCGGGCTGTGTGTCCAACATCCGGTACCAAGTGACATTTCGTCCAAATATTGGGAAGACTGAGCGATAATTCTCATCGCAAACCCTGCTCCTGAGCCACAGACTCTACCCCTCTCCCAGCAACTGTGCGAGGCTGAAATTGTTTCTATCTGATTTGACCCTGAACCTCATATTTGCGTCATCATTGACACTGCTCGCTTTCCACCCCGTAACAGGAGGATGCAGAGATGCTTCAGTGTGATTTGTACAATGTCATGTGAGAGGACCTTTAAGAAATGGTTTTTTATAAATGGGTGTGTATATAAATATCTGCAGTGAGAGTACCTTTAAGAAATCATAGATTTATCATAGAATTTACAGTGCAGAAGGAGGCTATTCGGCCCATCAAGTCTGCACCGGCTCTTGGAAAGAGCACCCTACCCAAGGTAAACACCTCCACCCTATCCCCATAACCCAGTAACCCCACCCAACACTAAGGGCACTTTTGGACACCAAGGGCAATTTAGCACGGCCAATCCACCTAACCTGTTCATCTTTGGACTGTGGGAGGAAACCGGAGCACCCGGAGGAAACTCACGCACACATGGGGAGGATGTGCAGACTCCGCAGAGACAGTGACCCAAGCCGGAATCGAACCTGGGACACCGGAGCTGTGAAGCATTTGTGCTATCCACAATGCTACCGTGACGAGAATGGATGTTTCTTAACTGCAGTGATGTCAGAGAGTGGGTGGAGCTGGGCTGTCTATCGGCTTTTTACTTTTGTTTTAGGCTGTTTGCTGCAGGGTGTGTTTTAGTTTTGTTTTCAGAGCTGGATAGCTGCAGTCACAGCCAGAAGGGGTATGAATCTCTCTCTGTAATCGAAAGACTGTAAATTGATCCTGGTGATTTAAAACTAATAACAATAGTGACTAAACCTGATGTGCTTCTGGTAAAAGGTGTTTTAAGTCGTATGGATGTTAAAAGGAAAGCTTAAATGATTACTTAGTGTTGTATTCTTTGGGGGTTGTATTTGAATTGATGGTTGCTAAAATGTTCACTGTATGTTTTAAAAAGGTGAACTTGAGTTCATAGAATAAACATTGTTTTGCTTTAGAAAATACTGTTCCATTTCTGCTGTACCACACCTGCAGAGTGGGCCGTGTGCTCCCCATACCACAATCTATTAAAAGTGGTGGGTCAGGGGAACTCCATGATACACTTTGGGGTTCTCTAAACCCTGGCCCATAACAACAGAGTGAGTGGACAAATACGTGATAGAATTCAGTATGATGCGGATAGTTGTGAGGCAGCAAAAACAGGAAGGACGATTATTATCAGAATCGTTATACAACGAGAGAGGGGATTGTGCAACGAGACCTGGGTGTCCTCGTACACCAGTCGCTGAATGTAAGCATGCAAGTACAGCAGGTGGTAAAAAGGCAAGTGGTGTGTTGGCCTTCATAGCGATAGGATTCGAGTACAGGAGCAGGGATGTGTTGCTCTAATGGTACAGGGCCTTGGTGAGACCACATCTGGAGTATTGTGTGCAGTTTGTGTCTCCTTTTCTGAGGAAGGATGTTCCTGTTCTAGAGGGAGCGCAGCGAAGGTTTACCAGACTGATTCCAGGGATGGCGGTTCTGACATATGAGGAGAGATTGAGTCGGTTATAGAATTCATAGAATTTACAGTGCAGCGGGAGGCCATTCGGCCCATCGAGGCTGCACTGTCCCTTGGAAAGAGCACCCTCTCCAAGCCCACACCAACTCCACCCCATCCTCTGAAGCCAGTAACCCCAATTAACCTTTCTTTGGACACTGACGGCAATTTAACACGGCTAATCTGCCTAACACGCACATCTTTGGACTGTGGGAGGAAGCCGGAGCACCCGGAGGAAACCCACGCAGACACGGGGAGAACGTGCAGACTCCGCACAGACAGTGACCCAAGCTGGGAATCGATCCTGGGACCCTGGAGCTGTGAAGCAACAGTGCTAAACACTGTGCTACCATGCTGCCCTATTGTATAAGGATTGTATTCCCCAGAGTTCAGACGAATGAGGGGGGATCTCATAGAAACTTATAAAATTCCAACTGGACTAGACAGGGTAGATGCAGGGTGTTCTCGATGGTAGGGGAGTCCAGAACCAGGGGGCACAGTCTGAGAATACGGAGTAAAACATTTAAGCACTGAGGTGAGGAGAACGTGGGAGGAGGTGGGGCAGCAGGGTAGCATGGTGGTTAGCATAAATGCTTCACAGCTCCAGGGTCCCAGGTTCGATTCCCGGCTGGGTCACTGTCTGTGTGGAGTCTGCACGTCCTCCCCCTGTGTGCGTGGGTTTCCTCCGGGTGCTCCGGTTTCCTCCCACAGTCCAAAGATGTGCGGGTTAGGTGGATTGGCCGTGATAAATTGCCCGTAGTGTCCTAATAAAAGTAAAGTTAAGGGGGGGTTGTTGGGTTACGGGTATAGGGTGGATACGTGGGTTTGAGTAGGGTGAGCATGGCTCGGCACAACATTGAGGGCCGAAGGGCCTGTTCTGTGCTGTACTGTTCTATGTTCTATGTTCTAACGTTCTTCACCCTCAGAGTGGTGAGCCCCTGGAATTTGCTACCTCAGTATGTTTGTACCCATTCAAGAAGGAATTATAAATGAGGTTAAAGATAAGGGATGAAAGGATGTGGCGGTAAAGTGGGAATAGGTTACTATGTTCGAAGAATGGCCATGATCATAATGAATGGAGGAGCAAGTCCAAAGGGCCGAATGGCCTCCTCCTGCGCCCAATATGTTTCTATCCCATCCAAAAGATAACACTCTTGACAGTTAAATACAATGGAGGGGACCCTCCTGCCTGCATCTGACATTCATTACGATGAAGGATGGTGGAGTGTGCTGTGGACATTTGGTAGCAATCCTTCGACAGGGTTGCATCACTGACATTGACCATTTTGAAAGCTCCCCCCCCCCCCCCCCCCCCCGCCCCCCTCAGCTGATTGACCCCTTGAGCACAGAAATCAGGTCCGGGGATGAAAATTGGATCCCAATGACCCTCCTGTTGTTATGGGCCAGGGTTTAGAGAACCCCAAAGTGTATCATGGAGTTCGCCTGACCCACAACTTTTAATAGGTTCTGGTATGGGGAGCACGCGGCCCACTCTACAGGTGTGGTACAGCAGAAATGGCAAAGTATATTTTAATGCAAAACAATAATTATTCTATGAACTCAAGTTGACCTTTTTAAAACATACAGTGAACACCTTAGCAACCATTAATTCAAATACAAACCCCAAAGAATACAACACTAAGTAAATCTTCAAGCCTTTTCACATCCATAAGACGTAAAGCACCTTGTGCCAGAGTGCATTAGGTTTACATTCACTACTGAGAACATTTATAATTTTGAATTCACAAAATGATCCAGAGATAGTCTTTTCATGGCAGAGAGATCAACAGTGCACCTGCTCTGTTTGGCCTCAGCTCCAACACTGAAAACAAAACTAAAACACACCCTGCGGAAAACAGCCTAAAACAAAAGTAAAAAGCTGACAGACAGCCCTGCTCCACCCACTCTCTGACATCACTGCAGTTTCTTAAAGATACTCTCACTACAGATATTTATATACACACCCATTTATAAACACCCATTTCTTAAAGGTACACTCACATGACACTGTTCACAGATATCTTGCACTGTCCTGACTCCCAACAGATTTGTGGGTGATGCAGGAGAAGATGCTGAGAAACAGTCAATGCCAAATTATTCCAGTGGACCTGGAGGAGCAGGGAGACCCCAAGACCCCCTCTCTAGCTACCGCACATGCGCACTCACCCACGCACATCTTTGGACTGTGGGAGGAAACCAGGGCACCCGGAGGAAACCCACGCAGACACGGGGAGAACCTGCAGACTCCGTACAGACAGTGACCCAAGCTGGGAATCGAACCTGGGACCCCGGAGCTGTGAAACAACAGTGCTAACCTACACCTCCCCTACACCATGACCCTCCCAGCACTGACATGCCCACCCCCGAACCATCCTGGCCCTTCCAATGGAATTTAACTTACTGTCGGCAACTGCGGCCTACTTTTCAGGCTTCAGTCAGGCAAGGTGTGTTGGAGAGACCAGACCGTCTCCCGGTAACCTGCCTGCTTGAAGCAAAGCAGCAGTTGACAATAGCCACAATGGATTCCAAACATCCAGTTGCAGAGACGGCTTTGACTTGAATGAGGCCGATTTTAAGTCTGTTATTGCGCAGTCGCAGACTGTTCATGGCTCCTTTCCAGTTCCCATTACACTTGCAATGCCTGGGTAGCGACCACGGCAACCAGGCTAAAACCACAAGGTCTCACACTACCCTGCCACCCATTTCAACAAAAAACTCACATTGTGATCCACGAGAATAAAAACTAAGCCAACATTGTGCAGCCTCTTCCTGTTGATTCTCTTAGTAGCTATTTCTTTTATCTTGTCCTTATCATTTTTGACCTGAGGATCGTTATCTTGAGGTCGAACAGAGGAAGCAAGGAACTCAAAGTTTCAAAATAGTACACTTGTGTTATAAAGTTTTGTTTTCTGGGCAGAGGAACTCAGACTTTATAGCACCCAAGGGATTAGAGGGGCATGTTTCGATGGGTTGGCCAATGGATTGTCCAGGGAAAGTATTCTGCCCGGAAACAGACCGCAATTGGTTCCTGTCAAGTGGGGATTTTCGGAGAGAACCCAGGAGACACTGGGCCCTCGAGGGGGTAGCAGCTCTCTCCCTCTCTCATCTCTGCTACCTACTGTCTGGCAGAAGCTTCTAGACCCTGAAAGAAGCTGGATTCTCCGATTCTGGGGCTATGCCCCCTCGCCAGCGTGAGAACGGTGGTGTTTTACGCCAGAAAAACTGGCCCAAAACGGTCACCGATTCCTCACTTTTCTGGTGGCTAGCAAGACGGCAGTGTAGAGCACCCAGCTCTAGCTGCCAATACACTCCGGAGAGTTGCCTGGTCTGTGGCTGGCGGCCTGCAGCAGTGACGCTGTGCAACATGGCGGCTGCCGCTCGCATACCCAGCCTGTGAAATAGTCCCCCGCTTTGGCCGGCTTGCACACTCTGGACCACCCCCACACGCCCCACAGTGCCCCCCACCCCAAATAACGGCCGGGATTCTCCGATCCCGAGCCGGGTCAGAGAGTCAGGGTTGGGGCACACAAATCCCACCACGCCACTCCGGCGCTGGGCTGCCGATTCTCCGACGACCAGGGAATCAGCACCAATCACGGCGGCCCGGTTGCCGCGGCACCGGTCGGGGGCCGTTAAACCCCCCCCCCCCGCGGCGATTCTCCGCGCTCGACTGGCCGAGTTCCGCCGTGTCCCGCCGGCGCCATTTACGTATGGTCCTACCCGGCAGGACCTCGGCGTTCTGGCTGTGGGGGCTGTCCTGGTGTGGGGGCGGGGGGAGGGGGGAGCCGACTCCGGGGTGTGGGGCATCCACGGTGGCCTGGCCCGCGATCGAGGGTAACCGATCGGTGGGCGCTCTCATTCCGGGGCGGGCGGCTATGTTCTTCCGCGCAGGGCCCCTGTCGGGCTCCACCTTATCGCCCGGGGGCCGGCGCGGAGACGGCCGTGGTGAGCATGCGCGGACCCACGCCGGCCATGGCGGGCTGGCTTTCGATGCCGGAGCAGCGCAGAACACTCCAGCGCCATTTTAACCCCCCGGGGAGGGGGTGAATGGCCTGGCCTGGAGGCCCGTTGATGCCGGCGTCGCTCGGGCTGGTTTTGACGCCGGTGTCAACACTTGGCCGGGATTTCGGAGGATCCTGGCCAATGTCCCCCCCCCCCCCCCCGCCCGCGGATCGGCTCTCCCCTGACTGTGGCGGCACTGGACTGAGTCCGCAACCCCCACGCCGAGGCCCCGATGGTGAGACCATGAGAGAGCCACGCTATCGGCAACTCGGCTGGTCGTGGGGGTAGCATTGGGGGGGGGGGGCGGGCCTCAGGCAATGTCCTGAGGCCGTCGATATGTGGCATGAGTACGCCGCTTAGGAAGGGGCAGAGCATCGTGGCACCGCCCCGATTTCATCGGAAATTTGGATTCTCCGGCCGGGTGCCGAACACGATTTTGGCGTCGGCGACCAGAGAATCCAGCCCGCTGTTTCTCTCTGACTCCCAAATATTGGCTGCTGACTATTTCTGAGCGTCTGCTTTGAGAACCATTTCAAGCTGAAAGAAAAGAGAACATCTACCTGAACACCCAGACTGAAGAAACTAACAGAAGGAGGCCATTCGGCCCATTGAGTCTGCTCCAACCCTTGGAAACAGCACCCTACCTAGGCCCATGCCCCCCACCCTATCCCCATAGCCCCACTAAACCTGTCCACTCGTGGACAATAACAGGCAATTATCATGACCAATCCACCTGAGCTGCCCATCTTTGGATGGTGGGAGGAAACCGGAGCACCCGGAGGGAACCCACGCACACATGGTGAGAAAGGTAAAATGCCCCACGGACAGTCACCCAGGGCTGCAATTGGACCCAGGTGCCTGGCGCTGTGATGCAGCAGTGCTAACCACTGTGCCACCCCTTCATCACTATCTTACACCCACCCCTCTTTCCCCTCCGTGTTTGTTTGTCTGTGTGTGTGAAGTGTATGTGTGTAGAGGATGGAGCGTGTGAAAGGGGGGGTTGGTCAGAGATTAGAAGGTTGTTAACCAGTTGCACTTGATGACTATTTAATGGTAGTTACTGTGCACATAAATAGTTAAATGTGTTTAAATTTACAAATCTGGTGACTGTAATTATTGGGCAGCTGAAGACCTCGGGTATTTTAAAAACAAAAGTTAATTTCAACCGTGTAGCTGAGGAATTGAACAAACGGATGTGATATAAAGTAGGATTATTAGTTAGAATAATGTAGATGATAGGGCCGGTCTGAGGGTAGTGAGTTCACAGACAGAGAACAAAGGGATTCAGCAAAGCATGGCCAGAAAGGGGGGAGGGGAGCCTCATGCAGAGGATGGTGAGAAGGATGCTGGGTAACAAGAGGCCCAGGGTTGTGGAATGCGAAGTGAGCCAATCAGGATATATGGCCAGGTCAGGAGGTGTATAGGATGACCTATGGGAAGCTTGTATGTGAAACTTGATGCCATTTGAATGATATGTGCAGAGTTCTCTTTGTCTTTGGCCTCACTCGGTTCGGGAGCTCCAGAAGACGCCTGTGCGTTCTGAGTCTCTGTGGAGCGAGTCAGCCTTGCAAGTTGGTTAACAATAAATAATACTATACCTACGAATCTATCTCGAGTTTTATTGAGGCCAGACTGACGGGTAAAGAATTTAAAATTGTCATAGCGACTCTGGGTCAAGTGGAGTTGTAATTGACCACACAGGGCCCGATGTGTCACAACAACATGCAAAACACAGTGAAAATAATTTTAAAAGTGCATTTCTATGGTGCTGATTACAAACACAGACATAGCAAAGTGCTTTACAGCCAATTAATTAATTTAAATGTTATAATGATCGGATATCTGTCGCTTTTCTGATGTAGGGTGAGGGATAAATATTGGTCAGCGAACTCGGTAACTCTCCTGCTCACCCTCAATTTAGTGTTGTGAATCTATCTCATGCAAAAGACAGGACCTCCAAAAGTCCAGCACTCCCCCAGCGTTGCCCTAGAGCTTCGATTTTGCATGCTGGAGTGGGATTTGAACCTAAAATATGTAGGTTTATGAGAGGCGCAAGTACGACCCACTGATTCACAGCTGACACGGTGATCAGCACCCTGCCCACCACCTTAAACATCCACTCCCTCCGCCAGCGATGCACAGCGGTAATGTGCGTACCGACTACAAGGTGCACTTCAGGGTCCCTGGCGCTGTGAGGCAGCAGTGCTAACCACTGTGCCCCTTCCTGAGATCTCTGCGTTCCTCCTCCAGTTCTGGCCTCTTACACTTTTCCGACTTTCACACCTCCACCATTGGTGGCTGTGCCTTCAGCTATACAGTTACTCAGCTCTTGATTTCCCTCTCTCCACCTCACTACCTCACTACCTCCCTCTTTCCCCCCCTTTCCGATGCTCCTTAAAAACGGCTTCTTATTGGACATCTTGCGTAATGTCCCACCTATTTCCTAAATGGTAAGAAAATAGACAACATCGATGGACAAAGGCACCTGGGTATCCTTGTCCATCGGTCACTGAACGCTAACATACAGGTGCAGCAAACAGTAAGGAAGGCCAGTGGAAAGATAGCCTTTATTGTAAGAGGATTGAGAAGCAGTGAAGCCTCTGTTTCAATCAATAAGAGCTTTGGTTGGACTGCAGCTGGAGTTTTGGTTCCCTTTACCTCGGAAAGGATATTATTGCAACAGAGGAAGTTCAACGAAGTCTCACCAGATTTGACGGGAGTGCCTTATGAAGCGAGATTGCGAAAGCTGGGCCGGTATTCCCGAGAGTTTCGAAGAATTAGAGGTCATCTCATCGAAACCGACAAAATACTTAAAGGAACACAGGAACATAGCACTTAGGAGCAGACGTCGGCAATTCAGGGCCCCTCGGGTCTGCTCCACCATTCAATCAGATCACGGCTGATCCCTTCCTGGTCTCAGATCCACCTCCCCGCCTGTTCCCCACAAACCTTTAACCCATTTTTAAAAATCAGAAGTATATCTATCTCCTTCTTGAAACCATTTCATGATTCAGATTCCACCGCACTATGAGGCAGGGAGTTCAACACATTCACCACCCTTTACGAGAAGTAGTTCCTCCTCATCTCAGTTCTAAATCTCCCGCCTCTCAACCTATATCTGGGACCTCTCGTTCTAGATTGCCCTGCAAGGGGAACATTTGGCCTATGTTTACTTCTTCAATCCCTTTAAGTGTTTTATACGCCTCAATCAGATCCCCTCTCATTCTTCTAAACTCCAGCGAGTATTGGCCAAAAGTGTTTAATCTCTACTCGTACAATAGACAGGTTGATGTTTTCCTTGGTTGCGGGGTGGAGAGGGGGTGCTGTCTATAACCAGGGGACACAATTTCAAATTAAGGGGGATGCCATTTAAGACCAATGTGAGGAGACATATCTTCAGGAAGAGGGTTGTGAATCTTTGGGGTGCTCTATCCCAGAGGGCAATGGAATCTCAGTCATTGAGTGTGCTTCAAGCAGAGGTTGATAGATTTCTGGGGCAGGATTCTCCCGTACCCGGCTGGGCAGGGGGTCCCGGCGGGACGGAGTGGCGTGAACCACTCTGGCGTCAGCCCGCCTCAACGGTGCAGAATCCTCCACACCTTCAGAAGGTAGGCCGGCACCGGAGTAGTTTGTGCCCCACCGGCTGGAGTTGAAGGTCGAAGGGACTCCGCCAGCCGGCGCGAGTCTGCACATGCGCGGGAACGGAGGCTGACATGGATGACGCGTAGGAAAAGAGTGCCGTCACGGCACAGGCCCGCCCACGGATCGGTGGGCCCCGATCGTGGGCCAGGCCACCGTGGGGGCACCCCCCGGGCCCAGATCACCCGGTTACCCGCCCCCCCACCCCCCAGGACCCTGGAGCCCGCCCACACCGCCAGATGCTGCCGGTAAGGGACCTAGTCTAATCTACGCCGGCGGCACTGGCAAAGAACCAGCGGGACTTCGGCCCATCGCGGGCCGGAGAATCGCGGGGGGGGGGCGCTGCGAGCGGCCGCCGATCGGCATGGCACGATTCCCGCTCCCGCCGAATCTCCGACGCCGGAGAATTCGGCAGCCGGCGGGGGCGGGATTCACGCCGCCCCCGGCGATTCTCCGACCCGGCGGGAGGACAGAGAATCCCGCCCCGATTCACAGCGTCGTAAAGGGTTATGGAGATAATGGGTAGGGAGTAATGTTTTGCTATCAAATTATGTTCTGTAACCTTCCTGTGAAGATCCTAAGGTTGCTTCATTGTATCAAGGGTGCTACCTTAATCCACGTTGTTGTTGTCAATGATGGCAGTGCAGGGTTGTTTCTTGCGTGCCCTTTGCTGTGTGCCAGTTTTATCCAGTTTGTAGCTATCTGACTCAGCAGCTCCCGTTGGCGTTGATCGATGCCCTTTCACAGTATCTGCCACTGGACCTCCTGACCAGCTGCTGGAGAGGATGGGCACTGTGACCCTACCTTGGACCATGGGCAGCAAACTGGCACTGCCTGACAGTTACAAAGTGGCAGATTGCTCGAGATTGCGCGGGAAGAGCGGTGACCAGGAGTGGCATCCTCTTCCGGGTCAAAGGGCAGACCACCCTCCGGGGCATGTCCCCCAAGCAATGTTCTTTGACCACCAGAAGTCGCTGGCACTGGGGAACTGTGACCCCCAGCACCCACTGGCACAGGGGTACTCTGACCCTGAGCATCTACTGACAGAGGTGAACTCTGACCCTTAGCACCAAGTGACACAGCTGAACTCCGACCCTTAGAACACACGGGCACTGGTGAACTTTGACCCTCAGTACCAATTGACACAGGGGAACTCTGGCCCTCAGCCCCCACTGGCACAGGGGAGCTCTGATCCTCAGTGCCCACTGGGACAGAGGAACTCTGACCTTTAGTACTCACTGTGTTTAGTACCTTTTTACCTTTACATTTAGTACCTTTAGTACTCACTGGCACAGGAATCTCTAACCCTCAGCAACTACTGGCATAGGTGAACTCTGACCCTTAGCACCCTGGGCAGCAGGGTAGCATGGTGGTTAGCATAAATGCTTCACAGCTCCAGGGTCCCAGGTTCGATTCCCGGCTGGGTCACTGTCTGTGTGGAGTCTGCACGTCCTCCCCCTGTGTGCGTGGGTTTCCTCCGGGTGCTCCGGTTTCCTCCCACAGTCCAAAGATGTGCGGGTTAGGTGGATTGGCCATGATAAATTGCCCGTAGTGTCCTAATAAAAGTAAGGTTAAGGGGGGGTTGTTGGGTTACGGGTATAGGGTGGATACGTGGGTTTGAGTAGGGTGATCATGGCTCGGCACAACATTGAGGGCCGAAGGGCCTGTTCTGTGCTGTACTGTTCTATGTTCTATGTTCTAAGTGACATAGTTGAACTCCGACCCTTAGAACACACTGGCACAGGTGTACTTTGACCCTCAGACCAATTGACACAGGGGAACTCTGACCCTCAGCATCCACTGGCAGAGGAAGATTTGAGCGTCAATAGTCCCTGGCACGGAGGGCATTCTTCTCACTAGGGCAGCTCCAAATGCCCCCACACTTTCCAGCCCCACCAGGGAGATTAGTGGAGGGATGTTCAGGTGTCCTGGAACAGGAGGAGATGAATTATTCCTTCGAGTCTGTTTCAGCAGTAAATTAAATCATTCCTGATCTGTCTCTTACCTCCACTGAGCTATCCTAGATCCACATCTCCAATAATTTGACATCACAAAAAAACTATCAATCTCAGTTTCCAAACGTTCAGTTGAACTCAGTCTCAAAACTTTTTCTTTGTAGGGGCGGAGGGAGCTGCAGTTTCTCTTCCCTTTGCTTTCCTGATATTATCCCTGAATGACCTGCCTGAAATTTAAAGGTTCTGCCCTCTGAACACCTATTGTAAACCGACTGGTTACGTGAGAACATGATGACCTTGAACGTCACACGCCGGGGGCATCGCAGCACAGGCAGAGCGCAGTGTTCGAGCAGCTGGAGAGTTGGTGAAGAAAATTCTCACGGTTGTAAGCCCTTGCCCACAGCATTGACATGAAGGTGTTGGTAGTGTGGTTACAAATTGTTAACTCATTTAACCTGCATGTTTCACAATGGTTTTTTGCATAGTTTCCTATTGCACACAGTTGCATCTCATGCCATCGGGTGGTCCAACAAAGTGGGCACGACGTAGACCGAGTGGACTTGGATGGCACTACCCATTCGGCGGGTGGTTGGAAGGAGATACAGTGGTGTCGGCAGGGAGGGGCACAAACGGACAGACTCACCAATGGGCAAAGGATGGGGAAATTGAAGAAACCCCTTGAAAAGAACGGAAACAAGGTCTAAGGCAGCAGTGTTTCAACACAGGGACTACAGATGCTGCCCTTTCTGAGAACTGAACCATTTGGATAATGCCTAGTTCTTCCAACCTGTTTAATTCTGTATCCACTTTCTCTCATAGAATCGGGGGAGGGGGGGGGGTCACCTCTGGATCAATGCCAATCTTTGTTTGTAGTCATTTTACGTCACCATACGACTTCGAGCAGAATTAAGCCATTCGGCCCATCGAGTGTACTCCGCCATTCAATCATGGTGGATATGTTTCTCATCCCCATTCTGCCTTCTCCCCATAACCCCTGATCCTGGGGGCTGGTTTAGCACACTGGGCTAAATCGCTGGCTTTTAAAGCAGACCAAGGCAGGCCAGCAGCGCGGTTCAATTCCCGTACCAGCCTCCCCAAACAGGTGCCGGAATGTGGTGACTAGGGGCTTTTCACAGTAACTTCATTGAAGCCTACTTGTGACAATAAGCGATTTTCATTTTCATTTCATTTTCATCCCCCTATTAGTCACATAAGATATTGTCTTACTTCCATAAGACAATCCCCCTTCTAACACTTGTAAAATCTTGACCAATTCAATTTGATTTCTTTAAGTCAATCACAGCCAAAAAGGCGTAATCATTCATTGTCAATATTATTGCTGGGAGCTTCATAGGCGGGTGTCCAGGTACCATTTCAGTGTAGTTTATTTTTATTGCTTTTCCCACATAAGTCTCCAACTTGGCAGAAATGCTCTCCAAGCTCAATGGACCAACTCTCTTAGTTACAGAAATATCTGCTCCCGTCCCAGCAGCTGGTATCCCTGTATCCACTTCCATCTTAAGAGCATTCCCATTTCCCCAGAGTATTACAGTGATAAGGTCTGACTTGCCTGTTTTTAGATTAAACAGAGAGTGATTACCAGGAACAATGGTGCCAGGCTCTTCCACATTGTTTACTTGGTCGATCGATTACTCAGCGATATTGACTTACATCTGCACTGCTTTACCAAAAGTTCTCTTTTGTGACAAGAAAAATACTCAGCTTCTTTTAACGAACATGATTCAGGAGTGTGGTTACCTCCCCATGGGAGACATTCATTTTAAGCATGACTGTCCGATTGCCTCCACTGTATCATTTTCTTTTGTTGGCAGCTAACAGTGTTTCCCACTTTGCGGCTGGATTTGGCACCACAGCTGGTGGCAGGTTCCCCCTCTAACTGGCGAATGGCACCAATTTGTGCATTCTCCAATTCTTGTCCACCTTTTTCAGTGCTCTCTATGACCAGCACTATCTCCGTCGCTTGTTTCAAAATTCATGTCGACCTCCGAAAACGAGCAGCATTGAAAAGCATTGTTGTTCACACCGCAGACTAACCTATCCCGCAATGTGTCATGTAGGATGGCTCCAACAAGCCACAATATTCCGATAATTGCTTTAATTTGCAATTCCAGTTGCAATCAATTCACCTGAACTTCTCTTCCTCGAATTAAATTTAAATCTCTGGAGTGCGATTGATGGTTGAGGTTGCAATTGAGCTTTCACTCAATCTGCAAGCTCACGAAATGATTTGGAGTCCATCACCTTTGGACTGAAAAAGGTCATAGGTCTGAGTTCTTAGGAGAGTTGCTTTGCATTTTCCTGCTCCCCTTTAATGTTTTCTTGGGAATAACAACCAAGTTGCTCGGAATATTGCATTCAGTCCTCTGTGGAAGAGTAAAATAGAACATAGAACATAGAACAGTACAGGCCCTTCGGCCCTCAATGTTGTGCCGAGCCATGATCACCCTACCCAAACCCACGTATCCACCCTATACCCGTAACCCAACAACCCCCCCCTTAACCTTACTTTTATTAGGACACTACGGGCAATTTAGCATGGCCAATCCACCTAACCCGCACATCTTTGGACTGTGGGGGGAAACCGGAGCACCCGGAGGAAACCCACGCACACACGGGGAGGACGTGCAGACTCCACACAGACAGTGACCCAGCCGGGAATCGAACCTGGGACCCTGGAGCTGTGAAGCATTTATGCTAACCACCATGCTACCCTGCTGCCCCTGGATTTATTCGCCTAAAAAGAGATTTTCTGGTGAGTATATTTTTCTCTCAGGCTTTGATTTGTTGGGCCAAAGGCAGTATCAGGATCATTTATGCCTATTGCCAGATGTAACAGTGCCCTTTCAGAGACTTGAGAAGTGGGCAACAAGGAATTTATTAAGAACTCTTGTCCAGCAGTAGCAGGTTTGCAGTTAATTCTAGAATAGCGCTGCCGCAGAGAAACTCCTCCCCCTGGGATTATTCCCCAAACTGAGTTCCGATTGGTCACCCAGCCCAGGTGACCCTTAAATGGACAATTACCGCACTTTAGTGTTCTCGTTTAGGGAGCATGCTAAATTGGCATGCAGGCACTGCAAGAGTCATAAGGCATATGGTCATAAGGCATGCTGGCCTTTATTGAAAAAGGATTGGAGTACAAGGTGGCACAGTGGGTTAGCACTGTTGCCTGACAGCGGCAGGGTACCGGGGTCAATTCCTCGGGTGACCGTTTGTGCGGAGTCTGCACGTTCTTCCCGTGTCTGCGTGGGTTTCCTCCGGGTGCTCTGGTTTCCTCCCACAGTCCAAAGATCTGCAGGTTAGGTGGATTGCCCATGATAAATTGCCCTGAGGGTCCAGAGATATGCCAGTTAGGTGTGGTTCTTTCGTCTTTGCTATTTTCTGGCCGAAAGTTGGGACAGGAAAAGCTCTGACACTTTGTGATGTGTGCAGAACAGTGACCTATCTTCACCGCCAATCTGGGTCACAGGAGGCTGAAGATCCTGAGATAGAGTTACTGTCTGGGTCAGTCAGCTTCAAATAATGCAAGAAATTAGAACCGAGACATCTTGCAGAAGAACGTTTATCAGAAGTGAAACAGAGATGATTTCCAATGGCACTTTCTGTCCTTAAAGAGCCTCTGATGTGATCTTGATCTGACACAACATTGCCCTTTCGAAGTTAAATTCAGCGCTACAATCATAGAATCCAGACAGTGCAGAAGGAGGCCATTCGGCCCGTCGAGTCTGCACCTACCCCCTGCAGGAGCTCCCTACCTAGGCCCACACCCCTGCCCTATCCTCATAACCCCAAGTAACCGGCACATCTTTAGACACTAAGGGGCCATTTCGCATGGCCAATTCACCTAAACTGCACACCTTTGGACTGTGGAGCACCCGGAGGAACCCACGCAGGTACAGGGAGAATGTGCAGACTCCATAGTCACCCAAGGCGTGTGTGCGTGGGTTTCCTCCGGGTGCTCCGGTTTCCTCCCACAGTCCAAAGATGTGCAGGTTAGGTGGATTGGCCGTGATAAATTGCCCTGAGTGTCCAAAATTGCCCTTAGTGTTGGGTGGGGTTGCTGGGTTATGGGGATAGGGTGGAGGTGTTGACCTTGGGTAGGGTGCTCTTTCCAAGAGCCGATGCAGACTCGATGGGCCGAATGGCCTCCTTCTGCACTGTAAATTTTATGAAAGATGTGCAGGTTAGGTGGATTGGCCATGCTAAATTGCCCCTTAGTGTCCAAAAGATTTGGTGGGGTTACGGGGATAGGATGGACGTGCGGGATTAAGTAGGGTGCTCTTTCCAAGGGCCGGAGCAAACGCGATAGGCTGAATGGCCTCCTTCTGCACTGTAAATTCTATGATTCTGTTTAAGTTCCATTATTCCCTTACTGACTAAAAATCTATCTCAGCCTTGAACATACCTAACGACCCAGCCTCTATCGCTCTCGGTGGTAAAGAATTCCATATATTCACTGCCCTCTGAGAGAAAAAATTCCTAGGGCTGGTTTAGCTCAGTGGGCTAGACAGCTGGTTTGTGGTGCAGAACAAGGCCGGCAGCGCGGGTTCAATTCCCATACCAGCCTCCCCGAACTGGCGCCGGAATGTGGCAACTGGGGGCTTTTCACAGTAAACTTCATACTTGTGACAATAAATTATTATTATTATTAGATGACGACCCCCTTGCTCTGAGATTCTGCCCTCTGGCCCCAGACTCTTCCACACGGGGAAACAACCTCTCAGCATCGACCCTGTCAAACCCCCTGAGAATCCGATATGTCTCAATAAGGTCTCCTCTCATTCTTCTAAACTCCAATGAGCACAGGCCCAACCTCCACAGAGGGGTTTTGCTCTTCAGAGAGGGGAGTGGTTGGATGGCGGGGGACTTGGGTTGGTTAGGAAGCAACAGGGAGCTTGATCTTGGTTGAGGGGTGGGGTGGGGGAGGGGAGCTCCCGAAGGTCGAAGGCTGTTAAACAATGGGGCTGCCCCCTCTTCGCTGTCTGCCCATGCCAAATGTGTTATGATGTGGGCAACGTATTATCAGGGTCGATTTAAACTGGCAGGTGTCTGGCTTTCCGCCTCCGCAAATGATCGTTGGTAAATCACAGAACTGTTACAGCACAGAGCTCTCCAATCTATCTTCAGAAGTCAAGCTCCTCATCCAAGCAATCATTCTCATGAATCTTTTCTGCATGCTCTCTGACATAACCCGCACGGGGCCTACAGGGTTGGAGCAATCAATCTCCCCATCAGTCTTGTCGAATACAAACTCCCCCCCCCCCTAAATCATCCACGGCTAAGTTCTGTATAAAGTCAGCCAGGTGTGGTGCCAACAGTTCAGATCCGGCTGGGATAGAGCATTGTGAGCAGTTTTGGGTCCTGTATCTAAGGAAGGATGTGCTGGCCTTGGAAAGGGTCCAGAGGAGGTTCACAAGAACGATCCCTGGAATAAAGAACTTGTCGTATGAGGATCGGTTGAGGACTCTGGGTCTGTACTCGTTGAAGTTTAGAAGGATGAGTGGGGATCTTATTGAAACTTACAGGATACTGCGAGGCCTGGATAGAGTGGACGTAGAGAGGATTCTACTTGTCGGAAAAACTAGAAGCAGAGGGCACAATCTCAGACTAAAGGGACGATCCTTTAAAACAGAGATGAGGAGGAATTTCTTCAGCCAGAGGATGGTGAATCTGTGGAACTCTTTGCCGCAGAAGGCTGTGGAGGACAAATCAAATCTCTTTAAGACAGAGATAGATAAGTTCTTGATCAATAAGGGGATCAGGGGTTATGGGGAGAAAGCAGGAGAATGGGGATGAGAAAAATAGTAGCTATGATTGAATGGCGGAGCAGACTGTATGGGCCGAGTGGCGTAATTCTGCTCCTATGCCTTATGGTCTTATGGTAATCACCTCTTCTTTTAAGGTCGCCAATTGATCAGCGACAGTATTTCCTGCCAACCTTTGACTCCATTTTACAGGACCCAGATCACCCCTTTGAATTTGGCTTTCCCTAAGTTTCTTATTCTTACTCTGAAACTGCTCTTTGTCAGGCTCAACCTTATGATACTGATGCACAATCAATGGACACGAAACGTAGATAAAGTCCGAACGATAGGCTTTAATACACAAGAAGTGGACCCGGCAGCAGACGTACAGAAGAACGGTTGACTGCCGGGGAACACGGGTTCTTATACCCCGCCTCATAGGCGGAGCTACCTACCTCTCAGCCAATTGGCTGAGAGGCACAGGACATACCTGGGCCAATGGGCAGCGAGTCCTCTGCACCAATGGCAGCTCACACTCCCAGGTACCGTAATACCCCTAGTCATACTACCACAGATACAATAAGCATTGTCCTCTAAATGTTGTCCCAGTGACACGAGATGCATTGGTCCACCTCATTTCCAAGAACCAGGTCTAACAGTACCTCCTTTCTCAATCGGCTAGAAACATACGCTGAAAGAACCTTTACCTAAACAAACCCTTTAAAGTGCCCTTTAAGCTAATATGATCCCAGTCTATATTTTGAAAGGAAACGTTGCCCATTAAATGTACTCCATAATTTTTCCACCTCTCGTAATATCCTCGCAGATGTGTTCCTCTGTATCATTCCCACTATTTGGTGGCCCACAGCCTCCACTTGTTAACGTAATTGCACCATTTTTGTTCTGTGGTTTGAGCACCCTCATGAGGACCATGAGGGATCACTCGTTTATCACCTGTGGGTTTCGTGGAGTACTGGTTCCCGTGGTAACGAGCAGAAGCCTGTCCAGCTAGGCCTCATTATGGAGCCTTTTAAATACGTTCCAGCCCCGGATTGGGAGTTCTGTTAGTCCCAGCTTGGGACGCTATTGTTGTTCGTCACGGGTGCGGCTTAATTTTTTAGCTAAGATAAATCTGGTTAAACCTTTATCTTCGTGTTTCCGAGATTGCTACACTTATCTCGAGCTAAATAGAGCCTGTCCTTGTCGTCCCTGGGGCATCGTCTTTCTCCAACACTGCAATGCTCTCCTCAATTAACACAGCGGCCCCCTTTCTTCCTTTGCAACTCACCAACCTTACTTTCCACGCTCCTTGTAATCACATACATGCACAGTGTCATAGCCCCCCGTGAGAACCACGGGGAAACCATTGTCGATCTCGCTTTGCCACTCGTGAAGTACGAGCTTTCCAGGGAGGGGGCCACCCAGAGCTCGGTAAAGACCACACATAAAAGTGGGCCTAGCAGGGGCGAGAGTTGCTGATTGTCCCAATGGGGACTGGATTGTGGAGAATTACCACCATGGGCAGATATTGTAAATAGTTCAATATATCCTTGATCCACTGCTGCTTGCTTCCTCAAGTTACTAAACACAGTAACCCTGATTTGGACTCCCTTTCTCTTTTACTCTCACCCTGCCTGTTAAGGTACTATTCTCTAAACTTGTATTATCTGTCTTTCTATTCACCTTAGTGTTCCTCTCTGACATGATGTCCTGGTTCCCACATGGATGGAGGAAATGATCTGAAACCCGGATTTCTCACAGCTATCCCTTATTAATCCCAGTAAGAAGTCTTACAACACAGGTTAAAGTCCAACAGGTTTGTTTCAAACACGAGCTTTCGGAGAACTGCTCCTTCCTCAGGTGAAGCAGCAGTGCTCCGAAAGCTCGTGTTGGAAACAAACCTGTTGGACTTTAACCTGGTGTTGTAAGACTTCTTACTGTGCTCAACCCAGTCCAACGCCAGCATCTCCACATCCTTATTAATCTAGCGACAATTCCGCAGATGTTCCCACGTTTTCACGAAACCAAACCTCCCACATATATGAAAAATGAAATGAAATGAAAAAATGAAATGAAAAAGGCTTATTGTCACGAGTAGGCTTCAATGAAGTTACTGTGAAAAGCCCCTAGTCGCCACATTCCGGCGCCTGTCCGGGGAGACTGGTACGGGAATTAAACCGTGCTGCTGGCCTGCCTTGGTCTGCTTTAAAAGCCAGCGATTTAGCCCAGTGAGCTAAACCAGCCCCTCTATGGACCAATAGGAGGGGAATAGGATAGAGTCAGAGGCAGTGGCGGGGGTAGGTGAAGGGGTAACAGGAGGAGGGAGGGAACGATGACGTACCCGGAGAGGGAACGGTGACGTGCCAGGAGAGGGAACGATGACGTGCCAGGAGAGGGAACGATGACGTGCCAGGAGAGGGAACGGTGACGTGCCAGGAGAGGGAACGATGACGTGCCAGGAGAGGGAACGGTGACGTGCCAGGAGAGGGAACGATGACGTGCCAGGAGAGGGAACGATGACGTGCCAGGAGAGGGAATGCGGAGGAGAGAGTTAAAACAGGTTATATCCTGCACGGAACCGACAGGGATGCTGGTCTTTCCCGTGCTCCTTTCGGACTACAAGCTCCCGAGGGATGGGCTGTCTCAGTCACCCAATCTATAAAAGGTTGGCCAACAAAACACCGACCAGGATCGAAACGCGACTGGGATCTACCGGCTAGTGTGCACACTGATTGTGTCAATAAAACGTTCTCCTTGTTTTACTCAGTGTGGACTGCCCGTGTCCTTCTCAAAAAAGGAATATTGAATAACGAGTGGAGACTAACGAAAAGCAGCAGGGGAGGGAGAATATTTGGGGATAGTGACAAAGCCCCTGGGCAAGATTCTCCGTGCCCGAGAATAAGTGTTGACGCCGATGCAGAATTTGAGGATTTCCACGACTTTCACAACAGCAAAACTCCCCACACACACTCATCCCAGCCACACACACACATTACACTCCCCACACACACTCATCCCAGCCGCACACACACATTACACTCCCCACACACACTCATCCCAGCCCACACACACATTACACTCCCCACACACACTCATCCCAGCCGCACACACACATTACACTCCCCACACACACTCATCCCAGCCACACACACACATCACTCCCCACACACACTCATCCCAGCCACACACACATTACACTCCCCACACACACTCATCCCAGCCACACACACACATTACACTCCCCACACACACTCATCCCAGCCGCACACACACATCACTCCCCACACACACTCATCCCAGCCACACACACATTACACTCCCCACACACACTCATCCCAGCCGTACACACGTTACACTCCCCACACACACTCATCCCAGCCAAACACACACATTACACTCCCCACACACACTCATCCCAGCCGCACACACACATTACACTCCCCACACACACTCATCCTCGCTGCACACACACATTACACTCCCCACACACACTCATCCCAGCCCCACACACATTACACTCCCCACCCACACTCATCCCAGCCACACACACACATTACACTCCCCACACACACTCATCCCAGCCGCACACACACATTACACTTCCCACACACACTCATCCCAGCCACACACACACATTACACTCCCCACACACACTCATCCCAGCCACACACACACATTACACTCCCCGCACACACTCATCCCAGCCCCACACACACATTACACTCCCCACACACACTCATCCCAGCCACACACACACATTACACTCCCCACACACACTCATCCCAGCCGCACACACACATTACGCTCCCCACACACACTCATCCCAGCCGCACACACACATTACACTCCCCGCACACACTCATCCCAGCCCCACACACACATTACACTCCCCACACACACTCATCCCAGCCGCATACACATTACACTCCCCACACACTCATCCCAGCCACACACACATTACACTCCCCACACACACTCATCCCAGCCACACACACACATTACACTCCCCACACACACTCATCCCAGCCCCGCACACACATTACACTCCCCACACACACATTACACTCCCCACACACACTCATCCCAGCCCCGCACACACATTACACTCCCCACACACACATTACACTCCCCACACACACTCATCCCAGCCGCACACACACATTACACTCCCCACACACACTCATCCCAGCCACACACACACATTACACTCCCCACACACTCATCCCAGCCACACACACATTACACTCCCCAAACACACTCATCCCAGCCAAACACACACATTACACTCCCCACACACACTCATCCCAGCCCCACACACATTACACTCCCCACACACACTCATCCCAGCCCCACACACATTACACTCCCCACACACACTCATCCCAGCCGCACACACATTACACTCCCCACACACACTCATCCCAGCCGCACACACACATTACACTGCCCACTCACACCCATCCCAGCCACACACACACATTACACTCCCCACACACACTCATCCCAGCCGCACACACGTTACACTCCCCACACACACTCATCCCAGCCCCACACACATTACACTCCCCACACACACTCATCCCAGCCGCACACACACATTATACTCCCCACACATACTCATCCCAGCCACACACACACATTACACTCCCCACACACACTCATCCCAGCCCCACACACACATTACACTCCCCACACACACTCATCCCAACCGCACACACACATTACACTCCCCACACACACTCATCCCAGCCCCACACACACATTACACTCCCCACGCTCACTCATCCCAGCCGCACACACACATTACACTCCCCACACACACTCATCCCAGCCGCACACACACATTACACTCCCCACACACACTCATCCCTGCCGCACACACACATTACATTCCCCACACACACTCATCCCAGCCGCACACACACATTACACTCGCCACACACACTCATCCCAGCCGCACACATTAAACTCCCCACACACACTCATCCCTGCCGCACACACATTACACTGCACAAACACACTCATCCCAGCCGCACACACACATTACACTCCCCAAACACACTCATTCTAGCCGCACACACATTACACTCCCCACAAACACTCATCCCAGCCGCACACACACATTACACTCTCCACACACACTCATCCCAGCCGCACACACATTACACTCCACACACACACTCATCCCAGCCGCACACACATATTACACTCCACACACACACTCATCCCAGCCGCACACACACATTACACACCCCACACACACTCATCCCAGCCGCACACACACATTACACTCCCCACACACACATCCCAGCCGCACACACACATTACACTCCCCACACACACACTCATCCCAGCCGCACACACATTACACTCCCCACACACACTCATCCCAGTCGCACACACACATTACACTCCCCACACACAATCATCCGAGCCGCACACACACATTTCACTCCCCACACACACTCATCCCAGCCGCACACACACATTACACTCCCCACACACACTCATCCCAGTCGCACACACACATTACACTCCCCACACACACTCATTCCAGCCGCACACACACATTACACTCCCCACACACACTCATCCCAGCCGCACAAACACATTACACTCCCCACACACACTCATCCCAGCCGCACACACACATTACACTCCCCACGCACACTCATCCCAACCGCACACACATCACACTCCCCACACACACTCATCCCAGCCGCACACACACTTTACACTCCCCACACACACTGATCCCAGCCTCACACACACATTACACTCCCCACACACACTCATCCCAGCCGCACACACACATTACACTCCCCACACACTCATCCCAGCCGCACACACACATTACACTCACCACACACACTCATCCCAGCCGCATATACACATTACACTCCCCACACACACTCATCCCAGCCGCACACACACATTACACTCTCCACACACACTCATCCCAGCCGCACACACACATTACACTCCCCACGCACACTCATCCCAGCCGCACACACACACTACACTCCCCGCACATACTCATCCCAGCCGCACACACACATTATACTCCCCACACACACTCATCCCAGCCGCACACACACATTACACTCCCCACACACACTCATCCCTGCCGCACACACACATTACATTCCCCACACACACTCATCCCAGCCGCACACACACATTACACTCCCCACACACACTCATCCCAGCCGCACACATTACACTCCCCACACACACTCATCCCTGCCGCACACACACATTACATTCCCCACACACACTCATCCCAGACTCGCACACACACATTACACTCCACACACACACTCATCCCAGCCGCACACACACATTACACTCCCCACACACACTCATCCCAGCCGCACACACACATTACACTCCCCACACACACATCCCAGCCGCACACACACATTACACTCCCCACACACACACTCATCCCAGCCGAACACACACATTACACTCCCCACACACACTCATCCCAGCCGCACACTCACATTGCACTCCACACACACACTCATCCCAGCCGCACACACACATTACACTCCCCTCACACACACTCATCCCAGTCGCACACACACATTACACTCCCCACACATAATCATCCCAGCCGCACACACACATTTCACTCCCCACACACACTCATCCCAGCCGCACACACACATTACACTCCCCACACACACACTCATCCCAGTCGCACACACACATTACACTCCCCACACACACTCATTCCAGCCGCACACACACATTACACTCCCCACACACACTCATCCTAGCCGCACAAACATTACACTCCCCACACACAATCATCCCAGCCGCACACGCACATTACACTCCCCACACACACTCATCCCAACCGCACACAAATTACACTCCCCACACACACTCATCCCAGCCACACACACACATTACACTCCCCACACACACTCATCCCAGCCTCACACACACATTACACTCCCCACACACACTCATCCCAGCTGCACACACACATTACACTCCCCACACACTCATCCCAGCCGCACACACACATTACACTCACCACACACACTCATCCCAGCCGCACACACACATTACACTCCCCACACACACTCATCCCAGCCACACACACACATTACACTCCCCACACACACTCATCCCAGCCGCACACACACATTACACTCCCCACACACACTCATCCCAGCCGCACACACACATTACACTCCCCACACACACTCATCCCAGCCGCATACACATTACACTCCCCACACACACTCATCCCAGCCGCACACACACATTACACTCTCCACACACACTCATCCCAGCCGCACACACACATTACACTCCCCACGCACACTCGTCCCAGCCGCACACACACACTACACTCCCCGCACATACTCATCCCAGCCGCACACACACATTACACACCCCACGCACACTCATCCCAGCCGCACACACACATTACACTCCCCACGCCCACTCATCCCAGCCGCACACACACACTACACTCCCCACACACATTCATCCCAGCCGCACACACACATTATACTCCCTACACTCACTCATCCCAGCCGTACACACACTTACACTCCACACACACACTCATCCCAGCCCCACACACATTACACTCCCCACACACGCTCATCCCAGCCTCACACACATTACACTCCTCACACACACTCATCCCAGCCGCACACACACATTGCACTCTCCACACACACTCATCCCAGCCGCACACACACATTACACTCCCCACACACACTCATCCTAGCCGCACAAACATTACACTCCCCACACACAATCATCCCAGCCGCACACGCACATTACACTCCCCACACACACTCATCCTAGCCGCACACAAATTACTCTCCCCACACACACTCATCCCAGCCGCACACACACATTGCACTCTCCACACACACTCATCCCAGCCGCACACACACATTACACTCCCCACACACACTCATCCTAGCCGCACAAACATTACACTCCCCACACACAATCATCCCAGCCGCACACGCACATTACACTCCCCACACACACTCATCCTAGCCGCACACAAATTACACTCCCCACACACACTCATCCCAGCCACACACACACATTACACTCCCCACACACACTCATCCCAGCCTCACACACACATTACACTCCCCACACACACTCATCCCAGCCGCACACACACATTACACTCCCCACACACACTCATCCCAGCTGCACACACATATTACACACACCACACAAACTCATCCCAGCCGCACACACACATTACACTCCCTACACACACTCATCCCAGCCGCACACACATTACACTCCCCACACACACTCATCCCAGCCGGACACACACATTACACTCCCCACACACACTCATCCCAGCCGCACACACACATTACACTCCCCACACACACTCATCCCAGCCGCACACATACATTACACTCCCCACACACACTCATCCCAGCCGCACACACACATTACACTCCCCACACACACTCATCCCAGCCTCACACACATTACACTCCCCACACACACTCATCCCAGCCGCACACACACACTACACTCCCCACACATATTCATCCCAGCCGCACACACACATTACACTCCCCGCACACACTCATCCCAGCCGCACACACACATTACACTCCCCACACACACTCATCCCAGCCGTACACACACTTACACTCCCCACACACACTCATCCCAGCCCCACACACATTACACTCCCCACACACGCTCATCCCAGCCTCACACACATTACACTCCCCACACACACTCATCCCAGCCGCACTCACACATTACACTCTCCACACACACTCATCCCAGCCGCACACACACATTACACTCCCCACACACCCTCATCCTAGCCGCACACACATTACACTCCCCACACACAATCGTCCCAGCCGCACACACACATTACACTCCCCACACACACTCATCCCAGCCCCACACACATTACACTCCCCACACACACTCATCCCAGCCGCGCACACACATTACACTCCCCACACACACTCATCCCAGCCCCACACACATTACACTCCCCACACACACTCATCCCAGCCGCGCACACACATTACACTCCCCACACACACTCATCCCAGCCGCACACACACATTACACTCCCCACACACCCTCATCCTAGCCGCACACACACATTACACTCCCCACACACACTCATCCCAGCCGCACACACACATTACACTCCCCACACACCCTCATCCCAGCCGCACACACACATTACACTCCCCACACACAATCGTCCCAGCCGCACACACACATTACACTCCCCACACACACTCATCCCAGCCGCACAGACACATTACACTCCCCACACACACTCATCCCAGCCGCACACACACATTACACTCCCCACACACACTCATCCCAGCCGCACAGACACATTACACTCCCCACACACACTCATCCCAGCCGCACACACACATTACACTCCCCACACACACTCATCCCAGCCCCACACACACATTACACTCCCCACACACACTCATCCCAGCCGCATATAAACATTACACTCCCCACACACACTCATCCCAGCCTCACACACACATTACACTCCCCACACACACTCATCCCAGCCTCACACACACATTACACTCCCCACACACACTCATCCCAGCCGCACACACACATTACACTCCCCACACACACTCATCCCAGCCGCACACACATATTACACTCCCCACACACACTCATCCCAGTCTCACACACACATTACACTCCCCACACGCACTCATCCCAGCCGCACACACACATTACACTCCCCACACACACTCATCCCAGCCGCACACACACATTACACTCCCCACACACACTCATCCCAGCCGCACACACACATTACACCCCACACACACTCATCCCAGCCGCACAGACACATTACACTCCCCACACACACTCATCCCAGCCGCACAGACACATTACACTCCCCACACACACTCATCCCAGCCGCACACACACATTACCCTCCCCACACACACTCATCCCAGCCGCACAGACACATTACACTCCCCACACACACTCATCCCAGCCGCACAGACACATTACACTCCCCACACACACTCATCCCAGCCGCACACACACATTACCCTCCCCACACACACTCATCCCAGCCGCACACACACATTACACTCCCTACACACACTCATCCCAGCCGCACACACATTACACTCCCCACACACACTCATCCCAGCCGGACACACACATTACACTCCCCACACACACTCATCCCAGCCGCACACACACATTACACTCCCCACACACACTCATCCCAGCCGCACACATACATTACACTCCCCACACACACTCATCCCAGCCGCACACACACATTACACTCCCCACACACACTCATCCCAGCCTCACACACATTACACTCCCCACACACACTCATCCCAGCCGCACACACACACTACACTCCCCACACATATTCATCCCAGCCGCACACACACATTACACTCCCCGCACACACTCATCCCAGCCGCACACACACATTACACTCCCCACACACACTCATCCCAGCCGTACACACACTTACACTCCCCACACACACTCATCCCAGCCCCACACACATTACACTCCCCACACACGCTCATCCCAGCCTCACACACATTACACTCCCCACACACACTCATCCCAGCCGCACTCACACATTACACTCTCCACACACACTCATCCCAGCCGCACACACACATTACACTCCCCACACACCCTCATCCTAGCCGCACACACATTACACTCCCCACACACAATCGTCCCAGCCGCACACACACATTACACTCCCCACACACACTCATCCCAGCCCCACACACATTACACTCCCCACACACACTCATCCCAGCCGCGCACACACATTACACTCCCCACACACACTCATCCCAGCCCCACACACATTACACTCCCCACACACACTCATCCCAGCCGCGCACACACATTACACTCCCCACACACACTCATCCCAGCCGCACACACACATTACACTCCCCACACACCCTCATCCTAGCCGCACACACACATTACACTCCCCACACACACTCATCCCAGCCGCACACACACATTACACTCCCCACACACCCTCATCCCAGCCGCACACACACATTACACTCCCCACACACAATCGTCCCAGCCGCACACACACATTACACTCCCCACACACACTCATCCCAGCCGCACAGACACATTACACTCCCCACACACACTCATCCCAGCCGCACACACACATTACACTCCCCACACACACTCATCCCAGCCGCACAGACACATTACACTCCCCACACACACTCATCCCAGCCGCACACACACATTACACTCCCCACACACACTCATCCCAGCCCCACACACACATTACACTCCCCACACACACTCATCCCAGCCGCATATAAACATTACACTCCCCACACACACTCATCCCAGCCTCACACACACATTACACTCCCCACACACACTCATCCCAGCCTCACACACACATTACACTCCCCACACACACTCATCCCAGCCGCACACACACATTACACTCCCCACACACACTCATCCCAGCCGCACACACATATTACACTCCCCACACACACTCATCCCAGTCTCACACACACATTACACTCCCCACACGCACTCATCCCAGCCGCACACACACATTACACTCCCCACACACACTCATCCCAGCCGCACACACACATTACACTCCCCACACACACTCATCCCAGCCGCACACACACATTACACCCCACACACACTCATCCCAGCCGCACAGACACATTACACTCCCCACACACACTCATCCCAGCCGCACAGACACATTACACTCCCCACACACACTCATCCCAGCCGCACACACACATTACCCTCCCCACACACACTCATCCCAGCCGCACAGACACATTACACTCCCCACACACACTCATCCCAGCCGCACAGACACATTACACTCCCCACACACACTCATCCCAGCCGCACACACACATTACCCTCCCCACACACACTCATCCCAGCCGCACACACACATTACACTCCCCACACACACTCATCCCAGCCAACAAGCTGTCATTGGTTGTGCTGGACCGTGCCCATACAGCTGATGGGTCGGCTGTGGCCAGAGGGTACCCAGGGGGGTGCCCTGGGGTGACACCTACACGACCCGTGGCCCTAAGTTCACAGCGGGCTGTTAGCTGCGGTGGAGCTGCCTGGCTGCCTTCCCGGCTGCGTCAATGTTGTTCCGTGCCCATCCACCCCATCCTCACAGCCCACCTCCTGCGCACCCCCAACTACTCCCCCCGGCCCTGGCAGAAGCCCCCCCCCCCCCCGGCCAGCGGCACAGCTGTCAGCAAACTATGGTGATGTTGGATACTTTCCTTACCCCCTCTCTCTCCCTCAGCTTGCTCTGTGTCGGTTTCACAAGTTTTAAAAGCACAAGTGAACCTCGCTGTCGGGAACTCGGCCTATCGGAGGCGGAGCATCGCAGAGGCCCCGGAGAATACTGTGTCGGGCAAACGGTGTTTGCTATACGTGCATTCTGGACCACATTGACGCCGCTGTCGAGGTGACGGAGAATTGCAATTTGGCATCAAATCGGTACACGCTGCGCTTTTAGCGTTGGAACTTATTCTCCGCCCAATCACATTTCACGATTTTGGCGTCAGTCAATGGAGAATCATGCCCCCTATATCCCTATCCATGGGTGGGATTCTCCAACCCCCCCATCGGATAGGGGAGAATCATGCCTCCTATATCCCTATCCATGGGTGGGATTCTCCGACCCCTCCCCCGCCGGATAGGGGAGAATCCTGCCCCCTATATCCCTATCCATGGGTCGGATTCTCCGACCCCCCCCGCCCGCCGGATAGGGGAGAATCCTGCCCCCTATATCCCTATCCGTGTGTCTCTCTCTCTCTCTCCCAGTTATCTCTCTCTCTCGTCTCTCTCTCTTTGGCACTCTTCCTTTGCCTCATTTTGGCTTTCTCTCGCTCATCTCTTTCTCCCTCTGCCCGTCTCTGTCGCCTGTCTCTCTCCTTTCTGTATCTCTCTCTTTCTATCTCTCTCACGGCATCAGGGTCACATGGCCAAGCGGCTCCAAGGGAGCAAGACAGTTTGTGTCCAGAGAATAATGAGGCCTTGGAGGTAAATCGCGTCAATAAATAGTTTTGAGAAAACAAAGTGCTGACTATCTCTCGGCCATGCATCGAGGAAGAGGAATATCAGCGAGTCGGAAGGGAATGTCTTTAAATGGCAAGAATTAAATTCACCACCTCTACGAGAGCTGGTGGTAATGACTCATTTGGTGATCAGGCAGGGCGACGCTGAAATGGAAAATGATTAATTTCAGTCCTCCCCAGTTTACACCGACCACGCGTTTGTGCCTGTCACACGTCGGCACTGGCATATATAATATCAAGTGGAAGCCGCTAGTATCCTGTAGAAACTGAAAGCAAACAGGAGCTGAAAGCTCTCTCTCCGTTGCCTTCTCTCTCTCTCTCTCTGCAAATTCTCTCCTCTCAATGTTGAGGGATTCCACTCGCCCCTTTTTGACTGCACCTCCTGCAACATTTACTTCTCCTTTTCCAGTCCTTTTGCCTACCCCTGGCTCCTCGAGTAAGTAGTCCCCACCCGTTTCGATGCCACAGAGTTGACCAAAACACTTGCGTTGCCTTCTATGTGGTATACCTGCTGACGGGCTGATAGCTTTCCCCGGTTAGTTACTGTGCTGGCGGCCCAGTCCCCTATTTGATCCCATGTCCCCTGAGACACTCCAGGCTGGATTCTGCGTCCCCACGCCGGCGTGAAAACGGTGGTGTTTTACGCCAGGAAAACTGGCGCTAAACGGTCACCGATCCCCTGCTCCGCCGGGGCGGGGGGGGGGGGGGGGGGGGGGGGTTAGCTAGCAGCCAGGCAGCGTAGAGATCCCAGATCTAGCTGCCGATACGGCCTGGAGCATTGCCCCTGCTTCATGGTGATCACAGCCCGCGGACCCGGGCCTCAAAAATAGTCCCCCCCCCCCCTTCAGCCGCTCGCGCGCCCCAGATCACACCCCCACAGTGCCCTCAGCCTCGAATGATCGGCCCTCCGCCGACTGTGACTGAGTCCGCAGCCGCCAGGCTGAGTTCCCGACGGGTGATACCACACGTGCCCTGCGCCGTCGGGAACTTGGACGGTCGGGGACGGAGCATCGCGGGGCAGGCCTAAGGCCTAAGGCCGTGGATGCAGCGTGTGGCGTACTCTGAGAGTACGCCTCTTTTCAGGGGGTGGAGCATCGCGAAAGCGGCCCCGCCCGCGATATTGGCGTCACCGGGGATTCTCCGCCTCCTCCCAAATGTGATTTCGGCATCGGGAATCGGACAATCCAGCCCCTTGGCTCTGAAGGAACTGGCGAGTCACATGGACTGCTCTGCTCTGCAGTGTGGCTCTTTGACTGTGGGAGGCAGCTCGTTTACATCAGTTTTCCTAAATGGGAATGTCCCTGTTCCTGAATTTAGCAAAGAAGGCCAATTTGGTCTCTAGCTCATCCCCTTCTTCGCCTTAAAAAAAAAACGCTCCCTTTTTCCAGAGAATTCCTACAGTGCAAAAGGAGGCCATTCGGCCCATCAGACCAGCACCCAACCTGGACCCACTCCCCAGCCCTATCCACATAACACCAGTTAGCCTGCCCATCTTTGGACACTAAGGGGCAATTTATCATGGCCAATTCACCCTAACCTGCACATCTTTGAACTGTGGGAGGAAACCGGAGCACCCGGAGGAAACCCACGCAGACACGGGGAGAACATGCAGAGTCCGCACAGACAGTCACCCGAGGCTGGAATTGAACCCGGGTGAGGCGCTGTGAGGCAGCAGTGCTAACCACTGTGCCACTGGGTTAATGCCAGCCTTGTTCAAATCCAGGTAGGGTTCCCTGAGAAACCTGATGATATATTTTGCCCACCGCCCCGTCCTCCCCGCCCCTTTCAGGATCTGTGAACTTTTCACTGCCTTACCCCACAACGCAGGGTTTTTCTCTGATTAATTGGGTTGTTCAGCCTCTCTGGGCTGTTTTGGTTTCTCGAGGCCCAGTGCTTGGGACTTGCCCGAATTACTTCCCCCTTAATACAGCTGATCCCCTCGGTCTCCTTTCCATCTCTTTTTGGGATTCCCTCTCCGCTTCTTGTTCTTCTCATTTCATCCCCAGTACCATTCATGGGCACTCGCCCTTAGTCATAGAGCCCACACAGCACAGAAAAGGCCCTTCGGCCCATCGTTTCCGTGCTGGTCAAAAACAACCACCTCACCATTCGAATCCCATTTCCCAGCACTTAGCCGTGTCTGCCCTGGCATCGCAAATGAACATGTAAATACTTCTGAAATGGTCTGAGGGTCTCTGCCTCCATACCCCCACCCCCCTTTCAGGTAGCGAGTTCCAGACTCCCACCACCCTCTGGGGGAAAAGCTGTTTCCTCACATCCCCTCCTGCCCCTCACCTTAAATCTCTTTCCCTGGTCATTGATCCCTCCACCAAGGGGAAAAGTTTCTTCCTGTCTGCTCTATCTGTGCCCCTCATAATTTTATACATCTCAATCATGTCCCTCCCCTCAGCCTCCTCTGCTCCAAGGAAAACAACCCCAGTCTATCCAATCTCTCTTCATAACTAACACTCTCCAGTCCAGGCAACATCCTGGTAAATCTCCTCTGCTCCCTTTCCAGTGGCTATCACATCCCTCCTATAATGTGGATTCCAGAACTGCCCACAATACTCTCGCTGTGGCCTAACCAACGTTTTATACAGTTTCAGCATAACCTCCCTGCTCTTAAATTCTATGCCTCGGCCACTAAAGGCAAGTATACCATAAGCCTTCTAGAATCATAGAATGTACAGTGCAGAATGAGGCCATCGGCCCATCAAGTCTATACTGGCCCCTGAAAGAGCACCCTACCTAAGCCCATACCTCCACCCTATCTCCGTAACCCACCAAGGGTTTGGACAGGGCAGGGCAGTTTAGCATGACCAATCAACCTATCCCGCACATCTTTCGACTGTGGGAAGAAACTGGAGCACCCGGAGGAAACACACGCAGACACGGGGAGAACATGCAGACTCCGCACAGACAGTGACCCAAGCTGGGAATCGAACCCGGGACCCTGACACTGTTAAGCAACCGTGCTAACCACTGTGCTACTCATTCCTTCTCCTGAGATACCCCCCCTAACTCCCTCTCGATTTCCCTGTCTTAAACTTCACTTTCTCCCTTCTTCCCGCTTCCTCAAATTCCAGCTGCAATTTAAGCTTGTCCAGCTCGGAATTGGCGGGGGAAAGGGATTCGGAGTCAGGATTCAGCTCTTTCTCGCACTGCTCTGCTGGTGATGTGAGCTCCAGATGTCCTGCCAACACCAGAATTAGTTTACTTCGACAGATTCTGCCGGGCATTTTGCAAGGTGTCTCCCCAGAAACAACTTTCGATTGATCTGTGCTCACCGTCTCCAAACTTTCCCCCATTTTAATTCTCATGCTGAACAAACATTTGGGCATCAAATGTTGCCATTTGCGTCATATTTGGGGCTTGTGGAGGAACAGCTGGCTTGTAATGCAGAACAAGGCCAGCAGCGCGGGTTCAATTCCCGTACCAGCCTCCCCGAACAGGCGCCGGAATGTGGCGACTAGGGGCTTTTCACAGTAACTTCATTGAAGCCTACTTGTGACAATAAGCGATTATAACAAGGAATTTGCGGGAAGTTAGTTTGTCTTAAAATGAATGTAAGAATTAATAGGTTTCAATTACAACAATTTATTCAAGCAATCAATAATTACAGTCTGTTAAAGGGGTCTTAGTGACTCTTTTGAACTTATATAGTGCAGTAAAGTATACTAGAATCGTCGAGGAAATTTCCACAGTCAGGATAAAGAAACCAACCAGCAACATGCTGATGTGGCCAAAGAAAACAAGCCATGTTAACTTAATGCTTACGTAACGATAAACACCACCTGCAAGAAACAAGAAGAGTCAACAACATGTTTTCAGTCATCCAAGTACCACCTGCAGACCCCCAACAACATGTTTTTCCATCTAACTTGGTTTCCTAAGAGCGAAAGACGCAGACGCAACCAACAGAGCTAACAAAAAGAGAAGAGGTTCGGGAAGGAACCATCGAAAGATAAGTGTAGAAAATACTCACTCTGCCTGGGTGGACACCTGCAACTTGTTTGAATGTAAAGTTTGAACCCGACAGCGTTCAAATGTAAATAAAGCCTTCACCCACATGACCTACAATGTATAAATATCACTTGATTTCTCAGTTGGGTAGTCAGCTCCGGAGACCCTTCTCTGAGGTCGTACTCTCCCAACACGTTGACTAACGTCCGATTATTTCATATGGCAGTCTAGCCCCACAACATCCAGCCATGAGGGTTCCCTTTTTGGTCCCTTTTATTTCTAATTTGCTTTGTTCCTTAACTTGGGCGACACGGTAGCACAGTGGTCAGCACTGTTGCGTCACAGCGCCAGGGTCCCAGGTTCGATTCCGGCTTGGGTCACTGTCTGTGCGGAGTCTGCACATCCTCCCCGTGTGTGCGTGGGTTTCCTCCGGGTGCTCCGGTTTCCTCCCACAGTCCAAAGATGTGCAGGTTAGGTGGATTGGTCATGATAAATTGCCCTTGGTGTCCAAAATTGCCCTTAGTGTTGGGTGGGGTTACTGGGTTATGGGGATAGGGTGGAGGTGTTGACCTTGGGTAGGGTGCTCTTTCCAAGAGCCGGTGCAGACTCGACGGGCCGAGTGGCCTCCTTCTGCACTGTAAATTCTGTGATGTTTCTCTGATGGAAATTAGTTTACTGTGGGTTAAACTCTAAATACTTTCTGGAGGTCAGACATGAGAGAGAGATGGAGGTCAAAGGCAGGCTTCTAGCTTGGAGCCCGGCTTCTCTTTGGACAGTGAACCCCAACTGCAGATAAAATTTGAAAGCTGTACAACGGAAGGAGGGCAAAACGTTCACGTCTCGGTCATGGGAAAGGCGGTATCGGATCGAGCTATTCAGTGAATGAGGTTCCTTGTGAAAGACCCATTGTGTTTCGAGCAGGTAATTGCAAAACCATTATTGTGACGTTGGAAGTGAGGGGTGACCCACAGCTCTGCCTTTGTCCATAGCTGGCTGGTGCAGACATCTGCTAAACCATTGCGCTGGCTAGGTCGGGATGTTTTTTAAAAAAAATCTTTAAAATATTTTCCAATGAATGTGCAATGTGCCGTGGCCAATTCACCCATCCTACAAACCTTTGGGTTGTGGAGGTGAGACCCACGCAGACACGGGGAGAATGTGCAAACTCCACACAGACAGTGACCCAGGGCCGGGATCAAACCCGGGTCCAAGACGCCGTGATTCAGCAGTGCTAACCACTGCGCCACTGTGCCCCCCTGGTTGGGATGTTTACACAAAGCAACAATTGTTCCATTCCAGGGGCTTGTTATATTATCCTTTGCTCATGTTTAAACTGCTCAGCAACTTCCAGAGCTTTCCAAGCTGACAAGGATCTGTATATCTTCTTCTTCCTGTCTCCTGGGTCGAGCAATTTGATCTTCCTGCAGCTTTTGATCTGGTCCCACTAATACATCCTTTCCCAAATTAATTCACGCTGACGTCCATTTCAGTGAGATTCCCTTCATCTGCCCCCAGTTATACCTATTTGGTTGTCGCTGCAACGTCAACAGCGGGTTTCTCGTCCCACCTCTGCCAAATGCTTGCTTTTACATTTCGCTTGATTGAAGCTCACCCGCCCATCTCTGCCAGCTCTCCGCCCCCTCCATATCGCCAGCCTCCCCATCCGAAACCCAGTTTTAAAGTGAGGTAGTTGATCTTCCAGTTCCGTATGTTAAACCCACACCAGCCTGTCTCGCCCCCTGTCCTCTGTCTCAATCAGAACCCAATTGCAATCTCAAGATCCTAGTCAACCCTTAGCTGAACTTTCCAGCACAAAGTGCTGAATTGAAACAACATCGGCAAATAATACGTCGCAACTTGTCCGACAAACTGTAACACAGCCTGAAACAGGGAATATAAACAGAAAATGCTGGATAAATCCTGCAGGCCCAGACTCGGGGCCCACATGCCACCCATCTGGGCTCTGAGAGGGTCTCACGATACATTCTGTTGACTGTTTCCCAGGTCGAGGATTGTCACTGATGTCTGTCCACATAGTATTTTTCCTACCAGTGGGACTGAAGTAAAGACAGGGCAAATGAAGAGAGGTGAGTCCTGATCGGTCACAACATTGACTGTGAGAGCCGTGCTCTCACTCTGCGCCCAAAGTATTTCTTTTGTTTTTACCATTTGAAGTTGCTGATCGCCCTATTAATAGATAAATAATTAAGCATTTCCTACAACCCGTCATGAAACATTCAGCGTGTATTACCATACCATGGGCAGCACGGCAGCACAAGTGGATAGCCCTATGGCTTCACAGTGCCAGGGTCCCAGGTTCGATTCCCTGCTGGGTCATCGTCTGTGTGGAGTCTGCACGTTCTCCCCGTGTCTGCGTGGGTTTCCTCCAGGTGCTCCGGTTTCCTCCCACAGTCCAAAGATGTGCAGGTTAGGGTGGATTGGCCAGGCTAAATTGCCCTTAGTGTCCAAAGAGGTTAGGAGGGGTTATTGGGTTACGGGGATAGGGTGGACATGACGGCTTAAGTGGGTCGATGCTGACTCGATGGGCCGAATGGCCTCCTTCTGCACTGTATGTTCTATTAAATGTGTTTAATCTTACTCATGGGGTCACGGTTACTGAACGAGCCCGATTTCAATCAGCTGGCCCCCTGAGATGAAGGAGGCCCACCCATTGCTTCTGCTTGTTTGGGTTGTACGTGACGTTCCAGTTTCACAAACCATCCTCATCTATAAAAGAAGAACAGCAATTGTCTGATGATCAATTATTCGTTCCCTTTAAAAGGTAGAGCCGTCTTTATTTGGGTTTGGGAACTGCCTCACTATAAGGGCCTGCAAAGTTGCAGGTTTCGAAGTTGATGAAGGTAATGAGTTTGATTTTCTCTGTCAGAGGGGAATAGACCACTCAGGGTTACGCTTTGTCTGCCTCATGCCTTGTGTTGGATTCAGCGATCAAATGCTTCAACCCACCCGCTACCCAATTCTGTGCGAGTGTTTGATGCACAGCGCCACGGACCAATGCGGATCCTAAACATCATGTCAATCAATCGCCACTTCCGCCACCGCCCTGCAGTGCTCCGATGCTCACTGGCGGAGGAGAGAAGCGGAGATGGCGGGATACAAGAGTGCATCCTGGACAATGATGCATGGCAGCGACTTTTCACATTGAAAATGATGCGGACAGTGTGGAGGGAGCTTTACTCTGTATCTAACCCCGTGCTGTACCTGTCCTGGGAGTGTTTGATGCGGACAGTGTAGAGGGAGCTTTACTCTGTATCTAACCCCGTGCTGTACCTGTCCTGGGAGTGTTTGATGAGGAAAGTGTAGAGGGAGCTTTACTCTGTATCTAACCTCGTGTTGTACCTGCCCTGGGAGTGTTTGATGGGGACAGTATAGAGGGAGCTTTACTCTGTATCTAACCCCATGCTGTACCTGTCCTGGGAGTGTTTGATGGGGACAGTGTAGAGGGAACTTTACTCTGTATCTAACCCCGTGCTGTACCTGTCCTGGGAGTGTTTGATGGGGACAGTGTGGAGTGAGCTTTACTCTGTATCTAACCCCGTGCTGTACCCGTCCTGGGAGTGTTTGATGGGGACAGTGTGGAGTGAGCTTTACTCTGTGTCTAACCCCGTGCTGTACCTGTCCTGGGAGTGTTTGATGGGGACAGTGTAGAGGGAGCTTTACTCTGTATCTAACCCCGTGCTGTACCTTGGAGTGTTTAAAGACTGAAATCAGTGGGATTCCACTCTCACACTTGAAGGAACACGAAAACACAACGTTACAAAGGCCCGTCTCGGAAAACAAGTCGATGTGCATTCCAAAAATCATGCAGAATGACAGATTATCACATGGAGCTAAGCTAAGAGTTCTACTGAAGACGTTTTCTTATATGTTTCCCTCCGCTCCACACAGCTCTCTGTTGGCACTGGTTCCCCAGTCTTACATCTGCAGCAAAGCATATTGTGCACTGTCCTAATCAGGTGGGTTTTCTTAAAGGCTTCGGTAGTGAAATAATAGACCAAGGGGTCCAAGACGGCGTTGCTGCTGGCAAGGAGCTGGGTTGCCTGAAAGAACTGTTGGCCGGTTCGTTCCGGTATCAGGGTGTTGTAGATACTCAGAAGCAGGTGGTAGGGCAGGAAGCAGAAGGTGAAGACGAGGAAATTGGCCAGGATCATCTTCTGGGTTTTACGAGCGTCCTTAACCAGGGAGCCGCACGTCTTCCTCACTTTCACCAGGGCGAGCAGCGAGCAGGTGAGCAGCACGAGAAAGGGGATCCCGAAGCCGAGGGAGAGGGTAATGTTCAGGGGCACTCGTTTTGTGAGGAGGAGGGGCTGCAGGCAATTTGTGCGATTGTTGCCATTTGGATTTTGGACTTTCCACTTGATGTAGAGAGGGAGACTAAAACTCATTGTCATCAGCCACACCATCCCGCTGACCCAGGGCGCTACTTGATGCAGCTGCCAAATGCGGACCTTCAGGGGCAGCAGGGTGGCCACACACCTGTCCAGGCTGATGCAGGTGAGGAAGAAGATACTGGTGTACATGTTGATCAGGAAAATGATGACGGCGACCTCGCACAACCATGTGTTCCCAAGGTGATAATAGTCAGCGATGCGGAAGGGCAGGAAGCAAACCAGCAGAAGGTCAGCGAAAGCCAGGTTCCTCATGTAGACAGTGGTCCCGGATCTCAAACGGATGTGGTGCTGGAATATCCACAGGGCCACCACATTGAAAAAGAAGCCAAGGACGATGATGGCGCTGTACAGCCCAGTGAAAACCGCCTTGCCACACGGCGTCAGTGACTCCGAATTGTTCGTCGAATTGGACATCTTATTCCTGGAACAGGAGGACGAGAGTTAGAGCATACCAGAATCTACCAACACAATCCCGGGAGGATATCACAGATTGTAGCAACACAGTGTTGGGGGGTTATGGTGGGGGGGGGGGGGGGGGGGGGGGTGGGCGCCATGGGGTGAGGCAAAACCCTCGACTGTACCGATACAGAATGTACCAACACTGTCCAGAAAGGTGCCTCTGACTTGCTCAAATATACAGCAGAGGAAGTATTTACCAATACAAGCTGGAGATGTAGAATCATAAAATCATGGAACCCCTACAGTGCAGAAAGAGGCCATTCAGCCCATCGACTCTGCCCTCATCCTCCGAAAAAGCACCCGACCTTAATCCTATCTCCATAACCCCACTTAACAACTGGACACTAAGGGGCAATTTGGCGTGGCCAATCCACCTTTGGAACTTGGGAGAAAACCCACACAGACACGGGCAGAACGTGCAGACTCCGCATAGAAAGTCATCCGAATTCGGAATCGAGCCCAGGTCTCTGGCGTGGTGAGGGTAGCGGTGCTAGCCACTGTGCCAACTGTGCCGCCCCAGACTTTATTTCCACCTGCCTGAGGGAGCTACCTCCAATTATACCGACTTAGCCCTGAGGAAGCTGTTCTGGAACGAAACATTGGCTGAGGAAGGAAACACAGACCTTAACCAGATCTCAATAAACACACAACCCAGACATCAACACACACACTGCAATCGAAACCCAGTCGACAAGTTTTACAGCACAAAAGGAGTCTCTTCGGCCCATCGTATCTGCTACAGCCATCAAGTACCTATTTTTGTTAATCCCACTTTCCAGCACTTCGCCCATAGACAGCAACAAGTTACAGAAGGATAAAAACTTGAACAACATTCGGTTTATAGCTGGGAAGTGGCAAGTAACATGCCAGGCTCCAGGCACTGACTATCTCCAATAATGAATGAAGAACAAAGAAAAGTACAGCACAGGAACAGGCCCTTCGGCCCCTCCAAGCCCGTGCCGACCATGCTGCCCGTCTAACCTAAAACCTTCTACACTTCCGGGGACCATATCCCTCTATTCCCATCCTATTCATAGAACATAGAACAGTACAGCACAGAACAGGCCCTACAGCCCTCAATGTTGTGCCGAGCCATGATCACCCTACTCAAACCCACGTATCCACCCTATACCCATAACCCAACAACCCCCCCCCTTAACCTTACTTTTTATTAGGACACTACGGGCAATTTAGCATGGCCAATCCACCTAACCCGCACATCTTTGGACTGTGGGAGGAAACCGGAGCACCCGGAGGAAACCCACGCACACAGGGGGAGGACGTGCAGACTCCACACAGACAGTGACCCAGCCGGGAATCGAACCTGGGACCCTGGAGCTGTGAAGCATTTATGCTAACCACCATGCTACCCTGCTGCCCCAAATACTGTCATGTATTTGTCAAGACGCCCCTTAAATGTCACTATCGTCCCTGCTTCCACCACCTCCTCCGGCAGCGAGTTCCAGACACCCACTACCCTCTGTGTAAAAAAACTTCCCTCGCACATCTCCTCTAACCCTTGCCCCTCGCACCTTAAACCTATGGTCCCCATCCAACCTGGGGAAAAAGCTTCTGACTATCCAGTCTGTCCATGCCCCTCATAATTTTGTAGAATGGCGTGACATTCAATGCCATTACCATTGCTGAATCCTGCAGTGTCAAAATTTTGGGGTTACCATTATAAGAAGCTGAAATGGACCAGCCATATAGATACTGTGGCTACAAGAGCTGGTAAGAAGCTAGGAGTTCTGCAGTCCATATCTCACTCCTGCCCACCATCTATAAGGTACAAACCAGAAATATGTCGAAATACTCTCCACTTTTCTGGATGTGTGCAGATCCTAAAACATTTAAGAAGCTCAATGCCATCCAGGACAAAGGAGCCTGCTTGATTCGGCACCTTCAACATTCACTCCCTCCACCACTGATGCACATTGGGCGGAATTCTCCGTCCCCGTGAAAAATCGGGAAGGCAGTCGTGAACACGGCCGAGTTTCACGACGGCCTCGGAGGCCGCTCCTCTCACCTTATTCACCCCCACCCGGGGGGGTTAGGAGCGGCCCTCCGTAACTCTCGGCCGCCAGGCCTTGACGCTTGTGTCAAGGCGACGCGCCGAGAATGACGCGGCCGGCACACCTAAGTGACGTCAGCCGCACATACGCAGGTTGGCCGGCTCCAACCCGCGCATGCGCGGCTGATGTCACGACGGCTGACGGCTCAAATCCGCGCATGCGCGGTTGCCGTTCTTCTCCTCCGCTGCCCCGCAAGACATGGCGGCTTGATCTTGCGGGGCGGCGGAGGGGAAAGAGTGCGTCCCTTTGAGACGCCAGCCTGACGATCGGTGGGCACCGATCGCGGGCCAGTCCCCTCCTGAGCACGGCCGTGGTGCTCACTCCCCTCTCCGCCCCCCACAAGCTTCAAACCAGCTTTTGGTGCCATGCTCACAACGGCAGCGACCGGGTGTGGTTGCCGCTGTCGTGAACCGGTCGCGAACGGCAGGCCGCTCGGCCCATCCAGGTCGGAGAATCGGCGCTCGCCATGAAAAACGGCGAGCGGCGATTCTTCCGAGCGGGGTGTGGGAGAATCGCGGGGGGCGCCAGGGGGGCGTGTCGTGAGTCGCCCGGCCCTCCCGCGATTCTCCCACCCGGCGTGGGGAGCAGAGAATCGCGCCCAATGTGTACCACCTACAAGATGCACTGCGGAAATTCGCCAAGGCTCCTTCAACAGAAACTTCCAAGTCAACGACCTCTGCCACCCAGGAGGACATGGGCAACAGATGCATGGGGAACACCACCACCTGCAAGTCCCCCTTCGACTCCCTCACCATCCTGGCTTGGAAATATATTAGCCATTCCTTCATTATCGCTGGGTCAAAATCCTCGAATTCCCTCCGTAACTGCATTGTGGGTGCACCTACACCACACGGACTTCAGCTGCCCAACAAGATGGCCCACTGCCGCCTTCTCAAGGGACAATTCGAGACGGGCAAAAATAAACGCTGGGCCTAGCCAGTTATTCCCACATCCCTCAGGCGGCGCAGTGGCATAGTGGGTTGGCACTGCTGCCTCACAGCGCCAGGGACCGGGTTTGATTCCCGCTTAGGTCACTGTCTGCGCGGAGTCAGCACGTTCTCCCCATGTCTGCGTGCGTTTCCTCCGGGTGCTCCGGTTTCCTCCCACAGTTCAGAGATGTGCAGGTTAGGGTGGGTTGGCCATGCTAAATTGCCCCTCAGTGACCAAGCATGTGCAGGTTAGGTTACTGGGATGGGTTGGGGATGGGTTGTGGGTTGGTCCCATCTATGGATCTGGTTAGAGTTTTGTTTTAGAGGGTTGGTGCAGGCCCGATGGGCCGAATGGCCTCCTTCTGTCCAGTAGGAATTCTATGAAAGAGTAGCAAATAAACTTGCAGAAGGAGCAAATTATTGGCGAACAAAGTTCACTGCTCGGAAATGTGAGGGAGTATTTTACTGTGGGACGAATCGGAAGGTTGCACGTAACCGGTAAGGTGTGAGCTTACTGACTGTGCGGAGTTTGCACGTTCTCCCCCTGACTGCGTGCGTTTCCTCCAGGTGCTCCGGTTTCCTCCCACAGTCCAAAGATGGGCAGGTTCGGGGGATTGGCCGCTAGTGTCTAAAATGTGGGGTGACTGGGTTACAGGATTAGGGTGGGGCCGTGGGCCGTCGGGGGCTCTTTCAGAGGGTCGGTGCAGACTTGGTAGGCCAAATGGCCTCTTTCTGCGCTGTTAGGATTCTATGATTCTAATGTTTCCTTGTGTGGGGAACAACAAAACTTGAGGACGTCAATATAAGATAGTCACCAAGAAATCCGACAGTGAATTCAGAAGAGGTTTCTTGGAGCCGAATGTGGTGTGAATGTGGAACTAGCTGCTACAGAGAGTGTTGAAACAAACAGTTATAGATACAGTTAAGAGGAAGTTGGAAAAGGATCGGAGGGGGGAGGGAGCAGAGGGTTACAGAGAGAGATTTAGATAGGGGTGACATGGCGGCACAGCGGTTAGCACTGCTGCCTCACAGCGCCATGGATTTGGTTTCAAATCTGGCCTCCGGTGACTGTGTGGAGTTTGCACGCTCTCTCCGTGTCTGGGTGGGTTTCCTCCCGTTTCCTCCCACAGTCCAAAGACACGCAGGTTAGATGGATTGGCATTGCTAAATTGCTCCTTAGTAGCCAAACGTTACGAGGGGTTATGGGGTTCCAGGGATAGGGCGGGGGATGGGGCATAGGTCGGGTGCTCTTTCGGAGGGACGGTGTCGACTCAATGGGCCGAATGGCCTCCTTCTGCGCTGCAGGAATTCTTTGAGGAAAGACGGGAGGCGGGAAAAGGAAATTGCTGCGGATGCTGGAACCTGAAAGAAAAATAGAAAATAACGGACAATCTCAACAGGTCTGACAGCATCGGTGGGGAGAGAAGGCAGCTGACGTTTTGACAAAGAGTCATCAAGACTCGAAATGTCAGCTCCCTTTCTCTCTCCACAGATGCTGTTGGACCCGTTGAAATGGGAGGAGGCTTGTGTGGGGCGTAAACATCGACATGGGCTGCTTGGGCAGCATGTGCCTTCAATTCACTGTAGCCCTCTGAGCAGATGCCTCAGTTACATATGAATATCCACTCTCCTAACCCATCGCTCTGCTGTGCCTACCTCAATCCCCCATCCCACCCTCTCGCCACCCACTCGCATAAACGCCACACGACATTTTCAAGTACATACACGGGGGGACCATCAGCTGAATTGTCTCCTTTCTGATTCGCCCCCGACGAGAGGGGTACTGTGTCTCAGATCGACGCCTCCTCAGTCCTCAGCAATCTTGCAAATGCAGCTTCTCACTAACTATGTGAAAGGGAGTACACACTGTCGCAACGGGCTTTGAGAGGCTGTTAACAAAGACAGGAAAGAGGAAAGGATTGCAGCGTCGCAGCATCTTTCACAAGCTCACGACATCAGGCACATCAAGAGTCAAAGGGAGAAGGAGGAGGGCCAATCAGGAATCAAAAAGGGGATTTACACAAGGACAGCACGGCAGCGCCGTGGTTAGCACTGCAGCCTCACTGCTTCGGGGTCCCCGGTTCAATCCCGGCCTTGGGTGACTGAGTGTGGAGTCTGCACGTTCGCCCCGTGTGTGCGTGGGTTTCCTCCGGGTGCTCCGGTTTCCTCCCACAGTCCAAAGACGTGCAGGTTAGGTGGATTGGCCGTAATAAATTGCCCTTAATGCCCAAAAAGGTTAGGAGGGGGGATTGGGTTATGGGGATCGGGTGAAAGTGAGGGCTCAAATGGGTCGGTGCAGACTCGATGGACCGAGTGGACTCCTTCTGCACTGTATGTTCTATGTGCTATGAAATGTAGATGTTCTCCAGTATAATGAAAGAGTGGAGTGTACGTCTCACCCGAAGTTCAACAGAGAGAAGGAGGTGAATTATAGAATCCCGACAGTGAATATGGAGGAATTCGGCCCATCGAGTCTTCACCGACCCTCTGAAAGAGCACCCAACTTGGCCCACTCCCCCACCCTATCCCTGTGCGGAGCACCCGGAGGAACCCCATGCAGATACGGGGAGAACGTGCAGACTCCACACAGAGAGTGACCCGAGGTTGCATTTAGACCCGGGCCCCTGGCGCTGCGAGGCAGCAGTGCTAACCACTGTGCCCCCGGTATTCGATAAACTGCGAGTACTTAATGTTGACAAGGAACCGGGATCGAGAGCGATGCATTTCAGGATAGTGATAGTGATGGAAGTGAGAGTGAATATTGCTGAGGCACTGGCCGTTATCGTTCAGTGTTTCTTAGGCTCGGAGGAGGTCAGCAAAATTGCAAAATTTGTTCAAAAAAGGTCGCAAGAGAAACCCCAGCAATGACAGGCCAGTCAGGTTAACCTCATGTCGGGGAAGCCAAGAGAAACAATTAGTCAGCATAGAATTAATAGTCACCAGCAAAAATGTGGATTGATTCGCACATGGGGTAAAAGGGATGGCAGCAACATGAATACTAAATTGGCTGAGAATAGAAAACAAAGTGTAATGGTGAATGGATAGACTGAGAGAGTGACAGCCAACAGTCTATATACACTGAGAGAGTGACAGCCAACAGTCTATATACACTGAGAGAGTGACAGTCCGCAGTCTATATACACTGAGAGAGTGACAGTCCACAGTCTATATACACTGAGAGAGTGACAGTCCACAGTCTATATACACTGAGAGAGTGACACTCCACAGTCTATATACACTGAGAGTGACAGTCCACAGTCTATATACACTGAGAGAGTGACAGTCCACAGTCTATATACACTGAGAGAGTGACAGTCCACAGTCTATATACACTGAGAGAGTGACAGCCAACAGTCTATATACACTGAGAGAGTGACAGTCCACAGTCTATATACACTGAGAGAGTGACAGTCCACAGTCTATATACACTGAGAGAGAGACAGTCCACAGTCTATATACACTGAGAGAGTGACAGTCCACAGTCTATATACACTGAGAGAGTGACAGTCCACAGTCTATATACACTGAGAGAGTGACAGTCCACAGTCTATATACACTGAGAGAGTGAAAGCCAACAGTCTATATACACTGAGAGAGTGACAGTCCACAGTCTATATACACTGAGAGAGTGACAGTCCACAGTCTATATACACTGAGAGAGTGACAGTCCACAGTCTACATACACTGAGAGAGTGACAGTCCACAGTCTATATACACTGAGAGAGTGACAGTCCACAGTCTATATACACTGAGAGAGTGACAGTCCACAGTCTATATACACTGAGAGAGTGACAGCCAACAGTCTATATACACTGAGAGAGTGACAGTCCGCAGTCTATATACACTGAGAGAGTGACAGTCCACAGTCTATATACACTGAGAGAGTGACAGTCCACAGTCTATATACACTGAGAGAGTGACAGTTCACAGTCTATATACACTGAGAGAGTGACAGTCCACAGTCTATATACACTGAGAGAGTGACAGTCCCCAGTCTATATACACTGAGAGAGTGACAGACCACAGTCTATATACACTGAGAGAGTGACAGTCCACAGTCTATATACACTGAGAGAGTGACAGTCCACAGTCTATATACACTGAGAGAGTGACAGTCCACAGTCTATATACACTGAGAGAGTGACAGTCCACAGTCTATATACACTGAGAGTGACAGTCCACAGAGTCTATATACACAGAGAGAGTGACAGTCCACAGTCTATATACACTGAGAGAGTGACAGCCCACAGTCTATATACACTGAGAGTGACAGTCCACAGAGTCTATATACACTGAGAGAGTGACAGTCCACAGTCTATATTCACTGAGAGAGTAACAGTCCACAGTCTATATACACTGAGAGAGTGACAGTCCACAGTCTATATACACTGAGAGAGTGACAGCCCACAGAGTCTATATACACTGAGAGAGTGACAGTCCACAGTCTATATACACTGAGAGAGTGACAGTCCACAGTCTATATATACTGAGAGTGTGACAGTCCACAGTCTATACACACTGAGAGAGTAACAGTCCACAGTCTATATACACTGAGAGAGTGACAGCCAACAGTCTATATACACTGAGAGAGTGACAGTCCGCAGTCTATATACACTGAGAGTGACAGTCCACAGTCTATATACACTGAGAGAGTGACAGTCCACAGTCTATATACACTGAGAGAGTGACAGTCCACAGTCTATATACACTGAGAGAGTGACAGTCCACAGTCTATATACACTGAGAGAGTGACAGTCCACAGTCTATATACACTGAGAGAGTGACAGTCCACAGTCTATATACACTGAGAGAGTGACAGTCCACAGAGTCTATATACACTGAGAGAGTGACAGTCCACAGTCTATATACACTGAGAGAGTGACAGCCCACAGTCTATATACACTGAGAGAGTGACAGTCCACAGTCTATATACACTGAGAGAGTGACAGTCCACAGTCTATATACACTGAGAGAGTGACAGTCCACAGATTCTATATACACTGAGCGAGTGACAGTCCACAGTCTATATACACTGAGAGAGCGACAGTCCACAGATTCTATATACACTGAGAGAGTGACAGTCCACAGTCTATATACACTGAGAGAGTGACAGTCCACAGAGTCTATATACACTGAGAGTGACAGTCCACAGTCTATATACACTGAGAGTGACAGTCCACAGAGTCTATATACACTGAGAGAATGACAGTCCACAGTCTATATACACTGAGAGAGTGACAGTCCCCAGTCTATATACACTGAGAGAGTGACAGTCCACAGTCTATATACACTGAGAGAGTGACAGTCCACAGTCTATATATACTGAGAGGGTGACAGTCCACAGTCTATACACACTGAGAGAGTAACAGTCCACAGTCTATATACACTGAGAGAGTGACAGCCAACAGTCTATATACACTGAGAGAGTGACAGTCCGCAGTCTATATACACTGAGAGTGACAGTCCACAGTCTATATACACTGAGAGAGTGACAGTCCACAGTCTATATACACTGAGAGAGTGACAGTCCACAGTCTATATACACTGAGAGAGTGACAGCCCACAGTCTATATACACTGAGAGAGTGACAGTCCACAGTCTATATACACTGAGAGAGTGACAGTCCCCAGTCTATATACACTGAGAGAGTGACAGTCCACAGAGTCTATATACACTGAGAGTGACAGTCCACAGTCTATATACACTGAGAGTGACAGTCCACAGAGTCTACACACACTGAGAGAGTGACAGTCCACAGTCCATATACACAGAGAGAGTGATAGTCCACAGTCTATATACACTGAGAGAGTGACAGTCCACAGTCTATATACACTGAGAGAGTGACAGTCCACAGTCTATATACACTGAGAGTGACAGTCCACAGAGTCTATATACACTGAGAGAGTGACAGTCCACAGTCTATATACACTGAGAGAGTGACAGTCCACAGTCTATATACACTGAGAGAGTGACAGTCCACAGAGTCTATATACACTGAGAGAGTGACAGTCCACAGTCTATATACACAGAGAGAGTGACAGTCCACAGTCTATATACACTGAGAGAGTGACAGCCCACAGTCTATATACACTGAGAGAGTGACAGTCCACAGTCTATATACACTGAGAGAGTGACAGTCCACAGTCTATATACACTGAGAGAGTGACAGTCCACAGATTCTATATACACTGAGCGAGTGACAGTCCACAGTCTATATACACTGAGAGAGCGACAGTCCACAGATTCTATATACACTGAGAGAGTGACAGTCCACAGTCTATATACACTGAGAGAGTGACAGTCCACAGAGTCTATATACACTGAGAGTGACAGTCCACAGTCTATATACACTGAGAGTGACAGTCCACAGAGTCTATATACACAGAGAGAGTGACAGTCCCCAGTCTATATACACTGAGAGAGTGACAGTCCACAGTCTATATACACTGAGAGAGTGACAGTCCCCAGTCTATATACACTGAGAGAGTGACAGTCCACAGTCTATATACACTGAGAGAGTGACAGTCCACAGAGTCTATATACACTGAGAGAGTGACAGCCCACAGTCTATATACACTGAGAGTGACAGTCCACAGTCTATATACACTGAGAGAGTGACAGTCCACAGTCTATATACACTGAGAGAGTGACAGTACGCAGTCTATATACACAGAGAGAGTGACAGTCCACAGTCTATATACACTGAGAGAGTGACAGTACGCAGTCTATATACACAGAGAGAGTGACAGTCCACAGTCTATATACACTGAGAGAGTGACAGTCCACAGAGTCTATATACACTGAGAGAGTGACAGTCCACAGTCTATATACACTGAGAGAGTGACAGTCCACAGTCTATATACACTGAGAGAGTCACAGTCCACAGTCTATATACACTGAGAGAGTGACAGTCCACAGTCTATATACACTGAGAGAGTGACAGTCCACAGTCTATACACACTGAGAGAGTGACAGTCCACAGAGTCTATATACACTGAGAGAGTGACAGTCCACAGTCTATATACACTGAGAGAGTGACAGTCCACAGTCTATATACACTGAGAGAGTGACAGCCAACAGTCTATATACACTGAGAGAGTGACAGTCCACAGTCTATATACACTGAGAGAGTGACAGTCCACGGAGTCTATATACACTGAGAGAGTGACAGTCCACAGTCTATATACACTGAGAGAGTGACAGTCCACAGTCTATATACACTGAGAGAGTGACAGTCCACAGTCTATATACACTGAGAGAGTGACAGTCCCCAGTCTATATACACTGAGAGAGTGACAGTCCACAGTCTATATACACTGAGAGAGTGACAGTCCACAGTCTATATACACTGAGAGAGTGACAGTCCACAGTCTATATACACTGAGAGAGTGACAGTCCACAGTCTATATACACTGAGAGATTGGCAGTCCACAGTCTATATACACTGAGAGAGTGACAGCCAACAGTCTATATACACTGAGAGAGTGACAGTCCACAGAGTCTATATACACTAAGAGAGTGACAGTCAACAGTCTATATACACAGAGGGAGTGACAGTCCCCAGTCTATATACACTGAGAGAGTGACAGTCCACAGTCTATATACACAGAGAAAGTGACAGTCCACAGTCTATATACACTGAGAGAGTGACAGTCCCCAGTCTATATACACTGAGAGAGTGACAGTCCACAGTCTATATACACTGAGAGAGTGACAGTCCACAGTCTATATATACTGAGAGGGTGACAGTCCACAGTCTATACACACTGAGAGAGTAACAGTCCACAGTCTATATACACTGAGAGAGTGACAGCCAACAGTCTATATACACTGAGAGAGTGACAGTCCGCAGTCTATATACACTGAGAGTGACAGTCCACAGTCTATATACACTGAGAGAGTGACAGTCCACAGTCTATATACACTGAGAGAGTGACAGTCCACAGTCTATATACACTGAGAGAGTGACAGTCCACAGTCTATATACACTGAGAGAGTGACAGTCCACAGAGTCTATATACACTGAGAGAGTGACAGTCCACAGTCTATATACACAGAGAGAGTGACAGTCCACAGTCTATATACACTGAGAGAGTGACAGCCCACAGTCTATATACACTGAGAGAGTGACAGTCCACAGTCTATATACACTGAGAGAGTGACAGTCCACAGTCTATATACACTGAGAGAGTGACAGTCCACAGATTCTATATACACTGAGCGAGTGACAGTCCACAGTCTATATACACTGAGAGAGCGACAGTCCACAGATTCTATATACACTGAGAGAGTGACAGTCCACAGTCTATATACACTGAGAGAGTGACAGTCCACAGAGTCTATATACACTGAGAGTGACAGTCCACAGTCTATATACACTGAGAGTGACAGTCCACAGAGTCTATATACACAGAGAGAGTGACAGTCCCCAGTCTATATACACTGAGAGAGTGACAGTCCACAGTCTATATACACTGAGAGAGTGACAGTCCCCAGTCTATATACACTGAGAGAGTGACAGTCCACAGTCTATATACACTGAGAGAGTGACAGTCCACAGAGTCTATATACACTGAGAGAGTGACAGCCCACAGTCTATATACACTGAGAGTGACAGTCCACAGTCTATATACACTGAGAGAGTGACAGTCCACAGTCTATATACACTGAGAGAGTGACAGTACGCAGTCTATATACACAGAGAGAGTGACAGTCCACAGTCTATATACACTGAGAGAGTGACAGTACGCAGTCTATATACACAGAGAGAGTGACAGTCCACAGTCTATATACACTGAGAGAGTGACAGTCCACAGAGTCTATATACACTGAGAGAGTGACAGTCCACAGTCTATATACACTGAGAGAGTGACAGTCCACAGTCTATATACACTGAGAGAGTCACAGTCCACAGTCTATATACACTGAGAGAGTGACAGTCCACAGTCTATATACACTGAGAGAGTGACAGTCCACAGTCTATACACACTGAGAGAGTGACAGTCCACAGAGTCTATATACACTGAGAGAGTGACAGTCCACAGTCTATATACACTGAGAGAGTGACAGTCCACAGTCTATATACACTGAGAGAGTGACAGCCAACAGTCTATATACACTGAGAGAGTGACAGTCCACAGTCTATATACACTGAGAGAGTGACAGTCCACGGAGTCTATATACACTGAGAGAGTGACAGTCCACAGTCTATATACACTGAGAGAGTGACAGTCCACAGTCTATACACTGAGAGAGTGACAGTCCACAGTCTATATACACTGAGAGAGTGACAGTCCCCAGTCTATATACACTGAGAGAGTGACAGTCCACAGTCTATATACACTGAGAGAGTGACAGTCCACAGTCTATATACACTGAGAGAGTGACAGTCCACAGTCTATATACACTGAGAGAGTGACAGTCCACAGTCTATATACACTGAGAGATTGGCAGTCCACAGTCTATATACACTGAGAGAGTGACAGCCAACAGTCTATATACACTGAGAGAGTGACAGTCCACAGAGTCTATATACACTAAGAGAGTGACAGTCAACAGTCTATATACACAGAGGGAGTGACAGTCCCCAGTCTATATACACTGAGAGAGTGACAGTCCACAGTCTATATACACAGAGAAAGTGACAGTCCACAGTCTATATACACTGAGAGAGTGACAGTCCCCAGTCTATATACACTGAGAGAGTGACAGTCCCCAGTCTATATACACTGAGAGAGTGACAGTCCACAGTCTATATACACTGAGAGAGTGACAGTCCACAGTCTATATACACTGAGAGAGTGACAGTCCACAGTCTATATACACTGAGAGAGTGACAGTCCACAGTCTATATACACTGAGAGAGTGACAGTCCACAGTCTATATACACAGAGAGAGTGACAGTCCACAGTCTATATACACTGAGAGAGTGACAGTCCACAGTCTATATACACTGAGAGTGACAGTCCACAGTCTATATACACTGAGAGAGTGACAGTCCACAGTCTATATACACTGAGAGAGTGACAGTCCACAGTCTATATACACTGAGAGAGTGACAGTCCACAGTCTATATACACTGAGAGATTGGCAGTCCACAGTCTATATACACTGAGAGAGTGACAATCCCCAGTCTATATACACTGTGAGTGACAGTCCACAGTCTATACACACTGAGAGAGTGACAGTCCACAGTCTATATACACTGAGAGAGTGGCAGTCAACAGAGTCTATATACACTGAGAGAGTGACAGTCCACAGTCTATATACACTGAGAGAGTGACAGTCCACAGTCTATATACACTGAGAGAGTGACAGTCCACAGTCTATATACACTGAGAGAGTGACAGTCCACAGTCTATATACACTGAGAGAGTGACAGTCCACAGTCTATATACACTGAGAGAGTGACAGTCCACAGTCTATATACACTGAGAGAGTGACAGTCCACAGTCTATATACACCGAGAGAGTGACAGCCCACAGAGTCTATATACACTGAGAGTGACAGTCCACAGTCTATATACACGGAGTGAGTGACAGTCAACAGATTCTATATACACTGAGAGAGTGACAGTCCACAGTCTATATACACTGAGTGAGTGACAGTCAACAGATTCTATATACACTGAGAGTGACAGTCCACAGTCTATATACACTGAGAGAGTGACAGTCCACAGTCTATATACACTGAGAGAGTGACAGTCCACAGTCTATATACACTGAGTGAGTGACAGTCAACAGATTCTATATACACTGAGAAATTAACAGTCCACCACTATTTCCAAATGATATTCTAGTAGCCCAGAGGACCGTAGGCTGTGCCCTGCTTTGAGAGAGAGCTGACCTGTGGTGATTTAACCAGAGGGCTACCATATCTCAGGGATGGTTGAGAGGACAGGGCCTTCATGGTTAACCTCAGATGGAATAGGAATTGAACTCACGTTGTCCGCTGCACTATTCACCGCAAACCAGCCATCCAGCCAATTGAGTTCCTCTACTCCCTTGTGAGTACTTTTGAGCATCATAGCAGTTTTAAGAAATCTGGCATTTGGACTGAATGTACTCTCTGTTCTATTCTATTTTGCAATTGGAATTCTCGGGGATGAAATAGACGCCTGACTATTACTCCACCTGATATCCTCTGAGTGAACTCTTTAAATTTGTGCTTTCTCCATCTCCAATTATGTCAGTCCAGTATTACTGTTCACTGCTGGATTGACCAGGATGCTGTGTAGCTGGAACCTCAGCCAGCTGCCTTACTGGCCTGAAGATGATGTCAATTACTATTTTTGATCTGGGTTATTTTGATGACACAGTGAGGTGTTGGCTCACCGTGTGTTTGGAGCAGAGAAGATGCTTTGCTGTAAAAGTGACTATTTCCGTGTATTCAAAAAATTAGCCAGGATATTTTCTGCTGGACCCCGTGTGTCACATTGAACCTGATGACAAGTTCACAATTCTGTGGACCAAAAAACACTTCTCGTTTCTTCATCAACAATTTTTTTATCATATAAATAAGATAGTGTCGAATTCAAGGCATAAGTTGTGGTTTCCTGCTTTTGTGTGACAGAGTTGCTTGCCAGATCTGTTCCTTGCTGTGGTCACAGAGCTGGGCTGCAGAGTCATTCATTGCTCAATGCCTTGGGCTAAGCTCTCCACAGGCCTTTCATCGGCCCGTCAATGTCCCAACATAGACCCATCACCATCCCATCGTAGTTCCATCTGAGGCCCTTCTTAGACATATCACAGGCCCATCATAGACCCATCACCATCCCATCATAGATCCATCTCAGGATGATCGTGGATCCATCTTAGGCCCATCATAGATCCATCATGGATCCATCGTCGATCCATTCAAGGCCCATTATATATCAATCACAGGCCCAACTTCCGGTGGTGGCCAGAGAGTGAGTGGTTGCACATTGGGCAGTACGGCAGCACAGTGGTTATCACTGTTGCTTCACGGCGCCAGGGGCCCAGGTACGATTCCCGTCTTGGGCTACTGTCTGCGTGGAGTCCGCACGTTCTCCCCGTGTCTGCGTGTGTTTCCTCCGGTTTCCTCCCACAAGTCCCGAAAGACATGCTGTTGGGTGAATTGGACATTCTGAATTCTCCCTCCGTGTACCCAAACAGGCGCCAGAATGTGGTGACTAGGGGATTTTCACAGTAACTTCATTGCAGTGTTGATCTAAGCCTACTTGTGAAGATAAAAATCATAAAAAGAAATTAGGCAGCTCCTGCTCGAGGCGGCTTTTCCAGACCTTTTCCCCAGTTGTCAGAACAAAGAACAAGAACAAAGAAAATTACAGCACAGGAACAGGCCCTTCGGCCTTCCCAGCCTGCACCGATCCAGATCCTTTATCTAAACCTGTCTCCTATTTTCCCAGATCTACTTCCCTCTAATCCCCGCCCGTTCATATACCCGTCTAGATGCCTCTTAAATGATGCTATCGTGCCCGCCTCTCCCACCTCCGCTGGTAAAGCGTTCCAGGCACCCACCACCCTCTGCGTAAAAAACTTTCCACGCACATCTCCCTTAAACTTTCCCCCTCTCACCTTGAAATCGTGACCCCTTGTAACTGACAACACCCTCTTGGGAAAAGCTCGTTGCTATCCACCCTGTCCATACCTCTCATAATTTTGTATACCTCAATCAGGTCCCCCCTCAACCTCCGTCTTTCCAACGAAAACAATCCTAATCTACTCAACCTTTCTTCATAGCTAGTACCCTCCATACCAGGCAACATCCTGGTGAACCACCTCTGCACCCTCTCCAAAGCATCCACATCCTTCTGGTAATGTGGCGACCAGAACTGCACGCAGTATTCCAAATGTAGCCTAACCAAAGTCCTATACAACTGTAACATGACCTGCCGACTCTTGTACTCAATATCCCGTCCGATGAAGGCAAGCATGCTGTATGCCTTCTTGACCACTCTATCAACCTGCGTTGCCACCTTCAGGGTACAATGGACCTGAACTCCCAGATCTCTCTGTACATCAATTTTCCCCAGGACCCTTCCATTGACCATATAGTCCGCTCTTGAATTTGATCTTCCAAAATGCATCACCTCACATTTGCCTGGATTGAACTCCATCTGCCATTTCTCTGCCCAACTCTCCAATCTATCTATATTTTGTTGTATTCTCTGACAGTCCTCCTCGCTATCTGCAACTCCACTAATCTTAGTATCATCGGCAAACTTGCTAATCAGACCACCTATACCTTCCTCCAGGTCATTTATGTAGATCACAAACAGCAGTGGTCCGAGCACGGATCCCTGTGGAACACCACTAGTCACTCTTCTCCATTTTGAGACACTCTCTTCCACCACTACTCTCTGTCTCCTGTTGCCCAGCCAGTTCTTTATCCATCCAGCTAGTACACCCTGAACCCCATACGACTTCACTTTTGCCATCAACCTGCCATGGGAAAGTCAGTGATCTATAAGTGGAAGTTATTGCCGCACTCTAATCTTCCATATAGTTGGAGTGTGAGGGACGTGCATCGGAAGGAGCCTTGCCCCTTAGTTGAGAAGGCAGTAACCAAGGGGCAGAGATTTAAGGTAGGGGGCAGGAGGTTTAGAGGAGATTTAGAGGGGAAAACCTCATCGACGCAGAGGGTAGTGGGAATCTGGAACTCGCTGCCTGAAATTGTGGTAGAGGAGGAACCCTCACACCATTTAAGAACATAGAACATACAGTGCAGAAGGAGGCCATTCGGCCCATCGAGTCTACACCGGTCCACTTAAGCACCCACTTCCACCCTATCCCCATCACCCAATAATCCCTCCTAACCTTTTTTTTGGACAGTAAGGGCAAGTTAGCACGGCCAATCCACCTAACCTGCACGTCTTTGGACTGTGGGAGGAAACTGGAGCACCCGGAGGAAACCCACGCAGACACGGGGAGCACATGCAGACTCAGCACAGACAGTGACCCAGCGGGGAATCGAACCTGGGACCCTGGCACTGTGAAGTCACTGTGCTGCCCTCAATAAGCATTTAAATAAGCACCTGAAATGCCACAGCGTACATGGCTATGGAAAATGGGGTTAGAATGATAGGTGCTCGATGATCAGCACAGACAGATGGGCCGTAGGGCCTCTTTCTATGCTGTAAAACCCTACGACTCTATAGGAATCGTGACCTGACCATCAGTAAACACCACTGTATCAGGGAGTTTGGATGGCTTAAAGGTACCTTCAAGTGATTCAACCAACATCATGACGGCAGAATCATTTCTGATGGGTTTCTGTCTTGCAGGAGTAGATGACGTACCACCTTGATTCAGTACAATATTCTCTTGTCATAAGACGGTGTCATTCTCATCTTGCACCATATCCCTACTGGATCCTACCTGATAAACCCACCCACTCTTTACTGCTTCCAGGGAAGAGCCATAAGATGGGTGGCATGGTAGCACAGTGGTTAGCACGGTTGCTTCACAGCTCCAGGGTCCCAGGTTGCATTCCCGGCTTGGGTCACTGTCTGTGCGGAGTCTGCACGTTGTTGGCGTGGATTTCCTCCGGGTGCTACGGTTTCCCCCCACAGTCCAAAGATGTGGAGGTTAGGTGGATTGGCCGTGATAAATTGCCCTCAGTGTCCAAAAAAAAGATTAGATGGGGTCACTGGGTTACGGGGATAGGGTAGAGGTGTGCGTTTAAGTAGGGTGGTCCTTCCAAGGGCCGGTGCAGACTCGATGGGCCGAATAGACTCCTTCAGCAATTTCTCTGATTCAGTGCGGCGACCTGCTCAAAACCCAGGAATGGAAGATGCCACTGGTGTGAGGCATGGGAAAATGTTGTTGCTTTCTCAGCAGCTGTTAGGGATTCAGTCGGTCACTCTCGCACAACTTTTCAGGTGCTTTTTGAGGAAAACATGTTGGCAGTCATTTTGCGAAAGGGAACGATTTCGGGGCAGCTTCCATTCGCTGCCTGAATAGGGAGTGGAGTCTGGTGCTTGAGGACCCGGCGTGTTCTGTTCCCAAGCAGTCGATCTTTTTTGCCAATTCAAAACCAGCTTTAAGCGCAGTTTTCCAGACATGTGACCACCATGTCACCCATTTGTATACAGTCCACCAGGCTTTAGAGGTTCCTAGCTCTTTTAAAACTGCTTAATTATCTTTTCTTGTGCCTTTTTTGGAAACATCAACAATCAGAGTCCTTGATTGAATCCTTTAATGGACTGTGTCTATTTCTTAAAACACATAAATTCTTCCAGAATGCTCTTTGTCCTCGCAAATGAACCGTTTTTCCTGATTGAAGTGTTTATGACAAATGAGTTGCTCCTGATAACACATTTTGTCACTGTTAGGGGTGAAAATATTACCACCTCCGCCGGCAATGCGTTCCAGGCACCCACCACCCTCTGCGTAAAAAACTTTCCACGCACATCTCCCTTAAACTTTCCCCCTCTCACTTTGAAATCGTGACTCCTTGTAACTGACACCCCCACTCTTGGAAAAAGCTTGTTGCTATCCACCCTGCCCATACCTCTCATAATTTTGTAGACCTCAATCAGGTCCCCCCTCAACCTCCGTCTTTCCAACGAAAACAATCCTAATCTACTCAACCTTTCTTCATAGCTAGCACCCTCCATACCAGGCAACATCCTGGTGAACCTCCTCTGCACCCTCTCCAAAGCATCCACATCCTTCTGGTGATGTGGCGACCAGAACTGCACGCAGTATTCCAAATGTGGCCTAACCAAAGTCCTATACAACTGTAACATGACCTGCCGACTCTTGTACTCAATACCCCGTCCGATGAAGGCAAGCATGCTGTATGCCTTCTTGACCACTCTATCAACTTGCGTTGCCACCTTCAGGGTACAATGGACCTGAACTCCCAGATCTCTCTGTACATCAATTTTCCCCAGGACTCTTCCATTGACCATATAGTCCGCTCTTGAGTTAGATCTTCCAAAATGCATCACCTCGCATTTGCCTGGATTGAACTCCATCTGCCATTTCTCTGCCCAACTCTCCAATCTATCTATATATTTTTGTATTCACTGACAGTCCTCCTCGCTATCTGCAACTCCACCAATCTTAGTATCATCTGCAAACTTGCTAATCAGACCACCTATACCTTCCTCCAGGTCATTTATGTAGATCACAAACAACAGTGGTCCGAGCACGGACCTGTGGAACACCACTAGTCACCCTTCTCCATTTTGAGACACTCCCTTCCACTACTCTCTGTCTCCTGTTACCCGGCCAGTTCTTTATCCATCTAGCTGGTACACCCTAAACCCCATACAACTTCACTTTTTCTATCAATCTGCCATGGATGTTTCGGTGAAAAAAGGTGCCGGGGAGACAGAAGAAAGTTAAACTCCATTGGTGGGGCTGGTGGATGGATTCACAGACCAGAAATGGGTCAAGAAGAAGGGGGCAGTTGGAGCAAGAGAATCTTTGTGCACCACAGGTCAAGATGGCACAGGGTAATGGGTCATCCCTGCCTGCCCAGTGGTCAACGGAGCAGGTGGTGGACTTCTTAAATGAGAAGATCATCTGGCAGAGGAGGGAAGCCCAGGAAGACCTAGCCAAGGCGGTGGAACCATTAAAAGTGGGAATTGACGATGTGGAATGGAGGATGGAGTCCGAGGGCCAGGCTATTCGGCAAGTGGAGGCAGCAGTGGGGGAAGCACGAGGAGCAGCCTACATCGTTGGCGGCCGAGATCGGAATGATGTGGGAGACCCAGACAGTGGCTAAAGGAGAAGGTGGAGGACCCGGGGAATCGCTCCCGTGGACAAAGCCTAAGAATTGTGGGGATGCCTAAAGGCATTGAGGGAGCGGAGATTGGCACATATGAGGTCAGGACGCTGGAGAAGCTGATGGGGGGGGGCCGTGGGGGGGGGGGGGGGGGGGGGGGGGGGCCTTTGTCCGGCCACTGAAAGTCGGCCGAGCGTGGACAGGGCGCCGCTGAGGAAGCCGCAGGCGAGCAAGCCGCCGGGGGCGATGGTGGCGCATCTTGACCGGTTCCTAGATAAGGGGAGGATGTTGAGGTGGGCGAGGCAGACGAGATGCAGCTGGGAGGGGAGCAAGCTTCGGGTGTACCTGGACCTGGGTGCGGACCTGGCGAAGAGGAGGGCCGGGTTTAACCGGGTGAAGGCTGCCCTCTTCAAAGAGGGGGTGAAGTTCAGGATTTTTTTCATGGGTGTAGAGGGAGGGGGGGGATCAATGATGGTGGGCATCCGAGGGTGGGCCTGGAGGGTCGTGTGACATGGGTCGGGGGCTGGGCCAAAAAGGGATGTGATTGATCGGCAGGGGTGCCCCCCCAACCCGGTTGGTCACATGGTAAATGAGAGAGCTGAATGGGCCAGTCAAACAGTCGCGCGCATTCACGCACTTGAGGAGCTTGAAGGCGTTTTTGCAAGAAATGCACTTGAACGTCGGGGACCAGACGAGGCGAAGGAAAGTGTGGATCGGGCAAGTCTTCAATTTGGGATTAGATATGAAGATGAGGTCGGGGGGGGGGGGGGGGGGGGGGGGTGGGGGGGGGGGGGGGGTGGCGGTGTTGGTCAATAAGCATTTGAGGTTGGGAGCATTGTAACAGATTGGGGAGGGAGGTACGTGATGGTGAGTGGGAAGCTGGAGGAGATACCGCTGGTCGTGGTTTATGTTTATGTTCCAAATTGGGATGACTTGGAGATAGCGAGGAGAGTGCTGGGAAAGATCCCACACCTGGACTCACACCAGTTAATTACAGGGGAGGGGGTTTTAACACGATCATTGATCCAGGGTTGGACCAGTTGAGCCCGAGGTCGGGGAGGGTGTCAGCGGTGGTGAAGGACTCATGGAGGGCAAGGGGTGGAGGGGGTGGACCCGTGGAGTTTTCGGAGGCCGAGGGCGAAGGAGTTCTCGTACTTCTCCTATGTGCACAGGGTGTACTCACGGATTGACTTGACTTGAGCCCGTGGTCAGCAAGACTCTGCTGGCGGGGGCTGGCAAGTCGAGGTACTCGGCAATCGTTGTTTCAGACGGCGCGCAGCACTGGGTGGACTTGTGGGACCGGGGGTGTGGGGGGAGAGGGGTGCCCAGCGGCTGCAGTGGAGGCTGGACGGTGGGTTGTCAGCTTTTGAGGTAGTGTGGGAGCGGGTGAGGGCCGCCATTTGGGGGTATGTGGTACTGAACGGTATGGGTGAGGGTGAGGTCTTGGCTGCCACGCTGAGGGAGGCACTCAAGGCAGTGGTGAGCGGGGAGTTTATATCGATTCGGGCGCATAGGGAGAAGGTGGGGCGAGCAGAGACAATGGGCGGGATTCAGCGTGAATCGGCGGGCCGGGCAACTCTGGCGCGAAGGAGTGGCGTGAACCACTCGGGGGTCAGGCCGTCACAAAGGGGTGGAATCCTCTGTACCTTCAGGGGCGAGGCCGGTGCCAGAATTGCGCGGAAGGGGCTTGGCGCCACGCCAACCGGCTACGAAGGGCCTCTGCCGGCCGGCGCAAGTTGGTGCATGCGCGGGAGTGGCAGCGTGTGCTGGCATCATCCCAGCCGACACAAAGGAATAGAGTGCCCCCATGGCACAGGCCCGCCCGTGGATCGGTGGGCCCTGATCGCGAGCCAGGCCACCGTGGGGGCATCTCCCGGGGCCAGATTGCCCCGCGCCTACCCCCGAGGACCCATAGGCCGCCCGCGGAGCTCGGTCCCGCCGGTAAGTACCTACTCTAATTTACGGCGGTGGGTCCGGCCGAAAACGGGCGGCCGCTCAGCCCATCGCGGGCCGGAGAATCGCTGGGGGGGGGGGGGGGGCGCTGCCACCATCCGCCGACCAGCGTGGCACGATTCCTGCCCATGCCAAATCCCCGGCGCCGGAGAATTCGGCAGCCACCAGGGGCGGGATTCACGCCGCTCCCCCGCCGATTCTCCGACCCGGCAGGGGGGGTCGGAGAATCCCGCCCAAGATTGGTGGATGTGATTCTGCGGGTGGATAGGAAGTATTTGGAGGCCCCGGATTGTTGAAGGAGAGTCACAAGCTCCAGATGGAGTCCAGTTGGTTCTCGGGGAAGGTGGTGGGGCAGTTTGAATGGCCAGGGGGACAGTGTATGAGTACGGGGAGTAAGCGTGTAGGATGCATTCCCACCAACTCAGAAAGCAGGAGGCAGCGAGGGAGATTAGAAGGATGAAGGGCAGGAGGGGAAGAGTGGTACTGGACCCGGTGAAGGTGAATGGCGCATTCGAGGAGTTTTACAGGAGTCTTGTAATCTAGGTGATAGGGGAAGACCAGACGGGGTTTGTAAAGGGGAGGCAGCTGTTGGTGAATGGTAGGAGATTACTGAACATGATAATGATGCCGTCAGAAGGACAGGATGTGGAGATGGCAGTGGGAAAGGCTTTTGATCGGGTGGAGAGGGAGTGTCTGTGGTAAGTGTTCGGACGGTTCGGGTTCAGTCAGGGATTTGTGGACTGGATCTGATTGTTGTATTGGGCACCAGTAGCGAGCGTGTGGATGAATCGGGTGAACTCGGGGTACTTCTGGCTACACAGTGGGACAAGGCAGGGGTGGCCACTCTCTCCGTTGCTCCTTGCCTGGCAATAGAGCCATTGGCAATGCTCAGAACATCGAGGGGCTGGAGAATGATTGAGCGCAGGGAGGAGGGTTGAGGACAGGGTCTGGCTGTGTATGGCCGACCTGCTGCTTTCTATCTCGGACCCACTTGGAGGTATCGGGGAATTAAGAGTATTCTTTATTTTTAAATTTAGAGTACCCAATTAATTTTTTCCAATTAAGGGGCAATTTAGCATGGCCAAACCACCTAGCCTGCACATCTTTGGGTTGTGGGGGCAAAACCCACGCAAACACGGGGAGAATGTGCAAACTCCACATGGACAGTGACCCAGAGCCGGAATCGAACCCAGGACCTCGGTGCATGAGGCAGCACCGCTGTGCCACTGTGCTGCCCAGGGAATTGTGGGTATTCTGGAGGAGGTTGGCCGGTTTTCTCGATATCAGCGAAACATGGGGAAGAGTGAGGTGTTCCCGATCAAGGCCAGGGGGCAGGAGAGGAGGTCGGGAGAGCTGCCGTTCAAGGTGGTGGGGGCGAGCGTCAGATATTTGGGTATCCAGGTGGCGCGGGGATGGGCGCAGCTTATGAGCTGCCAAAGAAAGTATCGTGATGACAGTGAAAATGACGGTGGTGCCGACGCTCTTATTTGTCTTTCAGAACCTCCCAATCTTTATCCCCAAATTATTCTTTAAGAAAGTCAATATTTGGATCTCGTAGTTTGTGTGGGCAGGGAACATCCTATGGGTTAAGAAGGTGTTTTTGGGATGGGGCCTTGCCTAATTACTGGATTATTACTGGGCAGCAAATATCGCTATGGCGAGAAAGTGGGTAGTGGGGGAGGGGCCGGTTTGTGGGCAAATGGAGGCAGCCTCTTGCAGGGGTACGCGTTTAGGGGCACTATTGATGGCACCTCTGCCATTCTCACCGGGCAAGTACTCCACAAACCCCATGGTGGGGGTGGCTCTGCGGGTGTGGGAACAATGGTGGCAGCACCGGGGGCTGGATGGTGCGTCGGCATGGGCACCGATTTGTGACGATCCCAGATTTGCCACTGGGTGGGGCTGGACGCGAGGTTTCATAGAACATACAGTGCAGAAGGAGGCCATTCAGCCCATCGAGTCTGCACCAACCCACTTAACCCCTCACTTCCACCCTATCCCCGTAACCCAATAACCCCTCCGAAACTTTTTGGACACTAAGGACAATTTATCATTGCCAATGTACCTAACCTGCATGTCTTTGGACTGTGGGAGGAAACCGGAGCACCCGGAGGAAACCCACGCAGACACGGGGAGAACATGCAGACTCCGCACAGACAGCGACCCAGCGGAAAATCAAACCTGGGACCCTGGTGCTGTGAAGCCACAGTGCTAGCCACTGTGCCGTGTTTCGGGGGGAGGTTACAGACAGGGATCGCGGGGTTTGGGGACCTGTTAGTCGGGGGCAGCTTTGCGAGCTTAGAGGACTTGAGGGAGGAATATGAGCTGCCCAGCGGGAATGTGTTTAGATACTTACCGCTCCGAGACTTTGTGAGGAAGCAGGAGCTGTCCTTTCCCAGTTTGCCGCCCTTGGGATGACGGGATAAGGTGCCATCAAACAAAGGAGTGGGTGAGGGTAAGGTGTCCGAGATTTATAAGGAGCAAATGGCCGAGGAGGGAGCTCCAATAGGGGAAGTCCAATGCACATTGGAGGAGGAACTGGGGGGAAATGGAGGCCGGATTCTGGGAGGATCCCTGCGGAGGGTGAATGCGTCCTTGTCATGTGCAAGGCCCTATCCAGTTTCAGGTAGTCTTTGAGGGGGTGGAGAAGGGGTGTGGGCGGTGCGCGGGGAGGCCCACGAACCATGTCCACATGTTTTGGGCATGTCCGAAACTGACGGGATTCTGACAGGGGTTCGCGGACGTAGAGCCCAAGGTGTTGAGGGTGATGGTGGGCCTGATTGCTGAAGTAGAGATATTTGGAGCGTCGGAAGACCTGGGGATCGAGGGTGTGAGAGAGGCCAATATTCTGTCCTTTGCCTTTCTGGTTGCCCAGGGACGGATTTTGCTGGAGTGGAGGGACTCGGAGCCCCCAAAACCAGGGTGGGTTGGGTGGGGGGGGGGGGGGGGGGGGGCGGCTGTGAAGGTGAGTGGCATGGCGATGTTTCTAAGGTTTGAGAAAATCAAGTTTGCCTTTGACGTGTTCGGCCGGAGGTGGAAGCCGCTCATCGCCGTCTTTAAGAGTGCCACAATAGCACAATGGGTAGCACTGTTGCTTCACAGCTCTAAGGTCCCAGGTTCGATTCCCGGCTGCGTCACTGTGTGCGCGGAGTCTGCACGTTCTCCCCGTGTCTGCGTGGGTTTCCTCCGGGTGCTCCGGTTACCTCCCACAGACCAAAGATGTGCAGGTTAGGTGGATTGGCCATGATAAATTGCCCTTTAGTGTCCAAAAAGACTGGGTGGGGTTACAGGGATTGGGTGGAGGTGTGGGCTTAGGTAGATTGCTCTTTCCAAGGGCCGGTGCAGACTCGATGGGCCAAATGTACTGTAAGATCTATGAGACGAGGCATCAGCAGGGGGAGGGGGTGGTGAGGGGAAGATAAAGGGGCTAAAATGGGGGGTTAGGTACGTTTTGGCACAGCCATTCGGGCGCGGCCGTTGTGGCGCCAGCCGTTTTGGCGCCGGCTGTTTTGGCGCCAAAATAACATTTCTTTATTTGTGAATTAGCCTCAGGTGAGTTGGCTGCTGGTGCGGGTGCGTTGAGTTGGGTGCTGGTGCGTTCTATCACCATCTTTTAATATATTTTTTAACTAAACCAATTCGCATACCCATAGGATGGCTGAGGCAGTATCAACGAAACATGGTAAAGAAAAATTTGTTCATAACAGATTCCTTTACGTCTTTGACAAAACAAGCAAAGGTGACAGCGAAGTGAAATTTTGGCGTTGTGAGCAAAAAAACCAGTGCAAAGCACGTCTCCATACTAAAGCTGCAAACGTGGTGAGGCAGCTGAACAGCCATTCGCATGATGCTTCTGCTGCATAAGTAGAGGTTGCACTCGTGAAAACTAAAATAAAAAAGAGAGCACAGGAAACCCTTGAGGCACCGACTGTTGTTGTTAATGAATGTTTGACAGACATATCCCAAGCTAGTCTACCAGCCATTCCTAATATATCTGCTTTGAGGAGAATGATAAGCAGAAAGCGTAATTATGTATTGAACGCCCCCACCAATCCAAGTGATTTACAACAATTGATTGTGCCAGAATGTGACAGGATATATGTCCCTCAACCAGGAGTGGAAGAAAATTTTTTACTTTGTGATAGCGGACCAGGTCACGACCGGATATTAATCTTCGGAAGACAGAGCTGGCTACAGCACTTATTGACATCTGATATGTGGTTTGCAGATGGCACATTCAGTATTGCTCCCAGCCTCTTTTCTCAGATTTATGTAATTATGGTAAAAAAACACGGAGGAGTTACTCCTACGGTTTATGCTCTTTTGCCCAACAAGCAACGCACCACATATGCGAGAATGTTCGCATTATTGAAAGAAATCGAACCCAACTTGAAACCCAGTTCAATCGTCTGTGATTATGAACAAGCTGCGCACAGTGCTATGAAAGACATATTCCCTGATGTTCAAATAAAAGGATGTTTTTTTCATTTAGCTCAAAATATGCAAAAACATCTAGCTAGTATGGGGTTCCGTAGTTTGTATAACACTGATCCAGATTTCGCGTTAAAAGCTAAAATGATTATTGCCATTGCCTTTGTACCTTTGAACAAAATCGATGAATATCTGGATGCTTTAGCGACCCAACTGCCGCAAGAACTTCAAGATTTACTCAACTGGTTTGAAGATACATATGTTGGTCGTCTGAACAGACGAGGAAATGGTAGACGAACACCGTTATTTCGCCCTGAGATTTGGAACCTTTATCAGAGATGCTATCGAGTACTTGAGGAGCCTTGCTCATAATTACCAAATGAACTAAACTAAAGGTTTTTAACTAAATGAACCAATTTAAGGTTTTTAATTTACAATAAAGATAAAAGAATACATGAAAGTGTTCTTAAATTTGAAAATTTGAGTACTTGAGGAGCCTTGCTCATAATCACCAAGAGGACAGTAAGAAGTCTTACAACACCAGGTTAAAGTCCAACAGGTTTGTTTCAAACACGAGCTTTCGGAGCACGGCTCCTTCTTCAGGTGAAGAAGGAGCCGTGCTCCGAAAGCTCGTGTTTGAAACAAACCTGTTGGACTTTAACCTGGTGTTGTAAGACTTCTTACTGTGCTCACCCCAGTCCAACGCCGGCATCTCCACATCATGGCATAATCACCAAATGAACTAAAAAGTTACTAGCCACAAAAACTAAAAGAATTTCTGTCGTCTGCGCCCAAACGGCCGCGCTAAATTGGCTGTGCCCAATTGTCCCATGGCGCCCAAACGGCTGCGTCCAAACGGCCGCGCCAAAACGGCCTCGCCAAATTGTCCCATCCCCAAAATGGGGAAGGCATACGGGGCGGTGGAGAATGGACGAGCATTTGAGATGTTGCTTAGTTCGTTATTTATTTATTATGATGTTGCTGTTTGTTCTTGCTCTTGTGGTTGTTTGTATTCATTGTTTATACGAATGCCTGAACAAAAATAGTTTTTGAAAAATTACTCACAGGCCCACCGTATATCAATCACAGGCCCACCGTAGGTCAATCACAGGCCCATCGTATATCAATCACAGGCCCACCGTAGGTCAATCACAGGCACATTGTATATCAATCACAGGCCCACCGTAGGTCAATCACAGGCCCACCGTAGGTCAATCACAGGCCCACCGTAGGTCAATCACAGGCCCATCGTATATCAATCACAGGCCCACCGTAGGTCAATCACAGGCCCATCGTATATCAATCACAGGCCCATCGTATATCAATCACAGGCCCACCGTAGGTCAATCACAGGCACATTGTATATCAATCACAGGCCCACCGTAGGTCAATCACAGGCCCACCGTAGGTCAATCACAGGCCCACCGTAGGTCAATCACAGGCCCATCGTATATCAATCACAGGCCCACCGTAGGTCAATCACAGGCCCATCGTAGGTCAATCACAGGCCCACCGTAGGTCAATCACAGGCCCACCGTAGGTCAATCACAGGCCCACCGTAGGTCAATCACAGGCCCATCATATATCAATCACAGGCCCACCGTAGGTCAATCACAGGCCCATCGTAGGTCAATCACAGGCCCATCGTATATCAATCACAGGCCCACCGTAGGTCAATCACAGGCACACCGTAGGTCAATCACAGGTCTATCGTATATCAATCACAGGCCCATCGTATATCAATCACAGGCCCACCGTAGGTCAATCACAGGCACATTGTATATCAATCACAGGCCCACCGTAGGTCAATCACAGGCCCACCGTAGGTCAATCACAGGCCCACCGTAGGTCAATCACAGGCCCACCGTAGGTCAATCACAGGCCCATCATATATCAATCACAGGCCCACCGTAGGTCAATCACAGGCCCATCGTAGGTCAATCACAGGCCCATCGTATATCAATCACAGGCCCACCGTAGGTCAATCACAGGCACACCGTAGGTCAATCACAGGTCTATCGTAGGTCAATGACAGGCCCACCGTATATCAATCACAGGCCCACCGTAGGTCAATCACAAGCCCACCGTATATCAATCACAGACCCACCGTAGGTCAATCACAGGCACACCGTACGTCAATCACAGGTCTATCGTAGGTCAATCACAGGCCCACCGTAGGTCAATCACAGGCCCACCGTATATCAATCACAGGCCCACCGGTCAAACACAGGCCCACCGTAGGTCAATCACAGGCACACCGTACGTCAATCACAGGTCTATCGTAGGTCAATCACAGGCCCACCGTAGGTCAATCACAGGCCCACCGTAGGTCAATCACAGGCCCATCGTATATCAATCACAGGCCCACCGTAGGTCAATCACAGGCCCACTGTAGGTCAATCACAGGCCCACCGTAGGTCAATCACAGGACCATCGTATATCAATCACAGGCCCACCGTAGGTCAATCACAGGCCCACCGTAGGTCAATCACAGGCCCATCGTATATCAATCACAGGCCCACCGTAGGTCAATCACAGGCCCACCGTAGGTCAATCACAGGCCCATCGTATATCAATCACAGGCCTACCGTAGGCCAATCACAGGCCCACCGTAGGTCAATCACAGCCCCACCGTAGGTCAATCACAGGCCCATCATATATCAATCACAGGCCCACCGTAGGTCAATCACAGCCCCACCGTAGGTCAATCACAGGCCCATCGTATATCAATCACAGGCCCACCGTAGGTCAATCATAGGCCCATCGTATATCAATCACAGGCCCACCGTAGGTCAATCACAGGCCCACCGTAGGTCAATCACAGGCCCACCGTAGGTCAATCACAGGCCCATCGTATATCAATCACAGGCCCATCGTATATCAATCACAGGCCCACCGTAGGTCAATCATAGGCCCATCGTATATCAATCACAGGCCCACCGTAGGTCAATCACAGGCCCACCGTAGGTCAGTCACAGCCCCACCATAGGTCAATCACAGGCCCATTGTATATCAATCACAGGCCCACCGTAGGTCAATCACAGGCCCACCGTAGGTCAATCACAGCCCCACCGTAGGTCAATCACAGGCCCATCGTATACCAATCACAGGCTCATCGTATATCAATCACAGGCCCACCGTAGGTCAATCACAGGCCCACCGTAGGTCAATCACAGGCCCACCGTAGGTCAATCACAGGCCCACCGTAGGTCAATCACAGGCCCACCGTAGGTCAATCACAGGCCCATCGTATATCAATCACAGGCCCACCGTAGGTCAATCATAGGCCCACCGTAGGTCAATCACAGGCCCATCGTATATCAATCACAGGCCCACCGTAGGTCAATCACAGGCCCATCGTATATCAATCACAGGCCCACCGTAGGTCAATCACAGCCCCACCGTAGGTCAATCACAGGCCCATTGTATATCAATCAAAGGCCCACCGTAGGTCAATCACAGGCCCACCGTAGGTCAATCACAGCCCCACCGTAGGTCAATCACAGGCCCATCGTATATCAATCACAGGCCCACCGTAGGTCAATCATAGGCCCATCGTATATCAATCACAGGCCCACCATAGGTCAATCACAGGCCCACCGTAGGTCAGTCACAGCCCCACCGTAGGTCAATCACAGGCCCATTGTATATCAATCACAGGCCCACCGTAGGTCAATCACAGGCCCACCGTAGGTCAATCACAGCCCCACCGTAGGTCAATCACAGGCCCATTGTATATCAATCACAGGCCCACCGTAGGTCAATCACAGGCCCATCGTATACCAATCACAGGCCCATCGTATATCAATCACAGGCCCACCATAGGTCAATCACAGGCCCACCGTAGGTCAATCATAGGCCCATCGTATATCAATCAAATGTCTCTCATTGAACCATCACAGGCCTATAGGAAACCTGAAGGGACGAATTTGGTTGCAGGAAAGTTTGCGAGTGGCATTGGAGAGGGTTGAAACTAACTTGGCAGAAGTGTGGGAAGCAGGGGGAATGTTTGAAAGGAATACCAAAGCGTGCAGGAAAGTCAAAGAGACAGGTGTCACTGGAGTAGGGTGTCGTTAGAAAGAATATAAAGACATCTAAATTAGAGTTACTGTACATACGTGAATGCACGGAATGTGGCAAATAGGATTGGTGTGCGGCATATGCAGATAACCATGTAGAAATATGAATTCAGGAGAACATTACAGTGCTGGTCACCACACTAGAGGAAGAATGGGGGGGTGGGGCGATGGAGGTATCCAAACTTCTGACTGATATAGATAGGGTAGATCGGAAGAGACCTTTCCCCTCAGGAGAGGAGTCAATGACCAGGGGCCACCGATTTAAGGTTGGCGGGCAGGAGATTTAGAGGCGATTTGAGAGAATTTTCACTCAGAAGGTGGTGGGAATCTGGAACTCACCGTCTAAAAGAGTGGGAGAGGCTGGAACCCACACATTATTGAAGAAATATTGAGGCGAGTATTTGAAATGCCAAGGCAACGGACCAATGCTGTAAAATAGGGTTAGAATAGATGGGGGCTTGACAGCCAGCATGGACACGATGGGCCGATTGGTCTCTTTCCACGCTGCAAAAACTCTATCATTTTATGACTCTATTCAAGGTCCCACCAAGTTCAATTCCGGCCTTGGGCTGACTGTGTGGCGTCTGCACGTTCTCCCCGTGTCTGCGTGGGTCTCCTCCGGGTGCTCTGGTTTCCTCCCACAGCCCAAAGATGTGCGAGTTAGGTGGATTGGCCATGCTAAATTGCCCCTTAGTTTAAGACATTATTGGGATAGGGGAGGGGGGGAATTGGCTGGAGTGCTCTTTCAGAGGGTCGGTGCAGACTCAATGGGCCGAATGGCCTCCTTCTGCACTGTAGGGATTTCATTCTATGAGATACAAGGACTGGGACGCGGCTAAAACCTGGCTGGCATTGGAACATGGAGCCAACATGTTCTCTTGTCAGTTTTCTCTCTGTCAATGGCTCTGTGAATTTAACATGTGAAGGGTACAAATTGAAATCCTCATTCGTGAGACATAAATAATTCAACAATGGAAGGAGGCTCTTCAGCCCACTTATTCTCTGCCAACCCCTTGGAACAGAGTGATCCACTTTTTCTCTTTGAGGGGTTTATCCAATTCTTCTTTTGATGTGATTCAACATATGGGACAGTACTTGCCGAACAACCCTGAGTGCGCTGAACAACCAATTTACGATTATCTGTTGGGTTCGCAATCTGGCTCACCTACGCTCGCTGGAAGCTACATATATCCATCCACAGGCAAAAGGAACATGTCCAGGCTTTGTGCCTTGTTTTTTTGGAATTGAACAAAAGCCGTTGGACAATAATTTCCTCGTGTATTCTACATGGCAATGCCTCGACCAGTCGGCTTGCCAGCCAATCAGCATCAATTTTTGTGCAGTGCAAATTGTTGCTCCCTTTGAAATTTGGCACTCCTGTGTCTGTTCTGATGTGTCCAAGTTGAGAAACTTCAACAACCTGTGTCTTTGTTCAGCTTTACTCCAGAATCTAAACGTCTTCTGTCGGCGTATAAACAGTAAACTTGTGGTAAAAGGAGAATGGGTAAATTATCTATTGAGGCAGGGAACGTGGATCTGGCACTTAAAGTGTACTTTGCATCTGTTATTGACAAAGAAGGTGATGTTGATTTAGTCCAGGTGAACGATGAGGCAGTTGAGAGATTAGGGGTGGAATTATCTGTGTAGTGACACTGAATTGTGAAATATGGTCAGCCGAATATTTATAAGAGATGGGATGTATAATCATCTGGAAAGGAATAATTTGATTAGAGATAGTCAACACGGTTTTGTGAAGGGTAGGTCATGCCTCACAATCCTTATGAGTTCTTTGAGAAGGTGACTGAACAGGTGGATGAGGGTTAAAGCAGTTGATGTGGTGTATATGGATTTCAGTAAAGCATTTGATAAGGTTCCCCACAGTAGGCTATTGCAGAAAATACGGAGGCATGGGATTCAGGGTGATTTAGCGGTTTGGATCAGAAATTGGCTAGCTGGAAGAAGACAAAGGGTGGTGGTTGATGGGAAATGTTCAGCCTGGAGTCCAGTTACTAGTGGTGTACCGCAAGGATCTGTTTTGGGGCCACTGCTGTTTGTCATTTTTATAAATGACCTGGAGGAGGGCGTAGAAGGATGGATGAGTAAATTTGCAGATGACACTAAAGTCGGTGGAGTTGTGGACAGTGCGGAAGGATGTTACAAGTTACAGAGGGACATAGATAAGCTGCAGAGCTGGGATGACAGGTGGCAAATGGAGTTTAATGCACAAAAGTGTGAGGTGATTCATTTTGGAAGGAATAACAGGAAGACAGAGTACTGGGCTAATGGTAAGATTCTTGGTAGTGTGGATGAGCAGAGAGATCTCGGTGTCCATGTACATAGATCCCTGAAAGTTGCCACCCAGGTTGATAGGGTTGTTAAGAAGGTGTACAGTGTGTTAGCTTTTATTGGTAGAGGGATTGAGTTTTGGAGCCATGAGGTCATGTTGCAGCTGTACAAAACTCTGGTGCGGCTGCATTTGGAGTATTGCGTGCAAATTCTGGGCACCTCATTATAGGAAGGATGTGGAAGCATTGGAAAGGGTATAGAGGAGATTTACCAGGATGTTGCCTGGTATGGAGGGAAGATCTTATGAGGGAAGGCTGAGGGACTTGAGGCTGTTTTCGTTAGAGAGAAGAAGGTTAAGAGGCGACTTAATTGAGGCATACAAGATGATCAGAGGATTAGATAGGGTGGACATCGAGAGCCTTTTTCCTCGGATGGTGATGTCCAGCACGAGGGGATACGGCTTTAAATTGAGGAGAGATGGATATAGGACAGATGTCAGAGGTAGGTTCTTTACTCAGAGAGTAGTAAGGGCGTGGAATGCCCTGCCTGCAACAGTAGTGGACTCGCCAACATTAAGGGCATTTAAATGGTCACTGGATAAACATATGGATGATAAGGGAATAGAGTAGGTGGGTTTTAGATTGGTTTCACAGGTCGGCGCAACATCGAGGGCCGAAGGGCCTGTACTGCGCTGTAATATTCTATTTTCTCTGTTCTATGTTCTATGAAGGCACTACCTGAGAGTGTGGAGGAGGCAGATTCAAGCATGGCTTTCCAAAGAGAAATTAATCATTACCTGATACAGACACAGACAGGAGGGCTGAATGGCCTCATCCTCTGTTTAGATTCCATGATTTATCATTGGCACATTGCTGAGAGAGAGAGAGATCAAGAAAGTGACTCAGAGAGACAGGAGCAGCGAGCGAGGCCAAGATGGAGAGAGGGAAAGAGAGGGAGAGAGAGAGAGAGACTGAGGCAGACAGAGGGAAAGAGGCAGAAGGAGACATGCAGACAGAATGAGAGAGAGTTAGAGAGAGAGAGTGAGAGAGAGAAACAGAGGGAGGAAAGGGAGAAAAGTAGAGGGATACTGAGAGACAGAGAGAGGCAGAGAGACTGAGAGAGAAAGAGAGAGAGGCAGAGAGACAGAGAGAGGCAGAGAGACTGAGAGAGAGAGAGAGAGAGAGAGAGGCAGAGAGACAGAGAGGCAGAGAGACTGAGAGAGAGAGAGAGACAGCGAGAGGCAGAAAGAGAGACAGAGAGAGCGAGAGAGGCAGTGAGAGGCAGAGACTGAGAGAGAGAGAGAGGCAGAGAGACAGAGAGAGGCAGAGAGACTGAGAGAGAGAGAGAGACAGCGAGAGGCAGAAAGAGAGACAGAGAGAGAGAGAGAGGCAGTGAGAGGCAGAGAGACTGAGAGAGAGAGAGAGAGAGAGGCAGAGAGACAGAGAGGCAGAGAGACTGAGAAAGAGAGAGAGAGAGTCAGCGAGAGGCAGAAAGAGAGACAGAGAGAGAGAGAGAGAGGCAGTGAGAGGCAGAGAAATTGAGAGAGAGAGAGGCAGAGAGACAGAGAGAGAGAGGTAGAAGGACACTGTGACACAAAGAGAGAGACAGAATCCAGAGAGACAGACGGAGAGAGAGAGAAAGAGGGCGAGAGAGAGAGAGATACTGAGACACAGAGAAAGAGGAGAGAGGCAGGAAGAGGGAGAGAAACTCGGAGAAATGGGAGAGACATGGTGAGATCATTCCGAACAGAAGAGAGAGGATTGGGCCCAACGTAGAATTCGGAGAGATGGTGAGGTCTGAAAGTCGTGGCGAGATAGGTGATGTGTTAGGCAGGTTGGTTCGATGTGGACTGCACTCGATGCCGGGAAGTTAGCAACAGACGTCTAACACTGGAGAAGATCCAACACTGTTTTATTCAACTATAGAACTATATTCAGCTGTGGGTCGACACTGTACTGATCTGACTGGTGACCTTGTAGTAGCCTGACCAGACTAACTAGCTACCGCGTGGTGTTTGCACTTGCTAGCTCGTGGACTCTGACTGTCTCAGTAGCTGGGTCCCGAGAGAGCGGGAAACCTAGTGCCCTCTGGCTTTATAGTGGTAGTGTCCTGTCTGTTGATTGGCTGTAGTGTGTTGTATGCTTACTGGTCATCTTATGTGTCAATTGCTGCCTGTCTGCATCTCATTATATAAATGAGTGGATATTATGACAATGGGATAAAGTTTGGGTCTGAACGTTGTTGTGTTTGGAAGGAAGAGATAGTAGAGAATAGTAGAGAATTAAGAGGTGGGGAAATGGAGTGGCCCATGTTTGTTTAGGAATCAATGTTTTTGATAAAACGAGAGAGGAGAGATTAGATACAGGGAGGAAGGAGTGGGGGAGCGGGGTTGGCAGCTGGCAGGATGTGGTGGAGAGAGGTGGGTGTGTCAGGAGCTGACAGCGAGGGTTGATCAAAGCCTGATCTCCGGGCCCAGCCCGCACCATGTCTCCATGCAGGAGAGGGGGGAATGCTAGCGTCAGGGGAAGTGTCAGACCTGCAAATCAGTCTGGCCCTCGGCCAGCTCATTCCCCTTAAGGTGTCCAGCTCAGCAAATACCTGAACTTGCCTTTCACTGCTGTGGAAATGGAGTTTAAAAATCAGTTTTGGTCGTTCACCAAGGCGATGAAAGATTGCGAAGTTCTGAGACACAGAGGGAGCTGGGTGTCCCAGTGCATGAGCCGCAAAACATCAGTACACAGCTGCAGCTTGCAATTTGGAAAGTCAATCGAGCGTTTATTGCGAGGGGAATTGAATACAAAATTAGGGAGGTCATGTTTCAATTCTTGAGGGCATTGGTGAGACCACATCTGGAGTACTGTGTGTAGTGATCTGCATATCTGCTGGTATGTAAAGGGTTAACAACTGTGTCATACTGCTAGACAACAACCAGATGGCAGTAACATATCCATGTACATAAACTGAATCAGAGGAGATTCCCGCCTCTTCATATCAGGAGTGATTAGATAGCCGAGTGTTACAGCGATAGCTTAGTACGTGTAGTCAAACTTTATTTATACTTTATCTAATTTACTTAATCATCAGTTATAGTTGTAAAAGAGTGAACAAACTCATTGATATTTATATTTGTTATTCATTAAATGTTATTTGCTTAATTTGAAGTGTCATGTGAGAGTACCTTTAAGAAATGGATGTTTAAGCAACGTACCTTTACGAAATGGAGCAGCTCATATTACTGAAGTGATGTCAGAGGGTGGGGGGAGCTGAGCTCAGTTCTGCTTTTGTTTTCAGGTTTGAGGAGAAAGCTGGGTGTTTTTGTGTGGTTTGCAAAAAGGTGCAAGATGAAAACACAGAACTGGGCTGTTGATGTCTGAAAATCCAGAGACTATAAGTATATTGAATGTAACCTCATGTCTGTTGTTAAAGGTGAAGTCTTTTGGAGGTTTGAAGGAACATTTTGAGGGATTATTTAGTGTTGTATTATTTTCGGGTTACCTTTGAAGTAAGGGGTGTTAAGGGATCCAATGTTTATTTAAAAGGTTAAGTTGAATTCATGGAATAAACATTGTTTTGTGTTTAAAAACCCACGTGTCCATAATTGTAATGCCACACCTGGAGAACAAGCCGTGTGCTTCAACAGCAACAATACATTAAAGGGGGAGGTTGGTTGAACTCCATGATACATTTTGGGGTTCTGAAAACGCCTCTCCCATAACAGAAGACTGATACTTTGATTGAACTACAACCATCAGACTACTCTGGAAGTAAGCAAAAGAGTAACAGCGTATTATAATTATGTAAATAACATGGTACCAGGTTTGGCTTCGAACAAATTAGCTAGTTAGATTCAGAAAGATCAGAAACAGAAGAAATCTGTAGCAGCTTTTCAACTGGGGAAGCATCAGAGCAAACGAATCCTTCGAACAAAACCGCCTCGATGGACCACGCACAAGCTCCACGTCACCTCAAGATTACTGGTAATTTGAACTCTAATTTGAAACTGTTTCAACAACAATTTCAGATATATTTGGAAGCTATAGATTTAACTACCACAACTGATCCTAGAAAGATTGCATTGCTTTTATCAATGGCAGGACAGCATGCAATCAAAATATATATAGCACTGTGCACAGCACTGATCTCCTTATTTCAGTAAGAAGTCTTACAACACCAGGTTAAAGTCCAACAGGTTTGTTTCCAACACTAGCTTTCGTAGCGCAGCTCCTTCCTCAGGTGAATGAAGAGGTATGTTCCACAAACATATATATAGACAAAGTCAGAGATGCCAGACAATGCTTAGAATGCGAGCATTCGCAGGTAATTACATCTTACCAGATCCAGAGATAGGGGTAACCCCAGGTTAAAGTGGTGTGAATTGTCTCAAGCCAGGACAGTTGGTCGGATTTTGCAAGCCCAGGCCAGATGGTGGGGGGTGAATGTAAAGCGACATGAATCCCAGGTCCCGGTTGAGGCCGCCCTCACACGTCTTATAGCCAAGTTCTGCACACATGAGAGCGGCCTCAACCGGGACCTGGGATTCATGTCGCATTACATTCACCCCCCACCATCTGGCCTGGGCTTGCAAAATCCCACCAACTGTCCTGGCTTGAGACAATTCACACCTCTTTTCCCTGGGGTTACCCCTCTCTCTGAATCTACAAAGACTGAATTACCTGCAAATGCTCACATTCTAAGCATTGTCTGGCATCTTTGAATTTGTCTATAGATATGTTTCTGGAACACACCTCTTCATTCACCTGAGGAAGGAGCAGCGCTCCGAAAGCTCGTGTTTGAAACAAACCTGTTGGACTTCAACCTGGTGTTGTAAGACTTTCTTAATGTGCTCACCCCAGTCCAACGCCAGCATCTCCACATCATGACTCCATATTTAAAGAAGGAGTGTTTATGTCACAACTCCCGCCCCCCCCCCCCAACGCGGACCGCGGGAGAACCTTCATTGATCTCCCCACGGGACTCGTGGATTACGAGCTCCTCAGGAAGGGGGCGGAGACCACCACCTGGGGGTCGTCATGAACAAAGGTGACAAGCAGGCCCAGATCAGGGCCTAGTGACGGAGGTCCACCCAGCTAGAATTGCACTGGGAGTGCGATGCTTCATCATACAGACCATTGTAAATACTTTGTAAATAAATCGACCTCTGCCTCATGATAGTTTACTGGTCTAATACCTGGATCCTGAGGGGTATTGACAATGTGGATGTGAAGAGGATGTTTCCTCCTATGGGTGAATCTAGAACTCGGAAGGGGAGGGTCACTCGTTTAAGTCGGAGATGAGGAGAATGTTTTTCTCTCAGAGGGTAATGAGTCTTTGGAATTCTCATCCTCGAAAGGGAGTGAAAGCAGAGTTTTGAGATATTTTTAAGGTAGAGGCAGATAGATTTTTAGAAAGCAAGGTGGGGGGGCGAAAAGGTATTGGGCGGAGCAGAGAATGTGGAGTTGAGGTTAAAATCACATCTTATTGCATGGCGGAGCAGATTTTAGGGGTTCCTGATTCATATGTTTGTGTGTTAACAAACCTAGTCCTGGGGCCCAGAGCACTGGAGGAGTGGGGTCTAGGTCCTGACTCCTGGATTAGAGCCGGAGGGTTTGGAGGGTTTGGAGAGAAAGGTTTTGGAGTCTGGGGAATGAGAGAGCTGTGGGCTGCGGCTATGCAGAGCCATATGCGATCAAGATATATTACCAGCCAGGAGTTACGCATCAGTAAGTACAGTGCCTGTTCATTCGTCAAAAATGCAAGGAACTTCTAGTCAACGAACCCCAAACTGCTCAACAGAACTGAACATAAGAACATAAGAACTAGGAGCAGGAGTAGGCCATCTGGCCCCTCGAGCCTGCTCCGCCATTCAACGAGATCATAGCTGATCTTTTGTGGACTCAGCTCCACTTTCTGGCCCCAACACCATAACCCTTAATCCCTTTATTCTTCAAAAAACTAACCATCTTTATCTTGAAAACATTTAACGAAAGAGCCTCAACTGCTTCACTGGGCAAGGAATTCCATAGATTCACAACCCTTTGGGTGAAGAAGTTCCTCCTAAACTCAGTCCTAAATCTACTCCCCCTTATTTTGAGGCTATGCCCCCTAGTTCTGCTTTCAGCCGCCAGTGGAAACAGCCTGCCCACAACTATCCTATCTAGTCCATTTATAATGTTATACATTTCTATAAGATCCCCCCGCATCCTTCTAAATTACAACGAGTACAGTCCCAGTCTACTCAACCTCTCCTCGTAATCCAACCCCTTCAGCTCTGGGATTAACCTAGTGAATCTCCTCTGCACACCCTCCAGCGCCAGTACGTCCTTTCTCAAGTAAGGAGACCAAAACTGAACACAATACTCCAGGTGTGGCCTCACTAACACCTTATACAATTGCAGCATAACCTCCCTAGTCTTAAACTCCATCCCTCTAGCAATGAAGGACAAAATTCCATTGGCCTTCTTAATCACCAAGATGGGAAATCTTGGGAATGATCTCAGAACAGTGCAGGACGAGGAGTCGGCTAAATTAAGGTACACTACCCTCTCTCTGTATCTCTCACTTTGCCATTTCCCCTCTCTCTTTCTCCCTCAGGGGCTGGTTAAGCACACTGGGCTAAATAGCTGGCTTTTAAAGCCGACCAAGGCAGGCCAGCAGCACGGTTCAATTCCCAGCCTCCCCCAACAGGCGCCGGAATGTTGCGACTAGGGGCTTTTCACAGTAACTTCATTTGAAGCCTACTTGTGGCAATAAGCCATTTTCATTTTTCATTTCTCCCTTTCTCCATCTCTCTCTCTCACTTTCACTCTCTCCCTCTGCGCTCTCTCTCTCCCCCTCTCTCTGCCCTCCTTTCCACGTCTCTCTGTTTCCATTTCTCTCTGCCTTACCCTCGCCCTACCTCTCTCCCTCACTCTCTCGTCTCTCTCCCTAGCCCTCGCCCTCTCTCTGTCGCTTCCTGTCTGTCTCTCTCTTTTCTTTCGCCTCTCACACACTCTCTCTCTCTCTCTCTCTCTCTGCCTCTCGTTCCACCTCTCCCTGTCTCGGTCGCTGTCTGCGACGATCTCTCCCCCTCTGCCACTCCATCTGACCCTCTCGCTTGGCCTCTCTCACTGAATGTTTTTGCTCTGATATTAAGCACTTACCTCACTGCACACCTTGCTTTGAGACGGATTTCGGCATTCACTCCATGGCAGGTTGCTGGAGGTTGTGGCAAACAGACTCAAAAGCAGGAAATACCTTCAAAGCACTCTGAAGGCAGCAGTCACTGACAGAGTTGAGTGAGCAGCTTATTATAGTGTGCTGACAATTGACAAAGGAGGGGATACAAAACCGTGCTTGATGAAGTTTGGGGACATGCCATAGTCAGTTCCATAAAACTATCAGCAACAGGTACAATGAGAATATTGAGCACCGGACACGTTGGCCGGAATAGAGACATCCAAAAATAAATAGAATTGGGGTCAACCAATGCTGGAGACCTCGAGTGGAGCAGGGGGAGAGGAGGGCATTTGTTCAACTGGTGGGTTTGTTGGTGAGATGTCGACAGTACCGAGTGTTGACTGGTGGGCATCAAGCAGAGACCCCCCATGCGTGGCCAGCATGCATGAGCGATCTTGAGTTGGAGGCTCAGTCCTGATCCAGCGACACTCCCTCACACCAGCAACCGCCCCCCTCCACCACTCCTACCCCGCCCCCAGCTCGCCGAGGGTGGAGTTGTCAGGGATAGATGGAAACACTGGGCCTCGGCCCCCCCAACTGGAGGGAGGAGAGGGGATGAGAATGGGTTAATCATAGAGTCACAAAGGGGCCATTTCGGCCCATCGAGTCTGCACCGACCCTCCGGAAGAGGCCCACTCCCCCTCCCCATAACCCCACTTAAACGTGGCACACTAAGGGGCAATTTAGAGTGGTCAATGCACCTAACCTACACATCTTTGGACTGTGGGAATTAACTGGAGCACTCAGAGGAAACCCACACAGACACGGGGAGAACGTGTAAACTCTGCACAGTCACCCGAGGTGGGAATTGAACCTGGGATCCTGGAGCTCTGAGGCAGCAGTGCTAACCCACTGGGCTACCGTACAGCCCATAACAGTTGTGATAGTTATGCTTATGAGATAGTGACATGTATCGTGATGTAACAGCGACATCAACAGCCATGTGCAAGAGATCTTGTCAACTTACTCGGAGATTGGGAGAGGCAGACAAGCACCTGTCAGATCGGTAGCGAATATCTGGAATGTGTCCGGGATAATTTATTGCAGCAATATGTTCCAGATGTCACAAGTGGACAGACAATATTACATTTCATTGCGAGTAATGAGCCCAGTTTAATTAGCAGCGTAACTGCGTGGACATTTATCAAATAGTGATCATAACATGATTGAATTCAGTGTGGTGTTTGAAAGTGAAAAGCACAATTCAGACACGAAGGGGCGGGGTTCTCCGATGGCAGATGCTGGAATCGGGAAACGGGATTGGGCGGAGAATTGTGCGCGAGGGGAAAATCGTGGCCGGCAAAGGGGGCAAACAGGATTCTAGGCTCCGGTTACCCGACGGCAGCGTCAGTGTGTCTCTGCACATACAGTAAATGCCGTTGGCATATCATTAGCGGGCCTGACCCGGTATTCTCCGGGGCCTCCGCGATGCTACCCCTCCATTAGGAGAAGTTACCCACCGGCGCGTCTAACGTGTTTGAAAAATCGGGAGCAGGTGCCGTGGCTGATGAGGGAGGGAGAGGAGGTAGGTCACGGAGAGGCACGGCCGTGGCTGCTGGCAAGGCTGGCTGTGAGGAGGGCGTCTGCCAGGGGGGGAGCAGCGGGACGTGACCAGGGAATTGGACGAGGGGTCAGGATAACACCCCCATGGGACTCGGGTGTCCAGGCACGGACCCACCATCGATGTGGCCTGCAGGGCAGCCATCTTGCTGCGCACCTCGCTGACCGCCCTCTGTGCCCCGTGGTTGCGCAAAGTGACACTGACCGTACGGGCATCGCCCCCCCCCCCCCACCCCCAGCACCCCATCCTGCACCATACCACCCCCTCACTCCGCAACCCCCTCCGTCCCCCCCACCGCCCCCCCCCACCCCCCCCCCCCACCCCCCACCAACCGGGCTGGCACGGCATCACGTGACCCACCCAAAGGAATTGTCCACAGTAGCCCCTACAGGAGACGCCGGATGAGGGCCGCAGAGCGCACGTTGGCATGGGCAGGGCGAGTCAGAGGGGACAGGTGCCAGGGCTGGAGGCTCGAACAGTGCCAGGCACCGACGGGTGCGGGATGAGGGCATCGATCCATCACGGACGCTCTATTTGCCCGCTCGGCACAATATATCAAATTCAATGTATTCCGAGCCCACCAGGGTACCCGGGCAGTGGGGTTCGCTGCCATCACAGAGATGCCCCGGAAACAGGGGGTGATCGACAAGATGCATGACCCCCCCCCCCCCCCCCCGACGAGCATCCGGCCCATGACAGGCCCCTCTCCACCAACCAGAAGGGATTCCACTCGATCAACGTGCAGCTGGTGTGTGACACGTGATGCACATCATTCACCTCTGTGCCCGATACCCCGGCAGCGTGCACGACGCCATCATCCTGATGCACACAACAATTCCTGGCCTCTTCGATGTGGTCTCCTGAGAGGTGGTTTGGCTCCTGGGTGACAGGAGTTATCCACCCTAGTCGAGGCTCATGACGCCTATCCAGAGGCCACAGCCCCACTACAACATTGCCCATGGAGGGACCAGGGCATGATTGAACGGTGCTTCGGTATCAGGAAGATGTCATTCGATGTCTGGACAGCTCTTGAAGGTCCCTTCAATATAGCGATAAAGCTTCCCACATCAAGGTGGCCTGCTGCATCCTCACCAACATTGCGTAGCAGAGGGTGACTTGCTGCTGGAGGACGATCAATGCCAGGTCTTATCTGACGAGTAGGATGCGGAGGAGGGTGAGGATGGGTTGGACAGGTGTGCATGGGACAATCTAATCACCTCCATGTTTCTCGGCTGGAGGGCCTGACCAGCGGCACAGACACCCCTTCTCAGCCCCCACAGTTCCCCACTCCAGACGGCCAGTCACCCCTTCCCATGACCACCCTCCCTGCGCCCTCCACCCCCAGCCGCCCCCTCCATGATTCCTACCTGTCACACTCTGGGGGGGGGGGGGGGCCTGTGTTGGCAGCATCAGCGGTCCATGGGAGGGAGGATGATGATGACCCGCTTCTCGAAGAGCTCTGGTGCTCTGCATTGTTTGACAAAGTCTGACTCCCGCCTGTGGTAGTATGACTAGAGGTATTACGGTAACCAGCAATGCCGAGACACCATTGGTGGAGAAGGCTCGCTGCTCATTGGCCCAATGGTATGTAACACGAGTCACCCATTGGCTGGAGCTGTAAGGTAGCTCCGCCCTGTAAGGCGGGGTATAAGAGCCCGTGTGTTCCCCACAGCTCCCTTTCTGTACCTGAGCTGCTGGGGAAACATCTTGTCCATTAAAGCCTTCAATTTCGGACTACAACTTCGCTTCTGTGGTCAATTGATAGTGCATCACCGCCATAGTATGCAAGCTGGCCATTCGATCACACACTTGGGGTGGCAGAGGTGGGGGAATGGTGGGGTGGGGAGAGGTGGTTGGGATATGGGGTTGGAGAGGGATGGGGTGAGGTCGGGTACTGGGGCGATGAGTGACGGCAGAACTGGGATCAATGGCCCAAGCCTACCCCCAATGTGTGTCCATCTCCCCTCCCGCCCCCTCCAGCTCCCCCTCTGCAGCCAGCACAGCCCATCCCTCACACCCCTCTGACAGAGCCACGAGGCAGGTTGTGATCAGGTGTTTGTTGCAAAATGGTGACATTGTTGTACAGTTTTGTGCCCTTGACCCAAACACTAACCTGTCTGCTGTACAGGTGACAACTTAACAGGTGCCTACCTTTCTGGCCTTACGGGCCCCAATGCTATATCTAGGTGGATACGCAGGCAGTACATCAGGAGTGTGTGCGGCCTGCTGCGATTACCGACCTTTGACCTGGGCCCTCTTTGGCGTCTGTACTCTGGAGCGACCAGGCCTGGATGGGCCTGGCTGATATTCGGGTGTCCCAGGTTGTGTGATGCCACCCTATTCTGCCCGCTGCTCATCAGATGCGCCAGGGACAGGAGGGAAGGAGGCCAAGGTGCTGTGGTGTCACCTGCTGGAGTCACCGGCACAGGCCCTACCAACTCCTCCTCTCTCGGGGTGCCCGACGGCCCCCAGGCTACACCTTCAGATGGGGGTGCGAGCGCAGCTAACCCCTGAGGCTGCCCCGTGACCTGACTGCCAGTGCTGGAGTCCCGCTCCCGTCTCAATGCTCACGGCCACGGAGCACGAAGAGTGGACCACCTCCCTCTGGGTCTGTGCCATGAACCGCTGTGACTGGGCAAAGCTCTGGAGCGCCGCTGCGTTGTCCAGCTGGCTCTGCAACAGGGCAGCACTGTACGGTGTGGGGGTGAGGGTGGTAGGGGGCTGAAGGTTGTGGGAGGGGGCGGGTGGTGCTGGGGGTGGTGGGGCAGTGACACCCGTGTCACGGGGAAGCACAACTCAGCCTGGTCTCACTTCCTCGCCCGCGGCCGAACTCCACCCTGGAGACCTCCCTTTCCACCGGGCTCCCCGTGCCATGGGGAGGGGCCGTAGGTCAGGTGGACCCCCGTCCAGTCTTCACCGGCTCTCCTGGGAGGGGGCGTAAATGGATAATGACAGAGTTAGACATTCCGACGCACGTAGCCTGGGGGGTGGCCTCAGTGGCCAGGGCTCCCGGCCATGGTGGCGGGTATGGGTGCGGGTATGGGTGCCAGCACGGGGTTCGGCCACCCTCCAGGTTGGGGGGGTTACGGGTGTGTGGGACGGGGGTTAGTGCCAGGGGTACAGTGCTGCCTTCCCACTCTGGCCACCCCGAGGAGGTTGTGCAGTTCCGTCCGGCACTGCTGGCCGGTCCTGGTGACGTTACGCATGGCGCTGACAGCCTCTGCCACCTGTGCCCAGGCACGGTGAGGTGGCCTTCCTCCCGGGCTGGGGTACATGGCCATCCTCCTCTCCTCCACCGTCTCCCGGAGGGTCTCCAGCTCGCCGACGGTAAACCTCGGGACCACTCTCCTCGCTGCCAGCGTGTTGGCTGGGATGGAGTGTGTGTGGGGGGTGTGTGTGGGGAGTGTGTGTGGGGAGTGTGTGTGGGGAGTGTGTGTGGGGGGTGTGTGTGGGGAGTGTGTGTGGGAAGTGTGTGTGGGGAGTGTGTGTGGCGTGTGTGTGTGGGGAGTGTGAGTGGGGTGTGTGTGTGGGGAGTGTGTGTGGGGACTGTGTGTGGGGAGTGTGTGTGGGGAGTGAGTTTGGGGAGTGCGCGTGGGGAGTGTGTGTGGGGAGTGTGTGTTGGGAGTGTGTGTGGGGAGTGTGTGTGGGGAGTGTGTGTGGGGGAGTGTGTGTGGGGAGTGTGTGTGGGGAGTGTGTGTGGGGAGTGTGTGTGGGGAGTGTGTGTGGGGAGTGTGTGTGGGCAGTGTGTGTGGGGAGTGTGTGTGGGGAGTGTGTGTGGGGAGTGTGTGTGGGGAGTGGTTGTGGGGAGTGGGTGTGGGGAGTGGGTGTGGGGAGTGAGTGTGGGGAGTGAGTGTGGGGAGTGAGTGTGGGGAGTGAGTGTGGGGAGTGAGTGTGGGGAGTGAGTGTGGGGAGTGCGTGTGGGGAGTGAGTGTGGGGAGTGCGTGTGGGGAGTGCGTGTGGGGAGTGCGTGTGGGGAGTGTATGGGGAGTGTGTGTGGGGAGTGTGTGTGGGGGGTGTGTGTGTGGGTAGTGTGTGTGGGGAGTGTGTGTGGGAAGTGTGTGGGGAGTGTGTGTGGGGAGTGTGTGGGGAGTGTGTGTGGGGACTGTGTGTGGGGACTGTGTGTGGGGAGTGTGTATGGGGAGTGTGTGTGGGGAGTGTGTGTGGGGACTGTGTGTGGGGAGTGTGTGTGGGGAGTGTGTGTGGGGGGTGTGTGTGGGGAGTGTGTGTGGGGAGTGAGTGTGGGGAGTGCGTGTGGGGAGTGCGTGTTTGGAGTGCGTGTGGGGAGAGCGTGTGGGGAGTGAGTGTGGGGAGTGCGTGTGGGGAGTGCGTGTGGGGAGTGCGTGTGGGGACTGCGTGTGGGGACTGCGTGTGGGGAGTGCGTGTGGGGAGTGCGTGTGGGGGGTGTGTGTGGGCGGTGTGTGTGGGGAGTGTGTGTGGGGAGTGTGTGTGGGAAGTGTGTGTGGGGAGTGTGTGTGTGGGGAGTGTATGTGGGGCTGTGTGTGGGGAGTGTGTGTGGGGAGTGTGTTGTGGGGAGTGAGTGTGGGGGGTGTGTGTGGGGAGTGTGTGTGGGGAGTGTGTGTGGGGAGTGTGTCTGGAGAGTGTGTTGTGGGGAGTGTGTGTGGGGCTGTGTGTGGGGAGTGTGTGTGGGGAGTGTGTGTGTGGGGAGTGTGTGTGGGAGTGTGTGTTGGTGGTGTGTGTGGGATGTGTGTGGGGAGTGTGTGTGGGGAGTGTGTGTGGGGAGTGTGTGTGGGGGGTGTGTGTGGGGAGTGTGTGTGGGGAGTGTGTGTGGGGAGTGTGTGTGGGGAGAATGTGTGGGGGGTGTGTGTGGGGAGTGTGTGTGGGGTGTGTGTGGGGAGTGTGTGTGGGGCTGTGTGTGGGGAGTGTGTGTGGGGAGTGTGTGTGTGGGGAGTGCGTGTGGGGAGTGCATGTGGGGAGTTGGTGTGGGGAGTGTGTGTGGGGACTGTGTGTGGGGCTGTGTGTGGGGAGTGTGTGTGGGGAGTGTGTGTGGGGAGAATGTGTGGGGGGTGTGTGTGGGGAGTGTGCGTGGGGAGTGTGTGTGGGGAGTGTGTGTGGGGAGAGTGTGTGGGGGGTGTGTGTGGGGAGTGTGTGTGGGGAGTGTGTGTGGGGAGTGTGTGTGGGGAGTGTGTGTGGGGAGTGTGTGTGGGGAGTGTGTGGGAGAATGTGTGGGGAGTGTGTGTGGGGTGTGTGTGTGGGGAGTGTGTGTGGGGAGTGTGTGTGGAGAGTGTGTGTGGGGTGCGTGGGGAGTGTGTGTGGGGGTGTGTGTGGGGAGTGTGTGTGGGGAGTGTGTGTGGGGGGTGTGTGGGGAGCGTGTGTGGGGAGTGTGTGTGGGGAGTGTGTGTGGGGAGCGTGTGTGGGGAGTGTGTGTGGGGAGTGTTTGTGGGGAGTGTGTGTGGGGAGTGTGTGTGGGGAGTGTTTGTGGGGAGTGTGTGTGGGGAGTGTGTGTGGGGAGTTTGTGTGGGGAGTGTTTGTGGGGAGTGTTTGTGGGGAGTGTGTGTGGGGAGTGTGTGTGGGGAGTGTGTGTGGGGAGTGTTTGTGGGGAGTGTGTGTGGGGAGTGTGTGTGGGGAGTGTGTGTGGGGAGTGTGTGTGGGGAGTGTGTGTGGGGAGTGTTTGCGGGGAGTGTGTGTGGGGAGTGTGCGTTGGGAGTGTGTGTGGGGAGTGTTTGTGGGGAGTGTGTGTGGGGAGTGTGTGTGGGGTGTGTGTGTGGGGAGTGTGTGTGGGGTGTGTGTGTGGGGAGTGTGTGTGGGGAGTGTGTGTGGGGTGTGTGTGTGGGGAGTGTGTGTGGGGAGTGTGTGTGGGGAGTGGTTGTGGGGAGTGGGTGTGGGGAGTGGGTGTGGGGAGTGAGTGTGGGGAGTGAGTGTGGGGAGTGCGTGTGGAGAGTGCGTGTGGGGAGTGAGTGTGGGGAGTGCGTGTGGGGAGTGCGTGTGGGGAGTGAGTGTGGGGAGTGCGTGTGGGGAGTGCGTGTGGGGAGTGCGTGTGGGGAGTGTATGGGGAGTGTGTGTGGGGAGTGTGTGTGGGGGGTGTGTGTGTGGGTAGTGTGTGTGGGGAGTGTGTGTGGGAAGTGTGTGGGGAGTGTGTGTGGGGAGTGTGTGGGGAGTGTGTGTGGGGACTGTGTGTGGGGACTGTGTGTGGGGAGTGTGTATGGGGAGTGTGTGTGGGGAGTGTGTGTGGGGACTGTGTGTGGGGAGTGTGTGTGGGGAGTGTGTGTGGGGGGTGTGTGTGGGGAGTGTGTGTGGGGAGTGAGTGTGGGGAGTGCGTGTGGGGAGTGCGTGTTTGGAGTGCGTGTGGGGAGAGCGTGTGGGGAGTGAGTGTGGGGAGTGCGTGTGGGGAGTGCGTGTGGGGAGTGCGTGTGGGGACTGCGTGTGGGGACTGCGTGTGGGGAGTGCGTGTGGGGAGTGCGTGTGGGGGGTGTGTGTGGGCGGTGTGTGTGGGGAGTGTGTGTGGGGAGTGTGTGTGGGAAGTGTGTGTGGGGAGTGTGTGTGTGGGGAGTGTATGTGGGGCTGTGTGTGGGGAGTGTGTGTGGGGAGTGTGTGTGGGGAGTGAGTGTGGGGGGTGTGTGTGGGGAGTGTGTGTGGGGAGTGTGTGTGGGGAGTGTGTCTGGAGAGTGTGTGTGGGGAGTGTGTGTGGGGCTGTGTGTGGGGAGTGTGTGTGGGGAGTGTGTGTGTGGGGAGTGTGTGTGGGAGTGTGTGTTGGTGGTGTGTGTGGGATGTGTGTGGGGAGTGTGTGTGGGGAGTGTGTGTGGGGAGTGTGTGTGGGGGGTGTGTGTGGGGAGTGTGTGTGGGGAGTGTGTGTGGGGAGTGTGTGTGGGGAGAGTGTGTGGGGGGTGTGTGTGGGGAGTGTGTGTGGGGTGTGTGTGGGGAGTGTGTGTGGGGCTGTGTGTGGGGAGTGGTGTGTGGGGAGTGTGTGTGTGGGGAGTGCGTGTGGGGAGTGCATGTGGGGAGTTGGTGTGGGGAGTGTGTGTGGGGACTGTGTGTGGGGCTGTGTGTGGGGAGTGTGTGTGGGGAGTGTGTGTGGGGAGAATGTGTGGGGGGTGTGTGTGGGGAGTGTGCGTGGGGAGTGTGTGTGGGGAGTGTGTGTGGGGAGAGTGTGTGGGGGGTGTGTGTGGGGAGTGTGTGTGGGGAGTGTGTGTGGGGAGTGTGTGTGGGGAGTGTGTGTGGGGAGTGTGTGTGGGGAGTGTGTGGGAGAATGTGTGGGGAGTGTGTGTGGGGTGTGTTGTGGGGAGTGTGTGTGGGGAGTGTGTGTGGAGAGTGTGTGTGGGGTGCGTGGGGAGTGTGTGTGGGGGTGTGTGTGGGGAGTGTGTGTGGGGAGTGTGTTTGGGGGGTGTGTGGGGAGCGTGTGTGGGGAGTGTGTGTGGGGAGTGTGTGTGGGGAGCGTGTGTGGGGAGTGTGTGTGGGGAGTGTTTGTGGGGAGTGTGTGTGGGGAGTGTGTGTGGGGAGTGTTTGTGGGGAGTGTGTGTGGGGAGTGTGTGTGGGGAGTGTGTGTGGGGAGTGTTTGTGGGGAGTGTTTGTGGGGCGTGTGTGTGGGGAGTGTGTGTGGGGAGTGTGTGTGGGGAGTGTTTGTGGGGAGTGTGTGTGGGGAGTGTGTGTGGGGAGTGTGTGTGGGGAGTGTGTGTGGGGAGTGTGTGTGGGGAGTGTTTGCGGGGAGTGTGTGTGGGGAGTGTGCGTTGGGAGTGTGTGTGGGGAGTGTTTGTGGGGAGTGTGTGTGGGGAGTGTGTGTGGGGTGTGTGTGTGGGGAGTGTGTGTGGGGTGTGTGTGTGGGGAGTGTGTGTGGGGAGTGTGTGTGGGGTGTGTGTGTGGGGAGTGTGTGTGGGGAGTGTGTGTGGGCTGTGTGTGTGGGGTGTGTGTGTGGGGAGTGTGTGTGGGGAGTGTGTGTGGGGTGTGTTTGTGGGGAGTGTGTGTGGGGAGGTGTGGCTGGTGTGGTCCTCCACCATGGCTGATGCGGTGATCCCCCCCTGCGCATGCGCTGGGATGACGCCAGCACACGCTGGTGCTCCTGCGCATGCGCCAACTCGCACCGGCTGGCGAAGGCCCTTCGGCGTGGCGCCAAGACCCTTCCCCGCCAGCCGGCGGGGCGCAAACCACTCCGGCGCCAGCCTGGTCCCTGAAGGTGCGGAGGAGTCCGCACCTTTGGGGCGGCCCGACCCTGGAGTGGTTCATGCCATCCCTTCGCCCCGGGACCCCCAGCCCCGCCGGGTAGGGGAGGTATTACTTCTGCACTACAGGTATTCTTAAATAAACTGAAGGACAAATTAAGAGGTGCAACCCCTTAAAGGAACACTGCCTTAAACATAATCAAACAGCAAATGAAACTTAAAGCATCAAATCAAAATGTGATTAAAGGGATCGATAAAGTACCCCCGACACTGCGGTGCACACTGGGCATGAAGGCCTCTACGGTGCCCATGAACACTGCCCGCTCCCCTCCAGGAACACCTGGTCGCTAATGTAGCCGCAGAAGAGGGACAGAGAGTTCGATCAGACAACCACCTTGGTCACCTGCTGCCTGGACCTGTTTACGGCAGGTTTGGCTAGGCCCAGGAGCAGGTTCAGTCGGAGGTCCTCCTCCCTCTCCACCCCTCTCTGCGCCGGGAGCCAATCGATCAGGAGTGTGGGGCTGAAGTGTAAACAAAACTTAATTACAGGATTTTCACAAAGCTCTGTGACAACGTACATACAGAGGGTCCACGGACTCCACAAGGCCGCATAAAAATGCAGGCACCTTGGGAGTGGGTTGTATGGGATGGCTGCGTGCAACAGGATCCACCTCAGGCCCCTGGGTTTAAGGGGGAGGAATCCTCCGTAGAGGGAGTCGCAATGGGGACCTCCACCAGACGGCAACAAGGTGTGTTGAGGAGATGGGCGAGGGTAAGGAGGTGAAGGGTTTGCAGCAGCAGCCCATACAGTGTGAAAGGGCACCCTGGGCATTTTCACAAGGCTGCTGAGACTGTGAACCTCTGCACTCGAGTGTGGGCACGGGGCTTGGGGCCAATATGAAATTCTGCCCAAGCAGGGGTACGCTCAGACTGAAATCCATCGCAGAACAAACAAAGAACAAAGAGCAAAGAAATGTACAGCACAGGAACAGGCCCTTCGGCCCTCCAAGTCTGTGCCAACCTTCTGCCCGTCTAATCTAAAATCTTCTACACTTCCGGGATCCGTATCCCTGTATTCCCATCCTATTCACGTATTTGTCAAGATTCCCCTTAAACGTCACTATCGTCCCGGCTTCCACCACCTCCTCCGGCAGCGAATTCCAGGCACCCACTACCCTCTTCCCTCGTACATCTCCTCTAAACCTTGCCACTCGCACCTTAAACCTATGCCCCCTAGTACTTGACCCCTCTACCTTGGGGAAAAGCCTCTGACTATCCACTCTGTCTCTGCCCCTCATAATTTTGTAGACCTCTATCAAGTCGCCCCTCAACCTCTGTCGTTACAGTGAGAACAAACCGAGTTTATTCGACGTGCGCCTCCTCACATCCTCGAGTCACACCGGGTCCAAGCATGATCATTTTAACATCTTCGATGGCATTGGCTGTACGCTGGGCATCTCACATCGTGCAATGTGCCAGTTGGCAGGCTACCATCCAGCCAACTCCTCTGCCACCTGACACATCCACGAGCCTGGTCACTCCCAGCCACAGCCCGTCTCTTTTTTATAGATTTAAAATACCCAATACATTTTTTCCAATTGAGGGGCAATTCAGCGTGGCCAATCCACCTACCCTGCCCATCTTTTGGGTTGTGCGGGTGAAATCCATGCAAACAGGGGGAGAATGTGCAAACTCCACACGGACCGTGACCCAGGGCCGGGATCAAACCTCGGACCTCGGTGCTGTGAAGCAGCAATGCTAACCACTGTGCCACCATGCTGCCCCACAGCCCGGCTCTCTGCCAGCCAGCCAAGATGACGCTGGCATGCATGATCTCAGCCAGTCAGTCTCTAGTTCAAGTTAACTCATCTGTCATGTGAGAGTACCTTTAAGAAATTAGTGTTTATCAGTGATGTCGGTGTGTGGGTAGAGCTGGGCTGTCTGACAGCTTTTTACTTTCATTTTAGGCTGTTTGCTGCAGGGTGTGTTTTAGTTTTGTTTTCAGTGTTGGAGCTGAAGCCAGACAGAGCAGGTGTACTGCTGTTCTCTCTGCCATCAAAAGACTATCTCTTGATCATTTGGTGAATTCAGAATTATAAATGTTCTCAGTAGTGAATGTAAACCTAACGTGCTTCTGTTAAAAGGTGTTTCTTTTGTTTTCTAGATGTTGTTTGGGGAGTTATTAAGGATGACTTAGTGTTGTATTCTTTGGGGGTTGTATTAAATTAATGGTTGCTAAGATGTTCACTGTTTGTTTTAAAAAGGTTAACGTGAGTTCATAGAATAAACGTTGTTTTGCTTTGAAAAAATACTTTTCAATTTTTGTTCTACCACACCTGTAGAGTGGGCCGTGTGCTCCCCATAACCACAATCTATCAAAAGTTGTGGGTCAGGTGAACTCCATGATACACTTTGGGGTTTCTCTAAATCCTGGCCCATCTTCCCAATAAATCACAACCAGGCATGGCCTATGTCAGGTGACATAATTGGGGTGGTGAAGTTGGGCGGGGGAGGGAGGGGGGGTTGATTTCCAGTTGGATTTCTCAGTTGTTCTGATTAACCCTAATCCATAGATTCATTAGCATCCTACAGTGCAGAATGAGGCCATTCAGCCCATTGCGTTTGCACCGACCCTCCAAAGGAGCACCCTAGTTAGGCCCATCCCCAGCCCCATATCCGTAACCGCACTTACCCTTTGGACACTCAGGGGCAATTTAGCATGGCCAGTCCACCTAACCTGAACATCTTTGGACTGTGGGAGGGAACCGAAGCACTCGGAGGAAACCCACGCAGACACGGGGAGAACGTGCAAACTTCACACAGTGACCCAAGGCCGGAATTGAAGCGGGTCGCTGGCACTGTGTAACAATAATGCTGACCACTGTAGGGGTAGCACAGTAGCACAGTGCTTAGCACAGTTGCTTCATGGCTCCATGGTCCCAGGTTCGATTCCTGGCTAGAGTCATTGTCTGTGTGGAGTCTGCACGTTCTCCCAGCATCTGCGTGGGTTTCCTCCGGGTGCTCCGGTTTCCTCCCACAAGTCCCAAAAGATGTGCTTGTTGGACGAATTGGACATTGTGAATTCTCCCTCTGTGTACCCAAACAGGTGCCGGAATGTAGTGACGAGGGGCTTTTCACAGTAACTTCATTGCGGTGTTAATGTGAGCCTACTTGTGACAATAAAGATTATTATTATTACCACTGTGCCACCCCAAAGTGTATGTTGGTTATTCTGGCTCAATCGGGTTGCGGTCTCCGCCTGTCTTAACTTATTTTTCTTTGGGATCCAGGAGGAGGTGAAAAAAAAGTCAATCTTCTCTGCTTCCAGGAAATTCATTGAAATGCAACAACATTATACAACTATAGCAAATGAAGGTTTCTCAATAACCTGGGTATCGAAGAAATTTTCTTATTTTTGGTGGGATTGCATTTGAAAATTGAAGTAGGCCACTGGTCTCCCTTCTGGATTCCACAGGAGTTGCCAAAACATTGACGGATGTTGCTCTTTGACACATCAAGGTTAAATGTCAATCACTGTTTTTAGTTATCAGCATTTTAATGGGTTTCTGAATCTCGCCATTGGCTTGTGTCTGAAGGGGAGAGCTCATCACGTGATTGATTCTGCGATCTCTCTGAGACTTCTTGAAGTTCAGACTCTGGACTTTGGACACTGAGGGGCGGAATGTGTTTAGCACCACTGCCTCAGAGTGCCAGAGCCTTGTGTGTCTGTCTATGTGGAGTGTGCACGCTCTCCCCGAGGGTTCCCTCCAGGTGCTCCGATTTCCTCCCACAGTCCAAAGATAGAATCATAGAATCCCTACAGTGCAGAAGGAGGCCATTTGGCCCATCATCTTGCTGAAAGAGCACCCTACCTCGGCCCAATATCCCACCATATCCCTGTAACCCCACTCAGGGGCAATTTAGCACGGCCAATCTACCCAGCCTACGCATCCTTGGACTGTGGGAGGAAACTGGAGCAATCCCATGCAGACACGGGTACAACACACAATCACCCGAGGTCGGAATCAAACAGGGGTCCTTGGCGCTGAGAGGCAGTAGTGCTAACCACTGAGCCACTGCCTCCCAGATGTGCTGTTAGGTGGATTGGCCATGCTAAACTGCCCCTTGAAGTCCAGCGATGTGCAGGTTAGGTGGGGTTACGGGGCTATGGGGATGGTGTGGGGTAGTGGGCCTAGGTAGGGTGCTCTTTCAGAGGGTTGGTGCAGACCCGATGGGCTGAATGGCCTCATCCTGCTCTGTAAGGATCCTCTGAAAACAAAGGCCACACCAGGCATATTATCGAGAGCTCTGGTTTGTCAAACAGTAACCCAAGAATTCATACTTATTTGAGAGGTGGAAGTATTTTCATCTGTCAGAACCAACTCTCCAACAGCCTTTCAGAAAACAACAAAACTACAAGAAATCAGGAAAGCACAAAAGGAAGATTTGGAGTGTGCCCAGGTTAGGAAATTGGGCCAAAGTTGATCAAAATGTAGTTCAAGCAATCGGCTCTTATGAAAGAGGAACAGAGGGAACATCTAATGATTGCTGATGATCTCTATGTAACCATGGGCTAAAATCTAAGGCGATGAAGGAGGAGATTCTTCACAGAGTAGAATTCCTCAGAGAACATAGGGTGGCACAATGGTTAGCACTACTGCCTCACAGCACAAGGGACCCAGGCTCAATTCCGGCCTTGGGTGACTGTCTGTGGGGAGTTTGTGCATTCTCTCCCTGTGTGTGCGTGGGTTTCCTCTGGGTGCTCCGGTTTCCTCCCACACTCCCAAGATGTGCAGGTTCGGTGGATTGTCCATGCTAAATTGCCCCTCAGTGTCAGCAGCTTATGAGGTTGCAGGGATAGGGTGCAGTGTGGGCCTAGTTAGGGTGCTATTTTGAAAAGTCAGTGCAGATTCAATGGGCCGAATGGCCTCCTTCTGCATTGTAGGGATTCTATAAGTGTATTGTAATAACCTATGGTGGTTATTTGGTAACAATAAAGTGTAGAGCTCGTGCACGTCAATGCATCTTGTGGCCAGGAATTTCATAACAAGTCAAGATTTTATAACGTCATGCCATGCTTGTGTAAGAAATGACCAAACAATGACAGATTGTTTTTGACTGTCCAATTTTCCAGATGCACCTTGGGAAGATTGGAACTAAATCTCTTTGATTTTAGGGGAAAAGAGCATCTTATCAAAGTGGATTATCATTCAAGATGGCTGGAAGAGCATTAATGTTGTTGGGTATAATCTAGGACAAAAGTTCGGCACAACATCGTGGGCCGAAGGGCCTGTTCTGTGCTTTATTTTCTATGTATCCCATGAGGTAATCCCGTCCGGCCGAGGTTCAGAAATCAATCCCTTAGTTCCAATAGTGTTCCGACGAGAAAACCGGTTCCTCTTCCAACTTTACGACTTACAACACGGTTTTCAGGAATCCATTGTTTTGATGTTTGACTACAGCCTGTATCGTGTCAATAAAGGAGGATTTGAAGAAATCTCCTGGGGATGGATTTAAGTCACTCATAAGTATAACAAAGCTCCCCAATGAAGAAAAGACCGCATGTTATTTGAAGAGGGATCCAAGTAGTATTCAAGGTGGAAATCAAAGCACAAACTAGAGGGGGAACAGAGGAGAAGGGAGGAGAGAGGAGGTGGGTTGAGGAAAGGGGAGGGGAGGGGAAGGGAGGAAAGGAGAGGAAAGGGGAGGGGAGGAGAAGAGGATGGAGGAGATGAGAGGGCGAGGGAGGAGAGGTGAGGGAAGGGGCGGAGAGGGGTGAGAAGAGAAGAGAGGGGCAAAGAGGGGAGTGGAGGTAAGTAGATGATAGGTGGGGAGCAGAAGGGAGGGGAAGGGAGGTGTAGGAAGGGGAAGAAGGGGAGAGGAGAGAAAAGAAGGGAAGAGGGGAGGTGAAGGGGTGAGAGACAAAGGAGGAGAGGGGAGGGATAGAGGGAGGAGAGGCGAGGGGAGAAGAAGGGAAGTGGTGAGGGTAGGAGTGGAGGGGGGAGCAGAGAGAGGCGAGGGAAGGAGAGGAATGGGGAGAAGTGTAGAGGAGATGGGAGGAGAGGAGAAGGGAGGAGTGAGAGGAGAAGAACAAGGAAGTGGGGAGAAGGGAGAGGAAGGAGAGGGAATGGAAGGAGAGGAGAGGGGAAGAGAGGAGAGGGGAGCAATTTACCTCATGCCATTCTCCACTGCCTAATTCCCATTTGAAAGCCTCAATTGAATCTTCCTCCAACACCCCCTGAGGTAATGCATTCCAGATCCGAACCCCTGGCTGCTTGAATAGGCTTCTCCTTAATGACATTGTTGCTTCATTGCCAATTGCCTTAAATCTGTGTCCCTCTGGGTCTCAATCCTTCCACCAATTGGAACAGTTTCTCCCCGTCTACTCTGCCCAGCCACCTTCTGATTTTGAGCATCTCTGTCAAATCTTCTCTTAGCCTTCTTCTCTCCAAGGATAACAGTCCCAATCTCTCCAATCTGTCCTCGTAACTGATGTTTCTCATCCCCAGAACCATTCTCGGAAATCCTTTTTGCACTCTCTCCAATGAGTTCCCATCCATCCTATAGTGTGACAGGCAGATGGAATACTCCAGTTCAGTATGAATCTGTGTTCGCTGCAAAATTAACATGATCTCCTTGCTCTTGCTCTCTGCCCCTATTAATAAATCTAAGATGCTGCACACATTATTAACTACTCTCCCAACCTGGGCTGACACAATTAGTGAATCCCTACAGTGCAGAAGGAGGCGATTTGACCCATCGGGTCCGCACTGACCCTCTGATTGAGCATCCTACCTAGACCCATGCCTCCACCCTATCCCTGTAACCCAGTAACTCCACCGTTGCCCCGACGCCGGCTCGCCGATTCTCCGGCACCGATTCTCAGGCGCACGCCGGATTGCCGCTGTTGAAAGTGGCCTCCCCGGCGAATCTCAGTGGCTGCCGAGTTTAGCCGCGTCCCGCCGGCTTGGGTCACGTATGATACCACACGGCGGGACCTGGAAGTTCTGTGTGCGGGGGCCGTCCTAGTGGGGGGGGCGGGGGATCCGACTCTGGGTGGGGGGGCCTCCATGTGGCCTGGCCCACGTTCGGGGCCTACCGATCGGCGGGCGGGCTGGTTCTGTGTGTGCCTATGTTCCTCGCGCTGGGCCCCTTTGGGGCTCCGCCATATTGCCCGGGGGTCGGCACACAGACGAGAACTCACGCGCATGCGCAGATTGACGTCAACCGTGGTGTGCATGTGCGGAATCACGGCGGCCGTCGTGCGCATGCGCGGAATCACGCAGGCGAAGCCACGCTGGCTGGAGCTACGGAGACCACTCCGCCGCCGAACTAGCCCCCTAGCCCCCTAGCAAGGGGAGCATACCTGATGATCGAGGACACGATGACACCGGAGTGGTTGGCGCCACTTTTCATGCCGGCGTCAGAACTTGGCCGCGGGATTGAAGAATCCCACCCATGGTGAAAAGAACCGCATGCATTACAGCAAGAATGGTCCCATTCTTCATCATGACCCTGAAATGCAGGGAGACCTTGGTTGACATTGGATTTAAATGCCCATCCATGTTTGCCCGATAAAGGCGGCGAGTGTTGATAACCGCAACAACAATTTGGTGTGGCTGAGTGACACGAGAGGCTAATTCTGTTGGGATTGTACAGTTACTGCTGCAGCCAAAGACCCAAAAATGAATCGCTCACTGTGGGAATAGTAACAACGGAGACAGCCACAGTTGGTGAACAATGAAGAGAGTGGGGTGTGGGGTAGGGACAGTGAATGGGCAAAGGGGTTACCTTTGAAGAGGGTCGGTGTGTGGTGGGGGAGAGACCTTTGCCCATCTCTTTGTAGAATGTGTAGAATGTGCCTTTACATAGAAGGTCTGGAGAGAGATGAAGTGCTTGTTGTCGAGATTCTTCCCGGGACGTTCTGTGACCCAGGCTTCTGTTGCTCGACGGGCTGCTCCCAGGGATTCACACCGAGACAAACGGGAGCGACTGAGGGAGGATCACCAACTCGTTGAATGTCGCTCTTTAGTCTAACCCAAAACCTGCTGGTCTTCAAGTGCAAAGAGTTGCCCCCAAACCAGTGTGCAGACTTGCAGATTGCAGGACTATGTGCGGAGGGTCACACAAAAGCTTGGGGCAGCTGCCACAGAGGCGCAATGGGGAAAGTCGCTGTCGAAGAACTTTCAGCCATGGTCAACTGAGGGCAGTGGAATTGTAGAGAACCCCCTCGGTCTGTATGACACATATTGAATGTACACTCTGAATATTACATGTATTGAAGCATCTCAGACTGGAACTTGGTCGAGGCAGAAAACTTATATTACTACACTTTCCGTGATGGCCATTTTGGTTCAATATACTATGGATAAAGTATATTGTTGCAAAATAGAATCTCAGCATAGGGTTGGCGTCTCGGCAAGGCGTCTGCAGGCAGGGTGTCTCTGCTCAGGTACTCAGTGCTATTATCAAGCGGAGGGGGATTACCAGTACACATGCTGCTTCAGAGTTGCAAATTGAGCAATATTTCGCTGTTGGCCGCCCACAGCTGATACTGATCTCAATAAAGGTGAGATTGGATTGCTGCTGTGGAGCTCAGTGCTGAAGAATCAGAATGAATCAGCAAGCCACCCAGAATGTCAGCTTCTAAATATAGAGCTGCTGTGACAATCTGCAGCGCACAGCACTTGAGATGCACATCCATCCAAACTCACACTTGTCGGAGCCTGGGGCCCTGCTGAGAGGTAACCAGGCCCACATTGGCCAGGCACATTGATTGGACCCTGGAACAAGAGGCCCACATTCGCCAGGCGCTGTGATTATTCCCTTGAAACCAGGCCCACATCCCCCAGGCACTGTCACTTTCCCCAGATACCAGGACCACATGCCTCAGGCAATGTAATTTTCCCTGGATACCAGACCTAGATCCCCTAGGCACTGTGATGTTCCCTGGATACCAGGTCTACATCCTCCAGACACTGTGATTTTCCCTGGATACAGGCCCAAGTCCCCAGGCACTGTAATGTCCCCTGGTTACCAGGAACGGAACGCCAGGCACTGTGATTTTCCCTGGATACCGGACCTACATCCCCCAGGCACTGTGATTTTCCCTGGATACTAGGTCCACATTCCGAGGCACTGTGATTATCCCTGGATTCCAGGCCCATATCCCACAAGCCCAGTGATTCTCCCGGGATACCAGACCCATATCCCCCAGGCACTGTGATGTTACCTGGATACCAGACCCATATCCCCCAGGCACTGTGATTTTGCCTGGATACAGGCTCAAGTCCCCAAGCTCTGTAATGTTCCCTGGTTACCAGGCCCAGAACGCCAGGCACTGTGATTTTGCCTGGATACAGGCCCAGGTGCCCAGGCTCTGTAATGTTCCCTGGTTACCAGGCCCAGAATGCCAGGCACTGTGATTTTATCCGGACACTAGGTCCATATCCCCCCAGACACTGTGGTTTTCCCGGGATACCAGGTCCTCAACCCCCAGGCACTGTGGTGTTCCCTGGTTACCTGACACATATCTCCCAGGCACTGTGATTTTTCTCTGTGATACCAGGTCCACATTCCCCAGGCACTGTGATATTCCTTCAATCCCAGGCCCACATTCCCCAGGAACTGTGATTTTCCCTGGATACCAGACCCATATCCCCCAGAACAGTGATTTTCCCTGGATAGTAGGCCCACAACACCAGGCACTGTGAGGTTCCCTGGATACCAGACCCATAACCCCCAGGAACTATGATTTTCCCTGGATTCCAAGCCCATTTCCACAGGCACCATGATTTTCACTGGATACCACGCCCATACCCTCAGGTACTGTGATTTTCCCTGGATACAACGTCCACATAACCCAGGCACTGTGATTTCCCCTGGATATCAGACCCAAGTCCCCCAGGCACCATGATTTTCCCTGGATACCAGGCCCACAACCCCCAGGCACTGTGATTTTCCCTGGATACCAGGCCCACATCCCCCAGGCACTGTGGCGTTCCCTGGTTACCTGACACATACACCACAGGCACTTTGATTTTCTCTGTGATACCTGGTCCACATTCCCCAGGCACTGTGATATTCCTTCAATCCCAGGCCCACATTCCCCAGGCACTGTGATTTTCCCTGGATACCAAACCCATATCCCCCAGGAACTGTGATTTTCTCTGGATACCAGGCCAATATCCCCCAGGAACTATGATTTTCCCTGGATCCCGAGCCCATTTCCACAGGCACCGTGATTTTCCCTGGATACCAGACCCATACCCCCCAGGAATTGTGATATTCCCTGGATACCAGGCCCATACCCCCAGGAATTGTGATTTTCCCTGGATACCAGGCCCATACCCCCAGGAATTGTGATATTCCCTGGATACCAGGCCCATACCCCCAGGAATTGTGATTTTCCCTGGATTCCAGGCCCATATCCCACAGGCACTGTGATTTTGCCTGGATACAGGCCCAGGTGCCCAGGGTCTGTAATGTTCCCTGGTTACCAGGCCCAGAACGCCAGGCACTGTGATTTTCCCCGGACATTAGATCCATATCCCTCCGGCACTGTGATTTTCCTGGGATACCAGGTCTATATCCCCCAGACACCGTGGTTTTCTCTGGATACCAGGTCCACATCCTCCAGGCACTGTGGCGTTCCTTGGTTACCTGACACATATCCCCAGGCACTGTGGTTTTCTCTGAATCCCAGGTCCACATTCCCCAGGAACTGTGATTTTCCTTCAATCCCAGGCCCACATCCTCCAGGCACTGTGATTTGCCCTGGAATCCAAGTCCATATCCTTGTAACTGTGATTTTCCCTGGATGCCAGGTCCACATTCACCAGGAACTGTAATTATCCCTGGATTCCAGGCCCATATCGCACAGGCCCAGTGATTTTCCCTGGCTACCAGGCCCACATCCCCCAGGCACTGTCACTTTCCCCAGATACCAGGCCCACATGCCTCAGGCAATGTAATTTTCCCTGGATACCAGGCCTAGATCCCCTCGGCACTGTGATTTTCCCTGGATACAGGCCCAAGTCCCCAGGCACTGTAATGTTCCCTGGTTACCAGGAACAGAACGCCAGGCACTGTGATTTTCCCAGGCCTACATCCCCCAGACACTGTGATTTTCCCTGGATACAGGCCCAAGTCCCCAGGCACTGTAATGTTCCCTGGTTACCAGGAACAGAACGCCAGGCACTGTGATTTTCCTTGGATACTAGGTCCACATCCCAAGGCACTGTGATTATCCCTGGATTCCAGGCCCATATCCCACAAGCCCAGTGATTTTCCCGGGATACCAGACCCATATCCCCCAGGCACTGTGATTTTCCCGGGATACCAGACCCATATCCCCCAGGCACTGTGATTTTGCCTGGATACAGGCCCAAGTCCCCAAGCTCTGTAATGTTCCCTGGTTACCAGGCCCAGAACGCCAGGCACTGTGATTTTATCCGGACACTAGGACCATATCCCCCCAGACACTGTGGTTTTCCCGGGATACCAGGTCCTCAACCCCCAGGCACTGTGATTTTCCCTGGATACCAGGCCCACATATCTCCCAGGCACTGTGATTTTTCTCTGTGATACCAGGTCCACATTCCCCAGGCACTGTGATATTCCTTCAATCCCAGGCCCACATTCCCCAGGCACTGTGATTTTCCCTGGGTACCAGACCCATATCCCCCAGGAACAGTGATTTTCCCTGGATAGTAGGCCCACAACACCAGGCACTGTGAGGTTCCCTGGATACCAGACCCATATCCCCTAGGAAGTGTGGTTTTCCCTGGATACCAGGCCAATATCCCCCAGGATCTATGATTTTCCCTGGATTCCAAGCCCATTTCCACAGGCACCATGATTTTCACTGGATACCAAGCACATACACCCAGGCACTGTGATTTTCCCTGGATACAAGGTCCACATAACCTAGGCACTGTGATTTTCCCTGGATACCAGGCCCACATCCCCCATGCACTGTGATTTCCCCTGGATACCAGGCCCACATCCCCCAGGCACTGTGATTTTCCCTGGATACCAGGCCCATACCCCCAGGAATTGTGATTTTCCCTGGATGCCAGGCCCATACCCCCAGGAATTGTGATTTTCCCTGGAATCCAAGCCCATATCCACCAGGAACTGTAATTATCCCTGGATACCAGGCCCATATCCCCCAGGCACTGTGATTTTGCCTGGAAACAGGCCCAGGTGCCCAGGCTCTGTAATGTTCCCTGGTTACCAGGCCCAGAATGCCAGGCACTGTGATTTTCCCCGGACATTAGATCCATATCCCTCCGGCACTATGATTTTCTTGGGATACCAGGTCTATATCCCCCAGACACTGTGGTGTTTCTTGGTTACCTGACACATATCCCACAGGCACTGTGGTTTTCTCTGAATCCCAGGTCCACAGTGCCCAGGAACTGTGATTTTCCTTCAATCCCAGGCCCACATCCTCCAGGCACTGTGATTTTCCCTGGATACCATGCCCACATCCCCGAGGCACTGTGATTTTCCCTGGATACCAGGTCCACAGTCCCCAGGAACAGTGATTTTCCTTCAATATGTGGCCCACATCCCCCAGACATTGTGATTTTCCAGGATACTAGGCCCTCAACCACAGGCAGTGAGGTTCCCTGGATACCAGACTCATTTCCCCCACGAAGTGTGATGTTCCCTGGATTCCAACCCCATATCTCCCAGCACTGTGATTTTCCCTGGATACTAGGCCCGTATCCCACAAGCAGTGTGATTTTGCCTGGATACCGGGCCCATATCCCCCAGCCACTGTGAATTTCCCTGGATTCCAAGCCCATATCCCGCAGGCACCATGATTTTCCATGGATACCAGGCCCACATCCCCCAGGCACTGTGATTTTCCCTGGATACCAGACCCACATCCCCCAGGCACTGTGATTTTCCCTGGAGGCCCATATCCCCAGGCACTGTGATTTTCATGGATTCCAGGCCGATATCCCCCAGGCACTGTGATTTTCCCTGGAACACCAGGCCCACATCCCCCAGGCACTGTGATTTTCCCTGGATACCAGACCCACATCCCCCAGGCACTGTGATTTTCCCTGGATACCAGGCCCACATCCCCCAGGCACTGTGATTTTCCCTGGATACCAGGCCTATATCCCCCAGGCACTGTGATTTTCCCTGGATACCAGGCCTATATCCCCCAGGCACTGTGATTTTCCCTGGATGGGAGGCCCATTTCCCCAGGCACTGTGATTTTTCCTGGATACCAGGCCCACATCCCCCAGGCACTGTGATTTTCCCTGGTTACCTGCCACATATCCCCCAGGCACTGTGATTTTCCCTGGTTACCTGCCACATATCCCCCAGGCACTGTGATTTTCTCTGGATACCAGGTCCACATCCCCCAGGCACCGTGATTTTCCCTGGTTACCTGACACATATCTCCCAGGCACTGTGATTTTCCCTGGAATCCAAGCCCATATCCTCCAGGAACTGTAATTATCCCTGGATTCCAGTCCCATATGAAATGAAATGAAATGAAAATCGCTTATTGTCACGAGTAGGCTTCAATGAAGTTACTGTGAAAAGCCCCTAGTCGCCACATTCCGGCGCCTGTTCGGGGAGGCTGGTACGGGAATCGAACCGTGCTGCTGGCCTGCTTGTCTGCTTTCAAAGCCAGCGATTTAGCCCTGTTAGCTAAACCAGCCCCATATCCCACAGGCCCTGTGATTTTGCCTGGATACCAGGCCCATATCCCACAGACACTGTGATTTTCCCTGGATACCAGGCCAATATCCCCCAGGAACTATGATTTTCCCTGGATTCCAAGCCAATGTCGCCAGGCACCATGATTTTCCCTGGATACCAGACTCATATCCCCCAGGCACTGTGATTTTCCCTGGATACAAGGTCCACATCCCCCAGGCACTGTGATTTTCCCTGGATACCAGGCCCACATCCCCCAGGCACTGTGATTTTCCCTGGATACTGGCCCAAGTCCCCAGGCTCTAATGTTCCCTGGTTACCAGGCCCACAACACCAGGCACTGTGATTTTCCCTGGATACTAGGCCCACATCCCCCAGGCACTGTGATTTTCCCTGGATACTGGCCCAAGTCCCCAGGCTCTGTAATGTTCCCTGGTTACCAGGCCCACAACGCCAGGCACTGTGATTTTCCCCGGACACTAGGTCCATATCCCCCCAGACACTGTGATTTTCTTGGGATACCAGGCCTATATCCCCCAGGCACTGTGGCGTTCCCTGGTTACCTGACACATATCCCCCAGGCATTGTGATTTTCCCTGGATACCAGATCCATATCCCCAGGCACTGTGATTTTCCCTGGATACCAGGCCAATATTCCCCAGGAACTATGATTTTCCCTGGATTCCAAGCCCATTTCCCCATGCACCGTGATTTTCCCTGTATACCAGGCCCATATCCCCCAGGCACTGTGATTTTCCCTGGATACCAGGTCCACATCCCCCAGGCACTGTGATTTTCCCTGGATACCAGGCCCACAAGCCCCAGGAACTGTGATTTTCCCTGGATACCAGGCCCACATCCCCCAGGCACTGTGATTTTCCCTGGATACCAGACCCATATCCCCCAGGCACTGGGACGTTCCCTGGATACCAGGTCCACATCCCCCAGGCACTGTGATTTTCTCTGGATATCAGGCCCGCATCCCCCAGTCTGTCCACATCCTGCGCTGTCTTTGTGGAGTCTGCACGTTCTCCCCGTGTCTGCATAGGTTTCCTCCCACAATCCCAAAAAACATGCTGTTAGGTGAATTGGACATTCTGAATTATCCCTCAGTGTACTCGAACAGGTGCCGGAATGTGCCGACTAGGGGCTTTTCACAGTAGCTTCATTGCAGTGTTAATGTCAGCCTACATGTGACAATAATAAAGATTATTATTATTAGAAACAAATCGACATGTACAGAAATCAGCGGAATGTTGCGACTCTGCGCGTTTGCGACGATCAACAAATGTCTCCTGTGCCGCACTGAGATCCCAGGTGAGCCGCATGTGGCGCCTGGGCCACAGGTTGCCCACCAGTTCCGTGCCTGCTGCGTGTTCAATTGGTGTCAAATCCGAGATTGATAAACCTTTCTTGGGAAATGTTGTCAGGGAATCAGGAGCAGAGGCAGGAGAATGGAGCTGAGCTACAGATCAGCCATCATCGAATTGAATGTTGCAACAGGCTCTTGGGATTGAACGGATTACATAGCTTCCTACGTAAAAGGCTCAATTGGTCGTATGTCGTCTTCCTGTTCTTGTGTAACAAGCTGGATTGTCGTAATGCCCTCCTCCTGTTCCTGTGCAACAGGCCAAGGGCCACACTTGCCTCATGCTGTTCTTGCATAACTGGCTCGATTGTCTCAATGGCCCACTGCTGTTCCTGTGTACCAGGCCCGAGGGGGCTAAGTGGCCTCTGCCTCTCCCTCCCTGACAGGACAGGGCGGCAAGGCCTCTTCCTGGTCCTTGCGTTCGTTTGACACATCAGGCAGGGTGAGGTTTTCGTACATCAGAGGCAACGCTGTTTATCTCACATCCCCATCTCAGGATTTGGGTTTGTCACAGTTTTGAACTCTGGTGAAACACCCGGATCCAGCCTTTGAAAATGTTATTGATGAGGTTTGTGGTGCTGAATCATCAAACTACCAAACCACGGTCTTAAACAATCCATCAAAAACCCTGTCAGCTCAAGGCCCCCTGGCCTGAGACTTGTCAAACAACGCCCCCTGCTGACTGCCCAGCGACACCTTTCAGAACAACTGGCGTTTGCTCAACAGAATGTTTATCGAAGAACTGCCTGAAGCTCATGGGCAGTAATAAACAGAGGAATTTGCGTTCCTTTGGTTTGTTCAGAACTCAGGGCCTGCTTTGCAGCTAATGCAATACTTTTCTGATACAGTCACCATTGTGGTTTGGGGATATCGATCCGACAGAGAGAGAGAGAGAGAACTCTCAGAGAGACCTAAGGAAACCTTAGACAGACTCAGACAACGCCTAGATAGGCGCAAAAAACTCCTGGACGGAGGAGATGGCTGCCTAGTGATAATGGTGCCAGACTACTAAACCAGGGAGCCAGGCTCTGGGGCTCCGATTCAAATCTCTTCTAATCCCACAATAAATCTGGAATTTAAAAGCTCGTTTCAGCGATAGAGACCATTGTCGATCAATTGTAAAAACCGACCTGGTTCATTAATAAAGATGGGAATCAGGGCCGGGCCTACCTGAGACTGACTCCAGGCCCACACCGCTGTGGCTGACACCTCATGCTGCCTGAAATGGCTCAGTTGCAGCAAAACAGTTGCGGAACAGCATGGGATGCCTGTTCCAATCCCGGGAACTGGAAACGACAACGGCAAACCCCACCCTGTCAACTCTGCACAGCCTTCCTTAAGAAATTTCGGGGGGCTTGCTCCAAAATTAGTGGAGCTGTCCCACAGATTATCAGGCGACGGCCCGACATCGTCGTACTCATGGAATCGTCAATTGCGGACACTGCGCCATGCACCGCATCGTCATCTCTGGGTATGCCTTGTCCCACCGGCAGGATAGACTATTGAGTGGGCAGCACGGTGGTGTACAGTCGAGAGAAAATCGCACTGGGATTCCTCTTCATCAACTCTGCACCGCATCAGGTTTTACGTCAAACATGGGCAAGGAAAATTCCTGCTGATTGCTGCCGACGATCCTCCCTGGCCTGATGAATCAATACCCCTGCTTGGTGAACAGGAAGGCGAACAGAATTTTGGCACTAATCCAAGGGGGTAGGGTGCTCTTTCCAAGAGCCGGTGCAGACTCGATGGGCTGAATGGTCTCCTTCTGCACTGAAAATTCTATGATCTATGAGTATAAGATTCGGAAAGTCTTGCTGCAATTGTACAAGGTACTGGTGAGACCTTGGGTGAAATTCTCCCTGACCCGGTGGGGTGGGGGGTCCCGGCGTAGCGGAGTGGCGCCAACCACTCCGGAGTCGGGCCTCCCCAAAAGGTGCGGAGTTCTCCGCACCTTTAGAGGCTAGGCCCGCTCCAGAGTGGCTCCCGCCCGGGCCTTTGGCGCTACGCTGGCCGGCGTCGGGGCTGGCTGAAAGGTCTTCGCCGGCTGGTGTGTGTCCACACATGTGCCGGAGTGTCAGTGGCCACTGACGTCACCACCGGCGCTTGCGTGGTAGGGGGGGTCTCTTCCGCCTCCGCCATGGTGGAGGCCGTGGCGGCGGCGGAAGAAAAAGAGTGCCCCCATGGCACTGGCCTGCCCGCCGATCAGTGGGCCCCGATCTGGCAGGGCGTGGTTCCCGCTTCTGCCGATTCCCGGGTGGCGGAGAATTCTGGCCGCGGCAGGGGCGGGAGTTACGCCGGCCCCGGGCGATTCCCCAACCCTGCGGGGGGTCGGAGAATTCCGCCCCATATGTGGAGCACTGAGAGCAGTTTATCTCCCCTTATTGAAGGAAATCGGCTAATTGGCCCAATGCCGTGAAGCACTCTGGGGTGGGGCAGAACCGGAAGTTGCGGAATTCTCCGCACTTTCGGGGGCTAAGCCGGCGCCGGAGGGATTGGCGCCATGCCAGATGGCGCTGAAGAATCTGCGCGAGTTAGCGCATGCACAGAACCGCTGGCATGGTTTAGTGCATGCGCAGTGCACAGACTGGCCGGCGTATTCTGGCGCATGCGCAGCGGGGTGTTTTCTCCGCGCTGACCATTGCAGAGCCCTAAAGGGGGCTGGCGCGGAAGGAAGGAGTGCCCCATGGCACCGTCCCGCCCGCAGATCGGTGGGCCCTGATCGCGGGCCAGGCTCCCCGGGCCGGATTTCCCCGCACCCGCCCCAGAGGACCCCATTGCCGACCTACCAGCCAGGTCCCGCCGTGTGGGACCATGGCAATGCACGGCGCCGGGACTGGCCAGAAACCGACGGCAGCTCGGCCCATAGGGGCCCGGGGAATTGCCAGGGGCGCTGCTGCCAACGGACCCCAACCGGCTTGGCGTGAACCCCACCCCCACCCGAAAACCGGCGCTGGAGAATGCGGCAGTCGCCGTCGGAACGGCGGGGCGGGATTCGCACCGCCCCCCGGGATTCTCTGACCTGGCAGGGGGTCAGAGAATCCCGCCCAATTTTAACTGGAGGCGGTTTAGAGAAGGTCCGCTGGGATGATCCCGGTCTGGAGGGATTGTCTTATGAGCAAAGATTACACAGGTTTGGATTCTACTCATTGGAATTTAGAATAATGAGAGGTGATCCCATTGAAACATATTGGATTCTTCAGGGGTTTGACAGGGGAAATGCTGAGAGGATGTTTCCCGCCGTGGGAGAGTCGCAGACCAGAGGGCAGAGTCTCAGAATAAAAATGACATGAAATGAAAATCGCTTATTGTCACAAGTAGGCTTCAAATGAAGTTACTGTGAAAAGCCCCTAGTCGCCACATTCCGGCACCTGTTCGGGGAAGCTGGTACGGGAATCGAACCGTGCTGCTGGCCTGTCTTGGTCTGCTTTGAAACCCAACGACTTAGCCCAGCGTGCTAAACCAGCCTAATGTACCAATTATAAACTGAGATGAGCAGGAATTTCTTTTCTCAGAGGGTTGTAAGTCTTTGAAGCTCCTTGCCAAAGAGGTTTGGGGATAGGGTCCAATTTAAGGCTGAGATAGATAGATTCCTGATCAGAAAGGGAGTCAAGGGGAAAGGGCAGGAAAGTGGACGGGAGGAATGCTACATCAGCCATGATCCTATGGAATGGTGGAGCAGGCTCGAGGGGCTGAATGGCCTATTCCTGTTCTTATTTCTTATGGTCTCACTTGGAGGAATCAATCAGGGTGACAAGGACATGTATTCTGGGCAGGGGATTTCTCCTGGTAGATTTAGGAGCTCCCCAGGGTTTTCTACGAGCTCTCTGCCTCTGATGAGGAGCTGACTGTTTTTCTCATTTTCTTTCAGGGGGCGTAGGCATTTCTGACAGGGTCAGCATTTGTTACCCATTCCTAATTGCCCTGGAGAAGGCGGTACTGACCTGCCTTCTGGAGGCGCTGAAGTCCATATGGCGGTGACTCCTCTGGCACCCATAGAGCTGTTCGGGAGGGAGCTCTAGGATTGTGAGTCAGCGACAGTGAAGGAACAACAACGTATTTCCAAGTCAGGATGGTGAGAGGCTCGGAGGGGAACCTCCAGGTGGTGGGGTTCCCAGGTATCTGCTGCCCTAGTCCTCCTGGGTGCTAGAGGTCGTGGGTTTGGAAGGCGCTGATGAAGAAGCTTTGGTGAGTCGCTGCAGTGGATGGTACACGCGGCTGCCACTGTGCGTCGGTGGCAGGGGGAGTGAATGATCCAGGTGGCGACTAGGGTGCCAATCAAGTGGACGGCTTTGTCCTGGATGCTGTTGAACTCGAGTATTGTTGGAGTTGCACTCATCCAGGTAAATAGAGAGTAGTCCCATACATTCCTGACTTGTGACATGGAGATTGTGGACAGACGTTAAGTCAGGAGGTGAGTTACTCACTGCAGGATTCCTAGCTTCTAACCACAGTATGTATGTGGCTAGTCCAGTTCAGTCTGTGGCCAATGGCAGTTCCCAGGGTGTTGATAGTGGGGGAATCAATGACAGTCATGCCACTGAATATTTTGTTTTTATTTGTGTTGGGATGTGGGCGCCACTGGGCTGGGCCAGCATTTATTGCTCATTCCTAATGACCCTTGAACTGAGTGGCTTTCTGGGTAATTTCAGGATCATTTCAGTGGAGGGCAATTAAGAATCAACCACATCGTTGGGTGGGTCTGGAGTCACACGTAGGCCAGACCGGGTAAGAACGGCAGATTTCTGTCTCTCAAGGACAATCGGCAATGGTTTCCTGGTCATCGTTCGATTTTTATTTTTTAATTCCAGATTTTTATTGAATTGAAATTTCCCCGCCTGCCATTGTGGGATTTGAACCCAGGACCCCAGAGTCCTTTCAAGCATTGGATCTGTGGATTACTAGTCCAGTCCTAATACCACTGCGCCACCAACTCCCATCATCGTGGGGAGATGCTTCGACTCTCTCTCGTTGCAGATGGTCCTTGCCCTGCATTTGTGTGTCAGGCCTGTTACTTGCCATTTGCCACCTCACGCCTGAATGTCGACCGGGTTTTACTGCAAAGCACTGTTTCAGTATCCGAGATGTCACAAATGGCGCTGGACGTTGTGCAAACATCAGCGAGCGTCCCCACTTCAAGTCTTATGATGCAAGGAGGGTCAATGATGACTTGACTGGAGATTGGGCCTTGGAAATTACCCTGAGAGTGTCCGACAGCAATGTCCCGGACTGAGATGATTGACCTCCAACAACCGCAACATCTTCCTTTGAGCTCGGTATGACTCCAGCCACTGTTTTTCCCTGTCCTCGATGGTACGGTCCGTCCAATGAACCCTGTAACATTCAGTAGAACCATACCTTGCTCACCTGGATCCCACAATACTCACCTGATCCCCACAACTTCCAGCTCAATCCAGGATTCACCGAAAAACACACACAAGCTTCACCTAAAGCTTACAATAACCTAACACGCCCCCATATGATAGGTGTGTGATGGCTGGCATGGACATGATGGGCCAAACAGCCTCTTTCCGCGCTGTGAAAACTTGATTTGTATGAGCCAATTGATTCACCTGAACCCTGTAAGTTTCACAAAATGCCTACAAAATTTAGCTGGGCACCTCAGGATTCACCCACACTCTGACAGACGTACTTAAAATGTACTTGCAATACCTGGTCCCCATTGGGCCTACCTGTGAGAATGCGTGTCCAACTATGTGTGGGGGTATATCTATACACAGTGCATATAGGGTGTATATAGTGTACATAGGGATGGGCAACAAATGCCATCCTAGCCAGCGAAGCCCACTTCCTGTAAAATTTAATAAAAATAAATATATGTACATATGTGATGGCATGGCGGCACAGTGGTTAGCACTGCTGCCTCACAGCACCGGGAATCCGGGTTCGATTTTGGCCTTGCCTGACGGTGTGGAGTCTGCACGTTCTCCCCGTGTCTGCGTGGGTTTCCTCCGGGTACTCCAGTTCCCTCCCACAGTCCAACGACGTGCAGGTTAGGTGATTTGGCCACGCTAAAATTGCGCCTTAGTGTCCAAAGATGTGCAGGATAGGTGGATTGGCCGTGCTAAATTGCTCCTTTTCAGCCAAAGGTGTGCCTGTTAGGTGGGGTAACGGGGTTGCAAGGGTGTGGGCCTCGGTAGGATATTTTTTCAGAGGGTTAGTACAGACTCGATGGGCTGAATGGCCTACTTCTGCTCTGTAGGGATTCTATAATTCAATAGGCCTGTGTCTCGTGTGTGCAAACATGCATCAGCGTTTTTCTGTGTTGTATAATTATGCGTTTTGCACATGTTGTCCGTTATGAATCTGACGTTGAATGTCTGTATGTGAACATTCATTGTTGTCTCCATGTGTTTGTGTGTGCGCGAGTTAGAATGTGCATGTGTTGAAATGTTCATCTGCTGAGATGCATCTGAGAGAAAAAAATGACTGCATCTATGAGGAAAAGAGATTTTTTTATGAGACAGATTGCGAATGAGAGAGAGTTTGTGTGTGTTTTAATGTACATGTTTTGCCTTATTTTTAGATATCATTATGTATCTGTGCTGCTTTTGAAAGCTCACCATTATTCTTAGAATTCCCCCTATACCAAAAAGGGTCAATATTCTAAATGGTGAACAGGGATTCTCACTCCCTGACTCCGATGCAGGCTTCGCTGGGTGCTATTCAGGTCAAACTATATTATCAAGTTATCCCGCGGTATAACCCATACCTTCACCGAAGATTTTATCTACTTACCACTTAGTAGCATCGATGTCCTGGGTCCTGTATTGCTAAGTAAGTAAAGTAGACTTTAGGAAATACCACTATTTCAGGTTAAGTTAAGTTATTTTATTATTATATTTTTTCTTTTAAAAGCTGCAAACACTTTATTTACAGAAAGGTAAAAGGATCTTGCTTCTGGATCCTTCTGGTTGGTTGAAGGGACCTTCAGGCCCACCTTGACAATCAATCTTCTTTAAAGTCTGGTCTTCTTGGGATGTATTCGCTGGTTAGCTCTGTTGCTGTGTCTTGTCGATCCCATGTATTGAGCTGTAAGAGCTGGCTCTGCTAGCTATCTCTCAGCTGACTCTGACTCCTGTTTAAATTCTAGTCTTCCTTAAATGTATAGCTGTTTAAGCTCGGCTGCTTGTCTTGTCTTTCCCATGACCGAGCTGTAAGAGCGAATATGCTTCTCTCCTCTCTCCTTTCTCTGAGTTCTCCTCCCCTTCTCTACTCCTTCTGGTTCTGCTCCCTGGGTTTATATTTTTTTTCTAACAATTACTACGTTTTTAATTATCTTGTTGTCAATTAACTTATTTCCACTTTGATTGTTAAAAAGTATCTTTAATCTAAACATTCTAATTCAACTAATTATTCATTTTGGGCATAACCTCACCTCTCAGATCTGATTACATTGTCCTTTGTGATGTTCAAAGTTGAAAATGAAATGAAAATGAAAATCGCTTATGACCACGAGTAGGCTTCAATGAAGTTACTGTGAAAAGCCCCTAGTCGCCACATTCCGGCGCCTGTCCGGAGAGGCTGGTACGGGAATTGAACCGTGCTGCTGGCCTGCTTGGCCTGCTTTAAAAGCCAGCGATTTAGCCCAGTGAGCTAAACCAGTTCCTTTGTGATATTCAGAAAATGCTTTTGTTTCAATAGGTGTTACTTTTAATTCCTGTCATTTGAATAATTTAATTTTTCAAATTTTCCCTTAACTTTGCCTTTGATTTTGACTCGAAATTATGATTCTCATAGACAGGTTGTCTCCAATTTTCTTTAATTTACTTGAATTTCACACTTAGAATTGACACCAAATTTGACTGAACATCATCCATCCTTTCCAGCTGTTTACTAAGAGTTTTAATTTCAATAAAGGTGTGAAACCTTTGCTTTTAACTGTATGCTAAAATCCACTTGGTTATGACTTGAAAGACCTGCCTGTTTTAAACATTCGTCACTTAATTCAATTGAAACTCTCATCCATGCTTTTCCAGATGCTTCCTTAGATAGTTACATTCAATGAAGGTGTGAGCCATTGTTTTAGCTTACTACAAGGATCCTGTGTGTTTGCTAAGACTGCTTGTGAGAAATAATCTGCATTTTTTAATCCTGCTCTTTGCAGCTGCTATTAACCTTTTGTGGGATCTTTCCCTGTATCCTCTCAGACCAGATATTGCCAGACTTCCATGTTTCAAATGACACATTTTTCTGTACTTTCAAGAACAGTGCATGTGCAGGTATTTGCATTGAACACATCTACGCATATCATGGGTATGCATTTCAGTGCATGTGGCACATATGTGTGCAGAGAGACAAATGGGTCAGGTCAGTTCAGGTGTATGAGTGTGCCTGTCTGTCGTGTCGACATATGAGGTGGGTCCAGGAATGTGTGTCTGTCCATCTGATGACACATATTCTCCAAATGAGTTCTGAATGTGAGGGGGCATGGGTTCCTGTACACACAAACACACACACTACACACAGTCACACTAGACACACACACATACACACTGCACACAGTCACACTCTGCACACACACATTCTGCACACACAGACACCCACCCACGCACACGCAGACACACACGTACACACACACACACTCTCCACAAACAAATATTCTCCCAACACTCCATAATCATTATTGTCACAAGTAGGCTAACATTAACACTAACAATGAAGTTACTGTGAAAATCCCCGAGTCGCCTCATTCCAGCGCCTGTTCGGGTACACTGAGGGAGAATTCAGGTTGTCCAAATTACTTAATAGCGAGTCTTTCGGGACTTGTGGGAGGAAAACAGAGCACCCAGAGAAAACCCACGCAGGCACGGGGAGAATTGTGTAGACTCTGCACAGGCAGTGACCCAAGCCGGGAATCAAACCTGGGATGCTGGCAATAGTGCTAACCACTGTGCTACCGTGTTGCCCACTCACCACCCACCATCTTACCTGGACACTGCAGACCACTTTGACTCATAGAATCATAGAATTTACAGTGCAGAAGGAGGCCATTCAGCCCAGCGAGTCTGCACCTCCCCTTGGAAAGAGCACCCTACCCAAGCCCACACCTCCACCCCATCCCCGTAACCCAGTTACCCCACCCAACCTTTTTGATTACCAAGGACAATTTACCATGGCCAATCCACCTAACCCTGCACATGTTTGGACTGCGGGAGGAAACCGGAGCACCCGGAGGAAACCCACGCAAACACGGGGAGAACGTGCAGACTCCGCACAGACAGTGACCCAAGCTGGGAATCGAACCTGGGACCCTGTGAAGCAACAGTGCTGACCACTGTGCGACCGTGCCACCCTATACATACACCCTGGGGAATTTATTTAACGCTGACAAAATGTTTGTAATAATTCCGACTTTATTCAGTTGATACAAGAATGAATACATTAAAGTATTTAAACAGCCATTTGCAAAGTATAATTGGGAGCCATATCCCACCGTTGTCCTTTGGTTAGTAGCTGCTGTTGGGTTCTAAGCACACACTACAATGTCCTTGCTCAGCTAGTTGTCTGCTGTCCTCTGTGTAAAACTCTTCTCATTGCTTCATGTTTGAGTTCCAATTCTATTCCCTCAACGTCACCCAATTAGGAACCACCGGATTCCTCCTTCCCCCATCTCTTTGAATCAGTCAGATTGAGGAAGAGCTCCAAACCTGGTTGCGGAATCCTCGTGCAGATGGCCAGGGTAAACGTGTGCTCTGTAAAAATGTCGTTATTGACACTGCCTTGCAACACTTTCTAAAACAGGCACTTTCCTAATGCTGAAAGAATGCTCTCCTCCAACCGTGGAATGTGCTCACGCTCATTCAGAGCTGGTGCAGACAGGCTGGGACAAATGGTTTTCTTCTGCTTCATAACAATTCTGTGATTAATTTGTTTTGGCAGCTTAACCCTATTTTTGGCATCCGCTACCTATGTTCGCGGTGTCACAGTTTTGTTTACGTGTCCCATTTTGGCAGGAACTCTCTGACCTGTCCGATGATTAATGAACGAGGAATCTGAAGAAGTTGCTCGACTTGGAACATTTATCTTTTTAACCCTTTCGAGTCTAGTGCGACTGGGGTGGCCAAGGATCTAATTTCTGATCACACTCTGGTGGGACCTGCCCGTGTGTGCGTGCGTTCTATGCATGTGTTTGCATTTGTGTGTGTCTCGTGTGTTGTGTGTGTGTTTGCTTAATGTGTGTTCGTGCAAGTGCTTTCTGGGTTTGTATGTGTCTATATGTGTGTGTGCTCTACGTGTTTGTGCGTTTATGTATGTGTGTTTTGTGCGTGTTTGTGTGTATGTGTGTTTTGTGTGTGTATTTCTGTATGCGTGTTTTGTGCGTGTTTGTGTGTTTTGTGTATGTTTGTGTGCATGTGTGTTTTGTGTGTGTGTTTATGTGTGTGCATTTTGTGTGTGTGTTTCTATGTGTTTATGTATATGTGTTTGTGTGTGTGCGTGTTTATGTGTATGTGTTTGTGTGTGTGTGCATGTGTTTATGTGTATGTGTCTATATGTGTGTGTGCGTCTGTGTATATGTGTGCATCTGTTTTTCGTGTGCATTTTGTGTGTGTTTATGTGTTTGCGTTTATGTGTGCGCGTTTATGTGGGTGTGTGTGTTTTGTGTGTGCATTTTGTGTGCTTGTGTATGCGTGTGTAGATGTAGAGTAACATGGTTTAACAATAGCGTGTGTCTTGGTGTTGTGGGTAAAGTTCGTAATTATAAATGTGTTTGTGACTACATCAATGTGCCTTTGTGTGTGTGAGGTAATGTTTGTGCGTCTGCATGTGTGAGAGGCTGCATTTGTCTGTTTGCGTATGTGTGTGGCTGTGTCAGGGTAACGTTTGCATGTGTGTGTGTGTGAGAGAGATGGTGTCTACATCTCTGCATGTCTGTGTCAGATGGGTATAGCGTGTGAGTGTGTCAGTATGAGAGTGTATCCGTGTCTGTGCATATTGTGATGCCAATGTAATTACATTCTCCCACCTCTGGAAGTGCTGCATCGCCAGTTGTCACTCTCTGTCCTGTCACCACCTCCCCTTCCTCCCCACCACTGGCCCTCCCAGTGTTAACCGTTCTCCACATTGCACAAGGCGAAAAACTGGCCAGGAACAGGCGACCCGGGGATCTCAATGACCAATGGTGCCTTCTGCCGAATGTTCAGTTCTTTTCTCAAATTTGTCCTTTTGTCGATAGGTGGTGTGAAAGGTGGGCTTCTCCCCACAGCACAACCTTCTCCATTTGAAGGTGCCGCTGGAGAATGAATAGACGATGGGATCCAGGCAGCTGTTGAGACTGGTCAGGGCCATGGTGACTCGCCTGGCCGAGTAGGTGAACTGGATGAGTTGACAGCTGGGCAGCACGTCGATCCGCCCGAGGGTGTGGATGAGTTGGATGAGGTGGTACGGGACGAAGCAAATGACGAAAACTAGCAGGACCAGTAGCACCATGCGGAGGGCTTTCCTCTTGACCGCGTGCACCGTGTCTCTCCCGGCTTTGTGTTCCAGGAGCTTGCGGACGATGAGGGAGTAACAGATAATGATAATCACCAAGGGGATGAAGAAGCCGATGATGGCGGCCACGATGCTGATCACAGAGATGTGTTCACTCCAGGTGGTCATGGAGTAATTCTCCAGGCAGGCCGTCTTGCCACTGGGGAACTTATTGGTCAGCGGACGCCCGATGGTCAAGTAGAGAAGGCTGGAGACCAGAAGCAGCCAGATGAGGCAGCAAGCAAGGAGGCTATAACGGGGCCTGCGGAACTGCAGTGACTTGATGGGGTGGACCACCGCCACGTAGCGATCCAGGCAGATGCAGGTGAGGAACAAAGTGCTGCCGTACATGTTGGCAAAGAAGAGGGAGCCGGTGATTTTACAGGCCAGGTCCCCGAACGCCCAGTCATTCCCCAAAGCATGATAGACCACTTTGAACGGGAGCAGCACGGCAAAGATGAGGTCTATCACGGCCAGGTTGGCCATGAACACATCCGAGGGAGAGAAAGCGCCCTTCTTCCTGAAGAGATACCAGAGGACGCAGCAATTGGATATGGTGCCAAACGCGAACACGACACTGTAGACCACAGGAAACATGATGTACTGGAAATTGGCATTGTATTCGCATTCTTGTGTGTTGTTGGCAACTGTGGAGTTGTCAATGCTGGAAGTATTGATACTGATTGGAATCGATGTGAATGAACTCCAACTGGTGAACCATTGGCGCTCTGTAAGGTTAAAGTCAGCTTCAGGTGTCAATGCAGTTGGGTCGACCATGGTGAATAGAATCTGAAATTGTAACAATATAGAGTAACAGGGGTTAGGCCAAATGGGCTTAGAGCTGATTCTACCAACACATCTTCATTAAACCCTCGACTGTGTTGTACTTTACTGTATTTTAGTCTATTTGCAACACAGGAACTGTTCCCATTAGAGTTGAAAACTCGCTCCTTTAAACACTGCCTTTGTTCAACAAGGTACAATATCAGAAGCAGGATGTCCCAGAGGATCTATCAACTGAATTGACTGGTGTGGATTCTGTATGATCAGACATCTGCAGAATAATTAATCAAAAGCCTAGATTCAATCAGGAATCCATTCCTCCAAAACGTTGTGAGTCAGTGGCTGCTTTCAGGAATTTCACGTGTGGCCTTTTACTGGATAAGGTGGCACAGTGGTTGGCTTTGTTGCCTCACAGCGCCCGGGTTCGATTCTGGCCTTGGGTGACTGCCTTGGAAGTTTGCATGCTCTCCCCGTGTCTGCGTGGATTCCGTCCGGGTGCCCCGGTTTCCTCCCACAGCCCAAAGAAGTGCAGGTTTGGTGGCTTGGATGTGCTAAATTACCCTTCGGTAGGGCTATGGGGATAGGGCGGGGATTGGGGCTGAGGCAGGCTGCTGTTTCGGAGATCCGGTTCAGACTCAATGGCCTCCTCCTGTACTGTCGGGAGTCTATGATGAGGATAAACATTGTCAGATTTTTCCTGTTGGTTGTTCAAAATGCGATGGTCAAGGACCAAGCGGAACTATGTTGTTATTTTCTAACCTTAAATCTTTCATTTCGCGTTTTGCTTCTATAGCAGCTGATCTTTTTCAAGAAGCAATCGGATACAACCAAGGAAATCAATGGGTGTGGGGGGATTGCAGGATCAGGAAATTGAGTTGGATGATCAGCCAGAATCATAGTTGTTATAGAATCCATGAAGTGCAGAAAGAGGCCATTTGGTCCACTCCCTCACCCTACCCCATAACCCGACCTTACCTTTTGGACACTAAGGGACAATTTAGCATGGCCAATCCACCTAACCTGCACATCTTTGGACACTAAGGGACAATTTAGCATGGCAAATTCACCTAACCAGCACATCTTTGGACACGAAGGAACAATTAAAATGGCAAATCCACCAACCCACACATCTTTTGACATTAAGGGGCAATTTATCATGGCAAATTCACCTAACCAGCACATCTTTGGACACTAAGGAACAATTTATCATGGCCAATCCACCTAACCTGCACATCTTTGAACTGTTTGAGGAAACCGGAGCACCCGGAGGAAATGCACGCAGACACAAGGGGAATGTACAAACTCCACAAAGACTGGAATCGTCACCCAAGACCGGGTCTTTGGCGCTATGAGGCAGCAGTGCTAACCCACTGTGTCAACCTGAACGGCAGAGCAGGCTTGAGGGGCTGAATGGCCTCCACGTGCTCCTATATTTCTACAAAAACGGAAGAGATTTTCTGACCAGGAAGACAGCAAACACTTCTCAAACCATGCTGTCAAGTTACAGGGAAGACTGAAGGATTGATCTGGTTCCTGAGGCCATGTCTTGAGATCAAATGTGATTCATCTTAGAGACGATGTATTATGGGTTGCTTTTTGAGTGTGTCCCCTACTTTGTAGCCACCCCCCCCCCCCCGCCCTCAACGTGCTGAATATTGAATTGTATTTACCCTGTTGATAATTTTGACAGCTAGGATTTTGAAATGGTTCCTCAGCCATTATTTCATACGTATATAATTATCAATTTGTTTCTTAATGACGTCTGAAGCCTCGTTGTTTTTATTTACACTTGTCAGCACACTTGATCTTGTGGCCTCCCACAACAAATTCAGCTGGCACACCTACTGTAGAAGCATGTGTGAAACTAATAGTCCCATGATCATTGACGTAACATGACTATTTTCCTGTTCCGCAGCATCTGCTGTTGCTCAGGTTGATTATTCTGTCTTATTTTACTGACAAGCGCAAGAGGAATGTGCATTGTCTAAGGGATATATCAACCACGGTCTAATTGGATACTGGGGCAGGGTCCTTTTCAGAGTATCTACTGGCCAATCCTTATGTCACCTCTAGATTTCACTATTCCAACGTACTCCTGGACAACATCCAATTTACGCCATCTCTACACTTAAACTCATCAAAAACTCTGCTATCTGTATCCAAACTCACCAAATCCTGTTCACCCAAACACCAAATGCTCGCCGACCTCTATCGAGTCCATTCCAACAAAGGCCTTGATTTCGAAATTCTCATCCTTGTGTTCAAATTCTCCATTTCCCCGTTCCCTCCCCAACTTTGCAGTCTAGTTTAATCCAACAAGGTTAGGAGTGAAATAGATTTATTTTTTTAAAAGGAAGGATGTAAAGTAGCAAAGTCACCAACTCCATATGGAATGCACATGAGCTTGATGAACGTTTGAACATAGAAACAGGAGCAGGGGCAGCACGGTAGCACAGTGGTTAGCACTGTTGCTTCACAGCGACCGGTACCCAGGTTCGATTCCAGCTTGGGTCACTGTCTGTGCGGAGTCTGCACGTTCTCCCCGTGTGTGCGTGGGTTTCCTCCGGCTGCTCCCGTTTTCTCCCACAATCCAAAGATGAGCAGGTTAGGTGAATTGGACATGTTAAATTGCCCTGAGTGTCCAAAAAGGTTAGGTGAGGTTATGGGGATAGGGTGGAGGTGTGGGCTTAAGTAGGGTGCCCTTTAGAAGGACCGGTGCAAACTCGATGGGCCGAATGGCCTCCTTCTGCACTCTAAATTCTATGATTCTATGAAACTGTTGTAGTCAGTAGCTGAGAGATTTGTTTTTTGGAAGGCCAGAGCTGTGTGGGGGTTTCTTAAGCTCCAAGTTCCAGGTGTCCTCATCTTGTACATGTCCCTCTGATCTGATTGGGGGCTATTGTTGGTTCAGTGGGAATCGCGTGGTTATTAGTGGGGATCCCATAGCCGAAAGTCAGGATGGCCAGCGTTCCCAATTCCCCTCCCAAACAGCCAATCAGCACTTCAAAATTCCCCAAATTGGCGGGTTTGCCTGGCCTCCTCGTGACTCCAGACCCACAATTATGGGATTGACTCTTTTTCTTATAAATTTAAGAGTACCCAATTCATTTTTTTCCCCAAATAAGCGGCAATTTAGCCTGGTCAATCCCCTACCCTGCACATCTTTTGGTTTGTGGGGGTGAAACCCACGGAGACACGGGGAGAATGTGCAAACTCCACACGGACAGTGACCCAGAGCCGGGATCGAACCCTGGACCTCGGCGCCGTGAGGCAGCAGTGCTAGCCAGTGTGCCGCCGTGCTGCCCAATGGGGTTGACTCTGAATTGCCCCTCTGAAATGGACGAATGAGCCCCTCACCACACCCCCCACAATGTGGCCACATATTTACAGGTGGAAGGGTGAGTGACTTGGAGGGGGGACCTTCTGGGCAGTGTTCCCGATGTTACTGCAGCCTTTGTCCTTCTCGATGGCAGTCAGGGTGGGTTTGGGACGTCCTGTCCAAGGAAGGTTTGAGAGCGTCTCAATGCAGAGCTAAATGGCGCACAGCAATATTTCACAAAGGACAATTGGTGAGTAACCAGCTCTTTGTTTTTTAAAGTGTAAAATGTTATTATTTACTTTGGGTTAGGAAGCCAATGTGCAGAGTGGACTTGATCCATGTCTTTGCTTGCTTTAAAAACGAATTCAAATTGGACCCAGTCCATGATCCCTCCGTTAGGGGCATACAAGATGCAAGCTCACAAGAAATGGCATTGCACCTTATCCATGGACTTCCTGCCGCTTAATCTCAGACAGCGGCCGAGAGGTGATAGAGACGAGTTGATGCGATTTGAAATGATGCTCTACTTGTGAGATACAGAAATGGTGTTTACCCACCTGGCCAATCCGAGGCTTCAATCTCACTCTTTGATTCTGTCGAGTAGATGAGATTTTCCGTTGCGTGTTGGGACGTGTCTTCCCTTCGCCCTGTCTCCCGCCCAGCCTTCCCTGACTCCCCCTATCCTTCTGCCTTTCTCATCGTCTCTCGATCTCTTCTCTCGACCTTCCTGGCTCATTCGGTGTCTCTGTTTATGTCTCTCTCTCTCCCCTTTATAGGCGTACCTATGTGTGTACTTCCTCATGTGTAATCTTGGCAAATTGGGGAAAGTCCCTGGGATCTCTCTGAAATGCTTAATCTCTTCGCCCCTCCTCCACTCCCCCCACATTCCCCCACTCCCTCAGCCCAATGCCTGATTTTAATCTTATTTTCAACACTGTGGGATTTGCACTCAATTGAGATGTAACGGCAGATGCTGAGTCGAGTTTCCCAGCACAGAAAGAGGCCATTCGGCCCATCGTGTCAGTACTGACCACCAAGCATCCATCTATTGTAATCCCATTTTTCAGGCACTTGCTCTGTGACCTGGGATGGTTGTTAACTCGCTTCCAATTCAGTCAACAGTCCATGTGCAACATCACCTGGTGTTCATGCTGAGCTGACATCCACATTCCACCATGTGGGCTTGCCAGTCTCCCAGACCAGATACATCAACAGCTGTCCATCCGACCTTCAAAGTCCGTGGGGGCAAAGGGCACTTCTGAAGGCAGAGCCTGCACACAACAGCCAGCTGACGGTTCGACTGTTGCAACTCCAAGCACCCCCTCTTCTCACCAAAGCGGCGGGGGGGGGGGGGCGACGCTGAAACCTTCCCTCTGATGCACCTCTCCTTAAATCCTGGCGTGGCTGCTGCGTATGCCCAGGTTATCTGCTGCCAACATCCGCCAGCCTTGAACCCCCTGGCACTTAGCTGTTTTTCTGTTCCGCAGCATCTGCTGTTGCTCAGGTTGATTATTGTGACTTATTTTACTGACATGCGCAAGAGGAATGTGCATTGTCTAAGGCAGGGGTGGGCAAACTACGGCCCGCGGGCCTTTATGCGGCCCACCAAGTCATAAAATTTTTTTTTAAATAATTTTTTAAAAAAAAATTTTGTTTAAGGTTAATGGGGGGGGGGGGGGGGGCTGTTGGGTTACTTACTGGTATAGGGTGACTTGAGTAGGGTGATCATTGCTCGGCACAACATCGAGGGCCGAAGGGCCTGTGCTGTGCTGTACTGCTCTATGTTCTATGCTCTATATAAGGCGCCCAGAATCATAACCGGGTGAAGTAATTATTTTACTTAATATACTGTGCGGCCCTTTAAAATTGTGAATTTCTGAATGTGGTCCTTGCACGGAAAAGTTTGCCCACCCCTGGTCTAAGGGATATATCAACCACGGTCTAATTGGATACTGGGGCAGGGTCCAAAGGATTACTCTTTTCCTTTTCAGAGTATCTACTGGCCAATCCTTATGTCACCTCTAGATTTCACTATTCCAATGGACGCCTGGACAACATCCAATTTACGCCATCAATTTACGCCACTTAAACTCATCAAAAACTCTGCTATCTGTATCCAAACTCACCAATTCCTGTTCACCCAAACTCCAAATGCTCGCCGACCTCTATCGAGTCCATTCCAACAAAGGCCTTGATTTCGAAATTCTCATCCTTGTGTTCAAATTCTCCATTTCCCCGTCCCCTCCCCAACTTTGCAGTCTAGTTTAATCCGACAAGGTTAGGAGTGAAATAGATTTATTTTTTTAAAAGGAAGGATGTAAAGTAGCAAAGTCACCAACTCCATATGGAATGCACAAGAGCTTGATGAACGTTTGAACATAGAAACAGGAGCAGGGGCAGCACGGTAGCACAGTGGTTAGCACTGTTGCTTCACAGCGACCGGTACCGGGATTCGATTCCCGGCTTGGGTCACTGTCTGTGCGGAGTTTGCACGTTCTCCCCGTGTCTGCGTGGGTTTCCTCCGGGTGCTCCCGTTTCCTCCCACAGTCCAAAGATGAGCAGGTTAGGTGAATTGGGCATGCTAAATTGCCCCGAGTGTCCAAAAAGGTTAGGTGAGGTTATGGGGATAGGGTGGAGGTGTGGGCTTAAGTAGGGTGCCCTTTCCAAGGATCGGTGCAAACTCGATGGGCCGAATGGCCTCCTTCTGCACTCTAAATTCTATGATTCTATGAAACTGTTGTAGTCAGTAGTTGAGAGATTTATTTTTTGGAAGGCCAGAGCTGTGTGGGTGTTTCTTAAGCTCCAAGTTCCAGGTGTCCTCATCTTGTACATGTCCCTCTGATCTGATTCGGGGCTATTGTTGGTTCAGTGGGAATCGCGTGGTTATTAGTGGGGATCCCATAGCCGAAAGTCAGGATGGCCAGCGTTCCCAATTCCCCTCCCAAACAGCCAATCAGCACTTCAAAATTCCCCAAATTGGCGGGTTTGCCTGGCCTCCTCGTGACTCCAGACCCACAATTATGGGATTGACTCTTTTTCTTATAAATTTAAGAGTACCCAATTCATTTTTTTTTCCAATTAAGCGGCAATGTGGCCACATATTTACAGGTGGAAGGGTGAGTGACTTGGAGGGGGGGCCTTCTAGGCAGTGTTCCCTATGTTACTGCAGCCTTTGTCCTTCTCGATGGCAGTCAGGGTGGGTTTGGGACGTCCTGTCCAAGGAAGGTTTGAGAGCGTCTCAATGCAGAGCTAAATGGCGCACAGCAATATTTCACAAAGGACAATTGGTGAGTAACCAGCTCTTTGTTTTTTAAAGTGTAAAATGTTATTATTTACTTTGGGTTAGGAAGCCAATGTGCAGAGTGGACTTGATTCATGTCTTTGCTTGCTTTAAAAACGAATTCAAATTGGACCCAGTCCATGATCCCTCCGTTAGGGGCATACAAGATGCAAGCTCACAAGAAATGGCATTGCACCTTATCCATGGACTTCCTGCCGCTTAATCTCAGACAGCGGCCGAGAGGTGATAGAGACGAGTTGATGCGATTTGAAATGATGCTCTACTTGTGAGATACAGAAATGGTGTTTACCCACCTGGCCAATCCGAGGCTTCAATCTCACTCTTTGATGCTGTCGAGTAGATGAGATTTTCCGTTGCGTGTTGGGACGTGTCTTCCCTTCGCCCTGTCTCCCGCCCAGCCTTCCCTGACTCCCCCTATCCTTCTGCCTTTCTCATCGTCTCTCGATCTCTTCTCTCGACCTTCCTGGCTCATTCGGTGTCTCTGTTTATGTCTCTCTCTCTCCCCTTTATAGGCGTACCTATGTGTGTACTTCCTCATGTGTAATCTTGGCAAATTGGGGAAAGTCCCTGGGATCTCTCTGGAATGCTTAATCTCTTCGCCCCTCCTCCACTCCCCCCACATTCCCCCACCCCCTCAGCCCAATGCCTGATTTTAATCTTATTTTCAACACTGTGGGATTTGCACTCAATTGAGATGTAACGGCAGATGCTGAGTCGAGTTTCCCAGCACAGAAAGAGGCCATTCGGCCCATCGGGTCAGTACTGACCACCAAGCACCCATCTATTGTAATCCCATTTTTCAGTCACTTGCTCTGTAACCTGGGATGGTTGTTAACTCGCTTCCAATTCAGTCAACAGTCCATGTGCAACATCACCTGGTGTTCATGCTGAGCTGACATCCACATTCCACCATGTGGACTTGCCAGTCTCCCAGACCAGATACATCAACAGCTGTCCATCCGACCTTCAAAGTCCGTGGGGGCAAAGGGCCACTTCTGAAGGCAGAGCCTGCACACAACAGCCAGCTGACGGTTCGACTCTGTTGCAACTCCAAGCACCCCCTCTTCTCACCAAAGCGGGGGGGGGGGGGGGGGCGACGCTGAAACCTTCCCTCTGATGCCCCTCTCAAATCCTGGCGTGGCTGCTGCGTATGCCCAGGTTATCTGCTGCCAACATCCGCCAGCCTTGAACCCCCTGGCACTTAGCTGTTTTTTGCCAGACCAGCCAGTGAGATGTGAGGTTGAGGAAAGAGCCGCAATCATTGCTTCGGAATGTCCTAACGCAGGCAAACACCAACAATGGATAATTGTACAACCGCAAGGACCTCATTGTCAAGTCACTCTGGTAAATCGTCAGTTGTGCAATGCACATTCCCTGGCTCTGCTCAGTGCCAAATTGTTGCCTGACGAGGAAAACAAAGGACGTAAAGGTCAGAGGGAACTGATTTGCATATCTAGGACGTTGTCAAGATATTCCAGAAAATGCTTTACTTTGCCAACAAGGAAGGCGGGTTTTAATCTTTGGCCAGCATGAGTTGCATTGATAAGGGGCACACAGTCAGGCAACATCTTTCCCTAGTGTTTCTTACATCAGAGTTCGATTTACTCAAGGGGAACCCCAATGCGGCAGTGCTATCCACTGTTGCCAAGGTGCTTCTCAGACTGCAGCATGGACTCCGTTCTCTGTCTGTCTGACCGACAGGAGAGCTGTCATCCAGCTCCCCCCCCCCTCTATCTTTTAGTCTCCCATCACCCCCACCACAGCCCCTCTCTCTCTCTCGACACCTCACTTTCTGCATCTCTCTCTGTCTCATCTTCTCTTCCTCGAACTGAATTTCGTCCCTTCCCCTCCTTCACTCTATAATAATAATCTTTCATTGTCACAAGTATGAATTACTGAGAAAAGTCCCTAGTTGCCACATTCCGGCACCTGTTTGGGTAAGCCAGTGCAGGAATTGAACTCGCGCTGCTGGTCTTGTTCTGCATTACAAACCAGCTATCGAGCCCACTTACCTAAACCGGCCCATGTAAGGGGCAATTTAGAACATAGAACATACAGTGCAGAAGGAGGCCATTCGGCCCATCGAGTCTGCACCAACCCACTTAAACCCTCACTTCCTCCCTGTCCCCGTAACCCAATAACCCCTCCTCACCTTTTTTGGTCATGAAGGACAATTTATCACGGCCAATCCACCTAACCTGCACGTCTTTGGTCTGTGGGAGGAAACCGGAGCACCCGGAGGAAACCCACTCAGACACGGGGAGGACGTGCAGACTCCGCACAGACAGTGACCCAGTGGGGAATTGAACCTGGGACCCTGGCGCTGTGAAGCCACAGTGCTAGCCACTTGTGCTACTGTGCTGCCATTTAGGATAGGAATATATCCTCGTCTGTTCTTCAATCGCCGCGGATCTGCTCGATCGCTGTTAACATGTTATATATGGAGGGGGAAGGACAGAATCCTGGAATCTGGACTCTCGTTTTTATTGACCCTGACAGATCCCCGGACACCAACAAAGTAGTGATGCCAATAAACCAAGCCATTGCTGGGGCAAAGGAAGAAGTGACCATGCAGGTTGCAATGCGGGTTGTAAAAGACCAACTGATTCACAAAAGACCTTCAGGGAACAACAGGATTATAGAATTGCGACAATGCACAAGGAGGTCAGTCGTCCCATTGAATCTGCATCAAACCCCTGAAAGGGAGCCCTACATTGGCCCACTCCCCCGCCCTATCTCCGCCTAACCTGCGTATCGTTTGGATGGTAAGGGGCAATTTAGCACAGCAATCCACCCAACCTGCGCACTGTGGGAGGAAACCAGAGCACCTAGAGGAAACCCACACAGGCACGGGGAGGATGTGCAGACTCCGCACAGACAGTCACCCAAGGGCGAAAAATCAAGTTCTTTACCCGTCAGTCTGGCCTCAATAAAACTCGAGAGGGATTTTTAGGTATAGTATTATTTATTTTTAAACAACTTGCAAGGCTGACCCACTCTGCAGAGATTTAGAACACATACAGTCTTCTGAAGCCCCCAGAACCGAGTGAAATCGGAGACAGAGATAACTCTACACATATCATTCAAATGGCATCAAGTTTCACATACAAGATTCCCATAGGTCATCCTATACACCTGACCTGGCCATATATCCTGATTGGCTCACTTCGCATTCCTCAACCCTGGGCCCCTTGTTACCCAGCATCCTTTCCACCACCCTGCACAAGGCTCCCTTCCCACCCCCCCCCACCCCCCCAGCCATGCTTTGCTGAATCCCTTTGTCCTTTGTCTTTTGTCTGTGAGCTCACTACCATCAGACTGGCTCACATCTACATTATTTTCACTAATAATCCTATTTTATATCACGTTTGTTTGTTCAATTCCTCAGGGGTACATAATGCCCCTGCCAGGGCTGGACCTGCACTTGAGACCAGTGTTCTTCAGAAGACCCTCAAGCAAAGTGCAACTTGATAGCTCCTTTAACCGGGAGAACATTCCCAGAAGATTCACAGGGGCTTTGGGCAGCACGAAAAGCGATCAGGATCAAAATAAGAGATATTCGAACAAGTGGCCAACATTCCTGTCCACATGGAGCGATAGAATTTGACATCACAGAGGAAGGCCATTCAGCCCATCGAGGCGGTGCCGGTAATGAAACAGCTATCCATTCAAATCCCATTTCCCAGCACATGGTCCGTAGTCTTGTAATTTGTGGCCTTCCATTCGCTCATCTAAATACATCTTAAATATTGTGACGGCTCCCACCTCCACCACCCTCTCAGACAGTGAGACACAGATTCCCATTTACATATATGTAATTATACTAATAAACACAATTAAACCATTAATCATTCAAAGTGTGTGGGTGTGGTTGGCATGGCCACCAGTTATTGCGCATTTCTAATTGCCTCTGATAAGTTAATGGTGAGCCGCCTTCTTCAACACAAGTGATAGCGTCACTGCGCCATTTCAAACTGTGGTTATAGGTCAACCCCATCCCGGTGGGTCAGGAGTCACACAAACCCAGGCTGGGTACGGATGGCCGTTGACAGCAACAGTATTGAACCAGGTGCCTTGGGAAAGATCCAGTAGCCACACGGTCACCATTTCTCCTACCAGTGTTTTATCTCACATTTATTTAAATGATTCTTTAATTTCTCCAGCTGACCTACTTGGAGATGAAGTCACCCCTCGGGCGCTTTTACCCCAGGCGTTTGGATTACACAGATGAGAGGGACAAAGAACAAATAAAAGTACAGCACAGGAACAGGCCCTTCGGCCTTCCAAGCCTGCGCTGGCTATGCTGCCTGTCTAACCTAAAACCTTCAGCACTTCCAGCATCCGTATCCCTCTATTCCCATCCTATTCATGTATTTGTCAAGATGCCCCTTAAACGTCACTATCGTCCCTGCTTCCACCACCTCCTCCGGCAGCGGGTTCCAGGCACCCACCACCCTCTGTGTGAAAAGTTTCCCTTCCACATCTCCTCCAAACTTTTCCCCTCGCACCTTAAACCTATGTCCCCTGGTAATGGACTCTTTTTTTTAATGGACAATTTTATTGAGGTATTTTTGGCATATAAAACAATGGTATTGTACTGTACAGAAAGAAAAGCAAATAACACAGAGTGCAAACCACGACGCCATTCGCGCAAGGACCTGCCGAAACCACCCCCTACTCTACACTACCCTAGCTCCCCCCACCCTCCCCTGCTGACGATTAATTCTCCACAAAGAAGTCAATGAATAGCTGCCACCTCCGGGGAACCCCGATAGTGAACCTCTCAAGAGGAACTTAACCTTTTTTCGACCGAGAAAGCTCGCCATGTCCGATAGCCATGCTTCGGTCTTCGGGGGCTTTGAGTCCCTCCAGGCCAACAGTATTCGTCGCCGGGCTACCAGGGAAGCAAAGGCCAAGACATCGGTCTCCTTCTCCTCCTGGACTCCCGGATTCTCTGACACCCCAAAGATCGCCACCCCAGGGCTCGTTACCACCCCAGTTTTCAAAACCCGGGACATAATGTCCGCGAATCCCTGCCAGTACCCCCTGAGTCTAGGGCACGACCAGAACATGTGGACGTGATTAGCCCGCCCACCGGCGCATCTGGCACACTTGTCCTCCAGCCCGAAATATTTACTCGTACGGGCCACCGTCATGTGGGCCCGGTGCACGACCTTGAACTGGATCAGACTGAGCCTGGCGCTCGTTGCGATAGTGTTTAGTCTGCCCAGAGCTACTGCCCAAATACCGTCCTCCAGCTCCCCCCCCCCCCCCCCCCCCCCCCCGAGCCCCTCTTCCCACTTAAGCTTCAGGTCATCAGTCTGTATCCTCTGCTCCCATTAGTTCTTTGTAAATATTTGAGATTCTACCCTCACCTACCTCTCCCCTCGATACGGCCCTGTCCTGCCTCCCCTTTGGTGGGAGGCGTGAGAAGTACGGAACCAGTCTGTGCACGAAATCCCGGACCTGTAAGTGTCTGTAGTCATTCCCTCCCGCCAGCCCAAACTTCTCCTCCAAGGAATCTGACACACTGGGAAAAAGCTTATTTTTTAAAAAATCTTTTTATTGGCATTTCTTATATTTATAAACAATTGTATATATACATCACATTTTTCTTACCCACGTTAGTTTACTTTATTGGACAGAGAGGTTTATTTTGTCTTTCATTTAATTGACCCTGTGTACATTTTGCGGCCCTCTGGATCGGTCTAGGGTCCCACCTGTAACTCTGGCTGCTCCGATACCCCGAAGATTGCCACGTTTGGACATGGCTTCACCCTCACCCCCACAACCTTGGGCATCGCCTCGGAGAAGGCAGTCCAGAACCCAGAACATGTTGGTGTAGTTGGCCAGGCCTCTCTGGCACCGCTCACATTAATGGTCCACCTCCGGGAAGAACCTGCTCATTCGGGCTCTGGTCAGCTGCGCTCTCTGCACCACTTTGAGCTGCGTGAGGCTTTGCGCAGGAGGAGGTGGAGTTAGCCCACCTCAGTGCTTCGCTCCAGAGTCCCCAGCCTATCTCTGTCCCCAGTTCGTCCTCCCATTTTTGTCTGGTCTCATCCAGTGGTGTTCAAGCTCTGTCCAGTAGCTGCCCGTATATTTTCCCACATAGCCCCCCCCCCCCCTTCTCGCTGCTTGCACACATCAGGTCCTCTAATAGTGTGGTTTCTGTGGGCTCAGGGTACCCTACTGTCTCTTTGCGGAGGAAGTGTTTTATTTGGAGGTGTCTCATTTCCTGCCCTTTTGCTAGTTTCCACTTCCTCGTCAGTTCGTCCAGTGTCGCCAGTCTGCGCCCTATGTAAAAGTCCCCGACCGTCAATGTGCCCCCGCCCCGCCTCCATCTTTTGAAGGTGGTATCTAGCATGGCTGGGCGAATCTGTGATTGCTGCAGATGGGGGTCATAGGGGACATTTTGTTTATCCCGAGTGCTGTCTCAACTGGGTCCATGTTCTCAGCGTGGCCGCTACCACTGGGCTTGTTGTGTGTCTAGTTAAGGAGGATGGGAGTGCTGCTGTGGCCAGGGCCCGGAGGGTCGTTCCTTTGCAGGATGCCTCCTCCATTTGTACCCAGTCTATGCCGGGTTCTTGTACCAATCCCCTCACTCATTCTGCTGTTGATGCCCAGTGGTAGTATTGTAGGTTTGATAAGGCTAAGCCCCCTCTGACTTTCCCTCTTTGCAGTGTCTGTTTGAGAATTCTCGGGTTCTTACCCCCCCCCCCACACACACACACACAAACGCCATGATTAGAAAAAGGCCTTGGGGATGAAGATCGGGATGGATCTAAACAGGAAGAGGAACCTCGTCAGTACATTCATTTTGATCGTCTGCACTCTCCCCGCCAGGGAGAGTGGGAGTGAGCCCCATCTTTGAAGGTCCTTTTTGACTTACTCCACCAGGCTGTCCAGGTTCCACTTGTGGATCTGTGTCCAGTCTCTGGCTATCTGGATCCCCAGGTTACGGAATCTGTTTTGGGCCGTTTTGAACTGGAGCCCCTCCAGCTCTGCCCCTCTCCGATTTGGGGTCACTGGGAATGCCTCACTTTTGCCGAGGTTAAGTCTGTAGCCCGAAAAGGTTCCAAACTCTTTCAGGATTTGCAGTATTGCCTTCAGTCCCTCCTGTGGCTTCGAGGCATAGAGGAGCAGGTTATCGGCATAGAGTGAGACTCTGTGCTCTCTGTCTCCTCTCCAGATTCCCTTCCAGCTTTTTGCATCCCGCATGGCTATCGTCAGGGGTCCAATCGCTAATGCCAACAATAGTGGGGACAGGGGGCAGCCCTGCCTTCTTCCTCTCTGTAGCTGGAAGTATTCAGAGTTGTTGGTGTTAGTTCGGACACTCGCTTTTGGAGCGTTGTACAGGAGCCTCACCCAGGCAGTGAACCCTGCTTCTAACCCAAACCGTTCCAGTACCTCGAGGAGGTAGTTCCATTCGACTGTCGAAGGCCATTTCTGCATCCAGGGAGACGATCACCTCTGGTATTCTCTCCCCAGGGGCAGCGGGGCAGGGGTGGTGGGGGGGGGGCATTATTACGTTCAGCAGCCGCCTGGTGTTCGCAGTGAGCTGCCTACCCTTGACAAAGCCCGTTTGGTCCTCGGCGACCACCTGCAGTGCGCAGCCCTCCAACCTATTGGCCAGGACCTTTGCGAGTATGTTTGCGTCCACAATCAGCAGTGAAATGGGTCAGGATGATCCATATTCCGTTGGGTCTTTATCTTTTTTTGGGTATCAGTGAAATTGTGGCCTGCGCTAGCGTGGGGGGCAGGGTGTCCCTTGCCAGTGAGTCCGCGGACATGTCTCTCAGGTGTGGGGCCGGGGCTGGTGCAAATTTGTTGTAGAAGTCCGCCGGGAACCCATCAGGTCCCAGTGCCTTCCCCGCCTGCATGGAGCTGATGCTCTCCATGATTTCTCTCAGGTCTGTTGAAGCTTCCAGCTCTCCCCGTCTGTCTTCCCCCACAATCGGTAATCGGTAGTTGCAGTCCGTCTATAAACTGTTTCATACCCGCGTCCCTGTTGGGGGGCTCAGAGGTGTACAGTCCCCAGTAGGTGGTCTCAAATGCCCGATTGGCCTCTTTTGGTTGTGTTATCAATCTGTCTCTCCTTTCCTTTACCTGCGCTATTTCCCTTGTGACTGCCTGCTTTCTCAGCTGGTGAGCCAATAGGTGGCCAGCCTTGTCTCCGTGTTGCTAGAAGGTGCCCCGTGTCTGGCGGAGTTGGTACACGGCTTTCCTGGTGGAGAGCAGGTTAAAGTCCATTTCTAGCTTTTTCCTCTCCGCCAGCAGCTCAATGGTTGGGGCCTCGGAGTATTTTCTGTCGACTTCCAGAATGGAGTCCACCAGTTGTTGCCCGGCAGGAAAAAAAGCTTCTGTCTGTCCATGCCCCTCATAACTTTGGACACAAAGCTGAAATAAACAGAAACTGCTGGAAATACTCAGGAAGTGGAGAGAGATACAGAGTTAAAGATTGAGGTCTATGACCCTTCGTTCGAACCTGACGAATCATTCTGAAATGTCAACTCTCTTTCAAAGAGGTGTTTGTGTCCCGGGAACAGTTACAGACGGGGCCCATGCTGGTAAAGTGTTTCATATCCCACATGAGATTGGGATTACAGAGTTGAGTATTGTCCCGGAGGTTTTCCATGTCCCGAGATGGGTTCAGGCCCCAAGAGAAACGAATGTTTCAGAAGTTGTCAGCTTCCATGGAATAGTTCGAATCCCAGACTGTATTAACTGTAACAGGGAGGATAGAAAGGATGGGATTGCACGAGAGAGGGTGCAGAGGAGATTCACCAGAATGTTGCACGGGCTGGAGCATTTCAGCTTGAAGCATGGTTTGTTCATCTGGAGTTTTTAAAAATAAATTTAGAGTACCCAATTATTTTTTCCAATTAAGGGGCAAATTAGCATGGTCAATCCACCTACCCTGCACATGTTTGGGTTGTGGGGGCAAAACCCACACAGACACGGGGAGAATGTGCAAACTCCACACGGACAGTGACCCAGGGCCGGGATTCAAACCCGGGTCCTCAGGGCCGTAGGCAGCAATGCTAACCACTGCGCCACCGTGCTGCCCTGTTCGTCTGGAGTTGTTCTCCTTAGAGCAGAGAAGGCGGAGTCGTACAAAATTATGAGGGGCATAGATGGGGCGGATGGGAAAGGTGCAGCACGGTAGCACAGTGGTTAGCACAGTTGCTTCACAGCTCCGGGGTCCCAGGTTCAATTTCTGGCTTGGGTCGCTGTTTGTGCGGAGTCTGCGCGCTCTCCCCGTGTGTGCATGGGTTTCCTCCGGGTGCTCCGGATTCCTCCCACAGTCCAAAGATTTGCAGGTTAGGTGGATTGGCCGTGATAAATTGCCCTTAGTGTCCAAAAACAATAAAAGGTTAGGTGGGGTTACTGGGTTATGGGGATAGGGTGGAGGCGTGGGCTTCAGTAGGGTGCTCTTTCCAAGGTCCGGTGCAGACTCGATGGGCCGAACGGCCTCCTTCTGTGCTGCAAATTCTATGATTCTATGAATAACCAGGCAGCATAGACTCAAGATAAAGGGCATGAGGTTTGGAGGGGATTTGAGGGAAAACCTCATTCACCAAGAGGGTGGTGGGAATCTGGAACTTGCTGCCTGAAAGGGTGGGAGAAGCGGGAATCCTCACAACATTTAAGAAACATTCAGATGAACCCTTCAAAGGCCACAGCAAAGGCAGGCTACGGACAACCTGCTGGAAAATGGGATTAGAATGGTCAAGTGCTTGACTGCTGGCAAAGAAACGATGGGCCGAAGAATGAGGTTCTGTGCTGGCAAAAGTCTATGATGCGATGATTTGCTGGGGGGGGGGGGTTAAAATTCCAATAGTTATTTGTTTAAGTGTGGTGTTAGTGGCCCATGAGGAGTTAATGTTCCAACGCTGGTAATTATCCAGCGTACGTTAGTATCCTCTGACAGTGACCATCTTATATTAAAGGCAATCATTTTTCCAGTGGAATCAGAAACTGAATGCTGGTGCAAATGTGTTGTGGAGTCATGGAGTTTTAAAGCTGAAATGCTCCAGATCAGCAACATCCTGGTGAACCTCCTCTGCACCCTCTCCAGTGCAATCACATCCTTCCTACAGTGTGGTGACCGGAACTGCACACAGTGCTCCAGCTGTGGCCTAACCAACGTTTATACAGCTCCATCATAACCTCCCTGTTCTTATATCCTATACCTCGGCTAACAAAGACATGTATCCTAATGCCTTTGTGACCACCTTACCTACCTGTCTTGCTGCCTTCAGGCATCTATGGACATGCACCTCGAAGTACCTCTGGCCCTCTGCATTCCTCGAAACCTTTCTTCATTGTCTATTCCCTCGCCTCGTTAGTCCTCCTGTACTGCATCACCTCACACTTCTCAGCGTTAAATTCCATTTGCCATTGTTCTGTCCATCTGAGCAGTCTGTCTATATGGCCTTGTAATCAAAGGCTTCCCTCCTCGCTATTTACCACATTACTATTTTTTGCATGTCATAGAACATAGAACATTACAGCGCAGTACGGGCCCTTCGGTCCTCGATGTTGCGCCGACCTGTGAAACCATCTGAAGCCTATCTAACCTACACTATTCCATTTTCATCCATATGTCTATCCAGTGACCACTTAAATGCCCTTAAAGTTGGCGAGACTGCTACTGTTGCAGGCAGGGCGTTCCACACCCCTACTACTCTCTGAGTAAAGAAACTGCCTCTGACATCTGTCCTATATCTACTACCCCTCAATTTAAAGCTATGTCCCCTCGTGTTGGTCATCACCATCTGAGGAAAGAGACTCTCACTGCCCACCCTATCTAACCCTCTGACTATCTTAAATGTCTCTATTAAGTCACCTCTCAGCCTTCTCCTTTCTAACAAAAACAACCTCAAGTCCCTGAGCCTTTCCTCGTAAGACCTTCCCTCCATACCAGGCAACATCCTAGTAAATCTCCTCTGAACCCTTTCCAAAGCTTCCACATCCTTCCTATAATGTGGTGACCAGAACTGTACGCAGTACTCCATGACGTGGAGATGCCGCGTTGGACTGGGGTGAGCACAGTAAGAAGTCTGACAATACCAGGTTAAAGTCCAACAGGTTTGTTTCCAATCACTCGCTTTCGGAGCGCAGCTCCTTCTTCAGGTGATGGAAGGAAAATGGGATTAGAACAGACAGGCGCTACTCCTCACTCCGAAAGCTACTGATTCAAAACAGACCTGTTGGGCTTTAACCCGGTGTTGTAAAACATCTTACTGTTTTTTGTCTGGTGATTGCCTTTCTGCGTTGGAAAGGACTGGGGTGGGGGGGAGACAATTTTGGATGCGTTAATGGTTGGGAAAAATTAAAGTACCAAGATGTCAAGGAACAAAGGGATCTTGTTACAGTAAATGAACAATGTTGTTTGTCCTGGGTGCGTGTGAATGGTTGCGGAATGAACAATGTCTGACAGGAAAAACATGAGGAACAAGTTTCAGAGTTTAAAATTTTTTTTCATGGGGACGTGGGTGTCGCAGGCTGTGCCAACATTCATTTCCCATTCCCAATGAAGGGCAGTTAGGAGCCAACCACACTGGTGTGGGTTTGGAACCAGATATAGGCCCGACCAGGTAAGGGTGGGAGGTCCCTAAAGGACATCAGTGAACAAGGTGGGCTTTTACGGCAATTGACAAATGGTTTCATGGCCATCATTAGACTTCTAATTACAGGGGCGTAATTCTCCGACCCCAACGCCAGGTGGGAGAATCGCGGGAGTGCCGGGCGATTCCCACCACGCCGCCATGGCACCCGCACGCGATTTTCCCACCCCCCCAAAAACAGCGTGCCGCGTTTCACGTCAGGCCACTCGGAGAATCGCCGCTCGCTGTTTGTAGCGGGCGAGCGGTGATTCTCCGGCCCGGGTGGGCTGAGCGGCCTGCCCAATCCGACGGGTTCATGCCGGTGCCAACCACACCTGGTCGCTGCCGGCGTGAACTGCGTGTGCGGCCTGTAGGGTGGGAGGGAGGATCAAGCACCTCAGTAGGGGTCTGGCCCGCGAAAGGTGCCCACCGATCAGCAGGCCTGCGTCTCTAAAGGATGCACTCTTTCACTCCGTCGCCTCACAAGATCAATCCTCCATGTCTTGTGGGGCGCCGGCCAACCTGTGCATGCGCGGGTGACATCATTTAGGTGGCGCCTGCCGCGTAATTTACGCAGCGCCAAGGCCCGGTGCGCGTAATTGACACGGCGCCGCTCCTAGCCCCCTGGGGGTGGGAGAATAGAGGGCAAGGAGCGGCCTTCAATGCCGGAGTGAAACATTCCGGTTTTTACTCCGGTGTCGGAACTTAGTCTCCCAATGAGAGAATTTCACCCCAGGTTTTTATTGACTTTACATTTCACCAAATGCAGTGGGGAAGGGATTTGAACCTGAGACCAGGGTACTCTGGGTCTTGGGATTACTAGTCTAGTGACAACACCACTACACCACCAACTCACAGATGGCCAAAAGTGAAATAAATGGAAGTAGACTTGGGGACAGTGTTCATGGCTGCCAATTGTTGCACGGTGGGTCCAGGAGGCTGCCAAAGTGCGGAATTGAGAGGTCAGGAGCTGTTGCAAAAGAGCTTCATTGGAAAACAACAGCAGGCCGAGGACAGGACTGTCAGTGTGCGGCAATGTGGTTTATAAAAGTAGACAGCAAGGGGCTGTGCATAGCCATGCTTGCGAACTGAGGGTCAAGGGTCGGCTTGCTTCCAGTCTCGAATGACTGTCTGTGTGGAGTTTGCACTTTCCCCCCGTGTCTGCGTGTGTTCCCTCCAGGAGCTCTGGTTTCCTCCCACAGCCCAAAGATGTGCAAGTTAGGTGGATTGGCCGTGATAAATTGCCCCTTAGTGTGGGGCTGCAGGAATAGGGTGGGGGATTGGGCTTGCGAGGGAGATTTTCAAAGGGCCAGGGCAGACTCGTCGGGCCGAATGGACTCCTTCTGCAATGTAGGGATTCCATGATTCTATAAATTGCCACTTAACTTGAACCGTATGTATTTTTGATAATAATCTGCTGGGTGCTTGGCTACTATTACTGTCAATGGAGTTTTTGCTCAGTGTGAATTTCAGTCCCCCGGCTGTATTGCTGTGATTTGAACTCAGAGTCTGGATCATTAATCGAGTGCCCTAGATTGTTGGTCTGTTCCCGCCCGTTCATATACCTGTCTAGATGCCTCTTAAATGATGCTATCGTGCCCGCCTCTACCACCTCCGCTGGCAAAGCGTTCCAGGCACCCACCACACTCTGCATAAAAAACTTTCCACGCACATCTCCCTTAAACTTTCCCCCTCTCACCTTGAAATCGTGGCCCCTTTTAACTGACACCCCCACTCTTGGGAAAAGCTTGTTGCTATCCACCCTGTCCATAACTCTCATAGTTTTGTAGACCTCAATCAGGTCCCCCCTCAACCTCCGTCTTCCCAACGAAAACAATCCTAATCTACTCAACCTTTCTTCATAGCTAGCACCCTCCATACCAGGCAACATCCTGGTGAACCTCCTCTGCACCCTCTCCAAAGCATCCACATCCTTCTGGTAATGTGGCGACCAGAACTGCACACAGTATTCCAAATGTGGCCGAACCAAAGTCCTATACAACTGTAACATGACCTGCCAACTCTTGTACTCAATACCCCGTCCGATGAAGGCAAGCATGCTGTATGCCTTCTTGACCACTCTATCAACTTGCGTTGCCACCTTCAGGGTACAATGGACCTGAACTCCCAGATCTCTCTGTACATCAATTTTCCCCAGGAACCTTCTATTGGGTTTGGCCCCCACAACCCAAAGATGTGCAGGGTAGGTGGATTGGCCAAGCTAAATTGTTCCTTAATTGGAAAAAATGCTCAATTTATTTTTAAAAAAGAAAAAAAAAGAACATTCAATTAGGACCAAGATAATTAGAGAAGGATCAGATGGAAGGTGAAAAAGTACAACAGAGAAGTGAAGAAGGATTATGGGAAATGACTAGCATGAAATGAAAATGAAAATCGCTTATTGTCACATGTGGGCTTCAATGAAGTTACTGTGAAAAGCCCCTAGTCGCCACATTCCGGCGCCTGTCCGGGGAGGCTGGTACGGGAATCGAACCGTGCTGCTGGCCTGCTTGGTCTGCTTTAAAAGCCAGCGATTTAGCTGAGTGAGCAGCCAACATACATAGATACATTAACGGCGCTCAAAAGGCATCTCGACATGGGTAGGATGGGTGTGGATGGATACGGCTCTCGGAGAGTGCTGAGAGTTTTGGCCAATGTTGATATCATGACCCATACAGGATTGGAGGGTCGAAGGGCCTGTTCCTGTGCTGTATTTTTCATTGTTCTTTGTCAACATAAAGGTGAGTTCTAAACTCACAAGATGGCACGGAGCGTGGCGACTCTGTGAGCTCTCTTCCACAGATCCTCTTATAAATGTATGCACCCTTAAAAACTTAATTCTCACACTAACACTATCTCTAACCTGCCTCTTTTATGTTTCTCTCCATGCATCTTCACTCTGAATAGTACTACACTCCGCATGCTTTACCTGATTTACATAGAATTTACAGTGCAGAAGGAGGCCATTCGGCCCATCGAGTCTGCACCGGCTCTTGGAAAGACACCCTACCCGAGGTCAACACCTCCACCCTATTCCCATAACCCAGTAACCCCACCCAACACTAAGGGCAATTTTGGACACTAAAGGGCAATTTATCATGGCCAATCCACTTAACCTGCACATCTTTGGACTGTGGGAGGAAACCGGAGCACCCGGAGGAAACCCACGCACAGACGGGGAGGATGTGCAGACTCCGCACAGACAGTGACCCAAGCCGGAATTGAACCTGGGACCCTGGAGCTGTGAAGCAATTGCGCTATCCACAATGCTACCGTGCTGCCCTCTGTATCTGTGTCTATGTATTTACATTGTGTATCTATCCTATGTCCTATGTTTTCTCATGTATGGAACGATCTGTCTGGACTGTAGACAGAACAATACTTTTCACTGTGCCTCGGTACACAGGACAATAAGTCGAAATCCAAATTGAAGTCTTCGACAGGCATATCAATTCTAGAAGGGCGACACAAGGGTATGGCCGATCAGTGATGTAAAAGGGGAATTTAGACAAGGAGCATGGGGGCATGAATGAGTTATTAAATTAATATTTTCATCTTTCGTTACCAAGGAGGTCGATGCTACCCAAGCCATGGTGACAGATGAAGAAACTCTGTCACGAGAAGAGTTCAAACCTGATCAGAAGGAAGCATTGAGTGGACTCTTGGTATTCAAAGTTGACAATGCTCCATAACTGGATGTGATGCAGCCAAGCGTATTGAAGGAAGGGAGAGTGGAGATTGCAGCCACTCCTAGACCTTGGTGAGGTGACAAAGGACCGGAGCATTGCAAACATTACGTCCTTATTCAAACAAGGTTCCAAGGAAAAGACCAGCCAACTTACCTCTAGTTGCGGAAAAGCTTCTAAAAACAGATTTTCTGAATAAGGAGTCCCTTCTTCACACAAAGAGTGGTGAGTCTGTGGAATTCATTGCCACAGGAAGTAGTTGACGCTGAAACATTGAATATATTCAAGAGGCGGATGGATATAGCATTTGGGGAGAATAGGATCAAAGGCTATGGGGAGAAAGCAGGATTAGGCTATTGAGTTGGATGATCAGCCATGATCGTGATGAATGGTGGAGCAGGCTCGAAGGGCCAAAAGGTCTCCTCCTGCTCCTATCTTCTATGTATCTATGGATATAATTAGTAATCAGAATGGAGAAATGTGGCTTCATTAAGAAGAGCCAGCAGAGATTTCTAAAGCAGAAATTGTGCGTAACTAACTTGCTGGAGTTCTTTTGATGAGGTAAGAGAGAGGGTCGAGAGGGCAATGCGGTTGATGTGGTGTACATGGATTTTCAACGTGTTTCGATACAATGCAACACACCAGGCTTGTGAAAAATGTAGCTCATGAAATAAAAGGGACAGTAAAAATGTTGATACATAATTGGTTGAAAATTAAGTAGCAGAGGGTTACGGTCAATGGATATTGTTGCAAATCGAATTTGCAGTGCAGAAGGAGGCCATTCAGCGAATTGAGTCTGCACCGGCCCTTGGAAAGAGCTCCCTACCCAAACCGGGGCACCCGGAGGAAACCCACACAGACACGGGGAGAACATACAGACTCCGCACAGACACAAACTGTTCCTGCTCCATCGGAGGAGGAGGAAGGTGAGGGAACAGACTTAACCTGATTTTCAAAAGGAGCAAATGCGATGTGAGAAAAACCTTTTTCACACAGTGAGTGGGTGGGGTCTGGAATGCACGGCAGGGAAGGCTGCTGGAGGCAGGTTCAATCGAGGCATGCAAAAATCATTCATGATTTTCTTGTTTGAATTGAAATAATGTGCAGGAAAAAAGGGAAAAGGCCACTAAATCATAATGCTCACTTGGAGAGCCAGTGTGGACACAGTGGGCTGAATGGCCTTCTTCTGGGCCAGAATACTGCGATTCTCTCTCTGTCCCCACACTGCCAATCAACGGTGCCATTGAGTTCATACTGTCCCTTCCCCGCATTTCCACTGTAATACATCACGTCACACTTCTTAACTGCGACTGCCACCTCTCTGCCCATTTGATTAGACTCTTTATGGTTCAACTTTGAAACTATTCCCTCATTACTCAGCTCGGATCCTTCTCATTGAACTTATAGAACTCAGAATTTACAGTGCAGGAGGCCATTCAGCCCATCGAGTCTGCACTGGCCCTTGGAACGAGCACCCTACCTAAGCCCATACCTCCACCCTTTCCCTGTAACCCAGTAACCCCACCCATCCTTTTTTGTTTTGGACGCTAAGGGCTATTTAGCACGGCCAATCCACCTAACCCGCACATCTTTGTCCTGTGGGAGGAAACCGGAGCACCCGGAGGAAACCCACGCAGACATGGGGAGAAAGTGCAGACTCCGCCAGTGACCCAAGCCTGGAATCGAACCTGGGACACTGGAGCTGTGAAGCAACTGTGATAACCACTGTGCTAGTGTGCCCCACTTAGCAAAGGCCAGGCAGCAGTGTGCTCAAGGAAGGGCACAAACTCAGGAGGAATTGTCTAATGCTGTGTGCCGCCTGAGCGAGGTAGGAGGAGCAACTCTGACATTGGATTAAAAAGGGTGAGTCGCACTTCTCTCTTCAACAATAGCAGCCTTCAATCTGGGTGCCCTGAGGTAAAGGAATCCAAGATGAATGATTGGGGAATTTATTTTTGCTTTGGCCCAGATCAGGAGTTTATTTTTAAAGTTTATTTCTAAAGCCTTAAGTTTATTTTTGGGAAGTCTAACGTCACCGAGTACGTAGAGGCTTTGAAGGGCAGCACTGTCCCACCGGGAGTACATCCTGTGCCACGTGGGAACGGCAAGATGTCTCCCATGACCTAGACAAATCGCGTGCAAGGAGTGGTGGCAGCTGGAGGAGTAGAAAGTCTGCTTTTCGGTGCTGGAAGCACAGCTGCCACCACTGAGATTGTGAAAGACCCGCAGAGCAAGTTCGAATCAATAGTCAGCCTAGAGGTTAAACGTGTGTAGACAAAAAAGGAAAGGACAAGAAGGGACCAGTCCAAAGGACCCCCGTTGATATCTTGCTCTCACAACAGAACTGGGCTCTTGATGCTAATGGGAGTCATTGATCCTCAATAATTAGTGGAAGGCGGCTGCAGATGCGACTCAAGATTATTGTGTTGCCTCCCTGATTGCTCAGGCCCAGCATTCCATGAAGCAGCTGCAGGACACTCTGGAAGGTAATGGGTAAGCAGCCAATAGGGGTGGCTAGGGTATTACTGAGACCACATCTGAAGTACTGTTTCAGCCGACTGTTGAGGGAAAGGTGCACATACGTTGGAAGCGTTTTTGAGAAGATTTGCTTGACTAATACACAGAAATATTGACCAGGCTAGGACTGCATCTGCTGGCTTTTGTAAGGTTAGGAAGCAATCTGTTGGAAATATATGAGATTCTGAGAGATGTTGAAAGGGAGCGAGGATCATTCCCGTTGTCACAGGACAGGGAGTAGAGAACGGAGGACAGTGCAAAGGAACACATGGCAGGAGAGATGATGTCGACAGGAGAGTTTTCCTTTACTGCATTCTGGGACACATGGTACCTGTACGAGAAAACAGGAATTAGGAGCAGGTGTATGGGCGGCATGGTGGCACAATGGTTGGCAAAGCTACTATCCAGACAGCTACTATCCAGACAGCTACTGCCCAGGAAGCTACTATCCAGACAGCTACTATCCAGACAGCTACTGCCCAGGAAGCTACTATCCAGACAGCTACTATCCATACAGCTACTACCCAGACAGCTACTACCAGACAGCTACTATCCAGACAGCTACTATCCAGACAGCTACTGCCCAGGAAGCTACTATCCAGACAGCTACTATCCAGACAGCTACTATCCAGACAGCTACTACCCAGACAGCTACTACCCAGACAGCTACTATCCAGACAGCTACTATCCAGACAGCTACTACCCAGACAGCTACTACCCAGACAGCTACTACCCAAACAGCTACTGCCCAGACAGCTACTATCCAGACAGCTACTACCCAGACAGCTACTACCAGACAGCTACTATCCAGACAGCTACTATCCAGACAGCTACTGCCCAGGAAGCTACTATCCAGACAGCTACTATCCAGACAGCTACTATCCAGACAGCTACTACCCAGACAGCTACTACCCAGACAGCTACTACCCAGACAGCTACTATCCAGCTACTACCCAGACAGCTACTACCCAGACAGCTACTATCCAGACAGCTACTACCCAGACAGCTACTACCCAGACAGCTACTACCCAGACAGCTACTATCCAGCTACTACCCAGACAGCTACTACCCAGACAGCTACTATCCAGACAGCTACTATCCAGACAGCTACTACCCAGACAGCTACTACCCAGACAGCTACTACCCAAACAGCTACTGCCCAGACAGCTACTATCCAGACAGCTACTATCCAGACAGCTACTGTCCAGACAGCTACTACCCAGACAGCTACTATCCAGACAGCTACTATCCAGACAGCCACTGTCCAGACAGCTACTATCCAGACAGCTACTATCCAGACAGCTACTACCCAGACAGCTACTACCCAGACAGCTACTATCCAGACAGCTACTACCCAGACAGCTACTACCCAGACAGCTACTATCCAGACAGCTACTACCCAGACAGCTACTACTCAGACAGCTACTACCCAGACAGCTACTACCCAGACAGCTACTACCCAGACAGCTACTACCCAGACAGCTACTACCTAGACAGCTACTACCCAGACAGCTACTATCCAGACAGCTACTACCCAGACAGCTACTACCCAGACAGCTACTACCCAGACAGCTACTACCCAGACAGCTACTACCCAGACAGCTACTACCCAGACAGCTACCACCCAGACAGCTACTATCCAGACAGCTACTACCCAGACAGCTACTATCCAGACAGCTACCACCCAGACAGCTTCTATCCAGACAGCTACTACCCAGACAGCTACTACCCAGACAGCTACTACCCAGACAGCTACTAACCAGACAGCTACTACCCAGACAGCTACTACCCAGACAGCTACTATCCAGACAGATACTAACCAGACAGCTACTATCCAGACAGCTACTACCCAGACAGCTACTATCCAGACAGCTACTACCCAGACAGCTACTACCCAGACAGCTACTACCCAGACAGCTTCTATCCAGACAGCTACTACCCAGACAGCTACTACCCAGACAGCTACTAACCAGACAGCTACTACCCAGACAGCTACTACCCAGACAACTACTACCCAGACAGCTACTACCCAGACAGCTACTACCCAGACAGCTACTACCCAGACAGCTACCACCCAGACAGCTACTATCCAGACAGCTACTATCCAGACAGCTACTACCCAGACAGCTACTATCCAGACAGCTACTATCCAGACAGCTACTATCCAGACAGCTACTATCCAGACAGCTACTACCCAGGCAGCTACTACCCAGACAGCTACTACCCAGACAGCTACTATCCAGACAGCTACTATCCAGACAGCTACTATCCAGACAGCTACTACCCAGACAGCTGCTACCGAGACAGCTACTATCCAGACAGCTACTATCCAGACAGCTACTACCCAGACAGCTACTACCCAGACAGCTACTACCCAGACAGCTACTATCCAGATAGCTGCTACCCAGACAACTACTACCCAGACAGCTACTACCCAGACAGCTACTACCCAGACAGCTACTATCCAGACAGCTACTACCCAGACAGCTACTACCCAGACAGCTACTACCCAGACAGCTACTACCCAGACAGCTACTACCCAGACAGCTACGGCCCAGACAGCTACTACCCAGACAGCTACTACCCAGACAGCTACTACCCAGACAGCTGCTACCCAGACAGCTACTACCCAGACAGCTACGACCCAGACAGCTACTACCCAGACAGCTGCTACCCAGACAGCTACTACCCAGACAGCTACTACACAGACAGCTACTACCCAGACAGATACTGTCCAGACAGCTACTATCCAGACAGCTACTACCCAGACAGCTACTACCCAGACAGCTACTACCCAGACAGCTACTATCCAGACAGCTACTATCCAGACAGCTACTATCCAGACAGCTACTACCCACACAGCTACTACCCAGACAGCAACTACCCAGACAGCTACTATCCAGACAGCTACTATCCAGACAGCTACTAACTAGACAGCTACTACCCAGACAGCTACTATCCAGACAGCTACTACCCAGACAGCTACTATCCAGACAGCTACTACCCAGACAGCTACTACCCAGACAGCAACTACCCAGACAGCTACTATCCAGACAGCTACTATCCAGACAGCTACTAACTAGACAGCTACTACCCAGACAGCTACTATCCAGACAGCTACTACCCAGACAGCTACTATCCAGACAGCTACTACCCAGACAGCTACTACCCAGACAGCTACTATCCAGTCTGCTACTATCCAGACAGCTACTACCCAGACAGCTACTACCCAGACAGCTACTATCCATACAGCTACTACCCAGAAAGCTACTACCCAGACAGCTACTACCCAGACAGCTACTACCCAGACAGCTGCTACCCAGAAAGCTACTATACAGACAGCTACTACCCAGACATCTACTATCCAGACAGCTAATATCCAGACAGCTACTACCCAGACAGCTACTATCCTGACAGACTATCCAGACAGCTACTATCCAGACAGCTACTATCCAGACAGCTACTATCCAGACAGCTACTACCCAGACAGCTACTATCCAGACAGCTACTATCCAGACAGCTACTACCCAGACAGCTACTATCCAGACAGCTACTATCCAGACAGCTACTGCCCAGACAGCTACTACCCAGACAGCTACTACACCAGACAGCTACTATCCAGACAGCAGCTACCCAGACAGCTGCTATCCAGACAGCTACTATCCAGACAGCTACTACCCAGACAGCTACTATCCAGACAGCTACTACCCAGACAGCTACTACACCAGACAGCTACAATCCAGACAGCTGCAATCCAGACAGCTACTATCCAGACAGCTACTATCCAGACAGCTACTACCCAGACAGCTACTACCCAGACAGCTACTACACCAGACAGCTACTATCCAGACAGCTACTACCCAGACAGCTACTACCCAGACAGCTACTACCCAGACAGCTACTACCCAGACAGCTACTACCCAGACAGCTACTACCCAGACAGCTACTACCCAGACAGCTACTACCCAGACAGCTACTACCCAGACAGCTACTACCCAGACAGCTACTATCCAGACAGCTACTATCCAGACAGCTACTATCCAGACAGCTACTATCCAGACAGCTACTACCCAGACAGCTACTACCCAGACAGCTACTACCCAGACAGCTACTATCCAGATAGCTACTACCCAGACAGCTACTATCCAGACAGCTACTACCCAGACAGCTACTATCCAGACAGCTACTACCCAGACAGCTACTATCCAGACAGCTACTATCCAGACAGCTACTACTGTACCCAGACAGCTACTACGCAGACAGCTACTACCCAGACAGCTACTACCCAGACAGCTACTACTCAGATAGCTACTACCCAGACAGCTACTATCCAGACAGCTACTACCCAGACAGCTACTATGCAGACAGCTACTACCCAGACAGCTACTACCCAGACAGCTACTGCCCAGACAGCTACTATCCAGACAGCTACTACCCAGACAGCTGCTACCCAGACAGCTACTACCCAGACAGCTACTATCCAGACAGCTACTATCCAGACAGCTACTACCCAGACAGCTACTACCCAGACAGCTGCTACCCAGACAGCTACTACCCAGACAGCTACTACCCAGACAACTACTATCCAGACAGCTACTACCCAGACAGCTACTACCCAGACAGCTACTATCCAGTCAGATACTATCCAGACAGCTACTACCCAGACAGCTACTACCCAGACAGCTACTACCCATACAGCTACTACCCAGACAGCTACTACCCAGACAGCTTCTATCCAGACAACTACTACCCAGACAGCTACTACCCAGACAGCTACTACCCAGACAGCTACTATCCAGACAGCCACTATCCAGATAGTTACTACCCAGACAGCTACTACCCAGACAGCTACTACCCAGACAGCTACTATCCAGACAACTACTATCCAGACAGCTACTACCCAGACAGCTACTACCCAGACAGCTACTATCCAGACAGCTACTACCCAGACAGCTACTACCCAGACAGCTACTATCCAGACAACTACTATCCAGACAGCTACTACCCAGACAGCTACTACGCAGACAGCTACTACCCAGACAGCTACTACCCAGACAGCTACTACCCAGACAGCTACTACTGTACCCAGACAGCTACTACCCAGACAGCTACTACTGTACCCAGACAGCTACTACGCAGACAGCTACTACCCAGACAGCTACTATCCAGACAGCTACTACCCAGACAGCTACTATCCAGACAGCTACTACCCAGACAGCTACTACCCAGACAGCTACTACCCAGACAGCTACTACACAGACAGCTACTACCCAGACAGCTACTATCCAGACAGCTACTACCCAGACAGCTACTATCCAGACAGCTACTATCCAGACAGCTACTACCCAGACAGCTACTACCCAGACAGCTGCTACCCAGACAGCTACTATCCAGACAGCTACTACCCAGACAGCTACTATCCAGACAGCTACTACCCAGACAGCTACTACCCAGACAGCTACTACCCAGACAGCTACTACACAGACAGCTACTACCCAGACAGCTACTACCCAGACAGCTGCTACCCAGACAGCTACTACCCAGACAGCTACTACCCAGACAGCTACTACCCAGACAGCAACTACCCAGACAACTACTATCCAGACAGCTACTATTAAGACAGCCACTAACCAGACAGCTATTGCCCAGAGTGCTACTATCCAGACAGCTGCTACCCAGACAGCTACTATCCAGACAGCTACTACCCAGACAGCTACTATCCAGTCAGATACTATCCAGACAGCTACTACCCAGACAGCTACTATCCAGACAGCTACTACCCAGACAGCTACTATCAGACAGATACTATCCAGACAGCTACTACCAGACAGCTACATCCCAGACAGCTACTATCCAGACAGCTACTACCCAGACAGCTACTACCCAGACAGCTACTACCCAGACAGCTACTACCCAGACAGCTACTACCCAGACAGCTACTACCAGACAGCTACTACCCAGACAGCTACTACCCAGACAGCTACTACCCAGACAGCTACTATCCAGACAGCTACTACCCAGACAGCTACTACACGACAGCTACTATCCAGACAGCTACTACCAGACACTACTATCCAGACGCTACTACCCAGACGCTATAAGCTACTACGCTACCGATCCAGACAGCTTACTACCCTACAGCTGCTACCCAGAACAGCACTACACCCACGCTACTAATCCAGACAGCTACTATCAACAGCTACTACCCAGACAGCTACTAACCACCGCTAACAATCCAGAACAGCTACTACCCAGACAACTACTATCCAGACAGCAACTACTGTACCCCCCCCACAAGGGGGACAGCTACTATACAGACAGGCTACTAACTCATACAGCTACCACCCAGACAGCTACTAACGCCGAAAGCTCTACCCATTACAGCTCTATCCATACAGGCAACTACACCATACAAGCTACTAATAGCGACAGCTACTACCCAGACAGCTACTACCCAGACAGCTACTACCCAGACAGCTACTACCCAGACAGCTACTACCCAGACAGCTACTACCCAGACAGCTACTACCCAGACAGCTACTATCCAGACAGCTACTACCCAGACAGCTACTACCCAGACAGCTACTACCCAGACAGCTACTACCCAGACAGCTACTACCCAGACAGCTACTACCCAGACAGCTACTACCCAGACAGCTACTACCCAGACAGCTACTACCCAGACAGCTACTACCCAGACAGCTACTACCCAGACAGCTACTACCCAGACAGCTGCTACCCAGAAGCTACTATCCAGACAGCTACTACCCAGACAGCTACTACCCAGACAGCTACTACCCAGACAGCTACTACCCAGCCAGCTACTATCCAGACAGCTACTATCCAGACATCTAATATCCAGACAGCTACTACCCAGACAGCTACTATCCAGACAGACTATCCAGACAGCTACTATCCAGACAGCTGCTATCCAGACAGCTACTACACCAGACAGCTACTATCCAGACAGCTACTATCCAGACAGCTACAATCCAGACAGCTGCAATCCAGACAGCTACTATCCAGACAGCTACTATCCAGACAGCTACTACCCAGACAGCTACTATCCAGACAGCTACTATCCAGACAGCTACTATCCAGACAGCTACTATCCAGACAGCTACTACCCAGACAGCTACTACACCAGGCAGCTACTATCCAGACAGCTACTATCCAGACAGCTACTACCCAGACAGCTACTACCCAGACAGCTACTATCCAGACAGCTGCTATCCAGACAGCTACTATCCAGACAACTACTATCCAGACAGCTACTACCCAGACAGCTACTATCCAGACAGCTGCTACCCAGACAGCTACTATCCAGACAGCTACTATCCAGACAGCTACTATCCAGACAGCTACTATCCAGACAGCTACTACCCAGACAGCTACTACCCAGACAGCTACTACCCAGACAGCTACTATCCAGACAGCTACTACCCAGACAGCTAATACCCAGACAGCTACTACCCAGACAGCTACTACCCAGACAGCTACTACCCAGACAGCTACTACCCAGACAGCTGCTACACAGCCAGCTACTACCCAGACAGCTACTACCCAGACAGCTACTATCCAGACAGCTACTACCCAGACAGCTACTACCCAGACAGCTGCTACCCAGACAGCTGCTATCCAGACAGCTACTACCCAGACAGCTACTATCCAGACAGCTACTACCCAGACAGCTACTACCCAGACAGCTACTATCCAGACAGCTACTATCCAGGCAGCTACTACCCAGACAGCTACTACCCAGACAGCTACTACCCAGACAGCTACTACCCAGACAGCTACTACCCAGACAGCTACTACCCAGACAGCTACTACCCAGACAGCTACTATCCAGACAGCTACTACCCAGACAGCTACTACCCAGACAGCTACTATCCAGACAGCTAATACCCAGACAGCTACTACCCAGACAGCTACTACCCAGACAGCTACTATCCAGACAGCTACTACTGTACCCAGACAGCTACTATCCAGACAGCTACTACCCAGACAGCTGCTACCCAGACAGCTACTACACAGACAGCTACTATCCAGACAGCTACTACCCAGACAGCTACAATCCAGACAGCTACTACCCAGACAACTACTATCCAGACAGCTACTACCCAGACAGCTACTATCCAGACAAGCTACTATACAGACAGCTACTACCCAGACAGCTACTACCCAGACAGCTACTACCCAGACAGCTACTATCCAGACAGCTACTACCCAGACAGCTACTATCCCGACAGCTACTATCCAGACAGCTACTACCCAGACAGCTACTACCCAGACAGCTACTATCCAGACAGCTACTACCCAGACAGCTACTACCCAGACAGCTACTACCCAGACAGCTACTATCCAGACAGCTACTAACCCAGACAGCTACTACCCAGACAGCTACTATCCAGACAGCTACTACCCAGACAGCTACTACCCAGACAGCTACTACCCAGACAGCTACTACCCAGACAGCTACTATCCAGACAGCCACTATCCAGACAGCTACTACCCAGACAGCTACTACCCAGACAGCTACTACCCAGACAGCTACTACCCAGATAGCTACTACCCAGACAGCTACTACCCAGACAGCTACTAATCAGACCGTTACTACCCAGACAGCTACTACCCAGACAGCTACAATCCAGACAGCTACTACCCAGACAGCTACTACCCAGACAGCTTACTACCCAGACAGCTACTACCCAGATAGCTACTACCCAGACAGCTACTACTGTACCCAGACAGCTACTATCCAGACAGCTACTACCCAGACAGCTGCTACCCAGACAGCTACTACCCAGACAGCTACTATCCAGACAGCTACTATCCAGACAGCTACTACCCAGACAGCTACTACCCAGACAGCTACAATCCAGACAGCTACTACCCAGACAACTACTATCCAGACAGCAACTACTGTACCCAGACAGCTACTATCCAGACAGCTACTACCCAGACAGCTACCACCCAGACAGCTACTACCCAGACAGCTACTACCCAGACAGCTACTATCCAGACAGCTACTACCCAGACAGCTACTATCCAGACAGCTACTATCCAGACAGCTACTACCCAGACAGCTACTACCCAGACAGCTACCACCCAGACAGCTACCACCCAGACAGCTACTACCCAGACAGCTACTATCCAGACAGCTACTATCCAGACAGCTACTACCCAGACAGCTACTACCCAGACAGCTACTACCCAGACAGCTACTACCCAGACAGCTACTACCCAGACAGCTACTACCCAGACAGCTACTACCCAGACAGCTACTACCCAGACAGCTACTACCCAGACAGCTACTACCCAGACAGCTACTACCCAGACAGCTACTACCCAGACAGCTGCTACCCAGAAAGCTACTATCCAGACAGCTACTACCCAGACAGCTACTACCCAGACAGCTACTACCCAGACAACTACTACCCAGCCAGCTACTATCCAGACAGCTACTATCCAGACATCTAATATCCAGACAGCTACTACCCAGACAGCTACTATCCAGACAGACTATCCAGACAGCTACTATCCAGACAGCTGCTATCCAGACAGCTACTACACCAGACAGCTACTATCCAGACAGCTACTATCCAGACAGCTACAATCCAGACAGCTGCAATCCAGACAGCTACTATCCAGACAGCTACTATCCAGACAGCTACTACCCAGACAGCTACTATCCAGACAGCTACTATCCAGACAGCTACTATCCAGACAGCTACTATCCAGACAGCTACTACCCAGACAGCTACTACACCAGGCAGCTACTATCCAGACAGCTACTATCCAGACAGCTACTACCCAGACAGCTACTACCCAGACAGCTACTATCCAGACAGCTGCTATCCAGACAGCTACTATCCAGACAACTACTATCCAGACAGCTACTACCCAGACACCTACTATCCAGACAGCTGCTACCCAGACAGCTACTATCCAGACAGCTACTATCCAGACAGCTACTATCCAGACAGCTACTATCCAGACAGCTACTACCCAGACAGCTACTACCCAGACAGCTACTACCCAGACAGCTACTATCCAGACAGCTACTACCCAGACAGCTAATACCCAGACAGCTACTACCCAGACAGCTACTACCCAGACAGCTACTACCCAGACAGCTACTACCCAGACAGCTGCTACACAGCCAGCTACTACCCAGACAGCTACTACCCAGACAGCTACTATCCAGACAGCTACTACCCAGACAGCTACTACCCAGACAGCTGCTACCCAGACAGCTGCTATCCAGACAGCTACTACCCAGACAGCTACTATCCAGACAGCTACTACCCAGACAGCTACTACCCAGACAGCTACTATCCAGACAGCTACTATCCAGACAGCTACTACCCAGACAGCTACTACCCAGACAGCTACTACCCAGACAGCTACTACCCAGACAGCTACTACCCAGACAGCTACTACCCAGACAGCTACTACCCAGACAGCTACTATCCAGACAGCTACTACCCAGACAGCTACTACCCAGACAGCTACTATCCAGACAGCTACTACCCAGACAGCTACTACCCAGACAGCTACTACCCAGACAGCTACTATCCAGACAGCTACTACCCAGACAGCTACTATCCAGACAGCTACTACCCAGACAGCTGCTACCCAGACAGCTACTACACAGACAGCTACTATCCAGACAGCTACTACCCAGACAGCTACAATCCAGACAGCTACTACCCAGACAACTACTATCCAGACAGCTACTACTGTACCCAGACAGCTACTACCCAGACAGCTACCACCCAGACAGCTACCACCCAGACAGCTACTACCCAGACAGCTACTACCCAGACAGCTACTATTAAGACAGCCACTATCCAGACAGCTACTGCCCAGACAGCTACTACCCAGACAGCTACTATCCAGACAGCTACTACCCAGACAGCTGCTACCCAGAAAGCTACTATCCAGACAGCTACTACCCAGACATCTACTATCCAGACAGCTACTACCCAGACAGCTACTACCCAGACAGCTACTATCCAGACAGCTACTACCCAGACAGCTACTATCCAGACAGACTATCCAGACAGCTACTACCCAGACAGCTACAATCCAGACAGCTGCAATCCAGACAGCTACTATCCAGACAGCTACTATCCAGACAGCTACTATCCAGACAGCTACTATCCAGACAGCTACTACACCAGACAGCTACTATCCAGACAGCTACTATCCAGACAGCTACTACCCAGACAGCTACTATCCAGACAGCTACTACCCAGACAGCTACTACACCAGACAGCTACGATCCAGACAGCTACGATCCAGACAGCTACTATCCAGACAGTTACTACACCAGACAGCTACGATCCAGACAGCTACAATCCAGACAGCTACTACCCAGACAGCTGCTACCCAGACAGCTACTACACCAGACAGCTACTATCCAGACAGCTACTACACCAGACAGCTACTATCCAGATAGCTACTATCCAGACAGCTACTACCCAGACAGCTACTATCCAGACAGCTACTACCCAGACAGCTACTACACCAGACAGCTACTACCCAGCCAGCTACTACCCAGACAGCTACTACCCAGACCGCTACTACCCAGACAGCTACTACCCAGACAGCTGCTACCCAGACAGCTACTATCCAGACAACTACTATCCAGACAGCTACTATCCAGACAACTACTATCCACACAGCTGCTACCCAGACAGCTACTATCCAGACAGCTACTATCCAGACAGCTACTATCCAGACAGCTACTATCCAGACAGCTACTACCCAGACAGCTACTACCCAGACACCTACTATCCAGACAGCTACTACCCAGACAGCTACTATCCAGACAGCTACTACCCAGACATCTACTATCCAGACAGCTACTACCCAGACAGCTACTACCCAGACAGCTACTATCCAGACAGCTACTACCCAGACATCTACTACCCAGACAGCTACTAACCAGACAGCTACTACCCAGACAGTTACTACCCAGACAGCTACTACCCAGACAGCTACTATCCAGACAGCTACTACTGTACCCAGACAGCTACTAACCAGACAGCTACTATCCAGACAGCTACTATACAGACATCTACTACCCAGACATCTACTACCCAGACAGCTACTAACCAGACAGCTACTACCCAGACAGCTACTACCCAGACAGCTACTATCCAGACAGCTACTATCCAGACAGCTACTACCCAGACAGCTACAACCCAGACAGCTACTACCCAGACAGCTACTATCCAGACAGCTACTATCCAGACAGCTGCTACCGAGACAGCTACAATCCAGACAGCTACTATCCAGACAGCTGCTACCCAGACAGCTACTATCCAGACCGCTACTACCCCGACAGCTACTACCCAGACAGCTACTATCCAGACAGCTACTATCCAGACAGCTACTACCCAGGCAGCTACCATCCAGACAGCTACTATCCAGACAGCTACTACCCAGACAGCTAATATCCAGACAGCTACTACCCAGACAGCTAATATCCAGACAGCTACTACCCAGACAGCTACTATCCAGGCAGCTACTACCCAGACAGCTACTACCCAGACAGCTACTACCCAGACAGCTAATATCCAGACAGCTACTACCCAGACAGCTACTATCCAGGCAGCTACTATCCAGACAGCTACTACCCAGACAGCTACTACCCAGACAGCTACTACCCAGACAGCTACTACCCAGACAACTACTATCCAGACAGCTACTACCCAGACAGCTACTACCCAGACAGCTACTACACAGACAGCTACTATCCAGACAGCGACTACCCAGACAGCTACTATCCAGACAGCTACTATCCAGACAGCTACTACCCAGACAGCTACTACCCAGACAGCTACTATCCAGACAGCTACTACCCAGACAGCTACTATCCAGACAGCTACTACCGAGACAGCTACAACCGAGACAGCTACTACCCAGACAGCTACTAGCCAGACAGCTTCTACCCAGACAGCTACTACCCAGACAGCTACGACCCAGACAGCTGCTACCCAGACAGCTACTATCCAGACAGCTACTACCCAGACAGCTAATACCCAGACAGCTACTACCCAGACAGCTACTATCCAGACAGCTACTATCCAGACAGCTACTAACCAGACAGCTACTATCCAGACAGCTACTACCCAGACAGCTACTACCCAGACAGCTACTACCCAGACAGCTACTACCCAGACAGCAACAACCCAGAGAGCTACTACCCAGACAGCTACTAGCCAGACAGCTACTACCCAGACAGCTACTACCCAGAGAGCTAATATCCAGACAGCTACTACCCAGACAGCTACTACCCAGACAGCTACTACCCAGACAGCTACTACCCAGACAGCAACTACCCAGAGAGCTACTACCCAGACAGCTACTACCCAGACAGCTACTACCCAGACAGCAACTACCCAGAGAGCTACTACCCAGACAGCTACTAGCCAGACAGCTACTATCCAGACAGCTACTACCCAGAGAGCTACTACCCAGACAGCTACTACCCAGAGAGCTACTACCCAGACAGCTACTACCCAGAGAGCTACTATCCAGACAGCTACTATCCAGACAGCTACTATCCAGACAGCTACTACCCAGACAGACACTACCCAGACACCTACTATCCAGACAGCTACTACCCAGACAGATACTAACCAGACAGCTAATACCCAGACAGCTACTACGCAGACAGCTACTACCCAGACAGCTACTATCCAGACAGCTACTACCCAGACAGCTACCATCCAGACAGCTACTACCCAGACAGCTACTATCCAGACAGCTACTACCCAGACAGCTACTACCCAGACAGCTGCTACCCAGACAGCTACTATCCAGACAGCTACTACCCATACAACTACTACCCAGACAGCTACCATCCAGACAGCTACTACCCAGACAGCTGCTACCCAGAATGCTACTATCCAGACAGCTACTACCCAGACATCTACTATCCAGACAGCTAATATCCAGACAGCTACTACCCAGACAGCTACTATCCAGACAGCTACTACCCAGACAGCTACTATCCAGACAGACTATCCAGACAGCTACTATCCAGACAGCTACTACCCAGACAGCTACTACCCAGACAGCTACTACCCAGACAGCTACAATCCAGACAGCTGCAATCCAGACAGCTACTATCCAGACAGCTACTATCCAGACAGCTACTATCCAGACAGACTATCCAGACAGCTACTACCCAGACAGCTACTACCCAGACAGCTACTCCCCAGACAGGTACTACCCAGACAGCTACTACCCAGACAGCTACTACGCAGACAGCTACTACCCAGACAGCTACTACCCAGACAGCTACAATCCAGACAGCTGCAATCCAGACAGCTACTATCCAGACAGACTATCCAGACAGCTACTACCCAGACAACTACTATCCAGACAGCTACTACCCAGACAGCTACTATCCAGACAGCTACTATCCAGACAGCTACTATCCAGACAGCTACTACCCAGACAGCTACTATCCAGACAGCTACTACCCAGACAGCTACTATCCAGACAGCTGCTACCGAGACAGCTACAACCGAGACAGCTACTACCCAGACAGCTACTAGCCAGACAGCTTCTACCCAGACAGCTACTACCCAGACAGCTACGACCCAGACAGCTGCTACCCAGACAGCTACTATCCAGACAGCTACTACCCAGACAGCTAATACCCAGACAGCTACTACCCAGACAGCTACTATCCAGACAGCTACTATCCAGACAGCTACTATCCAGAGAGCTACTATCCAGACAGCTACTATCCAGACAGCTACTACCCAGACAGCTACTACCCAGACAGCTACTACCCAGACAGCTACTACCCAGACAGCTACTACCCAGACAGCTACTACCCAGACAGCAACTACCCAGAGAGCTACTACCCAGACAGCTACTAGCCAGACAGCTACTACCCAGACAGCTACTACCCAGAGAGCTAATATCCAGACAGCTACTACCCAGACAGCTACTACCCAGACAGCTACTACCCAGACAGTTACTATCCAGGCAGCTACTACCCAGACAGCTGCTACCCAGACAGCTACTACCCAGACAGCTACTACCCAGACAGCTACTACCCAGACAGCTACTACCCAGACAGCTACTACCCAGAGAGCTACTATCCAGACAGCTACTGTCCAGACAGCTACTATCCAGACAGCTACTACCCAGACAGACACTACCCAGACACCTACTATCCAGACAGCTACTACCCAGACAGCTACTACCCAGACAGCTACTACCCAGACAGCTACTATCCAGATAGCTACTATCCAGACAGCTACTACTGTACCCAGACAGCTACTACGCAGACAGCTACTACCCAGACAGCTACTATCCAGACAGCTACTACCCAGACAGCTACCATCCAGACAGCTACTACCCAGACAGCTACTATCCAGACAGCTACTACCCAGACAGCTACTACCCAGACAGCTGCTACCCAGACAGCTACAATCCAGACAGCTACTACCCATACAACTACTACCCAGACAGCTACTATCCATACAGCTACTACCCAGACAGCTGCTACCCAGAAAGCTACTATCCAGACAGCTACTATCCAGACAGCTACTACCCAGACATCTACTATCCAGACAGCTAATATCCAGACAGCTACTACCCAGACAGCTACTATCCAGACAGACTATCCAGACAGCTACTACCCAGACAGCTACAATCCAGACAGCTGCAATTAAGACAGCTACTATCCAGACAGCTACTATCCAGACAGACTATCCAGACAGCTACTACCCAGACAGCTACTACCCAGACAGCTACTCCCCAGACAGGTACTACCCAGACAGCTACTTCCCAGACAGCTACTACGCAGACAGCTACTACCCAGACAGCTACTACCCAGACAGCTACAATCCAGACAGCTGCAATCCAGACAGCTACTATCCAGACAGACTATCCAGACAGCTACTACCCAGACAGCTACTACCCAGACAGCTACTCCCCAGACAGGTACTACCCAGACAGCAACTACCCAGACAGCTACTACCCAGACAGCTACTGTCCAGACAGCTACTACCCAGACAGCTACTACCCAGATAGCTACTACCCAGACAGCTACTACCCAGACAGCTACTACCCAGATAGCTACTACCCAGACAGCTACTACCCAGACAGCTACTATCCAGACACCAACTACCCAGACAGCTACTACCCAGACAGCTACTGTCCAGACCGCTACTATCCAGACAGCTACTAACCAGACAGCTACTACCCAGACAGCTACTACCCAGACAGCTACTGTCCAGACAGCTACTATCCAGACAGCTACTACCCAGACAGCTACTACCCAGACAGCTACTATCCAGACACCTACTATCCAGACAGCTACTATCCAGACAGCTACTATCCAGACAGCTACTACCCAGACAGCAACTACCCAGACAGCTACTACCCAGACAGCTACTACCCAGACAGCTACTATCCAGACAGCTACTACCCAGACAGCTACTATCCAGACAGCTACTATCCAGACAGCTACTACCCAGACAGCTACTATCCAGACAGCTACTATCCAGACAGCTACTACCCAGACAGCTACTATCCAGACAGCTACTAACCAGACAGCTACTATCCAGACAGCTACTATCCAGACAGCTACTACCCAGACAGCTACTATCCAGACAGCTACTATCCAGACAGCTACTACCCAGACAGCTACTATCCAGACAGCTACTATCCAGACAGCTACTACCCAGACAGCTACTATCCAGACAGCTACTATCCAGACAGCTACTACCCAGACAGCAACTACCCAGACAGCTACTACCCAGACAGCTACTACCCAGACAGCTACTATCCAGACAGCTACTACCCAGACAGCTACTATCCAGACAGCTACTATCCAGACAGCTACTACCCAGACAGCTACTATCCAGACAGCTACTATCCAGACAGCTACTACCCAGACAGCTACTATCCAGACAGCTACTAACCAGACAGCTACTACCCAGACAGCTACTATCTAGACAGCTACTATCCAGACAGCTACTACCCAGACAGCTACTACCCAGACAGCTACTATCCAGACAGCTACTATCCAGACAGCTACTACCCACACAGCTACTATCCAGACAGCTACTACCCAGACAGCTACTACCCAGACAGCTACTACCCAGACAGCAACTACCCAGACAGCAACTACCCAGACAGCTACTACCCAGACAGCTACTACCCAGACAGCTACTATCCAGACAGCTACTACCCAGACAGCTACTACCCAGACAGCTACTACCCAGACAGCTACTACCCAGACAGCTACTATCCAGACAGCTACTACCCAGACAGCTACTATCCAGACAGCTACTACCCAGACAGCTACTACCCAGACAGCTACTATCCAGACAGCTACTACCCAGACAGCTACTATCCAGACAGCTACTACCCAGACAGCTACTACCCAGACAGCTACTACCCAGACAGCTACTACCCAGACAGCTACTATCCAGACAGCTACTACCCAGACAGCTACTATCCAGACAGCTACTATCCAGACAGCTACTACCCAGACAGCTACTACCCAGACAGCTACTACCCAGACAGCTACTATCCAGACAGCTACTATCCAGACAGCTACTACCCAGACAGCTACTACCCAGACAGCTACTATCCAGACAGCTACTATCCAGACAGCTACTACCCAGACAGCTACTACCCAGACAGCTACTATCGTGACAGCTACTATCCAGACAGCTACTACCCAGACAGCTACTATCCAGACAGCTACTATCGTGACAGATACTACCCAGACAGCTACTACCCAGACAGCTGCTACCCAGACAGCTACTATCCAGACAGCTACTATCCAGACAGCTACTACCCAGACAGCTACTATCCAGACAGCTACTACCCAGACAGCTACTATCCAGACAGCTACTTCCCAGACAGCTACTACCCAGACAGCAACTACCCAGACAGCTACTATCCAGACAGCTACTATCCAGACAGCTACTACCCAGACAGCAACTACCCAGACAGCTACTACCCAGACAGCTACTATCCAGACAGCTACTATCCAGACAGCTACTACCCAGACAGCTACTATCCAGACAGCTACTACCCAGACAGCTACTACCCAGACAGCTACTATCCAGACAGCTACTATCCAGACAGCTACTATCCAGACAGCCACCATCCAGACAGCTACTACCCAGACAGCTACTATCCAGACAGCTACTACCCAGACAGCTACTATCCAGACAGCCACCATCCAGACAGCTACTACCCAGACAGCTACTACCCAGACAGCTACTACCCAGACAGCTACTACACCAGACAGCTACTATCCAGACAGCTACTACCCAGACAGCTAATACCCAGACAGCTACTATCCAGACAGCTACTATCCAGACAGCCACCATCCAGACAGCTACTATCCAGACAGCTACTACCCAGACAGCTACTACCCAGACAGCTACTACACCAGACAGCTACTATCCAGACAGCTACTACCCAGACAGCTACTCCCCAGACAGCTACTACCCAGACAGCTACTACCCAGACAGCTACTACCCAGACAGCTACTCCCCAGACAGCTACTACCCAGACAGCAACTACCCAGACAGCAACTACCCAGACTGCTGCTACCCAGACAGCTACTACCCAGACAGCTACTATCCGGACAGCTACTATCCAGACAGCCACCATCCAGACAGCTACTACCCAGACAGCTACTATCCAGACAGCCACCATCCAGACAGCTACTACCCAGACAGCTACTACCCAGACAGCTACTATCCAGACAGCCACCATCCAGACAGCTACTACCCAGACAGCTACTACCCAGACAGCTACTTTCCAGACAGCTACTACCCAGACAGCTACTATCCAGACAGCTACTACCGAGACAGCTACTATCCAGACAGCTGCTACCCAGACAGCTACTACCCAGACAGCTACTATCCAGACAGCTACTACCCAGACAGCAACTACCCAGACAGCTGCTACCCAGACAGCTACTACCCAGACAGCTACTATCCAGACAGCTACTATCCAGACAGCTGCTACACAGACAGCTACTATCCAGACAGCTACTATCCAGACAGCTACTACCCAGACAGCTACTATCCAGACAGACACTACCCAGACACCTACTATCCAGACAGCTACTATCCAGACAGCTACTACCCAGACAGCTACTATCCAGACAGCTACTACCCAGACAGCTACTATCGTGACAGCTACTACCCAGACAGCTACTATCCAGACAGCTACTATCCAGACAGTTACTACCCAGACAGCTACTATCCAGACAGCTACTATCCAGACAGCTACTACCCAGACAGCTACTTCCCAGACAGCTACTACCCAGACAGCTACTACCCAGACAGCTACTACCCAGACAGCTGCTACCCAGACAGCTACTACCCAGACAGTTACTATCCAGACAGCTACTACCCAGACAGCTACTACCCAGACAGCTACTACCCAGACAGCTACTACCCAGACAGCTGCTACCCAGACAGCTACTACCCAGACAGCTGCTACCCAGACAGCTACTATCCAGACAGCTACTACCCAGACAGCTACTACCCAGACAGCTACTATCCAGACAGCTGCTACCCAGACAGCTGCTACCCAGACAGTTACTATCCAGACAGCTACTACCCAGACAGCTACTACCCAGACAGCTACTATCCGGACAGCTACTACCCAGACAGCTACTATCCAGACAGCTACTATCCAGACAGCTACTATCCAGACAGCTACTATCCAGACAGCTACTATCCAGACAGCTACTATCCAGACAGCTACTATCCAGACAGCTACTACCCAGACAGCTACTATCCAGACAGCTACTACCCAGACAGCTACTACCCAGACAGCTACTATCCAGACAGCTACTATCCAGACAGCTACTATCCAGACAGCTACTACCCAGACAGCTACTATCCAGACAGCTACTACCCAGACAGCTACTATCCAGACAGCTACTACCCAGACAGCTACTATCCAGACAGCTGCTACCCAGACAGCTACTATCCAGACAGCTACTATCCAGACAGCTACTATCCAGATAGCTACTACCCAGACAGCTACTACCCAGACAGCTACTACCCAGACAGCTACTACCCAGACATCTACTACCCAGACAGCTACTACCCAGACAGCTACTGCCCAGACAGCTACAACCCAGACAGCTACTATCCAGACAGCTACAAACCCAGACAGCTACTATCCAGACAGCTACTATCCAGACAGCTACTATCCAGACAGCTACTATCCAGACAGCTACAAACCCAGACAGCTACTATCCAGACAGCTACTATCCAGACAGCTACTATCCAGACAGCTACTATCCAGACAGCTACTATCCAGACAGCTACAAACCCAGACAGCTACTATCCAGACAGCTACTACCCAGACAGCTGCTACCCAGACAGCTGCTATCCAGACAGCTACTACCCAGACAGCTACTATCCAGACATCTACTATCCAGACAGCTACTACCCAGGCAGCTACTACACCAGACAGCTACTACCCAGACAGCTACTGTCCAGACAGCTACTACCCAGACAGCTACTACCCAGACAGCTACTATCCAGACAACTACTATCCAGACAGCTACTACCCAGACAGCTACTACCCAGACAGCTACTATCCAGACAGCTACTATCCAGACAGATACTATCCAGACAGCTACTACCCAGGCAGCTACTACACCAGACAGCTACTACCCAGACAGCTACTGTCCAGACAGCTACTACCCAGACAGCTACTACCCAGACAGCTACTATCCAGACAACTACTATCCAGACAGCTACTACCCAGACAGCTACTACCCAGACAGCTACTACCCAGACAGCTACTACCCAGACAGCTACTATCCAGACAATTACTATCCAGACAGCTACTACCCAGACAGCTACTATCCAGACAACTACTACCCAGACAGCTACTATCCAGACAACTACTATCCAGACAGCTACTACCCAGACAGCTACTATCCAGACAACTACTACCCAGACAGCTACTATCCAGACAGCTACTACCCAGACAGCTACTACCCAGACAGCTACTACCCAGACAGCAACTATTAAGACAGCCACTATCCAGACAGCTACTGCCCAGACAGCTACTATCCAGTCAGCTACTATCCAGACAGCTACTACCCAGACAGCTACTACCCAGACAGCTACTACCCAGACAGCTACTACCCAGACAGCTACTATCCAGACAGCTACTACCCAGACATCTACTATCCAGACAGCTAATATCCAGACAGCTACTACCCAGACAGCTATTATCCAGACAGACTATCCAGACAGCTACTACCCAGACAGCTACAATCCAGACAGCTGCAATCCAGACAGCTACTATCCAGACAGCTACTACCCAGACAGCTACTATCCAGACAGCTACTACACCAGACAGCTACTATCCAGACAGCTACTATCCAGACAGCTACTACCCAGACAGCTACTATCCAGACAGCTACTACCCAGACAGCTACTACACCAGACAGCTACTATCCAGACAGCTACTATCCAGACAGCTACTACCCAGACAGCTACTACCCAGAAAGCTACTACCCAGACAGCTACTATCCAGACAGCTACTATCCAGACAGCTACAATACAGACAGCTACTACCCAGACAGCTACTATCCAGACAGCTACTACCCAGACAGCTACTATCCAGACAGCTACAATACAGACAGCTACTACCCAGACAGCTACTACCCAGACAGCTACTACCCAGACAGCTGCTACCCAGACAGCTACTATCCAGACAGCTACTATCCAGACAGCTACTATCCAGACAGCTACTACCCAGACAGCTACTACCCAGACAGCTACTACCCAGACAGCTACTATCCAGACAGCTACTACCCAGACAGCTACTACCCAGACAGCTACTACCCAGTCAGCTACTATCCAGACAGCTACTACCCAGACAGCTACTTTCCAGACAGCTACTACCCAGACAGCTACTACCCAGATAGCTACTATCCAGCTACTTCCCAGACAGCTACTGCCCAGACAGCTACTACCCAGACAGGTACTATTGGTATGGTTGGTGGGTGGCGTGGGTATGGTTGGTGAATGGGGTGGGTATGGTTGATGGGTGGGGTTGGTATGGTTGGTGGATGGGATGGGTATGGGTGGTGTATGGGGTGGGTACGGATGGTGGGTGGGGTGGGTATGGTTGGTGGATGGAGTGGGTATGGTTGGTTTATAGGATGGGTATGGATGGTGTATGAGGTGGGTATGGATGGTGGATGTGGCGGGTATGGTTGGTGGGTGGGGTGGGTATAGTTGGTAGATTAGGGGCCTCACGGTAGCATGGTGGTTAGCATCAATGCTTCACAGCTCCAGGGTCCCAGGTTCGATTCCCGGCTGGGTCACTGTCTGTGTGGAGTCTGCACATCCTCCCCGTGTGTGCGTGGGTTTCCTCCGGGTGCTCCGGTTTCCTCCCACAATCCAAAGATGTGCGGGTTAGGTGGATTGGCCATGCTAAATTGCCCGTAGTGTAAGGTTAATGGGGGGATTGTTGGGTTATGGGTATAGGGGTTACGTGGGTTTAAGTAGGGTGATCATTGTTCGGCACAACATCGAGGGCCGAAGGGCCTGTTCTGTGCTGTACTGTTCTATGTTCTATGTTCTATGAGGTGGGTATGGAAGGTGGATGGGGTGGAAATGGATGGTGGTTGGGGTGGGTATGGTTGGATGATAGGATGGGTATGGATGGTGTATGGGGTGGGTACGGCGGTGGGTGGTGTGGGTATCAATTGTGGATGGGGTGGGTATGGATGGCGAATGGGGTGGGTATGGATGGTGGATGTCGTGGGTATGGATGGTGAATGGTGTGGGCATGGATGGTGGATGGGTTGGGTATGGATGGTGAATGGGGTGGGTATGGATGGTGAATGGGGTGGGTATGGTTGTTTGATGGAGGATGGGGTGGGTATGGATGGTGGATGAGGTGGGTATGGTTGTTTGATGGAGGATGGGGAGGGTATGGATGGTGGATGAGGTGGGTATGGTTGTTTGATGGAGGATGGGAAGGGTATGGATGGTGGATGTCGTGGGTATGGATGGTGAATGGTGTGGGTATGGATGGTGGATGGGTTGGGTATGGATGGTGAATGGGGTGGGTATGGATGGTGAATGGGGTGGGTATGGTTGTTTGATGGAGGATGGGGTGGGTATGGATGGTGGATGAGGTGGGTATGGTTGTTTGATGGAGGATGGGAATGGTATGGATGGTGGATAGGGTGGGTATGGTTGTTTGATGGAGGATGGGGAGGGTATGGATGGTGGATGAGGTGAGTATGGTTGTTTGATGGAGGATGGGAATGGTATGGATGGTGGATGGGGTGGGTATGGTTGTTTGATGGAGGATGGGGAGGGTATGGATGGTGGATGGGGTGGGTATGGTTGTTTGATGGAGGATGGGAATGGTATGGATGGTGGATGGGGTGGGTATGGTTGTTTGATGTAGGATGGGGAGGGTATGGATGGTGGATGAGGTGGGTATGGTTATTTGATTTAGGATGGGAATGGTATGGATGGTGGATGGGGTGGGTATGGTTGTTTGATGGAGGATGGGGAGGGTATGGATGGTGGATGAGGTGGGTATGGTTGTTCGATGGAGGATGGGGAGGGTATGGATGGTGGATGAGGTGGGTATGGTTGTTTGATGGAGGATGGGAATGGTATGGATGGTGGATGGGGTGGGTATGGTTGTTTGATGGAGGATGGGGAGGGTATGGATGGTGGATGAGGTGGGTATGGTTGTTTGATGGAGGATGGGGAGGGTATGGATGGTGGATGGGGTGGGTATCGATGGTGGATGGCTGGGTATGGTTGGTTGGGGTTTTATTATGTTAGTTTTGTTTATCATCTACTGTGCGTAATATGCGTTTTGTCATTACATTTATTGTAAAAATCTCTTATAAAATATTTTTTAAAATAATAACGTGCAGACTGAGACAGCAATAATGAAATCCAAAAGCCCTTGCCCCTTACTCTGTCACACCTGACCCCTTTGCAATCCAAGGGAACTCATGCGTACATGTCGGCATTAAAACCCAAATCAACCAACTCCTCTAAAGATTCAAAAATAAACCAGATTCCCAGATACAGAGAGGTGTTGCACAGACAGGAGGAGATGTTCCGAAGGTCTAAACCGTTTGTGTCCAGATCCAGACATTCCCATCCAGACCACAGAACAGCCCTAGGGCAGCACGGTAGCATTGTGGATAGCACAATGGCTTCACAGTTCCAGGGTCCCAGGTTCGATTCCCAGCTTGGGTCACTGTCTGTGCGGAGTCTGCACATCCTCCCCGTGTGTGCGTGGGTTTCCTCCGGGTGCTCCGGTTTCCTCCCACAGTCCAAAGATGTGCAGGTTAGGTGGATTGGCCATGATAAATTGCCCTTAGTGCCCAAAATTGCCCGTAGTGTTGGGTGGGGTTACTGGGTTATTGGGATAGGGTGGAGGTGTTGAGCTTGGGTAGGGTGTTCTTTCCAAGAGCCGGTGCAGACTTGATGGACCGAATGGCCTCCTGCTGCACTGTAAATTCTATGATCTATGATCGAAATGTGCCCATGACCAGTTTGTACACAGATTCCACATCAACCTTGCAATACACAAGAGAGGGGGCAGGTTTGTACACAGAGGTGGCAAGTTTCTACACAGAGGCAGCAGGTTTGTACACAGGTTCCAGACAGACACAAACAGGACCACACATGCACCCCAACACTCTTCTCATGCAATCCCTCAAAGGCAAACCATTCCTCCACACATGGACACATAGCTCATACACAGATCCAGACTCATCCTTTGCAGCTCTTCGCAGTGACACCGCACCCAGGTAAACTTTTCAAACACACCCCCGGATATGCTTTGTACAGACCATCAGGATCTCCTGCACAGGTGTCTTTCTGCACAGACGCAAACCGCTCATAAACAGTACTCCGATCAGGGGGTTAATTCACAAAGCCTCCCTACTCCAGCTCATGGACCGATTCTGACCTGGGTCTCTCACAGTTCTCCAGAATCTTAGAAGGATCACTGAATGTTACACATCCACCCGAGTGCAACAGGATTCACTCGAAAAGATCAATATTCAAAGGAAATGCGTAAATTTCAAATCCATGGAATTCCTACAGTGCAGAAGGAGGCCATTTAGCCCATTGAGTCTGCACCGACCCTCTGAAAGAGCAACCATAGCGTGGTTCACTTCCCCACCCTATCCCCGAAACCCTACTTGGCCATTTTTGGACACTAATTTCAGCATGGTTATCCACCTAACCTACACATCTTTGGAATCTGGGAGGAAACTGGGGCACCCAGAGTAAACCCACGCACACACGGGGAGAACATGCAAACTCCACACAGTCACCCGAGACAGGAATCAATACCGTTCCCTGGCACTGTGAGGCAGCAGTGTTAACCCACTGTGCCACTGTGTTCTTTGAGCATGTCAAAGTTCTCTCAAATTTGACAAGATGCACAGTGACCCCACAATAATCTCCCGAACCCTACAGCGATAGGGTTAGGCAGACTGGTCCTAAACACAGGAAATTCACCACAACCTAACTACAAATTAAGAGAGATATTGAAAGGTTGTGCCTTAAGGAGAAATGCTGCAACAACAGAAACAGTCTTGAAGGAAATTAAAACAACAAAACACATTATGAAATTTTCCAGCGTTTTCTGTTTGGTTTCAGATTCCAGCATCTGCAGTAATTTGCTTTTATCTCAAATTATGATTGGGGTGGGGAATAAAACAACTAAGGCCCTGAGGGCGCAAGGTCTCAACCGCAGGCGTGTGTGTGTGTGAATGTGGTGGATTGTCTGTGTTTGTACAGGTGCACAAACAAACCTTGGGTGAGATTCTCCAACCCCCCGCCGCCGGGTCGGAGAATCTCCGGGGGAGGCGCGAATCCAGTCCCGCTGCCCCGATGCCGGCTGTCATATTCTCCAGCGCCATTTATCGGGGGCCGGCGGGATTCCCGCCACGCCGGTCAGGGGCCGTTGGCAGTCGCCCCCCCACCCGGCAATTTTCCGGTCCCCGATGGGCCGAGCGGGCGTCAATTGTTGGCCAGTCCTGCCGCACGGTGGGACCTGGCAGGTGAGTTTGCTGGGGTGGTCCTCTGGGGGGGGGGGGGGGGAGGGCAGGGGATACGACCCCAGGGCGTGCCACATGGTGGCCTGGTCCACGAACCATGTCAAATAATTTTTACATCGACTGCCAGCATTTTACAAAGGACAATTCAGAATTCTGTTACCCTCTTGTCCTTATTGGGGACAGGTTGAGGATTCTCTTGACGACTTCACCTTCGCTGCCCTTTCTGCTGCTCCCTGTACGCACCTCTTCTCAGAGTTAATGCTCAATCGTTTCCTTGTTCAGTGGGAGCCCAAACACGCCCAATCAGGTCCCTCCTTCCGCTTTAATTATAGAATAGAATAGAACAGTACAGCACAGAATTGGCCATGCTAAATTGCCCATAGTGTTCTTAAAAAAAAAAGTTAGGTTAGGGGGGGGTTGTTGGGTTACGGGTATAGGGTGGATACGTGGGTTTGAGTAGGGTGATCATTGCTCGGCACAACACCTTCGGCCCTCGATGTTGTGCCGAGCAATGTTCACCCTACTCAAACCCACGTATCCACCCTATACCCGTAACCCAACAACCCCCCCCCCACACCTTACTTTTTTTTTAAGGACACTATGGGCAATTTAGCATGGCCAATCCACCTAACCCCGCACATCTTTGGACTGTGGGAGGAAACTGGAGCACCCGGAGGAAACCCACGCACACACGGGGAGGACGTGCAGACTCCGCACAGACAGTGACCCAGCCGGGAATCGAACCTGGGACCCTGGAGCTGTGAAGCATTTATGCTAACCACAATGCTACCGTGCTGCCCGTGCTATAGAATCATAGAACCGCTGCATTGCCGAAGGAGGCCATTCTGCCCATCCAGTCTGCACCGACCCGACCCGTCCCAAAGAGCACCCTAACTGGACCCACTCCCAACCTCTCCCTGTAAACCTTTTGGACACGAAGGGGAAATGTAGCAGGGCCAATCATTCTGACCCGCACATCTTTGACAGGGGGCACCCGGAGGAACCCAACCCAGACACGGGGAGAACGTGCAAACTCCACACCGACAGTCAGCCGAGTTGTGAATGTTTAGGGAGCAGCTGTTTGTTGAGTCGTGTCTGGGCAGATTCACACTGCTTGGATCTCTGACTCCCTTGTTCAGTCTGTCAGAGATGTTTAGCCGCAAGCTACAGCGAATTTGCAGCAACTTGCCCAAAACCAGTTTGTTTTTGGAAGCAGGGGGTTCGAACAAAAGCTTTAACCCTTTCCAGTCCCTTCGACGTTCCCTAGAAAACTAGATTTCCGCCCGGTGTTTGTTGGGTAATTCTACAGGTGCAGGCGGAGGGCATGAAGAGTCACACACAGTTCAAAATGATAACCTTTAATAATAATAATCTTTATTGTCACATGTAGGCTAATAATAATTATAACTGTCTTTTGTCACAAGTAGGTTTCAATTAAGTTACTGTGAAAAGTCCCAAGTTGCCACATTCCGCCGCCTGTTCGGGGAGGCCGATAGGGGAATTGAACCCGTGCTGCTTGCATTGTTCTGCATTGCAGACCAGCTATTGAGCACGCTGTATTAAACCAGCCCATTGCTAAACCAGACCATTGCTAAACCAGACCATTGCTAAACCAGCCACTTGGTAAACCAGCCCCTGATATTAATACTACAATGAAGTTACTGTGAAAAAACCCCAGTCGCCACATCCACCGCCTGTTCGGGTACACTGAGGGAGAATCCAGAATTCACCTAAAACTGAAGCTGCATTAACTGGATACCATCGGGATGATTTCAGTGATTTTATACCTGCTTTTAATTGCTGCAGCATTTTGTTTGCAAGCCGCTCAGCAATTGAGCGAGGGGATGCCAATTTCTGACAGTTCCCAGACGCAACCACGCAAGACGCACTGTCCCATGAGGGGACCAGTAAACTGTTCCAGTTCAAGTCTTGCTAAGAGTAATGGTGCAAGTGCTACAATGGGTTCAGAGTCACTGAGCTGTAGAAATCAGCCAAGGATCCCATTTCTGAGCACGCTCTGGTGGACACTGCTGGGAATTGTATCTGATCAGAGGGGAAGTGCAGGTAAGAGAACGTCTATCTGAATGTATGCATGGGTGTACGTGTGGGTGTTCATCGAATCCCTACAGTGCAGAAGGAAGCCATTCGGCCCAACTAGTCGGTACCAACCCTCTGAAAGAGCAGCCGACTCAGGCCCATTCTCTGCGCCATCCCCCGCAACAGCTTTTGGATACGAAGGGGACATTTAGCACTGCCAATCCATCTGACCTGCACATCTTTTAGACTGTGGGAAGAAACCGGAGCACCCGGAGGAAACCCATGCAGACACGGGGAGAATGTGCAAACTCCACACAGACAGTCACCTGAGGCTGGAATTGATCCCGGGTCCCTGGCGCTGTGAGGCAGCAGTGCTAACCACTGTGCCGCCGTGCCCCCCATATGTGTTTGTGTGTTCATGGGTATATATGTGCATGTGTTCAGGGTGCGTGTGTACAGGTGTTCACGGATGTATGTGTGTCTGTGTGTTAATGGGCATCTGTGTGTGTGTGTTCATGGACATATGTGTGTGTGCGTTCATTACTATGCAAGTGTGTGTTCATCGGTATGTGTGTGTGTCATAAGAACATAAGAACATAAGAACTAGGAGCAGGAGTAGGCCATCTGGCCCCTCGAGCCTGCTCCGCCATTCAATTAGATCATGGCTGATCTTTTGTGGACCCAGCTCCACTTTCCGGCCCGAACACCATAACCCTTAATCCCTTTATTCTTCAAAAAACTATCTATCTTTACCTTAAAAACAAGTAATGAAGGAGCCTCAACTGCTTCACTGGGCAAGGAATTCCATAGATTCACAACCCTTTGGGTGAAGAAGTTCCTCCTAAACTCAGTCCTAAATCTACTTCCCCTTATTTTGAGGCTATGCCCCCTAGTTCTGCTGTCACCCGCCAGTGGAAACAACCTGCCCGCATCTATCCTATCTATTCCCTTCATAATTTTAAATGTTTCTATATGGGTACATGTGTGAGTTCATGGATATGCGTGTGTGTTCATGGAGCATAATTGTCTGTGTGTTCGTGGTATGTGTGTGGCTGTGTTCATGTGTCTATGTGTATATGTTCATCAATATGTATGTGGGTTAATGGGTTGATATGTGTGTGTTCATTGGTATATGTATGTTCATAGATATTGGGGCAGCACGGTAGCATGGTGGTTAGCATAAATGCTTCACAGCTCCAGGGTCCCAGGTTCGATTCCCGGCTGGGTCACTGTCTGTGTGGAGTCTGCACGTCCTCCCCGTGTGTGCGTGGGTTTCCTCCGGGTGCTCCGGTTTCCTCCCACAGTCTAAAGATGTGCGGGTTAGGTGGATTGGCCATGCTAAATTGCCCGTAGTGTCCTACTAGTAAGGTTAAGGGGGGGAGTTGTTGGGTTACGGGTATAGGGTGGATACGTGGGTTTGAGTAGGGTGATCATTGCTCGGCACAACATCGAGGGCCGAAGGGCCTGTACTGTTCTATGTTCTATATGTGTATGTGTGTTCATGGCATGTGTGTGTATTTATGGGAATAAATTTGTATACATGTTCATCTATATGCATGTGTGTGTGTTGATGGTATCTATGTGTGAGTTCATGGGTATTTGTGTGTGCCTGTGTTCATGGGTTTATATGTGTGTGTTCATAGGTGTCTGTGTGTGTATGTGTCAATGGGTATCTTTGTGTTTGTTCATGGGTACATATGGGTGTTATTTGTGGATGCATGTGTTCACCAGTACGTATGTATGTGGGTTCATGGGTATGTGTATTTGTGTTCAACAGTATGTGTGTATATGTGTGTTGATGGGTATCTGTGTATGTGTTCATTGCAGGATGCAGAGCTGGGCTGAGAAGTGGTAGATGGAGTGCAACCTAGATAAATGTGAAATGTGAAGTGATTCAGTTTGGAAGATCAAATTTGAATGCTGAATACAGGGTTAAAAGCAGGATTCTTCGAAGTGTGGAGGAACAGAGGGATCTTGGGGTCCACGGACATAGATCCCTGAAAGTAGCCACCCAGGTTGATAGGGTTGTTTAGAAGGCATGTGGTGTGTTGGCTTTTATTAACAGGGGGATTGAGTTTTAGAGCTGCAAGGTTTTGCTGCAACTTGATAAAACGCTGGTGAGACCACACTTGGAATATTGTGTCCTGTTCTGTTTGCCTCATTATAGGAAGGATGTGGATGCTTTGGAGAGGATACAGAGGAGATTTACCGGGATGCTGCCTGGACTGGAGGACATGCCTTATGAAGAGAGGTTGAGGGAGCTGGGACTTCTCTCACTGGAGCGAAGAAGGAAGTGAGGCGACTTGACAGAGGTGTACAAGGTGATGAGAGGCATGGATAGAGTGGATAGCCAGAGACTATTCCCCGAGGCGGAAATGGCTGTCACGAGGGGACATAATATTAAGGTGATTGGAGGAAGGTATAGGGGCGATGTCAGAGGTTGGTACTTTACACAGAGTGTGGTGGGTGCGTGGAATGCACGGCCAGCGAGGTGGCAGAGTCAGAGTCAGAAGGGACATTTAAGCGACTTTTAGACAGGCACATGGATATCAGTAAATTGAAGGGGTGTAGGTTAGGTTGATCTTAGATTAGGATAAATGGTCGGCACAACATCGTGGGCTGAAGGGCCTGTACTGCACTGTACTGTTCAATGTTCTATGTATTCGCCTTTATAAGACCATAAGAACATACGAACTAGGAGTAGGAGTCGGCCACCTGGCCCCTCGAACCTGCTCCGCCATTCAATGAGATCATGGCTGATCTTTTGTGGACTCAGCTCCACTTTCCGGACCGGCATAACCCTTAATCCCTTTAGTCTTCAAAAAACTATCTATATTTACCTAAAAAACCTTTAATGAAGGAGCCTCAACTGTTTCACTGGGCAAGGAATTCCATAGATTCACAACCCTTTGGGTGAAGAAGTTCCTCCTAAAGTCAGTCCTAAATCTACTTCCCCTTATTTTGAGGCTATATCCCCTAGTTCTGCTTTCACCCGCCAATGAAAACAACCTGCCCGCATCTATCCTATCTATTCCCTTCATAATTTTAAATGTTTCTATAAGATTCCCCTCATCCTTCTAAATTCCAACGAGTACAGTCCCAGTCTACACAATCCCTCCTCATAATCTAACCCCTTCAGCTCTGGGAATAACCTAGTGAATCTCCTCTGCACACCCTCCAGTGCCAGTATGTCCTTTCTCAAGTAAGGAGACCAAAACTGAACACAATACTCCAGATGTGGCCTCACAAACACCTTATACAATTGCAACATAACCTCCCTAGTCTTAAACTCCATCCCTCTAGCAATTAAGGACAAAACTCCATTTGCCTTCTTAATCACCTGTTGCACCTGTAAAGCAACTTTCTGTGACTCATGCACTAGCACACCCAGGTCTCTCTGCACAGAGGAATGCTTTAATATTTTATCGTTTAAATATTAATCCCGTTTGCTGTTATTCCTACCAAAATGGATAACCTCACATTTGTCAACATTGTATTCCATCTGCCAGACCCTAGCCCATTCACTTAACCTATCCAAATCCCTCTGGAGACTTCCAGTATCCTCTGCACTTTTCGCTTTACCACTCATCTTAGTGTCATCTGCAAATTTGGACACATTGCCCTTGGTCCCCAACTCCAAATCATCTATGTAAATTGTGAACAATTGTGGGCCCAACACGGATCCCTGAGGGACACCACTAGCTATTGATTGCCAACCAGAGAGACACCCATTAATCCCCACTCTTTTCTTTCTATTAATTAACCAATCCTCTATCCATGCTACTACTTTACCCTTAATGCCATGCATCTTTATCTCATGCAGCAACCTTTTGTGTGGCAACTTGTCAAAGGCTTTCTGGAAATCCAGATATGCCACATCCATTGGCTCCCCATTATCTACTGCACTGGTAATGTCCTCAGAATATTCCACTAAATTAGTTAGGCACGACCTGCCCTTTACGAACCCATGCTGCGTCTGCCCAATGGGACAATTTCCATCCAGATGCCTCGCTATTTCTTCCTTGATTATAGATTCCAGCATCTTCCATAATACCGACGTTAAGCTCTCTGGCCTATAATTTCCTGTTTTCTGCCTACCTCCTTTTTTAAACAGTGGTGTCACGTTTCCTAATTTCCAATCCACCGGGACCACCCCAGAGTCTCGTGAATTTTGGTAAATCGTCATTAGTGCATCTGCAATTTCCCTAGCCATCACTTTTAGCACTCTGGGATGCATTCCATCAGGGCCAGGATGCTTCTCTACCTTTGGCCCCATTAGCCTGCCCATCACTACCTCCTTAGTGATAACAATCCTCTCAAGGTCAACACCTGTCATAGCCTCATTTCTATCAGTCAATGGCATGTTATTTGTGTCTTCTATCGTGTAGACCGACCCAAAAAACCTGTTCAGTTCCTCAGCCATTTCCTCATCTCCCATTATTAAAACTCCCTTCTCATCCTCTAAAGGAGCAATATTTACCTTAGCCATTCTTTTTTGTTTTAGATATTTGTAAAACCTTTTACTGTCTGTTTTTATATTCTGAGCAAGTTTACTCTCATACTCTATCTTTCTCTTCTTTATAGCTTTTTTAGTAGTTTCTGTTGCCCCCTAAATATTTCCCAGTCCTCTAGTCTCCCACCAATCTTTGCCACTTTATATGCTTTTTCCTTCAATTGATACTTTCCCTTATTTCCTGAGATATCCACGGTCGATTTTCCCTCTCTCTACCGTCCTTCCTTTTTGTTGGTATGAACCTTTGCTGAGCACTGTGAAAAATCGCTTGGAAGGTTCTCCACTGTTCCTCAACTGTTCCACCATAAAGTCTTTGCTACCAGTCTACCTTAGCTAGTTCTTCTCTCATCCCATTGTAATCTCCTTTGTTTAAACACAAAACACTGGTATTTGATTTTACTTTCTCACCCCATCTGTATTTTAAATTCCACCCTATGGTGATCACTCCTTCCGAGAGGATCCCTAACTATGAGATCATGAATCAATCCTGTCTCATTACACAGGACAAGATCTAGGACCACTTGTTCCCTCGTAGGTTCCATTCCATACTGTTCTAGGAAACTATCACGGATACATTCCATAAACTCCTCCTCAAGGTTTCCTTGATCGACCTGGTTAAACCAATCAACATAGAACATAGAACATAGAACGATACAGCGCAGTACAGGCCCTTCGGCCCTCGATGTTGCACCGACATGGAAAAAATCTAAAGGCCATCTAACCTACACTATGCCCTTATCATCCATATGCTTATCCAATAAACTTTTAAATGCCCTCAATGTTGGCGTGTTCACTACTGTTGCAGGTAGGGCATTCCACGGCCTCACCACTCTTTGTGTAAAAAACCCACCTCTGACCTCTGTCCTATATCTATTACCCCTCAATTTAAGGCTATGTCCCCTCGTGCTAGCCATCTCCATCCGCGGGAGAAGGCTCTCGCTGTCCACCCTATCTAACCCTCTGATCATTTTGTATGCCTCTATTAAGTCACCTCTTAACCTTCTTCTCTCTAACGAAAACAACCTCAAGTCCATCAGCCTTTCCTCATAAGATTTTCCCTCCATACCAGGCAACATCCTGGTAAATCTCCTCTGCACCCGTTCCAAAGCTTCCACGTCCTTCCTATAATGAGGCGACCAGAACTGTACGCAATGCTCCAAATGCGGCCGTACTAGAGTTTTGTACAACTGCAACATGACCTCATGGCTCCGGAACTCAATCCCTCTACCAATAAAGGCCAACACTCCATAGGCCTTCTTCACAACCCTATCAACCTGGGTGGCAACTTTCAGGGATCTATGTACATGGACACCGAGATCCCTCTGCTCATCCACACTACCAAGAATTTTACCATTAGCCAAATATTCCGCATTTCTGTTATTCTTTCCAAAGTGAATCACCTCACACTTCTCCACATTAAACTCCATTTGCCACCTCTCAGCCCAGCTCTGCAGCTTATCTATGTCCCTCTGTAACCTGCAACATCCTTCCGCACTGTCTACAACTCCACCGACTTTAGTGTCGTCTGCAAATTTACTCACCCATCCTTCTGCGCCCTCCTCTAGGTCATTTATAAAAATGACAAACAGCAACGGCCCCAGAACAGATCCTTGTGGTACGCCACTCGTAACTGAACTCCATTCTGAACATTTCCCATCAACTACCGCTCTCTGTCTTATTTCAACGAGCCAATTTCTGATCCACATCTCTAAATCACCCTCAATCCCCAGCCTCCGTATTTTCTGCAACATGTAGATTAAAATCCCCCATGATAACTGCTGTACCATTTCTACATGCATCAGTTATTTCTTTGTTTATTGCCTGCCCCACCATAACGTTACTATTTGGTGGCCGATGGACTACTCCTATCAGTGACTTTTTCACCTTACTATTCCTGATTTCCACCCAAATGGATTCAACCTTATCCTCCATAGCACCGATGTCATCCCTTACTCTTGCCCGGATGTCATCCTTAAATAATAGAGCAACACCACCTCCCTTACCATCCACTCTGTCTTTCCGAATAGTTTGATACCCTCGGATATTTAACTCCCAGTCATGACCATCCTTTAACCATGTTTCAGTAGTGGCCACTAAATCATAGTCATTTACAATGATTTGTGCCATCAACTCATTTACTTTATTCCGAATACTACGAACATTCAGGTAAAGTACACTTATGTTGGTTTTTTTTTTAACCTCTGTTTTGAATCTTAACATCTCCAGTTTAATTCCTTTTAGCATTACTGGGCCTATTCACTGAGCTCCCCTCAGTCACTGTACCTTGTACTATCGCCCTTTTTGATTTTTGACTATGTCTTCTCTGTCTTGCATTTTTCCGCTTACTTCCGTTTGCTTCTGTTCCTGTTTTACTACCTTCCAACTTCCTGGATCGGTTCCCATCCCCCTGACACATCAGTTTAAACCCTCCCCAACAGCTCTAGCAAACGCCCTCCCCCCCCCCCCCCCCCAGGACATCGGTTCCAGTCCTGCCCAGGTGCAGACCGTCCAGTTTGTACTGGTCCCACCTCCCCCAGGACCGGTCCCAATGCCCCAGGAATTTGAATCCCTCCCTCTTCCACCATCTCTTGAGCAACGCATTCATCCTATCTATCCTGACATTCGTACTCTGACTAGCCCGTGGCACTGGTAGCAATCCTGAGATTACTACCTTTGAGGTCCTACTTTTTAGTTTAACTCCTAACTCCCTGAATTCTGCTTGTAGGACCTCATCCCGTTTTTTACCTATATCGTTGGTGCCTATGTGCACCACGACAGCTGGCTGTTCACTCTCCCCACCCAGAATGTCCTGCAGCCGCTCCGCGACATCCTTGACCCTTGCACCAGGAAGGCAACATACCATCATGGAGTATCGATTGCGTCCACTGAACCGCCTGTCTATTCCATTGACGATCAAGTCCTCTATCTCTATAGCCCTGCCATTTTCTTCCTGCCCTGCTGTGCAGCAGAGCCAGCCACGGTGCCATGAACGTTGCTGCTGCCTTCCCCTGGTGAGCCATCTCCCCCAACAGTATCCAAAGCGGTATATCTGTTTTGCAGGGAGATGACCGCAGGGGACACCTGCACTGCCTTCCTACTCTTGCTCTGTCTTTTGGTCACCCATTTGCTATCTCCCTCAGTAGCTTTCACCTGCGGTGTGACCAACTGGCTAAATGTGCTATCCGCGACCTCCTCAGCATCGCGGATGCTGCAAAGTGAGTCAATCCGCAGCTCCAGAGCCATCAACCGGTCTAACAGGAGCTGCAACTGAACACACTTATTGCACGTGAAAGAGCCAGGGACAGTGGACGTGACCCTGAGCTCCCACATCGCACACGAGGAGCATGACATGGGTCTGGGATCTCCTGCCATGTCTTAAACCTTAGGTAAACTTATACAACTACAATTTCAAAATAAAAATAAATAAATTAGACAACGAAAAGAAAAACTACTTACCAGTCACTTACCAGGGTTAAAAAGAACCTCTGAAAAGCACATTCTCTCACTGTGTACCGAATTACCTCACTGAACCAAATTACCAAGTTGCAATTCCCACTCTGGATGTGCGTCACTCCGGCTGTGTTTCCTTGAAAAGCTTATAATATAAGAGCAGGGAGGTTCTGATGGAGCTGTCTAAACTGCTGGTTAGACCACAGCTGGAGTGCTGTGTGCAGTTCTGGTCACCACTACCGGAAGGAAGTGATTTCAGAAGACAGTGCAGAGAGATTCACCAGGATGCTGCCTGGGCTGGAGCGTTTCAGCCATGAAGAGAGGCTGGTTAGGCCGGGGTTGTTTTCCTTGGAGCAGGGAAGGACGAGGGGGGACCTGATTGACGTGTTTAAAAGTATGAGGGCACAGATAGTACAGACTGGAACAAACTTTGCCCCTCGACTGTGGGATAAATGAACATGGTGCATAGATTTGAGGTACTGGTCAGGAGGTTAAGAGGAGCAGTGCGGGGAAAACGTTTTCACCCAAAGGGTGGTTCTAATCTAGATTCCACGGACAGTGACCCAGAATCGAATCTGGGACCTGGGCGCTACCACTGTGCTGCCACTGCGCCACCATGCGCCCCTGTGTTGCACTGTGGACAGGTAGCTCCAGTAGAAACTAATAACCAAAGGTTCCACTTAGGGGCTGGTTTAGCACACTGGACTAAATGGCTGGCTTTTCAAACAGACCGGCAGGCCAGCAGCACGGTTCAATTCCCGTATCAGCCTCCCCGATCAGGCGCCGGAATGTGGCGACTAGGGGCTTTTCACAGTAACTTCATTGAAGCCTGCTCGTGACAATAAGCGATTTTCATTTCATTCAAACATGCAACTCTTTCAAAGTGCAGAAATGAAATATATTTTGCTAATAGAAAATTAATTGCATATTTATGCACCTCATACAGACATCAGGTACCATCCAATCTGTACAAACAATGTTGAATAGATTGACGTTGCAATGATACCAAGCAAATATTGTGATCTTTCAACAGTAACTTAATAGTTGCAAAGAGAAATTGGCAATTAAAGTGTCCCCTTAACAATACTCCAATGACACGGACTACTCCAACTGTTTCCCACAGGTGCAGTATCGTCCTTGTGTTGTAAAACGTCCAACTTACAAACGTCCATCTTGAGGGATGACAAAGTCAGACATTTTTTTATCATAGAATTTACAGTGCAGAAGGAGGCTATTCGGCCCATCGAGTCTGTACCGGCTCCTGTAAAGATCACCCTACCCAAGGTTAACACCTCCACCCTAACCCCATAACACAGTAGCCCCACCCAACACTAAGGGCAATTTTGGACTCTAAAGGCAATTTATCACGGCCAATCCACCTAACCTGCACATCTTTGGACTGTGGGAGGAAACCGGAGCACCCAGAGGAAACCCACGCACACATGGGGAGGCAGACAATGACGCAAGCCGGGATCGAACCTGGGACCCGAGCTGTGAAGCATTTGTGCTATCCACAATGCTACCGTGCTGCCCAATGGTGTTAGGCTAACTGCAAATAGCATGAATGAATGTGTAGAAAACCTATGTATTATTGTTTAGCTGCTCTGGGAGTCGATGCCAATGAAAATAACCCACAGATTCTTTGCAAGTCTCACAGGTTTTTATGGATAGAAGTGGCGCGTGAGCGTTAATATTTACCAGAGGTGTGGCTAAGGTTTCCATTGTTTTGCCATGCTTGCTGCCACGATAATCAGTTGATGTGGGATGGAGAACGCCACCATGCAGAAACAAAGTGAACACCGATTCAGGGTTCACGTTCTATCCAAGAACCATTCAACGCGTTCAGAAAAAGAGAAGCCAGACGTTTTGTATTGATAACCTTTATGTTTAAGAGCAGGGAGGTTATGATGGAGCTGTGCAGAACGAGGAGTGCGTGCAGTTCTGGTCACCGCTTGATATGAAGAATGTGATTGCGCAGGAGAGGGTACAGAGCAGATTCCCCAGGATATTGCTTAAATTTCATAGAATTTACAGTGCAGAAGGAGGCCATTCGGCCAATCGAGTCTGCACCGGCCCTTTACGATTACTGTTGTCTCAGTACTTTCGTCTTTTATTTCAACTTTCCAGTACATGCAGTATTTTACTTTTACTTTCGTTATTAGAGTACCATTACTCTATCCCCATAACCAAGTAACCCCGTCCAACCTTTTTTTTTGGACACTAAGTGCAATTTAACATGTCCAATCCACCTAACCTGCACATCTTTGGACTGTGGGAGGAAAACGGAACAGCCGGAGGAAACCCACGCACACACGGGGAGAAGGTGCAGACTCCGCACAGACAGTGACCCAGTGGGGAATTGAACCTGGGACCCTGGAGCTGTGAAGCAACTGTGCTAACCACTGTGTTACCGTGCTGCCTTTGACGGCTGAGTGGGAGGTGGGGGATGGGGTAGTGGATGGTGAGTAACCAGGGGGCATTCATTTAAGGTAATGGACACGAGGTTAAATGGGGATTCGAGGAATAGCTTTTTCACCCAGAGGACGAGGGAGTCTGGAACTCATGGTCTGAAAGGGTGGTGGAGACGAGAACTCTCAAAACATTGAAATCTTGAAGAAACATTGAGATGAGCATTTGAAATGTACTAGCACCCTATCTAAAATAGAAACTTCTCGAAAAGCTCCGTAGCTCTTGTTGCATTTCTGGAGAGAGAAAAACAAATTTGAACATTTTGAGTTTTCTCCTTCGGACGAAAAAGAAGTCATATTTGATGCAAATTGAACACTTTGTGTCTCTCTCCACAGATGCTGCCATACCTGTTGCGTTTTCTCAGTACGTTCGTCTTTTATTTCAGCTTTCCAGTACATACAGTATTTTACTTTTACTTGCGAACCATCCTGCTCAATTTCTCTAATACTTTGTTTACTGTAACATTAGCTGAAAAAAACCCTTATTTATCAGACAGTTGCAAAGTGCTCATTCGCACCTAACCAGTCCTCAAAACCCAAAGAATATCACTTGCTCTCACGTTCTTCCTTTTGCCTTTTAATATTTCTGAATTTAGAAAACACTTCTGAGTTTGTGAGATACTAGTCGATGCTCAAACTATCTCTTTATCCTTCAAATTGTTTTTATTTAAACCTGCTCTGGTCTTCTGATATACACATTAATGTTAGAAATTAGGAAGTCTTGTCATCGAATTAGTTTGATCATTATGACGATTGGATATTTCACTCCGTTTCTCAATTCCGCTCTGAATTTGCTCTGAGTAACTGCGTAGATAAACGTGTTGGTGCAGCAGCTCAGGAGTTGGAGCATGAAACCAATTTCAGGTACAAAGGAGGGCAGAGAAACTGGGTAGCCAAAGTAATCCAATCGTCTCCATACAGAACATACCGTAAACACCGCCCATAACAATATGAAATTGCCTGATATAATGAATAGCACAATCATCGATTGCCGTCTATTTCCCATCTCTGGGTCCTTGGGACTGTCCCCACTACTCCGTCTCCTGAGCCTCCGACGGGCTCTGCTTGCCATTAAAATGTGTCTGACCGTCAATGCATTGAAGATTAGAATCAAAAGAAATGGAATAAAAGGATTTAAGATATGATGCAGTAATTCAACCACGGTCCAGGTGAGTGAACGGGATATGTAGACCTTCACGAGGCAAAACCAGGGACTATTTGAAAGCCAATATGCACTTGTATACATAAAATACCAGAAGGTGTTCTTCAAACAGCTGAGGAGCGTCACTGTCCCGAGCACCATAGCTGCTGTTCTCTCAGTGCAATATTTGGACTTTAGCTTCTGACAACAAATGGCTACACATCGATCAAAGGTGAAAGCGACAGTAAACCAGACAGAGCAGTCTGTGACAGCATAAAGCAGAACGGCGTGGACGTTACACACTCTGACATACAACAGAAAAGCAAATTCTGATCGATAAACAATGGGAATCTGCCTCAGTATCAGATCGAATATTATGACCAGTAAATCTGCCGCTGCCATGGCGACCAGATATCCAGTGACACATTTGGAGAGACCACATTTTCCCCGGGACAGGATCAAAATCGTCACTGCATTAACTGTAAGCAAGGGGAAAATAGGGAGCGTTTTAACGTACATCAGATGATCATAATTGATGAAAAGAAAGGCATTGTAGAATGTGCATATAAACATTTTATTTCAATAAGCTGTAAATGACGAAAAAATCGGCAGCTTGCGTTTGTACCCAGCGCTTGAATTGAGTTGGGTTTTTTTTGGGGAAACAGACCATTCGAGGTAGGAATTTTATTCCGTGACCAGCAATGAATGAACAAATAATTGATTCGACAAAATCAAATGAAACATAGTTAAAGCATGAAAATTCATTGTGAATTAATACCTAAGCAGTCATTTAGGATTTTGGAAAGCCATTTATTTACGGCCAGTGTTTGGCCTTTTAACACCTTGGAAATTCTCCAATTATCAAATAGAATTTGTCTGATTTGTAAATTAACTCAATTTAGGTGCTTTGCATCTCTAATCCTTAAAGGTCACGCTCATCAAATACCCTTTTTTAAATTATCTATCCACCTACTTGTTAAAGGATTATGAGGGCAGATGGGTCCAAACTTCTTGCTGTAAGAGGTCATTACCTGATTGTGCAACCACACAGCTGCAGCTTTGATTCAGACATGTTTGGCAGAAGAAATAATTCATTTGCATTCATTTCAAATAATTTGATTTCAAACAACTGATCATATTTACATCTTGAATATTTATGGGAACTTAACACTCGTGCATGAACCCTGTCTCACAATGTAATCATTTGAGCCACGGTATAATTCTGGTGATTCTGAGCTATACCCTCTTCCATACCCATTATTGCTTTCAGCGACAGCACCAAAGCTGAATTAGGTCGAAAGAACAGAGGGTGTAGTTATAACTTCCCTACCACCCCGTTATAGCCCAGCCACTCTGAAAATGTCCACTTTTCCATTCGCCTCCAGAATTGACATTGATCACATTTACATATAATCCGGGGGAAGATAAAAATGAGGGACTTTTCCAAGTTTCAATTTCACTGCACTAGTTGTTGAGGCGTACGGGTATTGAAGTGCCGAGCTGGGAAGGTGAAATTATCTTGCAGAAAAGAATCATAAACGATGCTTAACGACTGTGATTGTCAGACAGTCGATTTTCTGATTGATGATGGGCATTTTGTCAAGGTATTAAGGACAGCGACACAATATCTCAGAGTTCACGTTCTCATTCAACAACTGTAAGCAACTGTCAAGGTCATGAACAAACCAATTAATGGAAGTTAAAACCTACAATGCACTGATTTCTAAACATCATCATAAGCTGCAGTTCAACCACAGAATTCCCTTGTATCCGTAAAGAAAAAGCGAGTGCTTCCTGAGGAAGATGTAAGAACATAAGAACTAGCAGCAGGAGTAAACCATCTGGCCCCTCGAGCCTGCGCCGCCATTCAATGAGACCATGGCTGATCTATTGTGGACTCAGCTCTATCTTTATCTTTCAAACATTTAATAAAGGAGCCTCAACTGCTTCACTGGGCAAGGAATTCCATAGATTCACAACCCTTTGGGTGAAGAGGTTCCTCCTAAACTCAGTCCTAAATCTACTTCCCCTTATTTTGAGGCTATGCCCCCTCGTTCTGCTTTCACCGGCCAGGGGAAACAACCTGCCCACATCTATCCTATCTATTCCCTTCATAATTTTATATAGTTCCTATAAGATCCCTCCCCCCCCCCCCATCCTTCTAAATTCCAACGAATACAATCCCAGTCTACTCGTAATCCAACCTCATCAGCTCTGGATTAACCTAGCGAATCTCCTCTGCACGCCCTCCAGTGCCAGTACGTCCTTTCTCAGGTAAGGGGAACAAAACTGAACACAATACTCCAGGTGTGGCCTCACTAACACCTTATACATTGGCAGCAGGGCCTCCCTAGTCTAAATCTCCATCCCTCGAGCAATGAAGGACAAAATTCCATTTGCCTTCTTAATCACCTGTAAACCAACTTTTTGCGACTCATGCACTAGCACACCCAGGTCTCACTGCACAACAGCATGTTTTAATATTTTATCATTTAAATAATAATCCCTTTTAATAATAATATAATAATAATAGAAAGTCTGGAAGTGCTGAAATCGTGCAAGGAATTAGCCAAATATAACCTGCAGACTAAAAGGGTAACAACTTCTCATCCCGTTTCTCTGGCTCAGTATTTACAGAGAATATATCACATTATCTCTCATTGCAATGTACCAGTAACAAGCCTTGGACTGCAGTTTAAAATAAGCTTGATATCGAAATAGATTGTTTCCACTCAATTAGTAACTATCATCAATGGCGAAGCAATATTTATTTGTTGCCAATGAACACAAATGCTTATTATTGGTCCAGTAAGAAGTCTTACAACACCAGGTTAAAGTCCAACAGGTTTGTTTCAAACGCTAGCTTTCGGAGCGCAGCTCCTTCCTCCATTCACCTGAGGAAGGAGCAGTGCTCCGAAAGCTAGTGATTTGAAACAAACCTGTTGGACTTGAACCTGGTGTTGTAAGGCTTCTTACTGGGCTCACCCCAGTCCAATGCCGGCATCTCCATATTATTGGTCCATGGGGCGCTATCGAATGCTCACAAAACGCAAAAATAGAAAGAGAGATAGTAAGAAAGCGGGTGAGATCGACAGAAAGTGAGAATGAATGTGGGAAAGAAGGACAGAGAAAGAAAGAGAGAAAAGAGCAGAGAAGAAGGAAGGAAGGACAAAATCGTATATTTCCCATGGTACACAGACTGTGCATCCAACTGGATATCATAGACAAGGATACAAGTTGAGTTGCCAGTATTTTATCTGATGAAAAATTATAAAATAAAGAGCTAGGTTCTGCAATAAGATACCATATATTTTAATACTCAAGTGCTTGAATAACTGGCCCTGACTGGTAACTTACCAGGGACACCAACCACAGCTAAAATCGGATAGTAAATCTTCTGTATGTCATAAAATGCCCATAATATCTTGAGTTTTAGCAGAAATCCAAGAGACATGTTTTCTTTTCACTCTATTCCACGAATCCGGAATGTGATGTTCTGTTTGGATGCCGGGAGCAATTCTCCATTTGGCACATGAGGAAAATGTCCTTTTATTTATTGGAGAGGCAATCTAACAGGTCAGTAAATCGGGTCCCAAGCTGGCTTGGCTTACTTACAGTCACTGAACAAACAGGTGACGTCAAACAAGTTCCACTCAATGACTTTCTCAACATTTGAGTTTGCAATCAGGAAATGACCCGAGGGACAATCTGCACGCTGCGCCTGCATTCATTCACACAAAGTTCTCCAATCCCAATAAACATTCCACAGAATTCAACATTTCCTTAACAATACTATAGGACGAACTATCAATATAAAAGTCTATCAAGACTGCCCACTCCTTAAGAAGCACAAATCATAAAACAGCTTCAATAAAGTAACAGAACGGGGACTGATTCATTTGAGCGACAATGTTATTCCCAACATACAACACTCCCTGCAATCCCTGCAGTGCAGTTTCCCCAGATGGTGCTTGGCCTGCCAGATGAATATCGGTTTATCTCCCCTCTTTTTAGATTCGAAATTATAACTTCCACTTTATTTTGCTTTTGCTTGAGAAATTCACAACCTGTTCCTTTCCTCTGCGCCCTCTATTCCATCAATGAAATTGACCAACAGAAACTGTTCTACAAAAGAACACAGCAGTCAGGATGTTATTTGAAATCTATATGTAGTCATGTTGTGGAGCAGGCAACATTGCATCAATCGCAGTTCTCAGTTAAGTGCAGTGATCTAGACATCTGTTATCATCTTCGGATTGAATATTCTGGACTCAAAATTTGAATTGAACAACATCAGATTGTGAACATCTTGACCACCCCCACACACACACCTTTGTGCTTTGTCTTTATGTTCCATTGTCTTACCCCAACAGAACCCCACTCATCCCCCGAGGGCCACCTGTCCCTTGTTGTTCAGCTTTGCTCCCACTCTCTGGCCTTTGCTCGCCCAGTACACTCTACTCTCTTCCCACTGTGCCACTATTAACAGTCTTCAGTCCTTCAAGGCATCAGTAACACCCCATTTGTCCAATGTCCACGGCCTCTTTCTCAATCCCTCCTCAGCTCGAACATCCCTGACCTTCCATTCTGTCTCTCTTTCCTCTCAAATTAGAGAATTCTTAACGCGACTCTCCCTTTTCAGTTCTGCAGAAGGGCCACATGGACTCGAAAGGCTGGCTGCGATTCTCCGACAGTCGGGATACTCCTTTGCCCCTGGCAGTGTATCCCGCCCACGGGATTGCCTGTGACATGGGGAGGCATCAATGGGAAATCCCATTGACAAGTGGCAGAAAGATAAATTCCCACCACCAGCGAATGGCGCGCAGCTGAGAAAGCCGTGGCTGGGGGAACGGAGAATCCCCTAGATTTCCATCTCAATGTCGCAGCTGTTTTCCATATTGGGCAGCGATGGTCTCAACAAAGACCACTCGTTTTTCTCAAATTTCTAATCATTGTCTGGTTGCATATTTTGAACAGGCTGCTTTCTCTGCCTCTTATGCACTTATTGCATTCTGTTTACCGAATTATCTCCCTGAGCAGCCAAAATTTCCTTTTCACCCTCTGCTAATTCATTGATTTCACTGGCCTTGAGAATCGGTTCTTTATTCCCATATATATCTGTAACTTGACATCTTCATTCAGCAGATCCAATTGGAGCAGAGAATAGAACAATTAAATTCAATCTGCCGACAATATTCTGAAAATAGCGACTGGTCTAAAGCTGTTTCCTTTACCTGGTTCCCATTGTAAAGTGTTGCAACAATTTGGGATTGGGAATGTCTAGGTACACCACCCACACTGACTCTTGCTTATTGGCAGCTCGATTATTTTGTACAGCACTACATGTTGTGTCTTCCCTCATAGAGGTAGCAGTGTGCGAAAACTATCCCAAGGCCAGGTTTCATGGAAACTCAAGTTTATTAAGACAGCTAGAATAGCCACAGATATGGTGAACACTGCCTGAGCCCCATACGGGGGCCTTGCTCGAATGCCACTCCAGGTCTGGTCTTCTAGATTGAAGTTCCTAAAGAATACTTCCTATTGGGTAAGCATCCGTCCGCTCAATAAGGGAACTCATATTCTACGAAGCCCACGGGGAAGTCTGACAATCATCACTGTGGCCTTCGTGGTCATTATGACATCCTCCCCCTACCTCGTCAAGTCCGTTCCATCATCAATGCTTTCACGGCGTGGTTGCCTCCTCCATCTCTTCAAACTCGGCATCAAGTCTGTGGCAGATGGAGTCGGATCGGAAGGGGTGAAGTGGATCGGCGATCTTCACTTCCGCAGGGAGCACCTCAGGGTTACGGATGTTGGAGTTGCCATGGTATTCACAGTCGAGGAAACCATAAGACATTGGAGCATGATCAGGCCATTTGGTCCATCGAGCTTTCTCTGCTATTCAATAATGGCTGATATGTTTCTCATCCCCATTCTCCTGCCTTCTCCCCATAACCTCTGATCCCCTAATTAATCAAAAACCTATCTATCTCTGTCTTAAAGACACTCAGTGATTTGGTCTCTGCAGCCTTTTGCAGCAAAGAGTTCCACAGATTCACCACCCTCTGGTTGAAGAAATTCCTCCTCATCTCAATTTTAAAAGAATCATAGGGCTGGGTCTGTGCCCTCGGATTTTACTTTGTCCTACCAGTGGCAACATTCTCTCCATGTCCACTCTATCCAGGCCACGCAGTATCCTGGAAGTTTCAATACTAATCCCTCCCATCCCTCTAAACTCCAACGAGTACAGAACCAGAGTCCTCATCCGTTCCTCATACGACACGTTCTTCATTCCAGGGATCATTCTTGTGAACCTCCTCTGAACCCTTTCCAAGGCCAGCGCATTCGTCCTTATATATGCTACCCAAAACTGCTCACAATACTCCAAGTAGGGCCTGAGCAGAGCCATAAATAGCATCAGAAGTACATCCCTGCTTTTCTTTTCCAACCCTCTAGACATATTGTATTCATTGCTTTTTATTCCTAACTACCGCCTACCTAACTGGAACCTCCAATTCCTTGGCCTCCATTTTGAACCAAGCCCTAACAATTGGCGGAGATGGGAATAGGATCCTCTACTGCTGTTAGCCCTGTGCCAGGGACCCCTTTGGGGTCTCAGGTGGACTCTTAATGGGGCAGGCACCCTACCTCTGAGGTGATCCAGGTGCCTTTTTAGAACTTTGTCTTGGGATTTCACTATGTAGATTACAGGCTACGTTCGTTTTCTGATGTCATTCCGAGGACCCAGCTGGCGCCATCTCTGAAATTCCGGAGACAGATTGTGTCACCACCCCTAAACACCCTCTCAGATCTTACTGCTTTGCGATTTTTAATTTGATTTGATTTTCCTGTTGCGACTCCACCGTCCCTGCCTAAACTGGAAACAACAATCACAGCCTCGTGCATAGACATGGTCCCAGCAAAGAACTGCCAGGGTGACTCCTGTCATGTTGTGGGGAGTAGTTCTGGAATCAAATAGGAACAGTGCCAAACTTGTTTCTCACGATACACCCAGATACAAGGTTTGAAGGTCTGCCTTTCAACTAGCGCCCAAAGCATTGGACGGCGGATGATATGGCGTTTTCCTAATGTGCTTGATGCCATTTTGATTTCACCAATAAAATTAAATTAAAAAATTAAAAATTACTTATTGTCACAAGTAGGCTACAAATGAAGTTACTGTGAAAAGCCCCTAGTCGCCACATTCCTGCGCCTGTTCGGGGAGGCTAGCCTGCCTTGTTCTGCTTTCAAAGCCAGCGATTTAGCCCTGTGCTAAACAGCCCCCCGGTTCAGAATATTTGTTCTTCATACCACCACGACCATTCCTACTGTGTTCTGAGATATAGCCAATCCACTACCCTCCATACCTGGGGCTGGATTCCCCGCAGCTCAGCACCAAAATCGCGATTGGCGTGGGGGCCGGAGAATCACCCGCAAGCAGATTACGTAGCAGGGCTTGGGGGCCAATAGCAGAGCCTCCCCCCCCCCCCCCACCCCTCCTATTGATTTTTGGGCAAAACTGGCCGAGTTCCCGACGGCGTGGTTCTAACCATGTATCGCTGGTCGAGAAACTTGGGTGGCAGCGGTAGACTCAGTCCGCAGCTGCACTGCAGGGGGGATCATGCGCCGGAGGGAGTGGTGGGGGACTCACCGGCAGCTCGGGCAGTGATTGGCCAGCTCGGATCCGCGTGCGAGGGCCATCTGGGGTGGGGGGGGGTGCTACATTGTCGATGTTGGTCCGCGGTCTGAGTCCGCAATGGCGCACAGCAGGGCCGCTGCAGCCCACCGCCGTACACAGACGCCGACTCCCCACCATACTTGCGGGAGCCATTTCCTAAGCCAGATCTATGAGAAGCTGCCCGGGGGGCTGCTCGCCCCCTGCAGGTAGGAGAACCGCTCTTGACTTTGTTGAGGAAAGCCAAGAGTGAAACGTCAGCGTTTTTACGCCGGTATGGGAACGTAGGCCCATTTTTGGAGAATCCAGCCCCTGATGTCCCAAAGCCTTTCCACCATTTACTTGCCTGCATACACCTGAACAGTTTCAATGACATTGGCACCGTCCTGGAAAAGGCAGACCTTATGACTGACACCCTCCCTGAAACGATCACTCACACAATCAGCGATGCAACATGGCTGCATTGTGCACGAGATCAAACATGCCGTGCTGAAACGTGCCAATGCACAATGATACTCATGGGCGATCCCGATCTACATATTGACTGGAAAAGTCAAATTGGGAAAGATGGTCTGGATGAAGAGCTCATATTATGTTTTCTCGACAATTTCGGAGAACAGAATGTCCTGGGAAAAAAGTCCAAGAGCAGTCTCTACCAGGCCTGGTATTGTGCAACAAATTAGGGTTAATTGATGATCTCATGGCAGGGGCACCACTCCGCACCAGTGAACATTATAGGATTGAAATCTGCATTCGCTTTGAGGGAGGGAGAAGTGGGTCCAAGGCTATGTTTTTTTCAATTTAAATAAGGATATTTATGAGGGAAAGGAAAGCAGAGTTTTTTTGTGTTTCTTAAAAATAAATTTAGAGTATCCAATGCATTTTTTCCAATTAAGAGGCAATTTAGCGTGGCCAATCCACCTACCCTGCGTATCTTTGGGTTGTGGGGGCGAAACCCACGCAAACACGGGGAAAATGTGCAAACTGCACACCGACAGTGACCCCGATCCAGGATCGAACCTGGGACCTCGACACCGTGAGGCAGCACATGGAACATACAGTGCAGAAGGAGGCCATTCGGCCCATCGAGTCTGCACCGACCCGTTTAAGCTCTCACTTCCACCCTATCCCCGTAACCCAATAACCCCTCCTAACCTTTTTATTGACTCTAAGAGCAATTTTGCATTGCCAATCCACATAACCTGCACGTTTTTCAACTGTGGGAGTATACCGGAGTACCCGGTGGAAACTCACACAGACACGGGGAGAACGTCCAGACTCCACACAGACAGTGATCCAGCATTGAACCTGGGAACCCTAGTGCTGTGAAGCCACAGTGCTAGCCACTTGTGCTATCGTGCTGCCCTATGAAAGCAGAATTTGCGAAAGTGATTTCGCAAATTATATTCGGTGATAGGTCAAAGAGATGTAGCGGCAGATATTTAAGGGGATATGTCAGGAGGCACAGACCATATGCATTATAATGAGTAAGAAAAAGTCCAGGAGATGGACACATCATCCGTGATCAACTATAAAGGTTAAAGATAGTGTCAAACCTAAAGCAAAGGTATATAACCCAGCAAAGACAGGTGGAATGTCAAACGATTGGACAGAATAAAAGGAAGAACAAATGGTGACTTAAGATTAACACAGAGAGGATAATTATTGTGCGAGCAAAAGCTAGCCATAAGTACATAACCATACTAGGAGTTTCCATAAAAATTTTTGAAAATATAAAGTGAGCGTTTCTCCAATAAAAAGTGAATCGGGAGAATTGTTAATGGGAACAAGAAGATGGCAGGTGAATTGAACAGGTACCTTGCATCAATCTTCACTGTAGAGGATACAAGCAGCACAGCAGAAGCAGTTACAATTCAGCCAATGGAAGCAATGGAGGAACGCAGGAAAAGTACAATCACCAGGCAAGTGAGGCTGATGGGGTGACGTTTCTGGAACTGCAGATTGCCAAATGTTCGGGTCCCGATGGAATTCATCCTCGGGTGTTGAAACAAATGGCTGATGATTTAAGTGGTGCATTAGTTTTAATTTCCCAAATCTATCTATTTTCTGGACATGTCCCATCAGCTTGGAAGATTGCAAATGGAGCGCCAGTATTGAAAAAGGAGGGAAGACAAAGTGGAAAATTACCATCCAGTTAGCTTAACATCTGTCACAGGGAAAATGTTAGGAGGTATTATTAAAGGAGATATACTAGACGTCCAGGGTATTCAGGAAAATTCAACATGGTTTGGTGAAATCGTTCATAACCAACTTATTTTAGTTACATTTGAAAAATAAATTTAGAGTACCCAATTCATTTTTTTTCAATTAAGGGGCAATTTAACGTGGCCAATCCACCTACCCTGCACACCTTTGGGTTGAACATAGAAAATTACAGCGCAGTACGAGCCCTTCGGCCCTCGATGTTGCGCCGACCTATGAAATCATCTGAAGCCTATCTGACCTTCACAATTTCATTTTCATCCATATGTCTATCCAGTGACCACTTAAATGCCCTTAAACGTGGCGAGTCTACTACTGTTGCAGGCAGGGGGTTCCAAACCCCTACTACTCTCTGAGTAAATAAACTGCCTCTGACATCTGTCCTATATCTACCACCCCTCAATTTAATGTTATGTCCCCTCGTGTTGGTCATCACCATCCGAGGAAAAAGACTCTCACTGTCCACCCCATCTAACCCTCTGACTATCTTATATGTCTCTATTAAGTCACCTGTCAGCCTTCTCCTCTCTAACGAAAACAACCTCAAGTCCCTGAGCCTTTCCTCGTTAGACCTTCCCTCCATACCAGGCAACATCCTAGTAAATCTCCTCTGAACCCTTTCCAAAGCTTCCACATCCTTCCTGTAATGTGGTGACCAGAACTGCAGGCAGTACTCCAGGTGCGGCCGCATCAGAGTTTTGTACAGTTGCAGCATGACCTCTTGGCTCCGAAACTCAATCCCCCTACTGATAAAGGCTAGCACACCATATGCCTTCTTAACAGCCCTATTAACCTGGGTGGCAACTTTCAGGGATTTATGTACCTGGATGCCGAGCTATCTCTGTCCATCTACACTACCAAGAATCTTGCCAGTAGCCCAGTACTCTGCATTCCTGTTACTCCTTCCAAATTGAACCACCTCACACTTTTCCGCATTAAACTCCATCTGCCACCTCTCAGCCCAGCTCTGCAGCTTATCTATGTCCCTCTGTAACCTATAAGAAACTGCAGCACTATCCACAACTCCAGCGACCTTTGTGTCTTCTGCAAATTTACTATCCCATCTTTCTACACCCTCTTCCAGGTCATTTATAAAAATGACAAACAGCAGTGGCCCCAAAACAGATTCTTGCGGTACACCACTAGTAACTGAACTCCAGGATGAACATTTGCCATCAACCACCAACCTTTGCCTTCTATCAGCGAGCCAATTACTGATCCAAACCGCTAAATCACATTCAATCCCATACTTCCGTATTTTCTGCAATAGCCTACCGTGGGGAACCTTACCAAACGCCTAGCTGAAATCTATATACACCACATCAACCGCTTTACCCTCATCCACCTGTTTGGTCACCTTCTGAAAAAACTCAATAAGGTTTGTGAGGCATGGCCTACCCTTCACAAAACCGTTGACTATCGCTAATCAACTTGTTCTTTTCAAGATGATGAGACACCCTATCTAGAAATAGAAATAGAACAGTACAGCACAGAACAGACCCTTCGGCCCTCGATGTTGTGCCGAGCAATGATCACCCTACTCAAACCCACGTATCCACCCTATACCCGTAACCCAATCAACTTACTGAACTTAATCAACTTAACCATACTTTTTAGGACACTACGGGCAATTTAGCATGGCCAATCCACCTAACCCGCACATCTTTGGACTGTGGGAGGAAACCGGTGCACCCGGAGGAAACCCACGCACACACGGGGAGGACGTGCAGACTCCGCACAGACAGTGACCCAAGCCGGGAATCGAACCTGGGACCCTGGAGCTGTGAAGCATTTACGCTAACCACCATGCTACCGTGCTGCCCTAAGTCTCTTATAACATTTTCCAACATTTTACCCACAACCGAAGTAAGGCTCACAGGTCTATAATTACCAGGATTGTCTCTACTCCCCTTCTTGAACAAGGGGACAACATTTGCTATCCGCCAGTCTTCCGGCACTAATCCTGGCAACAAAGACAACATAAAGATCAAGGACAAAGGCTCTGCAATCTCCTCCCTGGCTTCCCAGAGAATCCTAGGATAAATCCCATCTGGCCCAGAGGACTAATCTATTTTTACACTTTCCAAAATTGCTAACACCTCCTCCTTGTGAACCTCAATCCCATCTAGCCTGGTCGACTGTACCTGAGTATTTTCCTCACAACATTGTCTTTCTCCAGTGTAAACACTGACGAAAAATATCCATTTAACGCTTTCCCTATCTCCTCTGATTCCACACACAACTTTCACTACTATCCTTGATTGGCCCTAATCTTACTCTAGTCATTCTTTTGTTCCTGATATACCTATAGAAAGCCTTAGGGTTTTCCTTGATCCTATCCGCCAATGACTTTTCCTGTCCTCTCCTCGCTCTTCTTAACTCTCCCATTCGGTCCTTCCTGGCTAACTTGTAACTCTCAAGTGCCCGAACTGAGCCTTCATGCCTCATCCTAACATAAGCCTTCTTTTTCCTCTTGGCAAGTGCTTCAACTTCCTTAGTAAACCACGGTTCCCTTGCTCGACAATTTCCTCCCTGCCTGACAGGTACATACTTATCAAGGACACGCAGTAGCTCTTTCTTGAAATAGCTCCACATTTCGATTGTACCCATCCCCTGCAGTTTCCTTCCCCATCCTGTACATCCTACATCTTGCCGAATAGCATCATAATTGCCTTTCCCCCAGCTATAATTCTTGCCTTGCGGTATATACCTATCCCTGCCCATCGCTAAAGTAAACATAACCGAATTGTGATCACTATCACCAAAGTGCTCACCTACATCTAAATCTAACACCTGGCCGGGTTCATTACCCAGTACCAAATCCAATGTGGCATCGCCCCTTGTTGGCCTGTCTACATACTGTGTCAGAAAACCCTCCTGCACACACTACACAAAAACGGACCCATCTATAGTACTCGAACTATAGGATTTCCAGTCAATGTTTGGAAAGTTAAAGTTCCCCATAACAACTACCCTGCTACTCTCGCTCCTGTCGAGAATCATCTTTGCTATCCTATCCTCTACATCTCTGGAACTATTCGGAGGTCTATAGACAACTCCCAACAGGGTGACCTCTCCTCTCCTGTTCCTAACCTCGGTTCATACTACCTCAGTAGACGAGTCCTCAAAAGTGCTTTCTGCCGCCGTAATCCTTTCCTTGATTAACAATGCCACACCCCCCCGCCTCTTTTACCATCTTCACTGTTCTTACAGAAACATGTAAATCCTGGAACCTGCTAAAACCATTCCTGTCCCTGCTCTACCCATGTCTCCGAAATCGCCACATCATCGAGGGGGCAAAACCCAGGCGAACACGGGGAGAATATACAAATTCCACACGGAGAGTGACCCAGAGCCGGGATCGAACCTGGGACCTCGGTGCCGTGAGGCAGCAATGCGCCACCATGCTGCACTTTATTTCAGTTACTTGAGGAAGCAACTGCATAAAGGGTGGACACTCTGGCCTTAGATTTCCAGAAGTACTTTGAGAAAATGCCATGTCAAAGATTATTGTGGAAAATTAAAGCTCTTGATAGAGTGGGTAACAGATCAGATTGATAGAAGGTCAGATGCCTAACCGGAAGCACAGAGTTGACTTAATGGGTCATTTTTAGATTGGAAAGATCAAATGGTGATCAGGGCAGGGATGTCTAATGAGAAAAGGTTGGACAGACCAGGCTTGTATCTTTTGGATGTTAAAGGACTTGATTGAAACTTCTAAGACCCCGTGTGGTCATGATAGGGTGGACCGGGAGAGGATGTTTCCACTTGTGGGAGAATATAGAACTAGGGGTGACTTAAAAACAAGGGGTCACCCTTTTAATCAAAGGCTGTGGATAGACCGAGAATGGAGGGATTGGGTAGTTTACTGCTGTCACAATCAGAAATGGTGACATTTGTGACTTTGATAAAAAGGAGAGCTATTGTGTTCCCGTGTCAAATGGATCCCAGTTTGAAGATATTCAAACACGCAACTCCTGGAAAATTGGCATAAACTTCAGAGGTACAAAAAGGTCTATTGGCGTCGGAGAGGAATTGGTGGGTGGCGGGGTTACAGTTTCTGTGAGAATTTACAAGGACAGAAGGATTAAATGTTGCTTAATTTTTGAAGACGTATGATATGGCAGATTTGAAAGAAAACAGAATAAAACCTGAGGGAAGGGTAATCTTAATGACAAAGAAATCTATGAGTTCTTTACACTCGCGATTAATGGTGGAGTAAAGGAAAACGGAAAGATTAGCTTTGGAAAACAGAAGCTGAGGTGATTTTCCAAGGTGGTCCTAGGATATGAAGACGTTGGTCAGACGACAGCAGAATCTCGTATGTATCAAGTGTTTCAGCAAGACCTGGCGGGAGTTGTCTAAACCAGTTTTCCGTCATATTCTATTCAACTCTTGTGATTATTGAAGAAAGAGAGGATGGACAATGGAGAGATTGGAAATTAAGAGCGACGAAAATAATTTCTTGAGAAGGAGCCCATCTGGGTCAGCGAGCACGGGGCAAAGAATGTACAAAGCTGGCTGCTTGTAATGGAATGGACTGCACAATTCTTTATAACCTCAGGGTCATAAAAGGTAGAGTGTGAGGCCATAATCTGGACGTGCACTGAAACAACCCAGGCTGGGGATAATAAAGTGGATGACTGTTTCACCAACAGGTGAGCTGAATAAGGAGGTTTGATATTGTTGAAAATAGTATCATGAAGGCCTTCAAAACCTTGACCCTAATCGAAGGTATGGTAATTATCAGGTTAAATCACCACAAGTTACTTCTCCCCCTCAAAGGGGAAAGCAGCCTATTGCCGTCTCAGACTCTGGTGAATTACATTCACATTTACCCCTTTTATGGAGCAAAGCTATCTCAGATTTCTTATGCGCCAGGGTTTAGAGAACCCCAGAGTGTATCATAGAGTTCACCTGACCCACAACTTTGAATAGATTGTGGTATGGGAAGCCCACGGCACACTCTACAGGTGTGGCACAGCAGAGATGAAAAATTATTTTTTAATGCAAAACAATGTTTATTCTATGAATTCAAGTTAACTTTTTTAAAACGTACAGTGAACATCTTAGTAACCATCAATTCAAATACAACCCCCAAAGAGTACAACACTAAGTAATCCTTAATAACTTCCCAAACAACTACCAGAAGACAAAAGGAACAACTTTTAACAGAAGCACATTAGCTTTACATTCACTACTGACAACATTTATAATTCTGAATTCACCAAATGATCAAGAGATAGTCTTTTCATGGCAGAGAGATCAACAGTACACCTGCTCTGTCTGGCTTCAGCTCCAACACTGAAAATGAAACTGAAACACACCCTGCAGCAAACAGCCTAAAACGAAAGTAAAAAGCTGACAGACAGCCCAGCTCTACCCACACTCTGACATCGCTGATAAACCACCATTTCTTAAAGGTACATTTCTTAACACCCATTTCTTAAAGGTAATGTGACATGACAGATTGCAACTGTATTCCTCAACGTTTTGAAGAATGAGAGGAGATCTTATTGAAGTGCCCAAATGCATAAAACGCCAAAACCTGGGGACACCGTTGCAGAATAAGGGGCAGGCCATTTACCGCCGAGATGAGGAGGAATTTCTTCCGTCAGATGCTGGTGAATCTTTGGAATGCTGTACCCCAGAAAGCTGCAGAAGGTCAGTCACTGAGCATGTCAAAGGAGAGGGCAATAGACTTTTACAGACCAATGACATTAACAGGGTGAAATGAAATGAAAATGAAATGAAAATCACTTATTGTCACTAGTAGGCTTCAATGAAGTTACTGTGAAAAGCCCCTAGTCGCCACATTCCGGCGCCTGTCTGGGGAGGCTGTTAAGGGAATTGAACCATGCTGCTGACCTGCCTTGGTCTGCTTTCAAAGCCAGCGATTTAGCCCTGTGTGGGTATACGACGTTGGAACAGAAGGCCAACCATAATGTATTCAAATAGCGGTGCAATCTCGAGGGCGCGAATGGCCTACTTCTGCTTCTGTATTCCAGTGTACCTATTCATGATTAAAACTGAGTTGGGATAACATATGATTCCAAGGTTATGAATGTAAGTGCTGGGTCATTACGTGGGGAAAAAATCTCGTCCGATCGGTGGATTGGCCATTCTAAATTGCCCTTTAATGTCCAGAGATTGGGCAGGGTTTCCGGTGGAGTATTGGGCCCAGGTAGGGTGCTCTTTGAGGGGGTAGGCGGGGACTCGATGGGCCGAATGGCCTCTTTATGCACTGGAGGACTTCTTTGGGTTCAATGGAATGAAGTTCAGAATGGGGAATGAAGACAATTTACTCAATCATCCCAAAATGCAATAGAAGGTCATTTATGCTCAGACAAAGTTGCATATCAGACACTTCACCTGATAATCATGAACAGTGGAGGAGTTGAGACACGTCGCAATGTGTTGTGGCCGAGAGTTGCCACGGTGCACGTTAAAGACTATTCTTGAGCGAGGATTTGTAAGGGGCCAAGGATAGACCGTCAGCAGGTACCAGAAAGAGGTGTGAAAGAGGGAAGAAAATATACATCGCCTCCAACGCTCTCCAAGTGGCACTATTGATTACCAAATATCCCAGTTACTCTACTAAACTACATTAACTTCTCCACGACATATATTGGACTGTTGAGCCAATAACTTACCAATTATGACTTCTACGTTTCCTAAATTATAAAATGGCTTTAACAATGATACAAAATGATCAGAGGGTTAGATAGGGTGGACAGCGAGAGCCTTCTCCCGCGGATGGAGGTGGCTAGCACGAGGGGACATAGCCTTAAATTGAGGGGTAATAGATATAGGACAGAGGTCAGAGGTGGGTTTTTTACGCAAAGAGTGGTGAGGCCGTGGAATGCCCTACCTGCAACAGTAGTGAACTCGCCAACATTGAGGGCATTTAAAAATTTATTGGATAAGCATATGGATGATAAGGGCATAGTGTAGGTTAGATGGCCTTTAGTTTTTTTTTCCATGTCGGTGCAACATCGAGGGCCGAAGGGCCTGTACTGCGCTGTATCGTTCTATGTTCTATGTTCTATGATCCTGTACAATCTGCAGCTCCAAATCGAGATATATTATTACAAGATTATCTAAACATTGCTCACACGCTCCTTTTAGGGGCCACGAGTTCAAGGTGAGAGGGGAAAAGTTTCAGGGAGATTTGCGTGGAAAGTTCTTTACGTAGAGGGTGGTGGGTGCCTGGTTCGCATTGCCAGCGGAGGTGATAGAGGCAGGCGCGATAGCGTCATTTAAGATGTATCTAGACATATACATGAATGGGCAGGGAGCAGAGGGATACTTTTTCTTAGAAAATAGGCAACCGTTTTAGATCAAGAATCTGGATCGGCGCAAGCTTGGAGGGCCCAAGGACCTCTTCCTGTGCTGTAATTTTTCTTTGTTCTCTTCTTTGTCCTTTTAATATCTTGAGGTGTGTGAGCCAACTTTTGTGGCGCTTTTGCGTCCACAGTATCATCATTTCCTCCAAAATCATCAATTTATTTCTATCAAATCTTGTCAATTCCTCGCCTTAATAAAATTTAGATTGCTATCTAGCGATGAAGGGTCTCCCATTACTGATGATACAAAGAAAGTGCTTTCTAAGTTTGAAATTCATGATTGTCATTTAAATATCAGTTTACACCGGATCTTGAAGTCGTGCTCGGTGCAAGGCAGGTTCGATTCCCAGCTAGGTCACTGTCTGTGCGGAGTCTGCACGTCCTCCCCGTGTGTGCGTGGGTTTCCTCTGGGTGCTCCGGTTTCCTCCCAGAGTCCAAAGATGTGCGGATTAGGTGGATTGGCCATGCTAAATTGCCCGTAGTGTCCTAAAAAAAGTAAGGTTAAGGAGGGGGTTGTTGGGTTACGGGTATAGGGTGGATACGTGGGTTTGAGTCGGGTGATCATTGCTCGGCACAACATCGAGGGCCGAAGGGCCTGTTCTGTGCTGTACTGTTCAAAAATAATAATAATAAATGCAACAGAGAATAATATATAAGTGATTTGACTGCATGTTTAAAGGGCAGAAGGAATCCAGTTGATTCACCTTCTCTGCATCGACCCCCAAATCAGCAATTCACTTGGTGCCACTCCTCATTCTTCACCCCATAACCCCACACACACAACGTTCTCTTTTCTCGTCGAGGAACGATCGAGGTCTGTCGTTCACTTGTGGGAACAATCGAGTAGTTAGGCAAGAAAACGCTCACGTCCCCCTTCCAAATTTGCTGGCCAGGTTATGTTAAAATTGCATGTGAGATTTCAGAATGCTTCCACAAATGGATTCGAGTACCTGGACAAATTGTGCTCAATCAACGACCACGTGCTTAATATTGTTGAAACTGAAATTGGAAAATTACAGTGTCGACTCGATTTATTCATCATCCCTGAACATCAAGCATGGCGTGTTGAACAACCTTCAGTTTTGGGCGATGTTCAGTTTTTCATATGACTCGTATGGTAGTTATTAACAGCGATTCAAAACAAGGAAAATACAGAGCAGTTCTCAACGAACGATAGAATTTTAATATATACAGTACAAATTCAAGAAGCAACTAATTTCTTTCTTTCTCTCTCTCTTTCTCTCTTTCTCTCTCTCGCTCTCTCTCTCTCTTTCTCTCTTTCTTTCTCTCTTTCTCTTTCTTTCTTTCTTCCTTCTTTCTCTCTTTCTTTCTTTCTCTCTTTTCTCTCTCTCGTTCTCTCTTTCTCTCTCTCTCTCGCTCACTTTCTCTCTCGCTTTCTTTCTCTCTCTCTTTCTCTCTTTCTTCCTTCTTTCTCTTTCTTTCATTCTTTTTTCTTTCTCTCTTTATTTCCTACTTTATTTCTCTCTCTCTCTCTGTTTGGTTTCTGATTGCAATTAAGTCGAGGCAGCTTGGGATATGATTTTGCAGCTGGTTGAATCCGCTCTCCTATAATTGGGACGAATCTTGCACATGTATCAGTGAGAATCGTTCGCAACGTCATGGAGACATTTTGAACCATTTGCTTTCAGGGAAGTGAGGATAATGTCGCTCAACTTTTTGACCAAGCTCAAGATTCTCTGGGCAATTGCCGATATTCAGAAGATTTACTTTCCCGTCTTAGCTGCATTTGGTGTTCCGGGTATGTAATGACCTACAGCAATTGGATCAATAATCTCAAATTAACAATACGTCTTATTTTAGGTTGCGTGTGTAGTTCTTTCTTTAATTATGTTTCTCATATCGCAACAGTCAGCACAGTTCGAGACAAAAACTTCTTTCTGCCTTTGTTTATTTACTGCTCTCTCGCTCTTTCCTTCCATCCTTTATTTCATTTTCAGTCTCTCTTTCTTCCTTGCTTTCTGGCAGAGCAGAATGAGAGCTGAATTGATAGATAGTGACATAGATCGATACAGATGGACAGACAGATGGATGAATGGATGGACAGATGAATGAATGGAGCGACGGACGGGCAGTTCTATGGAGATAGACAATTCGGATGGGTGGATAGGTATATGATATATAGGATTATATATATGTCCTATTTTGGTTTATCCAATCAACATATGCTCCTATGTTCATTGGCCGCTGGACACACCTGTTCACAGAAGACTTTTTTAAAAATTGAGAACACCCAATTAACCCTCCCCAGTAAAGCGTCAATCTAGCCAAATCCACCTCGCTTGCACATTTTTATGCTGTGGGGACGAAACCCACGCAAACATGGGGAGAATATGCAAACTCCACATCGACAGTGACCCAAAGTTGGGATCGAACCTGGGACTGCAGCGCCGTGAGGCTGGAGGGCTAACCCACTGCGCCACCGTGCTGCCTGCGCGCAGAAGACTTAAAGCGGCTTTATGTATATTCTGTTCGAAAAAGGGGTCGAACATTGGAGCGTGAAATACCTATTCAATAACCTCGGACATGATAAACTATTGCATGTTAAGCAGAGGAGGAGGACAAAGAGACATGACATATTCTTTGAAGGCTAACATTAAAAAAATCCAGAAACAATATGTTAATTGACAATCTGTTTAAACAATATTTCAGTGGAAGCTTTACGATTAGTTGATTTGATTGGATTTTGATTTGATTTGATTTATTGCCACTGACTGGTAAGCTCGAGGAGATACTTGTTAGAAAGGAAGATGTGTTGGGCATTTTGAAAAACTTAACGATAGACAAGTCCCCCGGGCCTGACGGGATATATCCAAGGATTCTATGGGAAGCAAGAAATGAAATTGCAGAGCCGTTGGCAATGATCTTTTCGTCCTCACTGTCAACAGGGGTGGTACCAGGGGATTGGAGAGCGGTGAATGTCGTGCCCCTGTTCAGGAAATGGAATAGGGATAACCCTAGGAATTACAGGCCAGTTAGTCTTATTTCGGTGGTAGGCAAAGTAATGGAAAGGATACTGAGAGATAGGATTTCTGAGCATCTGGAAAGACACTGCTTGATTAGGGATAGTCAGTACGGATTTGTTAGGGGTAGGTCTTGCCTCACAAGTCTTATTGAATTATTTGAGGAGGTGACCAAGCATGTGGATGAAGGTAAAGCAGTGGATGTAGTGTACATGGATTTTAGTAAGGCATTTAATAAGGTGCCCCATGCAGAAAGTAAGGAGGCATGGGATAGTGGGAAATTTGGCCAGTTGGAGATCGAACTGGCTAACTGATAGAAGTCAGAGAGTGGTGGTGGATGGCAAATATTCAGCCTGGAGCCCAGTTACCAATGGCGTACCGCAGGGATCAGTTCTGGGTCCTCTGCTGTTTGTGATTTTCATTAATGACTTTGATGAGGGAGTTGAAGGGTGGGTCAGAAAATTTGCAGACGATACGAAGATTGGTGGCGTTGTGGATAGTGAGGAGGGCTGTTCTTCATTGCAAAGAGACATAGATAGGATGCAGAGCTGGGCTGAGAATTGGCAGATCGCGTTTAACCCTGACAAGTGTGAGGTTGTCCATTTTGGAAGGACAAATATGAATGTGGAATACAGGGTTAACAGTAAGGTTATTGGCATTGTGGAGGAGCAGAGAGACCTTGGGGTCTATGTTAATAGATCTTTGAAAGGTGCCAGTCAAGTGGATAGAGCTGTGAAGAAGGCCTATGGTGTGCTAGCGTTCATTACCAGATGGGTTGAATTTAAGAGCCATGAGGTGATGATGCAGCTGTGCAAAACCTTGGTTATGCCACATTTGGAGTACTGTGTGCAATTCTGGTCGCCTCATTTTAGGAAGGATGTGGAAGCTTTGTAAAAGGTGCAAAGTGGATTCACCAGAATGTACCCTGGAATGGAGAGTAGGTCTTATGAGGAAAGGTTGAGTGTGCTAGGTATTTTCTCATTAGAATGGAGAAGAATGAGGGGCGACTTGATAGAGGTTTACAAGATGATCAGGGGGACAGATAGAGTAGACAGTCAGAGACTTTTTCCCCGGGTGGAACAAACCATTACAAGTGGCTATAAATTTAAGGTGAATGGTGGAAATATAGGGGATGTCAGAGGTAGGTTCTTTAGCCAGAGTGTAGTGGGGGCATGGAATGCACTGCCCGTGGAAGTAGTTGAGTCGGAAACATTCAAGCGGCTATTAGATAGGTTCATGGATTACGGTAGAATGATGGGCTTTAGATAAATTTGTTCTTAATCTAGGACAAAGGTTTTGCACAAAATCGTGGGCCGAAGGGCCGGTTCTGTGTTGTATTCTTCAACGTTCTATGTGCCGAAGCACAGTGAAAAGTGTTTTTCTGTGGCCAAGGAAACATACAAAGTACGTACACAGTAGACAAAACTTCACCTCCTGACTTTCTAAATACTTTCTATCATCCAAAGTCATGATAGATGCACTTTGGAATACTCTTCATTTATTTAATGCGTGAGACTGCAGCTGTACTAAGAAGCACAACAATACCAAGGAGAACCTAGCCTACTTCAGCAGCTCCAAATCCATTTCCATAAACATACTATCCCTCCTCCATATCTGATTCACAGGAGCAGAAATCTGTACCATCTACAAATGCTCAGTCAAACAAATCACCAAGGCTCCTCCGACAATACCGTGCAACCCATGACCTCCCCTAGCTCGAAGGACAATAGCATCAGTGCATTGATATGCATCAACATCGTAATATTTATATATATCCCTGTTATGCAGCCTATTCCTTTGCACAGATAGATCTTTAAACTTCTGTTGCGTGACAGCTGAATAATTTTCACATTTTGCTCTTATTTACAGTTAACATGGTAACGATTGCCATTCTATGCCGGGGAAAGTGTGGTCTCTCTAAATGCGTTACTTACTACCTGGTGGCCATGGCGGCAGCGGATTTGTTCGTTGTCATCATCGATCTGATATTGAGGCAAATTCCGATTGTTTATTGGGAACAATTTAACTTTGTGCGCATAATCCCTTTGTGTAATATCCATGCTGTACTGCTTTATGCTGTCACAGACTGTTCCGTATGGTTCACGGTCACGTTCACCTTTGATCGATTTGTAGCCATTACTTGCCAGAAGCTAAAATCTAAACATTGCACTGAAAGAATTGCCGCAATGGTCCTCGGAATTGTGACAGTGTTGAGCCTTTTGAAGAACATTTCCTGGTATTTTATGTTTACAAGTGAATATTGGCTCTCGAACAGTTCCTGGTTCTGTCGCGTGGGCCTCAGTGTATCCCATTCACTGATCTGGGCCATAGTTGAATTAATTCATTACATTGTAACGCCTTTGATTCCATTTATTTTGATTCTACTGCTCAATGCATTGACGGTCAGGCACGTACTGGTGAGCAGCAGAGCCCGCAGGCGACTCCAGCGCCGAAGCAACGGGGAAACTCCCAGTGACCCAGAGATGGGTAACCGAAGGAAATCCATGATTTTGTTGTTTCTCATATCGGGAAATTTCATAGTGCTGTGGGTGGTGTTTACAGTTTGTTCGATATTGAGACGATTAGATTACTTGGAATATTCCGTTTCATTGCCCACATTTGTTCGGGAAATAGGCTTAATGCTGCAGCTTCTCAGCTGCTGCACAAACACTTTTGTCTATGCAGTGACGCAGAGGAAATTCAGAGAAGAGTTGGCGAATGGAGTGAAGTATCCCCTTTCCATGATGGTCAAATTAGTTAGATGATAAGAAATCACGCTTTCTAACATTATTCGGTGCTTCTGTGTCTTGCTGTTTTATTTCTTAATCTTTTCTTTCAATCTAGTTTGCTCGGAATTTTTTAATGCCGTATTTCTGAACCTTCTGGCCATGTACTGGCAACAACTGAACTGCTACACGCATTCTCTACATTGTTGATTTTAGCACGTAATTGAACAGCAGTGGAAATTCCGCACCACAACTGAGAAAAATAATCTAATTTTAAGGTGATTGGATGAAGGTGCAGGGGAGATGTCAGTGGTATGTTCTTTACACAGAGAGTGGGTGGAATGCACTTCCAGCAGATGTGGTGGAGGGGGTCATTGGGGACATTTAAGCGACTCTTGGACAGGCACATGTACAGCAGTAAATAATAAAAGCTTATTGTCACAATTACGCTTCAATGAAGTTACTGTTAAAAGTGATATTCCAGCGCCTGTTGGGGGAGGCTGGTATGTGAATGTGAACCAGCGTTGCTGGTCTTGTTTATCATTGCAAGCCAGTTGCTTAGCCCACTGTGCTATACCTACCCCTATTGAAGGGGTGTAGGTTAGGTTGATCTTAGATTTGGATAAATGGTCGGTACAACATCGTGGACTCAAGGGCCTGTACTGTGCTGTACTGGTCTATGGTCTAAAATGGAGGTCAGTCGGAACCATGAGGGGAAATCTCCACTGCTGAAAGTCATGATTGGCATAAAACTATGTGGTTGCGATTGTTAGAGGTGAATCATGGCATTCACAGTGCAGAAGGAGGCCATTCGGCTCATCGAGTCTGCACCGGCTCTTGGAAAGAGCACCCGACATGAGCCCACACCTCCACCCTATCCCTACATCTCCATTTTAACGCGCAACACCACCTAACCATTTTTGGGCACTAAGCGGCAATTTAGTACGGCAAGCCCACCTAGCCTGCACATCTTTGGACTGTGGTAGGAAACCAGAGCATCCGGAGGAAACTCATGCAGACACAAGGAGAACATGCAGACTCCGCACAGACAGTGACCCAAGCAGGGAATTGATCCTGGGACCTGGAGCTCTGATAACCACTGTTCTGCCCCAGTACTGAGACTTTGCTGCATGAGTCCCTCAGGGTAGTGTCCGATGCCCAACCACCTTTACCTGATTCATCAATTACCTCACTTCCATCATTAGGTCAGAAGTGGGAATGTTCACTGGTCAGTTCCCAATGTTCAGCACCATTCACGGGTCTGCAGATATTGAAACAGCTGTCCCTCATGCAGCAGGAACGAGGCAATATTCAGGTTTAGGCTGATAAGTGGTATGCTGCATTCGCTCCACGGAAGTGACCGGCAATGTCCATCTGCAAGAAGAGAAAATCTAAAGTCCTCCCCTTGACATTCAATTGCTGCAATAGTCCCACTATCAATATGCTGGGCGTTACCATTGATCAAAGTATCTACATACACAACCTAATGCTCAGAAACCTGCATAGAAAATATCGGCAGGAGGTCATTTAGTCCTTCAAGCCTGTTCCGCCATTCATTAAAATCATGGCTGATTGACAAATTCAATGTTCTGCACCCGCCTTCCCCCATATCCCTTGCTCCCTTCAGTCCCAAGAAATATATCTAATTCTGTCTTGAAATCACACATTTTGTCCGCAACTACTTTCTGTGGTAGTGAATTCCTCAGCTTCACCAGTCTCTGGGAGAGGAAATGTCTCCTCACCACAGTTATAAAAGGTTCACAACCTATCTTCAACCCATGACCCAGTACTGGGCTCCTCCACCAGATTAGTTTGAGGGGGAATGATGAATTGTTGCAGCCACCTCCTGACATATCACTATTTATTCGCAATGTCCTGTCATGTATTCGATTTTGACAGATTTCCCTGACTTCTACTCTTATTTAAAGAAATAATTTTGTGAATTAAACAAAAAGCTAATGCGGAAGGAAAAGTGCAAAACATATTTGTGTCTGTAACATCACTGGGACGAATTGTGAGAATAATTCAGTGTTCCTGCATAAAATCTAATTGACATTCCTCTTGGAAGCTCCCAGGTTCCAACACAGCATCCTACTGCTGAAGTGAAATTTTACAGTCCAGGAAGCACTTGGAACCTGCTGTAGCACAATACTTGCGACCCATTACAGTACACTTCCTGGATGAGGATAAAGCACACTTCCTGGAATCTGGCACAGCACACTTCGGGGACTCAGATTTTAGCACACTTCCTGGATTCTGGTACAACACACTTCCGGGATCAGGTTGAAGCACACTTCCTGGATTCTGGTACAACACACTTCCGGGATCAGGTTACACCACACTTCCTGGATTCTGGTACAACACACTTCCGGGAACAAGTTAAACCACACTTCCTGGATTCTGGTACAACACACTTCCGGGATCAGATTTCACCACACTTCCTGGATTCTGGGACAAGACACTTCCGGGATCAAGATAAACCACACTTCCTGGATTCTGGTACAGCACACTTCCGGGATCAGGTTAAAGCACACTTCCTGGATTCTGGTACAGCATACTTAGAACATAGAACATAGAACAGTACAGCACAGAACAGGCCCTTCGGCCCTCGATGTTGTGCCGAGCAATGATCACCCTACTCAAACCCACGTATCCACCCTATACCCGTAACCCAACAACACCCCCCTTAACCTTACTTTTTAGTACACTACGGGCAATTTAGCATAGCCAATCCACCTAACCCGCACATCATTGGACTGTGGGAGGTAACCGGAGCACCCGGAGGAAACCCACGCACACACTGGGAGGACGTGCATACTCCGCACAGACAGTGACCCAGCCGGGAATCGAACCTGGGACCCTGGAGCTGTGAAGCATTTATGCTAACCACCATGCTACCGTGCTGCCCCTTGCTACCATGCTGCCCCACTTGAAGCTAGCAAGTATTGCCCGAGTCATAATAGGTGTAGAGGGAAGAGATCAGTCCGAAATTTCCCTCTACTAGCCAGTGCAGTTAATATGCCATAGATAATTTTGTTCACATGTTCTTTCCGATCAAGCCTGTGGACACTGTGAGGATGGTTGTATTCACTGGCTCATCGGAATGGAGTTGGCTCAGAGTCTGGTTACTTGTGAATGCAGCCCAAAGCATTCCACCCAAGGCTAGATATTGGCACCAGACTTACAGTCAACAGGTTTTGTCAGGGGAAGATGAAAAGAACTTTGAAGAGAGAGTTCATGTGGGCAGGAAACTGGGGAGGTCAGTTTTATATCAAACCTAGTAACCAATACATAGAACATCGAACATTAAGCGCAGTGAAGGCCCTTCGGCCCTCGCTGGTGCTACAACCTGTGAAACCACTCTGAAGCCCATCGACATTTATATATACTATTAAACAGAGCAAAATATTATTCTTACCATGATATTATTGGTAGGAGGCTACCTTTGTGGCGATCACGTCCCATCTTCACATTGAAAACGTGCTTCATCATGTCTGTTAATATCATGGTGACATATAATATACAGCTATAACAGGTATGGCGGCTGCAAACTGCAAACTATGAGTCCTTCTGTGTCAACGGCAGAAGCACTGTAAACAGCCACAAGCCAGCAGCTGTTCCATCAACAAAGCTGAGAAAAGCTGAATTAACTCGGAGCCATTGAGAAACTCTCCAATTGCAGGAATTCAGAATGGTGGAATCATCCTGCTTGGAGGTCATTCAATTCATCGAGCTTTTGCAAGTCAAGGAGCAGTCACCCTGACTCGTCCTACCGCCCAGCACTTGTCCATAGCCTTGTAGGTTTCTCCATCTCAAGTTCAGATCGAAGTACTGTTGAAATGGATTGAGGTTCCTTGCCTTACTGGTGCATTGGTTTTAATTTCCCAAATCTATCTATTTTCTGGACATGTCCCATCAGCTTGGATGATTGCAAATTGAGCTCCAATATTGAAAAAGGGGGGAAGACAAAGTGGAAAATTACCATCCAGTTAGCTTAACATCTGTCACAGGGAAAATGTTAGGAGGTATTATTAAAGGAGATATACCAGACGTTCAGGGTAATCAGGCAAATTCAACATGGTTTGGTGAAATCGTGCATAACCAACTTATTTTGTTACTTCAAAAAAATTTTTTTTAGAGTACCCAATTCATTTTTTTTTTCAATTAAGGGGCAAATTAGCCTGGCCAATCCACCCACCCTGCACATCTTTAGGTTGTGGGGGCAAAACCCACGGAAAAACGGGGAGAATGTGCAAACTCCACACGGGCAGTGATCCAGAGGCGGGATCGAACTTGGGACCTCGGTGCCGTGATGCAGGAATGCTAACCACTGCATCACCGTGCTGCCCTTTATTTTAGTTACTTGAGGAAGCAACGGCATAAAGGGTGGACGCTCTGGACTTGTTTCCAGAGGTACTTTGATAAAATGCCACATCAAAGATTATTGTGGAAAATTAAAGCTCTTGATAGAGGGGGTAACAGATCAGATTGATAAAAGATTAGATTCCTAACCGGAAGCACAGAGTAGACTTAATGGGTATTTTTTAGATTGGAAAGATCAAACGGGTGGTCTGCCACATTGATCAGGGCGGGACCTCCACTTTGTACAATTTATATAAAAGAATTCGATGAAGGGATGGATGGGATGGTTACCCAATTTGTTGATGACACAAAGATAGCGAGGTACATGATTTGTGAAGAAGACATAAGAAGGCTCCAAATAGTTATCGATAGATTAAGTCAGTGGGCAAACATTTGGCAAATGCAGTTCAATGAAAATGTGAAAATAGTATATCATATTGGTATGATGAAGCATATTATCTAAACGGTGAAAGATTCCAGAGCTCTGAGATACAGTGGGTATCTTAGTGCATAAGGGAAATTAGGGAACAGAACAGGCACTTCGGCCCACGATGTTGTGCCGAAACTTTGTCCTTGGTTAATCATAGAATTTTGGACAATAAGGGCAATTTATCATGGCCAATCCACCTAACCTGCACATCTTTGGACTGTGGGAGGAAACACGGGGAGGATGTGCAGACTCCACACAGACAGTGACCCAAGTCGAAATCGAACTTGGGACCCTGGAGCTGTGAAGCAATTGTGCTATCCGCAATGCTACCGTGCTGCCCTTAAGAAGAAATTAATCAACAATCCATTATTCTACCCTAATCCATGTACCTATCCAATAGCCGCTTGAAGGTCCCTAACGTTTCTGACTCAACTACTTCCACAGGCAGTGCATTCCATGCCCCCACTACCCTCTGGGTAAAGAATCTACCTCTGACATCCCCCCTATATCTTCCACCATTTACCTTAAATTTATGTCCCCCTAAAATGTTGTGTTCCACCCTGGGAAAAAGTCTCTGACTGTCTACTCTATCTATTCCCCTGATCATCTTATAAATCTCGATCAAGTCGCCCCTCATCCTTCTCCGTTTCAATGTGAAAAGGCCTAGCACCCTCAACCTTTCCTCGAAAGACCAGGCAACATCCTGGCAAATCTCCTTTGCACCTTTTCCAAATCTTCCACATGCTTCCTAAAATGAGGTGACCAGAATTGCACACAGTACTCCAATGTGGCCTGACCAAGGTTTTGTACAGCTGCATCATCACCTCACGACTCATAAATTCAATCCCTTTGCAAAGAACGGTAGCACGCCATAGGCCTTCTTCGCAGCTCTATCCACTTGAGTGGCAACTTTCAAAGATTTATGAACATAGACCCCAAGATCTCTCTGCTCCTCTATATTGCCAAGAACCCTACCGTTAACCCTGTACTCCGCATTCATATTTGTCCTTCCAAAATGGACAACCTCACACTTGTCAGGGTTAAACTCCATCTGCCACTTCGTAGCCCAGCTCTGCATCCTATCTATGACTCCTTGAAGCCGACAACAGCCCACCTCACTATCCACAACTCCACCAATCTTGGTATCATCTGCAAATTTACTGACTCGCCCTTCAACTCACTCATCCAAGTCATTAATGAAAATCACAAACTGCAGAGGACCCAGAACTAATCCCTGCGGTACGCCACTGGTAACTGGGCTCCAGGCTGAATATTTGCCATCCACCACTCTCTGTCTTCTATCGGTTAGCCAATTTGTTATCCAACTGGCCATATTTCCCACTATCCCATGCCTCCTTACTTTCTGCATAAGCCTACCATGGGGAACCTTATCAAATGCCTTACTAAAATCCATGAACACCACATCCACTGCTTTACTTTCATCCACATGCTTGGTCACCTCCTCAAAGGAGACTAAAAGACTTGTGAGGCAAGACCTACCCCTCACAAATCCGTGCTGACTATCCCAAATCATGCAGTGACTTTCCAGATGCTCCGAAATCTTATCCCTCAGTACCCTTTCCATTACTTTGCCTACCACCGAAGTAAGACTAACTGGCCTGTAATTCCCAGGGTTATCCCGATTCCCTTTTTTGAACAGGGGCACGACATTCACCACTCGCCAATCCTCTGGTACCACCCCTGTTGACAGCGAGGACGAAAAGATCATTGCCAACTGCTCTGCAATTTCATTTGTTGTCTCCCATAGAATCCTTGGATATATCCCGTCAGGCCCGGGGGACTTGTATATCCTCAAGTTTTTCAAAACGCTCAAAACATCTTCCTTCCTAACAAGTATCTCCTCGAACTTACCAGTCTGTTTAACACTGTCCTCTCCAACAATATGGCCCCTCTCGTTTGTAAATACTGAAGAAAAATACTTGTTCAAGACCTCTCCTATCTCTTCAGACTCAATGCACAATCTCCCGCTACTGTCCTTGATCGGACCTACCCTCGCTCTAGTCATTCTCATATTTCTCACATATGTGTAAAAGGCCTTGGGGTTTTCATTGATCCTACCCGCCAAAGATTTTTCATGCCCTCTCTTAGCTCTCCTAATCCCTTTCTTCAGTTCAGTTCGTCGTCCAGTACTTTCCTGGAGCGGGGAAACTACAACATCTTCTTCGCATCCTCCCCCCACCTCCTCAAGTCCATTCCATCATCAATGCTTTCACGTCATGGTTGCCTCCTTCATCACTTCAAACTGGGCATCAAGTCTGTGGCAGATGGAGTCGGATCGGAAGGGGTGAAGTGGATCAGCGATCTTCACATCCACTGGGAGCACCTCAGGGTTACCGATGTTGGAGTTGCTTCGGTATTGGCAGTTGAGGAAACCATAAGTCATTGGAGCATGATCAGGCCATTTGGACCATCGAGCTTTCTCGCCGTTCAATCATGGCTGATATGTTTCTGATCCCCATTCTCCTGCCTTCTCCCCATAACCTCTGATCCCCTAATTAATCAAAAACCTATCTATCTCTGTCTTAAAGACGCTCAATGACTTGGCCTCCACAGCCTTTTGCGGCAAAGAGTTCCACAGATTCATCACCCTCTGGATGAAGAAATTCCTCCTCATCTCAATTTTAAAAGGATCATAGGGCTGGGGCTGTGCCCTCAGATTTTACTTTTTCCTACCAGTGGAAACATTCTCTCCGTGTCCACTCTATCCAGGCCGCGCAGTATCCTGGAAGTTTGAATACGATTCCCTCTCACCCCTCTAAACTCCAACGAGTACAGCACCAGAGTCCTCATCCGTTCCTCATACGACAAGTTCTTCATTCCAGGGATCATTCTTGTGAACCTCCTCTGAACCCTTTCCAAGGCCAGCGCATTCGTCCTTATATATGCTACCCAAAACTGCTCACAATACTCCAAATGGGGCCTGAGCAGAGCCATAAATAGCCTCAGAAGTACATCCCTGCTTTTGTTTTCCAACCCTCTAGACATATTGCATTCATTGCATTTTATTCCTAACTACAACCTAGCTCCCTAACTGGAACCTCCAATTACTTGGCCTCCATTTTGAACCAAGCCCTAACAATTGGCGGAGATGGGCATAGGATCCTCTACTGCTGGTAGCCCTGTGCCAGGGACTCCTTTGGGGTCTCAGATGGACTCTCAATGGGGCAGGCTCTCTACCTCTGAGGTGATCCAGGTGCCTTTTTAGAACTTTGTCTTGGGATTTCACTATCTAGATTACAGGCCACGTTTGTTTTCTGATGTCATTCCGAGGACCCAGCTGGCGCCATCTCTGAAATTCCGGAGACAGATTGTGTCACCACCCCTACACACCCTCTCAGATCTTACGGCTTTGTGATTTCTAATTTGATTTTCCTGTTGCGACTCCACCGTCCCTGCCTAAACTGGAAACAACAATCACAGCCGAGTGCAGAGACATGGTCCCAGCAAAGAACTGCCAGGGTGACTCCTGTCATGTTGTGGGGAGTGGTTCTGGAATCAAATAGGAACAGTGCCAAACTTGTTTCTCACGATGCAACCAGATACAAGGTTTGAAGGTCTGCCTTTCTCACTAGCGCCCAAAGCATTGGACGGCGGATGATATGGCGTTTTCCTAATGTGCTTGATGCCATTTTGATTTCCCCAATAAAATTAAATTAAAAAATTAAAAATTACTTATTGTCACAAGTAGGCTTCAAATGCAGTTACTGTGAAAATCCCCTAGTCGCCACATTCCGGCTCCTGTTCAGGAAGGCTGGCCTGCTTTCGTTTGCTTTCAAAGCCAGCGAATTAGCCCTGTGCTAAACATCCCCTGGTTCTGATTATTGGTTCTTCCTATCACCACGACCATTCCTACTGTGTTCTGAGTTATAGCCAATCCACTAACGTCTATACGAGGGTTTAAACTAATGTGGCAGAGGGATGGGAACCAATGCTGGAAGTTGGAAGGTAGTAAAACAGGGACAGAAACAAAAGGAAGTAAGGGGAAAAGTGCAAGGCAGAGAAGACATAGTCAGAAATCCATAAGGGCGACAGTACAAGGTACAGTGACTGAGGGCAGCACAGTGAATAGGCCCAGTAATAACAAAAGGAATTAAACTGGAGATGTTAAGATTCAAAACAGAGGTAAAAAAACCAACATAAGTGTACTTTACCTGAACGCCCGTAGTATTCGGAATAAAGTAAATGAGTTGGTGGCACAAATCATCGTAAATGACTATGATTTAGTGGCCATTACTGAAACATGGTTAAAGGATGGTCACGACTGGGAGTTAAATATCCGAGGGTATCAAACTATTCGGAAGGACAGTGTGAATGGTAAGGGAGGTGGTGTTGCTCTGTTATTTAGGGATGACATCCGGGCAATAGTAAGGGATGACATCGGTGCTATGGAGGATAAGGTTGAATCCATTTGGGTGGAAATCAGGAATAGTAAGGCGAAAAAGTCACTGATAGGAGTAGTCTATCGGCCACCAAATAGTAACGAGATGGTGGGGCAGGCAATAAACAAAGAAATAACTGATGCATGTAGAAATGGTACAGCAGTTATCATGGGGGATTTTAATCTACATGTCGATTGGTTTAACCAGGTCGGTCAAGGCAACCGTGAGGAGGAGTTTATAGAATGTATCCGCGATAGTTTCCTAAACAGTATGTAATGGAACCTACGAGGGAACAAGCGGTCCTAGATCTTGTCCTGTGTAATGAGACAGGATTGATTCATGATCTCATAGTTAGGGATCCTCTCGGAAGGAGCGATCACAATATGGTGGAATTTAAAATACAGATGGAGGGTGAGAAAGTAAAATCAAATACTAGTGTTTTGTTTAAACAAAGGAGATTACAAGGGGATGAGAGAAGAACTAGCTAAGGTAGACTGGGAGGTAAGACTTTATGGTGGAACAGTTGAGGAACAGTGGAGAACCTTCCAAGCGATTTTTCACAGTGCTCAGCAAAGGTTTATACCAACAAAAAGGAAGGACGGAAGAAAGAGGGAAAATCGACCGTGGATATCTAAGGAAATAAGGGAGAGTATCAAATTGAAGGAAAAAGCATATAAAGTGGCAAAGAGTGCTGGGAGATTAGAGGACTGGGAAATCTTTAGGGGGCAACAGAAAGCTACTAAAAAAGCTAGAAAGAAGAGTAAGATAGAGTATGAGAGTAAACTTGCTCAGAATATAAAAACAGACAGTAAAAGTTTTTACAAATATATAAGACAAAAAAGAGTGGCTAAGGTAAATATTGGTCCTTTAGAGGATGAGAAGGGAGTTTTAATAATGGGAAATGAGGAAATGGCTGAGGAACTGAACAGGTTTTTTGGGTCGGTCTTCACAGTGGAAGACACAAATAACATGCCAGCGACTGATAGAAATGAGGCTATGACAGGTGAGGACCTTGAGAGGATTGTTATCACTAAGGAGGGAGTGATGGGCAAGCTAATGGGGCTAAAGGTAGACAAGTCTCCTGGCCCTGATGGAATGCATCCCAGAGTGCTAAAAGAGATGGCTAGGGAAATTGCAGGTGCACTAGTGATAATTTATCGAAATTCACTAGACTCTGGGGTGGTCCCGGTGGATTGGAAATTAGCAAACGTGACGCCACTGTTTAAAAAAGGAGGTAGGCAGATAGCAGGAAATTATAGGCCAGTGAGTTTAACTTCGGTAATAGGGAAGATGCTGGAATCTATCATCAAGGAAGAAATTGAGAGGCATCTGGATAGAAATTGTCCCATTGGGCAGACGCAGCATGGGTTCGTTAAAGGCAGGTCGTGCCTAACTAATTTAGTGGAATTTTTTGAGGACATTACCAGTGCAGTAGATAACGGGGAGCCGATGGATGTGGTATATCTGGATTTCCAGAAAGCCTTTGACAAGGTGCCACACAAAAGGTTGCTGCATAAGATAAAGATGCATGGCATTAAGGGTAAAGTAGTAGCATGGATAGAGGATTGGTTAATTAATAGAAAGCAAAGAGTTGGGATAAATGGGTGTTTCTCTGGTTGGCAATCAGTAGCTAGTGGTGTCCCTCAGGGATCCGTGTTGGGCCCACAATTGTTCACAATTTACATTGATGATTAGCATTGCCAATCCACATAACCTGCACGTTTTTCGACTGTGGGAGTGTACCGGAGCACCCGGAGGAAACTCACACAGACACGGGCAGAACGTCCAGACTCCACACAGACAGTGATCCAGCGGGGAATTGAACCTGGGAACCCTGGTACTGTGAAGCCACAGTGCTAGCCACTTGTGCTATCGTGCTGCCCTATGAAAGCAGAATTTGCGAAAGTGAATTCGCAAATTATATTCAGTGATAGGTCAAAGAGATGTAGCGGCAGATATTTAAGGGGATTTGTCAGGAGGCACAGACCAGATACATTTTAATGAGTAAGAAAAAGTCCAGGAGATGGACACACAATCCGTGATCAACTATAAATGTTAAAGATAGTGTCAAACCTAAAGCAAAGATATATAACCCAGCAAAGACAGGTGGAATGTCAAACGATTGGACAGAATATAAGGAAGAACAAATGGTGAATTAAGATTAACACAGGGAGGATAATTAGTGTGCGAGCAAAAGCTAGCCATAAGTACATAACCATACTAGGAGTTTCCATAAATATTTTTGAAATTAGAAAGTGAGCGTTGCTCCAATAAAAAGTGAATCTGGAGAATTGATAATGGGAACAAGAAGATGGTAGGTGAATTGAACAGGTACCTTGCATCAATCTTCACTGTAGAGCAATGGTTCTCAACCAGGGTCCACATGGACCCTGGGGGTCCATGTAACATTACTGGGGGTCCACACAAATAAAATACCGAATTGGGGGTCCACGGTGATATTTTAGTGGTCCATAGAGCAATTCTACTTCAGAACAAATTAGACTCTCTCTCTCTCGCACTGACAAAGGTCAAAGAGAGATTATAATCTATCTAATTTACCTTGAGGGCTGAAGGAGCTCAGAACCAAAAAGGTGCATTTGCTGTGGCCCTAATTGTCCCACTAATCTCCCTTGGATTAGTTTACCACGCTACTGAAGGAAGAATTAACGGCATTGACTTCTTTAGAAACAGAAACGATTTCGGTTGAAACTATCAACTCTCAGGGGCTATAAATGACTGGCAAATACAAAGGTTTTATTACATTCTTGAAAAAGGCTGTCCCCGAAGTATTTTGCATACACTGTGTGATACACCGTCAACACTTAGTTGCAAAGCAATTGGGCGGACGTCTGCATGATGCCCTTAGTGTTGTGATAAAAGTGGTTAACCATATTAAGTCAAATTCTCATCGAGATCGCTTCTTTCGTGAATTCTGCAGAGAAAATGGGGAAGAGTTTGAACGCCTTGTAATGCATACTGAGGTGAGGTGGTTATCAAAGGGGAATTGCCTTCATCGTTTTACTGAACTTTGGGACTCTATTGTCTTATTTCTGGCTAACACCCAGCTTGGAGAACAACTGCTTGCAGCTAAATGTAATGTATTTTACTTATCTGATATATTTGAAAAAATCAATTTACTTAATAAACAGCTCCAAGGAAAACATTCTGATCTCATATCCAGTAAAGGTGTTATTACTGCTTTTCTGATAAAACTGCCGCTGTACAAAATTAATATCAGACGTCGTGCATTTGAACAGTTTCCTTGTTTGACCTAGATTAGCAGCGACTTGCACGATGATGACCTTGCATTGTATGCTGAATATTTGGAAACATTGCATGAAAATATGCAAGCTCGGTTTAGTGACCTACTCATGATGGATATACCAACTTGGGTGGCAATTCCTTTTGAAGTTAATGCTGCCGATGTAGACATTTCTTTACAGGAGACCCTCATTGAATTACAAAATGATGAAATATTGCACGAAAAATTCAAAGATGGGAAGCATAATATATGGAAAACAAATGACACTGCTAAAAAGTACCCACTACTCTGGGATAAAGCACAGCTCTAGGTTATAGCTTTTCCATCATCTTACCTTGTTGAATCAGGATTTAGTCATGTTCTTCACTTATTACCAAAAGCTCGTAATAGACTCGACATTGTGAAAAAGGGTGATCTTCGACTATCATTGACCGCGATGGAGCCGAATATAAAAAAACTCGCTGAGCAGCATCAACCACAGGGATCTCATTGAATAAACCTGCATTTATTTCTTAATTACTCACTTAGGCCTATCTTAAAATGGTTTATTATGAATTATTTACTAGTGTACATAATGCTCTATAGAATTTAATTGTTAAATATGTTTATTTGCAATAAATTAGTTTTCCTTCAAAATAAAGCATAATCATTTACTATTTCTTTAATATTTGATACAATTTCTTTACTTTTCTGTTAGTGAAAAATATAAGAAGCTTTTTTTTCTGTGTGGAATGGCTATGGGGGTCCACAAAAAAAAATTAAGAGGAAAAGGGGTCCATGGTTTAAAAAAGGTTGAGAACCACTGCTGTAGAGGATACAAGCAGCACAGCAGAAGCAGTTACAAATCAGCAAATGGAAGCAATGGAGGAACGCAGGAAAAGTACAATCACCAGGCAAGTGAGACTGATGGGGCGACATTTCTGGAACTGCAGATTGTCAGATGATCGGGTCCCGATGGAATTCATCCTCGGGTGTTGAAACAAATGGCTGATGATTTAAGTGGTGCATTGGTATTAATTTCCCAAATCTATCTATTTTCTGGACATGTCCCATCAGCTTGGAAGATTGAAAATGGAGCGCCAGTATTGAAAAAGGAGGGAAGACAAAGTGGAAAATTACCATCCAGTTAGCTTAACATCTGTCACAGGGAAAATGTTAGGAGGTATTATTAAAGGAGATATACTAGACGTCCAGGGTATTCAGGCAAATTCAACATGGTTTGGTGAAATCGTGCATAACCAACTTATTTTAGTTACATTTTAAAAATAAATTTAGAGTACCCAATTCATTTTTTTTTCAATTAAGGGGCAATATAGCGTGGCCAATCCACCTACCCTGCACACCTTTGGGTTGAACATAGGACATAGAAAATTACAGCGCAGTACGAGCCCTTTGGCCCTCGATGTTGCGCCGACCAGTGAAACCATCTGAAGCCTACCTGACCTTCACTATTCCATTTTCATCCATATGTTTATCCAGTGACCACTTAAATGCCCTTCAACGTGGCGAGTATACTACTGTTGCAGGCAGGGCGTTCCACACCCCTACTACTCTCTGAGTAAAGAAACTGCCTCTGACATCTGTCCTATATCTACCACCCCTCAATTTAAAGCTATGTCCCCTCGTGTTGGTCATCGCCATCCTAGGAAAATGACTCTCACTGTCCACCCTATCTAACCCTTTGACTATCTTATATGTCTCTAGTAGGTCACCTCTCAGCCTTCTCCTCTCTAACGAAAACAACCTCACGTCCTGAGCCTTTCCTCGTAAGACCTTCCCTCCACACCAGGCAACATCCGAGTAAATCTCCTCTGAACCCTTTCCAAAGCTTCCACATCCTTCCTGTAATGTGGTGACCAGAACTGCACGCAGTACTCCAGGTGCGGCCGCACCAGAGTTTTGTACAGTTGCAGCATGACCTCGTGGCTCCGAAACTCAATCCCCCTACTGATAAAGGCTAGCACACCATATGCCTTCTTAACAGCCCTATTAACCTGGGTGGCAACTTTCAGGGATTTATGTACCTGGATGCCGAGATCTCTCTGTTCATCTACACTACCAAGAACCTTGCCAGTAACCCAGTACTCTGCATTCCTGTAACTCCTTCCAAGGTGAACCACCTCACACTTTTCCGCATTAAACTCCATCTGTCACCTCTCAGCCCAGCTCTTCAGATTATCTATGTCCCTCTGTAACCTATAACATCTTTCAGCACTATCCACAACTCCACCGTGTCATCTGCAAATTTACTAACCCATCCTTCTACACCCTCTTCTAGGTCATTTATAAAAATGACAAACAGCAGTGGCCCCAAAACAGATTCATGCGGTACACCACTAGTAACTGGACTCCAGGATGAACATTTGCCATCAACCACCACCCTTTGTTTTCTATCAGCTAGCCAATTACTGATCCAAAGCGCTAAATCACCTTCAATCCCATACTTCCGTATTTTCTGCAATAGCCTACCGTGGGGAACCTGACCAAACGCCTAACTGAAATCTATATACACCACATCAACCGCTTTACACTCATCCACCTGTTTGGTCACCTTCTGAAAAAACTCAATAAGGTTTGTGAGGCATGACCTACCCTTCACAAAACCGTTGACTATCGCTAATCAACTTGTTCTTTTCAAGATGATTATACACCCTATCTCTTATAACATTTTCCAACATTTTACCCACAACCGAAGTAAGGCTCACAGGTCTATAATTACCAGGGTTGTCTCTACTCCCCTGCTTGAACAAGGGGACAGCATTTACTATCCTCCAGTCTTCCGGCACTATTCTTGTCGACAAAGACGACATAAAGATCAAGGACAAATGCTCTGCAATCTCCTCCCTGGCTTCCCAGATAATCCTAGGATAAATCCCACCTGGCCCAGAGACTAATCTATTTTTACACTTTCCAAATTGCTAACACCTCCTCCTTCTGCACCTCAATCCCATCTAGCCTGGTCGACTGTACCTGAGTATTCTCCTCACAACATTGTCTTTCTCCAGTGTAAACACTGACGAAAAATATCCATTTAACGCTTCGCCTATCTCCTCTGATTCCACACACAACTTTCCACTACTATCCTTGATTGGCCCTAATCTTACTCTAGTCATTCTTTTGTTCCTGATATACCTATAGAAAGCCTTAGGGTTTTCCTTGATCCTATCCGCCAATGACTTTTCCTGTCCTCTCCTCGCTCTTCTTAACTCTCCCATTCGGTCCTTCCTGGCTAACTTGTAACTCTCAAGTGCCCTAACTGAGCCTTCATGTCTCATCCTAACATAAGCCTTCTTTTTCCTCTTGACAAGTGCTTCAACTTCCTTAGCAAACCACGGTTCCCTTGCTCGACAACTTCCTCCCTGCCTGACAGCTATATACTTATCAAGGACACGCAGTAGCTCTTCCTTGAAATAGCTCCACATTTCGATTGTACCCATCCCCTGCAGTTTCCATCCCCATCCTATACATCCAAAATCTTGCCGAATAGCATCATAATTGCCTTTCCCCCAATTATAATTCTTGCCTTGCGGTATATACCTTTCCCTGCCCATCGCTAAAGTAAACATAACCGAATTGTGCCACTATCACCAAAGTGCTCACCTACATCTAAATCTAACACCTGGCCGGGTTCATTACCCAGTACCAAATCCAATGTGGCATCGCCCCTTGTTGGCCTGTCTACATACTGTGTCAGAAAACCCTCCTGCACACACTACACAAAAACTGACCCATCTATTGTACTCGAACTTTAGTATTTCCAGTCAATATTTGGAAAGTTAAAGTCCCCCATAACAACTACCCTGTTACTCTCGCTCCTGTCGAGAATCATCTTTGCTATCCCATCCTCAACATCTCTGGAACTATTCGGAGGTCGATAGACAACTCCCAACAGGGTGACCTCTCCTCTCCTGTTCCTAACCTCGGTTCATACTACCTCAGTAGACGAGTCCTCAAATGTCCTTTCTGCCGCCGTAATCCTTTCCTTGATTAACAATGCCACACCCCCCCCCCCCCTCTTTTACCATCTTCTCTGTTATTACAGAAACATCTAAATCCTGGAACCTTCAAAAACCATTCCTGTCCCTGCTCTACCCATGTCTCCGAAATCGCCACATCATCGAGGGGGCAAAACCCAGGCGAACACGGGGAGAATGTGCAAATTCCACACGGAGAGTGACCCAGAGCCGGGATCGAAACTGGGTCCTCGGTGCCGTGAGGCAGCAATGCGCCACAATGCTGCACTTTATTTCAGTTACTTGAGGAAGCAACTGCAGAAAAGGTGGACGCTCTGGCCTTAGATTTCCAGAAAATGCCACATCAAAGATTATTGTGGAAAATTAAAGCTCTTGATAGAGTGGGTAACAGATCAGATTGATAGAAGATTCGATGCCTAACCGGAAACACAGTGTTGACTTAATGGGTCATTTTTAGATTGGAAAGATCAAACGGTGATCAGGGCTGGGATGTCTAATGAGAAAAGGTTGGACAGACCAGGCTTGTGTCTTTTGGATGTTAAAGGACTTGATTGAAACTTCTAAGACCCCGCGGGGTCATGAACAAGGGGTCACCCTTTGAATCAAAGGCTGTGGATCGGCCTAGAATGGAGGGATTGGGTAGTTTACTGCTGTCACAATCAGAAATGGTGACATTTGTGACTTTGATAAAAGGAGAGCTATTGTGTTGCCGTGTCAAACGGATCCCAGTTTGAAGATATTCAAACACGCAACTCCAGGAAAATTGGCATAAACTTCAGAGGAACAAAAAGGTCTATTGGCGTCGGAGAGGAAATTGGTGGGTGGCGGGGTTACAGTTGCTGTGAGAATTTACAAGGACAGGGATTAAATGTTGCTTAATTTTTGAAGACGTATGATATGGCAGATTTGAATGAAAACAGAATAAAACCTGAGGGACGGGTAATCTTAATGACAAAGAAATCTATGAGTTCTTTACACTCGCGATTGATGGTGGAGTAAAGGAAAACGGAAAGATTAGCTTTGGAAAACAGAAGCTGAGGTGATTTTACATTCCAAGGTGGTCCTAGAATATGAAGACGTTGGTCATACGACAGCAGAATCTCGTATGTGTCAAGTGTTTCAACAAGATCAGGCGGGAGTTGTCTAAACCAGATTTCCGCCATATTCTATTCAACTCTTGTGATTATCGAAGAGAGAGAGGATGAACAATGGAGAGATTGGAAATTAAGAGCGACGAAAATAATTTCTTGACAAGGAGCCCATCTGGGTCATCGAGCACGGGGACAAAGAATGTACAAAGCTGGCTGCTTGTAATGGAATGGACTGCACAATTCTTTATAACCTCAGGGTCATAAAAGGTAGAGTGTGAGGCCATAATCTGGACGTGCACTGAAACAACCCAGGCTGGGGATAATAAAGTGGATGTCTGTTTCACCAACAGGTGAGCTGAATAAGGAGGTTTGATATTATTGAAAATAGTATCATGAAGGCCTTCTCAACCTTGTCCCTAATCGAAGGTATGGTGATCATCAGGTTAAATCACCACAAGTTACTTCTCCCCCTCAAAGGGGAAAGCAGCCTATTGCCATCTCAGACTATGGTGAATTACATTCGCATTTACCCCTTTTATAGAGCAAAGCTATCTCAGATTTGTTATGGGCCAGGGTTTAGAGAACACCAGAGTGTATCATGGAGTTCACCTGACCCACAACTTTGAATAGATTGTGGTAGGGGAAGCCCACGGCACACTCTACATGTGTGGCACAGCAGAGATGAAAAAGTATTTTTTAATGCAAAACAATGTTTATTCTATGAATTCAGGTTAACCTTTTTAAAACATAGAGTGCACATCTTAGCAACCATCAATTCAAATACAACCCCCAAAGAATACAACACTAAGTAATCCTTAATAACTTCCCAAACAACTACCAGAAGACAAAAGGAACACCTTTTAACAGAAGCACATTAGGTTTACATTCACTACTGACAACATTTATAATTCTGAATTCACCAAATGATCAAGAGATAGTCTTTTCATGGCAGAGAGATCAACAGTACACCTGCTCTGTCTGGCTTCAGCTCCAACACTGAAAATGAATCTGAAACACACCCTGCAGCAAACAGCCTAAAGCGGAAGTAAAAAGCTGACTGACAGCCCAGCTCTACCCACACTCTGACATCGCTGATAAACCACCATTTCTTAAAGGTACATTTATTAACACCCATTTCTTAAAGGTAATGTGACATGACAGATCGCACCTGTAATCCTCAACGTTTTGAAGAATGAGAGGAGATCTTATTGAAGTGCCCAAATGCATAAAACGCCAAAACCTGGGGACACCGTTGCAGAATAAGGGGCAGGCCATTTACCACCGAGATGAGGAGGAATTTCTTCCGTCAGATGCTGTTGAATCTTTGGAATGCTCTACCCCAGAAAGCTGCAGAAGGTCAGCCACTGAGCATGTCAAAGGAGAGGGCAATAGACTTTTACAGACCAATGAAATTAACAGGATGAAATGAAATGAAAATGAAATGAAAATCGCTTATTGTCACTAGCAGACTCAATCATCAGAAAATGCAATAGAAGGTCATTTATGCTCAGACAAAGTTGCATATCAGACACTTCACCTGATAATCATGAACAGTGGAGGAGATGAGACACGTCGCAATGTGTTGTGGCCGAGAGTTGCCAGGGTGCCTATTCTTGAGCGAGGATTTGTAAGGGGCCAAGGATAGACCGTCAGCAGGTACCAGAAAGAGGTGTGAAACAGGGGGGAAAATATACCTCGCCTCCAACGCTCTCCAAGTGGCTCTATTGATTACCCAATATCTCAGTTACTCTACTAAACTAAATTAACTTCTCCACGACAAATATTGGACTGTTGAGCCTATAACTTACCAATTATGACTTCTATGTTTCCTAAATTATAAAATGGCTTTAACAATGATCCTGTACAATCTGCAGTTTCCAAATCGAGATATATTATTACAAGATTATTACTAGATTCTAGACAGATACATGAAGATGCAGGGAGCAGAGGGATACAGATCCTTAGAAAATAGGCAACAGTTTTAGATCAAGAATCTGGATCGGCGCAGGCTTGGAGGGCCCAAGGACCTCTTCCTGTGCTGTAAATTTTCTTTGTTCTCTTCTTTGTTCTTTTAATATCTTGAGGTGTGTGAGCCAACTTTTATGGCGCTTCATGCGTCCACAGTATCATCATTTCCTCCAAAATCATCAATTTATTTCTATCAAATCTTGTCAGTTCCTCGCCTTGATTAATTTTAGATTGCTATATAGCTATCAAGTGTCTCCCATCACTGTGAAGATCACACAAAGAAAGTGCTTTCTAAGTTTGAAATTCATGATGGTCATTTAAATATCGGTTTACACTGGATCTTAGATCGTGCATGGTGCAATGCGACAGAGAATAATATATAAGGGATTTGACTGAATTTTAACAGAATTTTGACTGAATTTTAAAGAAGGATGCCAGTTGATTCACCTTCTCTGCATCGGCCCCCAAATCAGCAATTCACGTGGTGCCACTCCTCATTCTTCATCCCATAACCCCACACACACAACGTTCTTTTCTCGTCGAGGAACGATCAATGTCTGTCGTTCACTTGTGGGAACAATCGAGTAGTTAGGCAAGAAAACGCTCACGTCCCCCCTCCAAATTTGCTGACCAGGTTATGTTAAAATTGCATGCGAGATTTCAGAATGCTTCCACAAATGGATTCGAGTACTCGTGGACAAATTGTGCTCAATTAACGTCCACATGCTTAATATTGTTGAAACTGAAATTGGAAAATTACAGTGTCGACTCGATTTATTCATCATCCCTGAACATCAAGCATGGCGTGTTGAACAACCTTCAGTTTTGGGCGATGTTCAGTTTTTGATATGACTCGTATGGAAGTTATTAATAGCGATTCAAAACAAGAGAAAATACAGAGCAGTTCTCAACGAACGATAGAATTTTAATATATACAGTACAAATTCAAGAAGCGACAGATTTCTTTCTTTCTCTCTCTCTTTCTCTATTTCACTCTCTCTCGCGCTCTCTCTCTTTCTCTCTTTCTTTCTCTCTTTCTCTTTCTTTCTTTCTTTCTTCTTTCTCTCTTTCTTTCTTTCTCTCTTTTCTCTCTCTCGTTCTCTCTTTCTCTCTCTCTCGCTCTCTTTCTCTCTCGGTCTCTTTCTCTCTCTCTTTCTCTCTTTCTTCCTTCTTTCTCTTTCTTTCATTCTTTCTTCTTTCTCTCTTTATTTCTGTCTTTCTTTCTCTCTCTCTCTCTCTCTGTTTGGTTTTTGATTGCAATTAAGCCGAGGCAGCTTGGGATATGATTTTGCAGCTGGTTGAATCCGCTCTCCTATAATTGGGACGAATCTTGTAAATGTATCAGTGAGAATCGTTCGCAACGTCATGGAGACATTTTGAACCATTTGCTCTCAGGGAAGTGAGGATAATGTCGCTCAACTTTTTGACCAAGCTCAAGATTCTCTGGGCAATTGCCGATATTCAGAGAATTTACTATCCCGTCTTAGCTGCAGTTGGTGTTCCGGGTATGTAATGACCTACAGCAATTGGATCAATAATCTCAAATTAACAATACGTCTTATTTTAGGTTGCGTGTGTCGTTCTTTCTTTAATTATGTTTCTCATATCACAACAGTCAGCACAGTTCGAGACAAAAACTTATTTCTGTCTTTATTTATTTACTGCTCCCTCGCTCTTTCCTTCCATCCTTTATTTCATTTTCAGTCTCTCTTTCTTCATCTCTTTCTGGCAGAGCAGAATGAGAGCTGAATTGATAGATAGTGACATAGATCGATACAGATGGACAGACAGATGGATGAATGGATGGACAGATGAATGAATGGAGCGACGGACGGGCAGTTCTATGGAGATAGACAATTCGGATGGGTGGATAGGTATATGATATAGGATAATATATATGTCCTATTTTGGTTTATCAAATCAACATATGCTCCTCTGTTCATTGGCCGCTGGACACATCTGTTCACAGAAGACTTTTTTAAAAAAAAATGAGAACACCCAATTAATCTTCCCCAGTTAACTGTCAATCTAGCGTGCCCAATCTTCCTCACTTGTACATTTTTGGGATGTGGAGTCGAAACCTACGCAAACATGGGGAGAATATGCAAACTCCACATAGACAGTGACCCAAAGCTGGGATCGAACCTGGGACTGCGGCGCCGTGAGGCTGCAGTGCTAACCCACTGCGCCACCGTGCTGCCTGCGCACAGCAGACTTAAAGCTGCTTTATGTACATTCTGTTCGAAACAGGGTTAGAACATAGGAGCATGAAATACCTATTCAATAACCACGGACATGATAAACTATTGCATGTTAAGCAGAGGAAGAGGACAAAGAGACATGACAATTCTTTAAAGGCCAACATAAAAAAATATCCAGAAACAATATGTTAATTGACAATCTGTTTAAACAATAATTCAGTGGAAGCTTTACGATTAGTTGATTTGATTGGATTTTGATTTGATTTGATTTATTGTCACTGACTGGTAAGCTCGAGGAGATACTTGTTAGAAAGGAAGATGTGTTGGGCATTTTGAAAAACTTGACGATAGACAAATCCCCCGGGCCTGACGGGATATATCCAAGGATTCTAAGGGAAGCAAGAAATGAAATTGCAGAGCCGTTGGCAATGATCTTTTCGTCCTCGCTGTCAACAGGGGTGGTACCAGAGGATTGGAGAGTGGCGAATGTCGTGCCCCTGTTCAAAAAAGGGAATAGGGATAACCCTGGGAATTACAGGCCAGTTAGTCTTACTTCGGCGGTAGGCAAAGTAATGGAAATGATACTGAGGGATAGGATTTCTGAGCATCTGGAAAGACACTGCTTGATTAGGGATAGTCAGCACGGATTTGTTAGGGGTAGGTCTTGCCTCACAAGTATTATTGAATTATTTGAGGTGACCAGCACGTGGATGAAGGTAAAGCAGTGCATGTAGTGTACATGGATTTTAGTAAGGCATTTAATAAGGTTCCCCATGGTAAGTTTATGCAGAAAGTAGGGAGGCATGGCATAGTGGGAAATTTGGCCAGTTGGAGAACGAACTGGCTAATTGATAGAAGTCAGAGAGTGGTGGTGGATGGCAAATATTCAGCCTGGAGCCCAATTACCAATGGAGTACCGCAGGAATCAGTTCTGGGTCCTCTGCTGTTTGTGATTTTCATTAATGACTTGGATGAGGCAGCTGAAGGGTGGGTCAGAAAACTTGCAGACGATACGAAGATTGGTGGAGTTGAGGATAGTGAGGAGGGCTGTTCTTCACTGCAAAGAGACATAGATAGGACGCAGAGCTGGGCTCAGAAGTGGCAGATGGCGTTTAACCCTGACAAGTGTGAGGTTGTCCATTTTGGAAGGACAAATATGAATGTGGAATACAGGGTTAACAGTAGGGTTATTGGCAATGTGGAGGAGCAGAGAGAACTTGGGGTCTATGTTAATAGATCTTTGAAAGTTGTCAGTCAAGTGGATAGAGCTGTGAAGAAGGCCTGTGGTGTGCTAGCGTTCATTACCAGATGGGTTGAATGTAAGAGCCATGAGGTGATTATGCAGCTGTGCAAAACCTTGGTCAGGCCACATTTGGAGTACTGTGTGCAATTCTGGTCGCCTCATTTTAGGAAGGATGTGGAAGCTTTGTAAAAGGTGCAAAGGGGGTTCACCAGAATGTTCCCTGGAATGGAGAGCAGGTCTTATGATGAAAGGTTGAGTGTACTATGTATTTTCTCATTAGAATGGAGAAGAATGAGGGGCGACTTGAGAGAGGTTTATAAGATGATCAGGGGAACAGATAGAGTAGACAGTCAGAGACTTTTTCCCCGGGTGGAACAAACCATTACAAGCAGCCATAAATTTAAGGTGAATGGTGAAACATATGTCAGAGGTAGGTTCTTCAACCAGAGAGTAGTGGGGGCATGGAATGCACTACCCGTGGAAGTAGTTGAGTCGGAAACATTAGGGACCTTCAAGCGGCTATTAGATAGGTACATGGATTACGGTAGAATGATGGGCTTTAGTTAAATTTGTTCTTAATCTAGGACAAAGGTTTTGCACAACATCGTGGGCCGAAGGGCCTGTTCTGTGTTGTATTCTTCTATGTTCTATGTGCCGAAGCACAGTGAAAAGTGTTTTTCTGTGGCCAAGAAAACATACAAAGTACGTACACAGTAGACAAAACTTCACCTCCTGACTTTCTAAATTCTTTCTATCATCCAAAGTCATGATAGATGCCCTTTGGAATACTCTTCATTTATTAAATGCGTGAGACTCCAGCTGTACTAAGAAGCACAACAATACCAAGGAGAACCTAGCCTACTTCAGCAGCTCCAAATCCATTTCCATAAACATACTATCCCTCCTCCATATCTGATTCACAGGAGCACAAATATGTACCATCTACAAATGCTCAGTCAAACAAATCACCAAGGCTCCTCCGACAATACCGTGCAACCCATGACCTCCCCTAGCTCGAAGGACAATAGCATCAGTGCATTGATATGCATCAACATCGTAATATTTATATATATCCCTGTTATGCAGCCTATTCCTTTGCTCAGACAGATCTTTAAACTTCTGTTGCGTGTCAGCTGAATAATTTTCACATTTTGCTCTTATTTACAGTTAACGTAGTAACGATTGCCATTCTATGCCGGGGAAAGTGTGGTCTCTCTAAATGCGTTACTTACTACCTGGTGGCCATGGCAGCAGCGGATTTGTTCGTTGTCATCATCGATCTGATATTGAGGCAAATTCCTATTGTTTATTGGGAACAATTTAACTTTGTGCGCATAATCCCATTGTGTAATATCCATGCAGTACTGCTTTATGCTGTCACTGACTGTTCCGTATGGTTCACGGTCACTTTCACCTTTGATCGATTTGTAGCCATTTCTTGCCAGAAGCTAAAATCTAAACATTGCACTGAAAGAATTGCCGCAATGGTCCTCGGAATTGTGACAGTGTTGAGCCTTTTGAAGAATATTTCCTGGTATTTTATGTTTACACATAAATATTGGCTCTCGAACAGTTCCTGGTTCTGTAGCGTGGGCACCAGTGTATCCCATTCACTGATCTGGGCCATAGTTGAATTAATTCATTACATTGTAACGCCTTTGATTCCATTTCTTTTGATTCTACTGCTCAATGCATTGACGGTCAGGCACGTACTGGTGAGCAGCAGAGCCCGCAGGCGACTCCAGCGCCGAAGCAACGGGGAAACTCCCAGTGACCTAGAGATGGGCAACCGAAGGAAATCCATGATTTTGTTGTTTCTCATATCGGGAAATTTCATAGTGCTGTGGGTGGTGTTTACAGTTTGTTCGATATTGAAACGATTAGATTACTTGAAATATTCCGTTTCAGTGCCCGCATTTGTTCGGGAAATAGGCTCAATGCTGCAGCTTCTCAGCTGCTGCACAAACACTTTTGTCTATACAGTGACGCAGAGGAAATTCAGAGAAGAGTTGGCGAATGGAGTGAAGTATCCCCTTTCCATGATGGTCAAATTAGTTAGATGATAAGAAATCACGCTTTCTAACATTATTCGGTGCTTCTGTGTCTTGCTGTTTTATTTCTTAATCTTTTCTTTCAATCTAGTTTGCTCGGAATTTTTTTAATGCCGTATTTCTGAACCTTCTGGCCATGTACTGGCAACAACTGAACTGCTACACGCATTCTCTACATTGTTGATTTTAGCACGTAATTGAACAGCAGTGGAAATTCCGCTCCACAACTGAGAAAAATAATCTAATTTTAAGGTGATTGGATGATGGTACGGGGGAGATGTCAGTGGTAGGTTCTTTACACAGAGAGTGGGTGGAATGCACTTCCAGCAGAGGTGGTGGAGTCAGGGTCATTGGGGACATTTAAGCGACTCTTGGACAGGCACCTGTACAGCAGTAAATAATAAAAGCTTATTGTCACAAGTACGCTTCAATGAAGTTAATGTTAAAAGTGACATTCCAGCGCCTGTTGGGGGAGGCTGGTATGTGAATGTGAACCAGCGTTGCTGGTCTTGTTTATCATTACAAGCCAGTTTCTTAGCCCACTGTGCTATACCTACCCCTATTGAAGGGGTGTAGGTTAGGTTGATCTTAGATTTGGATAAATGGTCGGTACAACATCGTGGCCTCAAGGGCCTGTACTGTGCTGTACTGTTCTATGGTCTAAAATGGAGGTCAGTCGGAACCATGAGGGGAACTCTACACTGCTGAAAGTCTTGATTGGCATAAAACTATGTGGTTGCGATTGTTAGAGGTGAATCATGGCATTCACAGTGCAGAAGGAGGCCATTCGGCTCATCGAGTCTGCACCGGCTCTTGGAAAGAGCACCCGACATGAGCCCACACCTACACCCTATCCCTACATCTCCATTCTAACGTACAACCCCACCTAACCATTTTTGGGCACTAAGGGGCAATTTAGTACGGCCAGTCCACCTAGCCTGCACATCTTTGGACTGTGGTAGGAAACCAGAGCATCCGGAGGAAACTCGCAGACACAAGGAGAACATGCAGACTCCGCACAGACAGTGACCCAAGCAGGGAATTGATCCTGGGACCTGGAGCTGTGATAACCACTGTTCTGCCCCAGTACTGAGACTTTGCTGCATGAGTCCCTCAGGGTAGTGTCCGATGCCCAACCACCTTTACCTGATTCATCAATTACCTCACTTCCATCATTAGGTCAGAAGTGGGAATGTTCACTGGTCAGTTCCCAATGTTCAGCACCATTCACAGGTCTGCAGATATTGAAACAGCTGTCCCTCATGCAGCAGGAACGAGGCAATATTCAGGCTTAGGCTGATAAGTGGTATGCTGCATTCGCTCCACGGAAGTGACAGGCAATGTCCATCTGCAAGAAGAGAAAATCTAAAGTCCTCCCCTTGACATTCAATTGCTGCAATAGTCCCACTATCAATATGCTGGGCGTTACCATTGATCAAAGTATCTACATACACAACCTAATGCTCAGAAACCTGCATAGAAAATATCGGCAGGAGGTCATTTAGGCATTCAGGCCTGTTCCGCCATTCATTAAAATCATGGCTGATTGACAAATTCAATGTTCTGCACCCGCCTTCCCCCATATCCCTTGCTCCCTTCAGTCCCAAGAAATATATCTAATTCTGTCTTGAAATCACACATTTTGTCCGCAACTACTTTCTGTGGTAGTGAATTCCTCAGCTTCACCAGTCTCTGGGAGAGGAAATGTCTCCTCACCACAGTTATAAAAGGTTCACAACCTATCCTCAACCCATGACCCAGTACTGGGCTCCTCCACCAGATTAGTTTGAGGGGGAATGATGAATTGTTGCAGCCACCTCCTGACATATCACTATTTATTCGCAATGTCCTGTCATGTATTCGATTTTGACAGATTTCCCTGACTTCTACTCTTATTTAAAGAAATAATTTTGTGAATTAAACAAAAAGCTAATGCGGAAGGAAAAGTGCAAAACATATTTGTGTCTGTAACATCACTGGGACGAATTGTGAGAATAATTCAGTGTTCCTGTATAAAATCTAATTGATATTCCTCTTGGAAGCTCCCAGGTTCCAACACAGCATCCTACTGCTGAAGTGAAATTTTACAGTCCAGGAAGCACTTGGAACCTGCTGTAGCACAATACTTGCGACCCATTACAGTACACTTCCTGGATGAGGATAGAACATAGAACAGTACAGCACAGAACAGGCCCTTCGGCCCTCGATGTTGTGCCGAGCAATGATCACCCTACTTAACCCACGTAACCGGTATACCCGTAAACCAACAATCCCCCCATTAACCTTACACTACGGGCAATTTAGCATGGCCAATCCACATAACCCGCACATCTTTGGACTGTGGGAGGAAACAGGAGCACCCGGAGGAAACCCACGCACACACGGGGAGGACGTGCAGACTCCGCACAGACAGTGACCCAGCCGGGAATCGAACCTGGGACCCTGGAGCTGTGAAGCATTGATGCTAACCACCATGCTACCGTGAGGCCCCCATGCTACCGTGAGGATAAAGCACACTTCCTGGAATCTGGCACAGCACACTTCGGTGACTCAGATTTTAGCACACTTCCTGGATTCTGGTACAACACACTTCCGGGATCAGGTTGAAGCACACTTCCTGGATTCTGGTACAACACACTTCCGGGATCAGGTTACACCATACTTCCTGGATTCTGGTACAACACACTTCCGGGAACAAGTTAAACCACACTTCCTGGATTCTGGTACAACACACTTCCGGGATCAGATTTCACCACACTTCCTGGATTCTGGGACAAGACACTTCCGGGATCAAGATAAACCACACTTCCTGGATTCTGGTACAGCACACTTCCGGGATCAGGTTAAAGCACACTTCCTGGATTCTGGTACAGCATACTTAGAACATAGAACATAGAACAGTACAGCACAGAACAGGCCCTTCGGCCCTCGATGTTGTGCCGAGCAATGATCACCCTACTCAAACCCACGTATCCACCCTATACCCGTAACCCAACAACACCCCCCTTAACCTTACTTTTTAGTACACTACGGGCAATTTAGCATAGCCAATCCACCTAACCCGCACATCATTGGACTGTGGGAGGTAACCGGAGCACCCGGAGGAAACCCACGCACACACTGGGAGGACGTGCATACTCCGCACAGACAGTGACCCAGCCGGGAATCGAACCTGGGACCCTGGAGCTGTGAAGCATTTATGCTAACCACCATGCTACCGTGCTGCCCCTTGCTACCATGCTGCCCCACTTGAAGCTAGCAAGTATTGCCCGAGTCATAATAAGTGTAGAGGGAAGAGATCAGTCCGAAATTTCCCTCTACTAGCCAGTGCAGTTAATATGCCATTTGGGGCAGCAGGGTAGCATGGTGGTTAGCATAAATGCTTCACAGCTCCAGGGTCCCAGGTTCGATTCCCGGCTGGGTCACTGTCTGTGTGGAGTCTGCACGTCCTCCCCCTGTGTGCGTGGGTTTCCTCCGGGTGCTCCGGTTTCCTCCCACAGTCCAAAGATGTGCGGGTTAGGTGGATTGGCCATGCTAAATTGCCCGTAGTGTCCTAATAAAAAGTAAGGTTAAGGGGGTGTTGGGTTACGGGTATAGGGTGGATATGTGGGTTTGAGTAGGGTGATCATGGCTCGGCACAACATTGAGGGCCGAAGGGCCTGTTCTGTGCTGTACTGTTCTATAATTTTGTTCACATGTTCTTTCCGATCAAGCCTGTGGACAGTGTGAGGATGGTTGTATTCACTGGCTCATCGGAATGGAGTTGGCTCAGAGTCTGGTTACTTGTGAATGCAGCCCAAATCATTCCACCCAAGGCTAGATATTGGCACCAGACTTACAGTCAACAGGTTTTGTAAGGGGAAGGTGAAAAGAACTTTGAAGAGAGAGTTCATGTGGGCAGGAAACTGGGGAGGTCAGTTTTATATCAAACCTAGTAACCAATACATAGAACATTGAACATTAAGCGCAGTGAAGGCCCTTCGGCCCTCGCTAGTGCTACAACCTGTGAAACCACTCTGAAGCCCATCGACATTTATATATACTATTAAACAGAGCAAAATATTATTCTTACCATGATATTATTGGTAGGAGGCTACCTTTGTGGCGATCACGTCCCATCTTCACATTGAAAACGTGCTTCATCATGTCTGTTAATATCATGGTGAAATATAATATACAGCTATAACAGGTATGGCGGCTGCAAACTGCAAACTATGAGTCCTTCTGTGTCAACGGCAGAAGCACTGTAAACAGCCACAAGCCAGCAGCTGTTCCATCAACAAAGCTGAGAAAAGCTGAATTAACTCGGAGCCATTGAGAAACTCTCCGATTGCAGGAATTCAGAATGGTGGAATCATCCTGCTTGGAGGTCATTCAATTCATCGAACTTTTGCAAGTCAAGGAGCAGTCACCCTGACTCCTCCTACCGCCCAGCACTTGTCCATAGCCTTGTAGGTTTCTCCATCTCAAGTTCAGATCGAAGTACTGTTGAAATGGATTGAGGTTCCTTGCCTTACTCCACTTTGCTGTAATACATTCCGGATCGACACTCCCCTCTTGGTTCAAGAATTGTCCTTCCAATCATCTCAAAACCCTCTATCTGAGTCTACATTGTATTGCCAGTTTATGGGCCCCTCAACTAGGGGCTATAGGGCATTCCTATCCACTCTATCTGGACTTCTGGTAATTGTGTACATTGAAATCTAGGTTTGGCTTTGCTTTAAATAAATGCGCCAACCCTAATCAATAAGAGAAGGACTTGTTGGAGGATGAGTCTGGGGAAGGGTGTGTAGAAACTCAAGGTCACAATGAGATCAAAACGGAGGAGGTGTGGGCATTTTGAAAAACATTAAGGTAGATAAGTCACCAGGGCCAGATGGAATCTATCCCAGAATACTGATGGAGGCAAAGGGAGAACTTGCCGGGGCCTTGACAGAAATGGGCAGCAGGGTAGCATAGTGGTTAGCACTATGGCTGATGGGGTGACATTTCTGGAACTGCAGATTGTCAAATGATCGGGTCCTGATGGAATTCATCCTCGGGTGTTGAAACAAATGGCTGATGATGTAAGTGGTGCATTGGTTTTAATTTCCCAAATCTATCTATTTTCTGGACATGTCCCATCAGCTTGGATGATTGCAAATTGAGCTCCAATATTGAAAAAGGGGGAAGACAAAGTGGAAAATTACCATCCAGTTAGCTTAACATCTGTCACAGGGAAAATGTTAGGAGGTATTATTAAAGGAGATATACCAGACGTTCAGGGTAATCAAGCAAATTCAACATGGTTTGGTGAAATCGTGCATAACCAACTTATTTTGCTACTTCAAAAAATTTTTTTTTTAAGAGTACCCAATTCATTTTTTTTTTTCAATTAAGGGGCAAATTAGCCTGGCCAATCCACCCACCCTGCACATCTTTAGGTTGTGGGGGCAAAACCCACGCAAAAACGGGGAGAATGTGCAAACTCCAACGGGCAGTGACCCACAGGCGGGATCGAACATGGGACCTCGGTGCCGTGATGCAGCAATGCTAACCACTGCGTCACCGTGCTGCCCTTTATTTTAGTTACTTGAGGAAGCAACGGCATAAAGGGTGGACGCTCTGGACTTATGTTTCCAGAAGTACTTTGATAAAATGCCATATCAAAGATTATTGTGGAAAATTAAAGCTCTTGATAGAGGGGGTAACAGATCAGATTGATAAAAGATTAGATTCCTAACCGGAAGCACAGAGTAGCAGCAGGGTAGCATGGTGGTTAGCATAAATGCTTCACAGCTCCAGGGTCCCAGGTTCGATTCCCAGCTGGGTCACTGTCTGTGTGGAGTCTGCACATCCTCCCCCTGTGTGCGTGGGTTTCCTCCGGGTGCTCCGGTTTCCTCCCACAGTCCAAAGATGTGCGGGTTAGGTGGATTGGCCATGCTAAATTGCCCGTAGTGTCCTAATAAAAATAAGGTTAAGGGGGGGTTGTTGGGTTACAGGTGTAGGGTGCATACGTGGGTTTGAGTAGGGTGATCATGGCTCGGCACAACATTGAGGGCCGAAGGGCCTGTCCTGTTCTATGTTCTATGTTCTAGTAGACTTAATGGGTATTTTCTAAATTGGAAAGATCAAACGGGTGGTCTGCCACATTGATCAGGGCGGGACCTCCACTTTGTACAATTTATATAAAAGAATTCGATGAAGGGATGGATGGGATGGTTACCAAATTTGTTGATGACACAAAGATAGCTAGGTACATGATTTGTGAAGAAGACATAAGAAGGCTCCAAATAGTTATCGATGGATTAAGTCAGTGGGCAAACATTTGGCAAATGCAGTTCAATGAAAATGTGAAAATGGTATATCATATTGGTATGATGAAGCATATTATCTAAACGGTGAAAGATTCCAGAGCTCTGAGATACAGTGGGTATCTTAGTGCATAAGGGAAATACAGCACAGAACAGGCCCTTCGGCCCACGATGTTGTGCCGAACTTTTGTCCTTGGTTAATCATAGAATTTTGGACAATAAGGGCAATTTATCATGGCCAATCCACCTAACCTGCACATCTTTGGACTGTGGGAGGAAACACGGGGAGGATGTGCAGACTCCACACAGACAGTGACCCAAGTCGAAATCGAACTTGGGACCCTGGAGCTGTGAAGCAATTGTGCTATCCGCAATGCTACCGTGCTGCCCTTAAGAAGAAATTAATCAACAATCCATTATTCTACCCTAATCCATGTACCTATCCAATAGCCGCTTGAAGGTCCCTAACGTTTCCGACTCAACTACTTCCACAGGCAGTGCATTCCATGCCCCCACTACCCTCTGGGTAAAGAATCTACCTCTGACATCCCCCCTATATCTTCCACCATTTACCTTAAATTTATGTCCCCCTGAAATGTTGTGTTCCACCCTGGGAAAAGTCTCTGACTGTCTACTCTATCTATTCCCCTGATCATCTTATAAACCTCGATCAAGTCGCCCCTCATCCTTCTCCGTTCTAATGAGAAAAGGCCTAGCACCCTCAACCTTTCCTCGAAAGACCAGGCAACATCCTGGTAAATCTCCTTTGCACCTTTTCCAAATCTTCCACATGCTTCCTAAAATGAGGTGACCAGAATTGCACACAGTACTCCAATGTGGCCTGACCAAGGTTTTGTACAGCTGCATCATCACCTCACGACTCATAAATTCAATCCCTTTGCAAAGAACGGTAGCACACCATAGGCCTTCTTCGCAGCTCTATCCACTTGAGTGGCAACTTTCAAAGATCTATGAACATAGACCCCAAGATCTCTCTGCTCCTCTATATTGCCAAGAACCCTACCGTTAACCCTGTACTCCGCATTCATATTTGTCCTTCCAAAATGGACAACCTCACACTCGTCAGGGTTAAACTCCATCTGCCACTTCGTAGCCCAGCTCTGCATCCTATCTATGACTCCTTGAAGCCGACAACAGCCCTCCTCACTATCCACAACTCCACCAATCTTGGTATCATCTGCAAATTTACTGACCCGCCCTTCAACTCACTCATCCAAGTCATTAATGAAAATCACAACCTGCAGAGGACCCAGAACTAATCCCTGCGGTCCGCCACTGGTAACTGGGCTCCAGGCTGAATATTTGCCATCCACCACTCTCTGTCTTCTATCGGTTAGCCAGTTTGTTATCCAACTGGCCAAATTTCCCACTATCCCATGCCTCCTTACTTTCTGCATAAGCCTACCATGGGGAACCTTATCAAATGCCTTACTAAAATCCATGTACACCACATCCACTGCTTTACTTTCATCCACATGCTTGGTCACCTCCTCAAAGGAGACTAAAAGACTTGTGAGGCAAGACCTACCCCTCACAAATCCGTGCTGACTATCCCAAATCATGCAGTGACTTTCCAGATGCTCCGAAATCCTATCCCTCAGTACCCTTTCCATTACTTTGCCTACCACCGAAGTAAGACTAACTGGCCTGTAATTCCCAGGGTTATCCCGATTCCCTTTATTGAACAGGGGCACGACATTCACCACTCTCCAATCCTCTGGTACCACCCCTGTTGACAGCGAGGACGAAAAGATCATTGCCAACTGCTCTGCAATTTCATTTCTTGCCTCCCATAGAATCCTTGGATATATCCCGTCAGGCCCGGGGGACTTGTCTATCCTCAAGTTTTTCAAAACGCTCAAAACATCTTCCTTCCTAACAAGTATCTCCTCGAACTTACCAGTCTGTTTAACACTGTCCTCTCCAACAATATGGCCCCTCTCGTTTGTAAATACTGAAGAAAAATACTTGTTCAAGACCTCTCCTATCTCTTCAGACTCAATGCACAATCTCCCGCTACTGTCCTTGATCGGACCTACCCTCGCTCTAGTCATTCTCATATTTCTCACATATGTGTAAAAGGACTTGGGGTTTTCCTTGATCCTACCCGCCAAAGATTTTTCATGCCCTCTCTTAGCTCTCCTAATCCCTTTCTTCAGTTCAGTTCGTCGTCCAGTACTTTCCTGGAGCGGGGAAACTACAACATCTTCTCCGCATCCTCCCCCCACCTCCTCAAGTCCATTCCATCATCAATGCTTTCACGTCATGGTTGCCTCCTTCATCTCTTCAAACTGGGCATCAAGTCTGTGGCAGATGGAGTCGGATCGGAAGGGGTGAAGTGGATCAGCGATCTTCACTTCCACTGGGAGCACCTCAGGGTTACCGATGTTGGAGTTGCTTCGGTATTGGCAGTTGAGGAAACCATAAGTCATTGGAGCATGATCAGGCCATTTGGACCATCGAGCTTACTCGCCGTTCAATCATGGCTGATATGTTTCTCATCCCCATTCTCCTGCCTTCTCCCCATAACCTCTGATCCCCTAATTAATCAAAAACCTATCTATCTCTGTCTTAAAGACGCTCAGTGACTTGGCCTCCACAGCCTTTTGCGGCAAAGAGTTCCACAGATTCATCGCCCTCTGGCTGAAGAAATTCCTCCTCATCTCAATTTTAAAAGGATCATAGGGCTGGGGCTGTGCCCTCAGATTTTACTTTTTCCTACCAGTGGAAACATTCTCTCCGTGTCCACTCTATCCAGGCCGCGCAGTATCCTGGAAGTTTGAATACGATTCCCTCTCACCCCTCTAAACTCCAACGAGTACAGCACCAGAGTCCTCATCCGTTCCCCACGGTCGTCTATTGCAGAAAATACGGAGGCTGGGGATTGAGGGTGATTTAGAGATGTGGATCAGAAATTGGCTAGTTGAAAGAAGACAGAGAGTGGTAGTTGATGGGAAATGTTCAGAATGGAGTTCAGTTACGAGTGGCATACCACAAGGATCTGTTCTGGGGCCGTTGCTGTTTGTCATTTTTATAAATGACCTAGAGGAGGGCGCAGAAGGATGGGTGAGTAAATTTGCAGACGACACTAAAGTCGGTGGAGTTGTATACAGTGCGGAAGGATGTTGCAGGTTACAGAGGGACATAGATAAGCTGCAGAGCTGGGCTGAGTGGTGGAAAATGGAGTTTAATGTGGAGAAGTGTGAGGTGATTCACTTTGGAAAGAATAACAGAAATGCGGAATATTTGGCTAATGGTAAAATTCTTGGTAGTGTGGATGAGCAGAGGGATCTCGGTGTCCATGTACATAGATCCCTGAAAGTTGCCACCCAGGTTGATAGGGTTGTGAAGAAGGCCTATGGTGTGTTGGACTTTATTGGTAGAGGGATTGAGTTCCGGAGCCATGAGGTCATGTTGCAGTTGTACAAAACTCTAGTACGGCCGCATTTGGAGTATTGCGTACAGTTCTGGTCGCCTCATTATAGGAAGGACGTGGAAGCTTTGGAACGGGTGCAGAGGAGATTTACCAGGATGTTGCCTGGTATGGACGGAAAATCTTATGAGGAAAGGCTGATGGACTTGAGGTTGTTTTCGTTAGAGAGAAGAAGGTTAAGAGGTGACTTAATAGAGGCATACAAAATGATCAGAGGGTTAGATAGGGTGGACAGCGAGAGCCTTCTCCCGCGGATGGAGGTGGCTAGCACGAGGGGACATAGCCTTAAATTGAGGGGTAATAGATATAGGACAGAGGTCAGAGGTGGGTTTTTTACGCAAAGAGTGGCGAGGCCGTGGAATGCCCTACCTGCAACAGTAGTGAACACGCCAACATTGAGGGCATTTAAAAATTTATTGGATAAGCATATGGATGATAAGGGCATAGTGTAGGTTAGATGGCCTTTAGATTTTTTCCATGTCGGTGCAACATCGAGGGCCGAAGGGCCTGTACTGCGCTGTATCGTTCTATGTTCTATGTTCCTCATACGACAAGTTCTTCATTCCAGGGATCATTCTTGTGAACCTCCTCTGAACCCTTTCCAAGGCCAGCGCATTCGTCCTTATATATGCTACCCAAAACTGCTCACAATACTCCAAATGGGGCCTGAGCAGAGCCATAAATAGCCTCAGAAGTACATCCCTGCTTTTGTTTTCCAACCCTCTAGACATATTGCATTCATTGCATTTTATTCCTAACTACCACCTAGCTCCCTAACTGGAACCTCCAATTACTTGGCCTCCATTTTGAACCAAGCCCTAACAATTGGCGGAGATGGGCATAGGATCCTCTACTGCTGGTAGCCCTGTGCCAGGGACTCCTTTGGGGTCTCAGATGGACTCTCAATTGGGCAGGCTCTCTACCTCTGAGGTGATCCAGGTGTCTTTTTAGAACTATGTCTTGGGATTTCACTATGTAGATTACAGGCCACGTTTGTTTTCTGATGTCATTCCGAGGACCCAGCTGGCGCCATCTCTGAAATTCCGGAGACAGATTGTGTCACCACCCCTAAACACCCTCTCAGATCTTCCGGCTTTGTGATTTCTAATTTGATTTTCCTGTTGCGACTCCACCGTCCCTGCCTAAACTGGAAACAACAATCGCAGCCTCGTGCATAGACATGGTCCCAGCAAAGAACTGCCAGGGTGACTCCTGTCATGTTGTGGGGAGTGGTTCTGGAATCAAATAGGAACAGTGCCAAACTAGTTTCTCACGATGCAACCAGATACAAGGTTTGAAGGTCTGCCTTTCTCACTAGCTCCCAAAGCATTGGACGGCGGATGATATGGCGTTTTCCTCATGTGCTTGATGCCATTTTGATTTCACCAATAAAATTAAATTAAAAAATTAAAAATTACTTATTGTCACAAGTAGGCTTCAAATGAAGTTACTGTGAAAAGCCCCAAGTCGCCACATTCCGGCGCCTGTTCAGGAAGGCTGGCCTGCCTTCGTTTGCTTTCAAAGCCAGCGAATTAGCCCTGTGCTAAACAGCCCCTGGTTAGGATTATTGGTTCTTCCTATCACCACGACCATTCCTACCGTGTTCTGATATATAGCCAATCCACTAACCTCTATACCTGGGGCTGGATTCCCCGCAGCTCAGAACCAAAATCACGTTTGGCTGGGGGCCGGAGATCACTCGCAAGCGGATTACGTAGCAGGGCTTGGGGGCCAATAACAGAGCAACCCCCCACCCCCCCCCCCCCCCCCCACCATTACTTATCTGGGCAAAACTGGCCGAGTTCCCGACGGCGTGGTTCTAACCATGTATCGCTGGTCGAGAACCTCGGGTCGCAGCGGCAGACTCAGTCCGCAGCTGCACTGGAAGGGGGATCAAGCCGGAGGGAGGGGTGGGGGGGGGGGACTCACAGGCATCTGGGGGGAGGGGGGGCTACATTGTCGATGTTGGCTCGCTGTCTGAGTCCGCAATGGCGCACAGCAGGGCCGCTGCAGCCCACCGCCGTGCACAGGCGCCGACTCCCCACCACCCGTGCGGGAGCCATTTACTCAGCCAGATCAATGAGCAGCTGCCCGGGGGGCCTGCTCGCCCCCTGCAGGTAGGAGAACCGCTCTTGACTTTGTTGAGGAAAGCCAAGAGTGAAACGTCAGCGTTTTTACGCCGGTATGGGAACTTAGGTCCATTTTTGGAGAATCCAGCCCCTGATGTCCCAAAGCCTTTCCACCATTTACTTGCCTGCATAAACCTGAACAGTTTCAATGACATTGGCACCGTCCTGGAAAAGGCAGACCTTATGACTGACACCCTCCCTGAAACGATCACTCACTCAATCAGCGATGCAACATGGCTGCATTGTGCACGAGATCAAACATGCCATGCTGAAACGTGACAATGCACAATGATACTCATGGGCGATCCCGATCTACATATTGACTGAAAAAGTCAAATTGGGAAAGATGGTCTGGATGAAGAGCTCATATTATGTTTTCTCGAACAATTTCGAAGAACAGAATGTCCTGGGAAAAAAGTCCAAGAGCAGTCTATACCAGGCCTGGCATTGTGCAACAAATTAGGGTCAATTGATGATCTCATGGCAGGGGCACCACTCCGTACCAGTGAACATTATAAGATTGAAATCTGCATTCGCTTTGAGGGAGGGAGAAGTGGGTCCAAGGCTATTATTTTTTCAATTTAAATAAGGACATTTGTGAGGGAAAGGAAAGCAGAGTTTTTTGTGTTTCTTAAAAATAAATTTAGAATATTTTCCAACTAAGGGGCAATTTAGCGTGGCCAATCCACCATCTTTGGGCTGTGGGGGCGAGACCCACGCAAACACGGAGAAAATGTGCAAACTCCACACGAACAGTGACCCAGAGCTGGGATCGAACCTGGGACCTTGGTGCCGTGAGGCAGCACACAGAACATACAGTGCAGAAGGAGGCCATTCGGCCCATCGAGTCTGCACTGACCCATTTAAGCTCTCACTTCCACCCTATCCCCGTAACCCAAGAACGCCATCTAACCTTTTTATTGACTCTAAGGGCAATTTAGCATTTTCAATCCACATAACCTGCACGTTTTTCGACTGTGGGAGTGTACCGGAGCATCCGGAGGAAACTCACACAGACACGGGCAGAACGTCCAGACTCCACACAGACAGTGATCCAGCGGGGAATTGAACCTGGGAACCCTGGTACTGTGAAGCCACAGTGCTAGCCACTTGTGCTATCGTGCTGCCCTATGAAAGCAGAATTTGCGAAAGTGAATTCGCAAATTATATTCAGTGATAGGTCAAAGAGATGTAGCGGCAGATATTTAAGGGGATATGTCAGGAGGCACAGACCAGATACATTTTAATGAGTAAGAAAAAGTCCAGGAGATGGACACACAATCCGTGATCAACTATAAATGTTAAAGATAGTGTCAAACCTAAAGCAAAGATATATAACCCAGCAAAGACAGGTGGAATGTCAAACGATTGGACAGAATATAAGAAGAACAAATGGTGAATTAAGATTAACACAGGGAGGATAATTAGTGTGCGAGCAAAAGCTAGCCATAAGTACATAACCATACTAGGAGTTTCCATAAATATTTTTGAAAATAGAAAGTGAGCGTTGCTCCAATAAAAAGTGAATCTGGAGAATTGATAATGGGAACAAGAAGATGGCAGGTGAATTGAACAGGTACCTTGCATCAATCTTCACTGTAGAGCAATGGTTCTCAACCAGGGTCCACATGGACCCTGGGGGTCCATGTAACATTACTGGGGGTCCACACAAATAAAATACCGAATTGGGGGTCCACGGTGATATTTTAGTGGTCCATAGAGCAATTCTACTTCAGAACAAATTAGACTCTCTCTCTCTCGCACTGACAAAGGTCAAAGAGAGATTATAATCTATCTAATTTACCTTGAGGGCTGAAGGAGCTCAGAACCAAAAAGGTGCATTTGCTGTGGCCCTAATTGTCCCACTAATCTCCCTTGGATTAGTTTACCACGCTAATGAAGGAAGAATTAACGGCATTAACTTCTTTAGTAACAGAAACGATTTCGGTTGAAACTATCAACTCTCAGGGGCTATAAATGACTGGCAAATGCAAAGGTTTTATTACATTCTTGAAAAAGGCTGTCCCCGAAGTATTTTGCATACACTGTGTGATACACCGTCAACACTTAGTTGCAAAGCAATTGGGCGGACGTCTGCATGATGCCCTTAGTGTTGTGATAAAAGTGGTTAACCATATTAAGTCAAATTCTCTTCGAGATCGCTTCTTTCGTGAATTCTGCAGAGAAAATGGGGAAGAGTTTGAACGCCTTGTAATGCATACTGAGGTGAGGTGGTTATCAAAGGGGAATTGCCTTCATCGTTTTACTGAACTTTGGGACTCTATTGTCTTATTTCTGGCTAACACCCAGCTTGGAGAACAACTGCTTGCAGCTAAATGTAATGTATTTTACTTATCTGATATATTTGAAAAAATCAATTTACTTAATAAACAGCTGCAAGGAAAACATTCTGATCTCATATCCAGTAAAGGTGCTATTACTGCTTTTCTGATAAAACTGCCGCTGTACAAAATTAATATCAGACGTCGTGCATTTGAACAGTTTCCTTGTTTGACCTAGATTAGCAGCGATTTGCACGATGATGACCTTGCATTGTATGCTGAATATTTGGAAAATTTGCATGAAAATATGCAAGCTCGATTTAGTGACCTACTCATGATGGATATACCAACTTGGGTGGCAATTCCTTTTGAAGTTAATGCTGCCGATGTAGACATTTCTTTACAGGAGACCCTCATTGAATTACAAAGTGATGAAATATTGCACGCAAAATTCAAAGATGGGAAGCATAATATATGGAAAACAAATGACACTGCTAAAAAGTACCCACTACTCTGGGATAAAGCACAGCTCTAGGTTATAGCTTTTCCATCATCTTACCTTGTTGAATCAGGATTTAGTCGTGTTCTTCACTTATTACCAAAAGCTCGTAATAGACTCGACATTGTGAAAAAGGGTGATCTTCGACTATCATTGACCGCGATGGAGCCGAATATAAAAAAACTCGCTGAGCAGCATCAACCACAGGGATCTCATTGAATAAACCTGCATTTTTTTCTTAATTACTCACTTAGGCCTATCTTAAAATGGTTTATTATGAATTATTTACTAGTGTACATAATGCTCTATAGAATTTAATTGTTAAATATGTTTATTTGCAATAAATTAGTTTTCCTTCAAAATAAAGCATAATCATTTACTATTTCTTTAATATTTGATACAATTTCTTTACTTTTTTGTTAGTGAAAAATATAAGAAGCTTTTTTTTCTGTGTGGAATGGCTATGGGGGTCCACAAAAAAAATTAAGAGGAAAAGGGGTCCATGGGTTAAAAAAGGTTGAGAACCACTGCTGTAGAGGATACAAGCAGCACAGCAGAAGCAGTTACAAATCAGCAAATGGAAGCAATGGAGGTACGCAGGAAAAGTACAATCACCAGGCAAGTGAGACTGATGGGGTGACATTTCTGGAACTGCAGATTGTCAAATGATCGGGTCCCGATGGAATTCATCCTCGGGTGTTGAAACCAAATGGCTGATGATTTAAGTGGTGCATTGGTTTTAATTTCCCAAATCTATCTATTTTCTGGACATGTCCCATCAGCTTGGAAGATTGAAAATGGAGCGCCAGTATTGAAAAAGGAGGGAAGACAAAGTGGAAAATTACCATCCAGTTAGCTTAACATCCGTCACAGGGAAAATGTTAGGAGGTATTATTAAAGGAGATATACTAGACGTCCAGGGTATTCAGGCAAATTCAACATGGTTTGGTGAAATCGTGCATAACCAACTTATTTTAGTTACATTTTAAAAATAAATTTAGAGTACCCAATTCATTTGTTTTTCAATTAAGGGGCAATATAGCGTGGCCAATCCACCTACCCTGCACACCTTTGGGTTGAACATAGAACATAGAAAATTACAGCGCAGTACGAGCCCTTTGGCCCTCGATGTTGCGCCGACCCGTGAAACCATCTGAAGCCTACCTGACCTTCACTATTCCATTTTCATCCATATGTTTATCCAGTGACCACTTAAATGCCCTTAAACGTGGCGAGTATACTACTGTTGCAGGCAGGGCGTTCCACACCCCTACTACTCTCTGAGTAAAGAAACTGCCTCTGACATCTGTCCTATATCTACCACCCCTCAATTTAAAGCTATGTCCCCTCGTGTTGGTCATCACCATCCTAGGAAAAAGACTCTCACTGTCCACCCTATCTAACCCTTTGACTATCTTATATGTCTCTAGTAAGTCACCTCTCAGCCTTCTCCTCTCTAACGAAAACAACCTCACGTCCCTGAGCCTTTCCTCGTAAGACCTTCCCTCCATACCAGGCAACATCCTAGTAAATCTCCTCTGAACCCTTTCCAAAGTTTCCACATCCTTCCTGTAATGTGGTGACCAGAACTGCACGCAGTACTCCAGGTGCGGCCGCATCAGAGTTTTGTACAGTTGCAGCATGACCTCGTGGCTCCGAAACTCAATCCCCCTACTGATAAAGGCTAGCACACCATATGCCTTCTTAACAGCCCTATTAACCTGTGTGGCAACTTTCAGGGATTTATGTACCTGGATGCCGAGATCTCTCTGTTCATCTACACTACCAAGAATCTTGCCAGTAACCCAGTACTCTGCATTCCTGTAACTCCTTCCAAGGTGAACCACCTCACACTTTTCCGCATTAAACTCCATCTGCCACCTCTCAGCCCAGCTCTGCAGCTTATCTATGTCCCTCTGTAACCTATAACATCCTTCAGCACTATCCACAACTCCACCGTGTCATCTGCAAATTTACTAACCCATCCTTCTACACCCTCTTCCAGGTCATTTATAAAAATGACAAACAGCAGTGGCCCCAAAACAGATTCATGCGGTACACCACTAGTAACTGGACTCCAGGATGAACATTTGCCATCAACCACCACCCTTTGTTTTCTATCAGCTAGCCAATTACTGATCCAAACCGCTAAATCACCTTCAATCCCATACTTCCGTATTTTCTGCAATAGCCTACCGTGGGGAACCTGACCAAACGCCTAACTGAAATCTATACACCACATCAACCGCTTTACACTCATCCACCTGTTTGGTCACCTTCTGAAAAAACTCAATAAGGTTTGTGAGGCATGACCTACCCTTCACAAAACCGTTGACTATCGCTAATCAACTTGTTCTTTTCAAGATGCTTATACACCCTATCTCTTATAACATTTTCCAACATTTTACCCACAACCGAAGTAAGGCTCACAGGTCTATAATTACCAGGGTTGTCTCTACTCCCCTTCTTGAACAAGGGGACAACATTTGCTATCCTCCAGTCTTCCAGCACTATTCCTGTCGACAAAGACGACATAAAGATCAAGGACAAAGGCTCTGCAATCTCCTCCCTGGCTTCCCAGATAATCCTAGGATAAATCCCACCTGGCCCAGAGGACTAATCTATTTTTACACTTTCCAAATTGCTAACACCTCCTCCTTGTGAACCTCAATCCCATCTAGCTTCGTCGACTGTACCTGAGTATTCTCCTCACAACATTGTCTTTCTCCAGTGTAAACACTGACGAAAAATATCCATTTAACGCTTCCCCTATCTCCTCTGATTCCACACACAACTTTCCACTACTATCCTTGATTGGCCCTAATCTTACTCTAGTCATTCTTTTGTTCCTGATATACCTATAGAAAGCCTTAGGGTTTTCCTTGATCCTATCCGCCAATGACTTTTCCTGTCCTCTCCTCGCTCTTCTTAACTCTCCCATTCGGTCCTTCCTGGCTAACTTGTAACTCTCAAGTGCCCGAACTGAGCCTTCATGTCTCATCCTAACATAAGCCTTCTTTTTCCTCTTGACAAGTGCTTCAACTTCCTTAGCAAACCACGGTTCCCTTGCTCGACAACTTCCTCCCTGCCTGACAGGTACATACTTATCAAGGACACGCAGTAGCTCTTCCTTGAAAAAGCTCCACATTTCGATTGTACCCATCCCCTGCAGTTTCCTTCCCCATCCTATACATCCTAAATCTTGCCGAATAGCATCATAATTGCCTTTCCCCCAGCTATAATTCTTGCCTTGCGGTATATACCTATCCCTGCCCATCGCTAAAGTAAACATAACCGAATTGTGCCACTATCACCAAAGTGCTCACCTACATCTAAATCTAACACCTGGCCGGGTTCATTACCCAGTACCAAATCCAATGTGGCATCGCCCCTTGTTGGCCCTGTCTACATACTGTGTCAGAAAACCCTCCTGCACACACTACACAAAAACTGACCCATCTATAGTACTCGAACTATAGTATTTACAGTAAATATTTGGAAAGTTAAAGTCCCCCATAACAACTACCCTGTTACTCTCGCTCCTGTCGAGAATCATCTTTGCTATCCCATCCTCTACATCTCTGGAACTATTCGGAGGTCTGTAGACAACTCCCAACAGGGTGACCTCTCCTCTCCTGTTCCTAACCTCGGTTCATACTACCTCAGTAGACGAGTCCTCAAAAGTCCTTTCTGCCGCCGTATCCTTTCCTTGATTAACAATGCCACACCCCCCCCCCCCTCCTCTTTACCATCTTCTCTGTTCTTACAGAAACATCTAAATCCTGGAACCTTCAAAAACCATTCCTGTCCCTGCTCTACCCATGTCTCCGAAATCGCCACATCATCGAGGGGGCAAAACCCAGGCGAACACGGGGAGAATGTGCAAATTCCACACGGAGAGTGACCCAGAGCCGGGATCGAACCTGGGACCTCGGTGCCGTGAGGCAGCAATGCGCCACCATGCTGCACTTTATTTCAGTTACTTGAGGAAGCAACTGCATAAAAGGTGGACGCTCTGGCCTTAGATTTCCAGAAAATGCCACATCAAAGATTATTGTGGAAAATTAAAGCTCTTGACAGAGTGGGTAACAGATCAGATTGATAGAAGATTAGATGCCTAACCGGAAACACAGTGTTGACTTAATGGGTCATTTTTAGATTGGAAAGATCAAACGGTGATCAGGGCTGGGATGTCTAATGAGAAAAGGTTGGACAGACCAGGCTTGTATCTTTTGGATGTTAAAGGACTTGATTGAAACTTCTAAGACCCCGCGGGGTCATGATAGGGTGGACCGGGAGAGGATGTTTCCACTTGTGGGAGAATATAGAACTAGGGGTTACTTAAAAACAAGGGGTCACCCTTTGAATCAAAGGCTGTGGATAGGCCTAGAATGGAGGGATTAGGTAGTTTACTGCTGTCACAATCAGAAATGGTGACATTTGTGACTTTAATAAAAAGGAGAGCTATTGTGTTACCGTGTCAAATGGATCCCAGTTTGAAGATATTCAAACACGCAACTCCAGGAAAATTGGCATAAACTTCAGAGGTACAAAAAGGTCTATTGGCGGCGGAGAGGAAATTGGTGGGTGGCGGGGTTACAGTTGCTGTGAGAATTTACAAGGACAGGGATTAAATGTTGCTTAATTTTTGAAGACGTATGATATGGCAGATTTGAATGAAAACAGAATAAAACCTGAGGGAAGGGTAATCTTAATGACAAAGAAATCTATGAGTTCTTTACACTCGCGATTGATGGTGGAGTAAAAGAAAACGGAAAGATTAGCTTTGGAAAACAGAAGCTGAGGTGATTTTACATTCCAAGGTGGTCCTAGAATATGAAGACGTTGGTCATACGACAGCAGAATCTCGTATGTGTCAAGTGTTTCAACAAGATCAGGCGGGAGTTGTCTAAACCAGATTTCCGCCATATTCTATTCAACTCTTGTGATTATCGAAGAGAGAGAGGATGAACAATGGAGAGATTGGAAATTAAGAGCGACGAAAATAATTTCTTGACAAGGAGCCCATCTGGGTCAGCGAGCACGGGGACAAAGAATGTACAAAGCTGGCTGCTTGTAATGGAATGGACTGCACAATTCTTTATAACCTCAGGGTCATAAAAGGTAGAGTGTGAGGCCATAATCTGGACGTGCACTGAAACAACCCAGGCTGGGGATAATAAAGTGGATGACTGTTTCACCAACAGGTGAGCTGAATAAGGAGGTTTGATATTATTGAAAATAGTATCATGAAGGCCTTCTCAACCTTGTCCCTAATCGAAGGTATGGTGATCATCAGGTTAAATCACCACAAGTTACTTCTCCCCCTCAAAGGGCAAAGCAGCCTATTGCCATCTCAGACTATGGTGAATTACATTCGCATTTACCCCTTTTATAGAGCAAAGCTATCTCAGATTTGTTATGGGCCAGGGTTTAGAGACCACCAGAGTGTATCATGGAGTTCACCTGACCCACAACTTTGAATAGATTGTGGTAGGGGAAGCCCACGGCACACTCTACAGGTGTGGCACAGCAGAGATGAAAAGGTATTTTTTAATGCAAAACAATGTTTATTCTATGAATTCAGGTTAACCTTTTTAAAACATACAGTGAACATCTTAGCAACCATCAATTCAAATACAACCCCCAAAGAATACAACACTAAGTAATCCTTAATAACTTCCCAAACAACTACCAGAAGACAAAAGGAACACCTTTTAACAGAAGCACATTAGGTTTACATTCACTACTGACAACATTTATAATTCTGAATTCACCAAATGATCAAGAGATAGTCTTTTCATGGCAGAGAGATCAACAGTACACCTGCTCTGTCTGGCTTCAGCTCCAACACTGAAAATGAAACTGAAACACACCCTGCAGCAAACAGCCTAAAGCGGAAGTAAAAAGCTGACAGACAGCCCAGCTCTACCCACACTCTGACATCGCTGATAAACCACCATTTCTTAAAGGTACATTTCTTAACACCCATTTCTTAAAGGTAATGTGACATGACAGATTGCACCTGTAATCCTCAACGTTTTGAAGAATGAGAGGAGATCTTATTGAAGTGCCCAAATGCATAAAACGCCAAAACCTGGGGACACCGTTGCAGAATAAGGGGCAGGCCATTTACCACCGAGATGAGGAGGAATTTCTTCCGTCAGATGCTGTTGAATCTTTGGAATGCTCTACCCCAGAAAGCTGCAGAAGGTCAGTCACTGAGCATGTCAAAGGAGAGGGCAATAGACTTTTACAGACCAATGAAATTAACAGGATGAAATGAAATGAAAATGAAATGAAAATCGCTTATTGTCACTAGTAGGCATCAATGAAGTTACTGTGAAAAGCCCCTAGTCGCCACATTCCGGCGCCTGTCCGGGGAGGCTGTTACGGGAATTGAACCGTGCTGCTGGCCTGCCTTGGCCTGCTTTCAAAGCCAGCGATTTAGCCCTGTGTGGGTATACGGCATTGGAACAGAAGGCCAACCATAATGTATTCAAATAGCGGTGCAATCTCGAGGGCGCGAATGGCCTACTTCTGCTTCTGTATTCCAGTGTACCTATTCATGATTAAAACTGAGTTTGGGATAACATATGATTCCAAGGTTATGAATGTAAGTGCTGGGTCATTACGTGGAAAAGAAATATCGTCAGATCGGTGGATTGGCCATTCTAAATTGCCCTTATATGTCCAGAGATTGGGCAGGGTTTCTGGTGGAGTATTGGGCCCAGGTAGGGTGCTCTTTGAGGGGGTAGGCGGGGACTCGATGGGCCGATTGGCCTCTTTATGCACTGGAGGACTTCTTTGGGTTCTATGGAATGAAGTTCAGAATGGGGAATGAAGACAATTGACTCAATCACCAGAAAATGCAATAGAAGGTCATTTATGCTCAGACAAAGTTGCATATCAGACACTTCACCTGATAATCATGAACAGTGGAGGAGATGAGACACGTCGCAATGTGTTGTGGCCGAGAGTTGCCAGGGTGCCTATTCTTGAGCGAGGATTTGTAAGGGGCCAAGGATAGACCGTCAGCAGGTACCAGAAAGAGGTGTGAAACAGGGAGGAAAATATACCTCGCTTCCAACGCTCTCCAAGTGGCTCTATTGATTACCCAATATCTCAGTTACTCTACTAAACTACATTAACTTCTCCACGACATATATTGGACTGTTGAGCCTATAACTTACCAATTATGACTTCTATGTTTCCTAAATTATAAAATGGCTTTAACAATGATCCTGTACAATCTGCAGTTTCCAAATCGAGATATATTATTACAAGATTATTACTAGATTCTAGACAGATACATGAAGGTGCAGGGAGCAGAGGGATACAGATCCTTAGAAAATAGGCAACAGTTTTAGATCAAGAATCTGGATCGGCGCAGGCTTGGAGGGCCCAAGGACCTCTTCCTGTGCTGTAAATTTTCTTTGTTCTCTTCTTTGTTCTTTTAATATCTTGAGGTGTGTGAGCCAACTTTTGTGGCGCTTCATGCGTCCACAGTATCATCATTTCCTCCAAAATCATCAATTTATTTCTATCAAATCTTGTCAGTTCCTCGCCTTGATTAATTTTAGATTGCTATATAGCTATGAAGTGTCTCCCATCACTGTGAAGATCATACAAAGAAAGTGCTTTCTAAGTTTGAAATTCATGATGGTCATTTAAATATCGGTTTACACTGGATCTTAGATCGTGCTTGGTGCAATGCGACAGAGAATAATATATAAGGGATTTGACTGAATTTTAAAGGGCAGAAAGATGCCAGTTGATCACCTTCTCTGCATCGGCCCCCAAATCAGCAATTCACGTGGTGCCACTCCTCATTCTTCATCCCATAACCCCACACACACAACGTTCTTTTCTCGTCGAGGAACGATCAATGTCTGTCGTTCACTTGTGGGAACAATCGAGTAGTTAGGCAAGAAAACGCTCACGTCCCCCCTCCAAATTTGCTGACCAGGTTATGTTAAAATTGCATGCGAGATTTCAGAATGCTTCCACAAATGGATTCGAGTACTCGTGGACAAATTGTGCTCAATCAACGTCCACATGCTTAATATTGTTGAAACTGAAATTGGAAAATTACAGTGTCGACTCGATTTATTCATCATCCCTGAACATCAAGCATGGCGTGTTGAACAACCTTCAGTTTTGGGCAATGTTCAGTTTTTGATATGACTCGTATGGAAGTTATTAATAGCAATTCAAAACAAGAGAAAATACAGAGCAGTTCTCAACGAACGATAGAATTTTAATATATACAGTACAAATTCAAGAAGCGACTGATTTCTTTCTTTCTCTCTCTCTTTCTCTCTTTCACTCTCTCTCGGTCTCTTTCTCTCTCTCTTTCTCTCTTTCTTTCTCTCTTTCTCTTTCTTTCTTTCTTCTTTGTCTCTTTCTTTCTCTCTTTTCTCTCTCTCGTTCTCTCTTTCTCTCTCTCTCGCTCTCTTTCTCTCTCGGTCTCTTTCTCTCTCTCTTTCTCTCTTTCTTCCTTCTTTCTCTTTCTTTCATTCTTTCTTCTTTCTCTCTTTATTTCTGTCTTTCTTTCTCTCTCTCTCTCTCTGTTTGGTTTTTGATTGCAATTAAGCCGAGGCAGCTTGGGATATGATTTTGCAGCTGGTTGAATCCGCTCTCCTATAATTGGGACGAATCTTGTAAATGTATCAGTGAGAATCGTTCGCAACGTCATGGAGACATTTTGAACCATTTGCTCTCAGGGAAGTGAGGATAATGTCGCTCAACTTTTTGACCAAGCTCAAGATTCTCTGGGCAATTGCCGATATTCAGAGGATTTACTATCCCGTCTTAGCTGCAGTTGGTGTTCCGGGTATGTAATGACCTACAGCAATTGGATCAATAATCTCAAATTAACAATACGTCTTATTTTAGGTTGCGTGTGTCGTTCTTTCTTTAATTATGTTTCTCATATCACAACAGTCAGCACAGTTCGAGACAAAAACTTATTTCTGTCTTTATTTATTTACTGCTCCCTCGCTCTTTCCTTCCATCCTTTATTTCATTTTCAGTCTCTCTTTCTTCTTCTCTTTCTGGCAGAGCAGAATGAGAGCTGAATTGATAGATAGTGACATAGATCGATACAGATGGACAGACAGATGGATGAATGGATGGACAGATGAATGAATGGAGCGACGGACGGGCAGTTCTATGGAGATAGACAATTCGGATGGGTGGATAGGTATATGATATAGGATAATATATATGTCCTATTTTGGTTTATCAAATCAACATATGCTCCTCTGTTCATTGGCCGCTGGACACATCTGTTCACAGAAGACTTTTTAAAAATAAATTGAGAACACCCAATTAATCTTCCCCAGTTAACTGTCAATCTAGCGTGCCCAATCTTCCTCACTTGTACATTTTTGGGCTGTGGAGTCGAAACCCACGCAAACATGGGGAGAATATGCAAACTCCACATAGACAGTGACCCAAAGCTGGGATCGAACCTGGGACCGCGGCGCCGTGAGGCTGCAGTGCTAACCCACTGCGCCACCGTGCTGCCTGCGCACAGCAGACTTAAAGCTGCTTTATGTACATTCTGTTCGAAACAGGGTTAGAACATAGGAGCATGAAATACCTATTCAATAACCACGGACATGATAAACTATTGCATGTTAAGCAGAGGAAGAGGACAAAGAGACATGACAATTCTTTAAAGGCCAACATAAAAAAATATCCAGAAACAATATGTTAATTGACAATCTGTTTAAACAATAATTCAGTGGAAGCTTTACGATTAGTTGATTTGATTGGATTTTGATTTGATTTGATTTATTGTCACTGACTGGTAAGCTCGAGGAGATACTTGTTAGAAAGGAAGATGTGTTGGGCATTTTGAAAAACTTGACGATAGACAAGTCCCCCGGGCCTGACGGGATATATCCAAGGATTCTAAGGGAAGCAAGAAATGAAATTGCAGAGCCGTTGGCAATGATCTTTTCGTCCTCGCTGTCAACAGGAGTGGTACCAGAGGATTGGAGAGTGGCGAATGTCGTGCCCCTGTTCAAAAAAGGGAATAGGGATAACCCTGGGAATTACAGGCCAGTTAGTCTTACTTCGGCGGTAGGCAAAGTAATGGAAAGGATACTGAGGGATAGGATTTCTGAGCATCTGGAAAGACACTGCTTGATTAGGGATAGTCAGCACGGATTTGTTAGGGGTAGGTCTTGCCTCACAAGTATTATTGAATTCTTTGAGGTGACCAGCACGTGGATGAAGGTAAAGCAGTGCATGTAGTGTACATGGATTTTAGTAAGGCATTTAAGAAGGTTCCCCATGGTAAGTTTATGCAGAAAGTAGGGAGGCATGGCATAGTGGGAAATTTGGCCAGTTGGAGAACGAACTGGCTAATTGATAGAAGTCAGAGAGTGGTGGTGGATGGCAAATATTCAGCCTGGAGCCCAGTTACCAATGGCGTACCGCAGGAATCAGTTCTGGGTCCTCTGCTGTTTGTGATTTTCATTAATGACTTGGATGAGGCAGCTGAAGGGTGGGTCAGAAAACTTGCAGACGATACGAAGATTGGTGGAGTTGTGGATAGTGAGGAGGGCTGTTCTTCACTGCAAAGAGACATAGATAGGACGCAGAGCTGGGCTCAGAAGTGGCAGATGGCGTTTAACCCTGACAAGTGTGAGGTTGTCCATTTTGGAAGGACAAATATGAATGTGGAATACAGGGTTAACAGTAGGGTTATTGGCAATGTGGAGGAGCAGAGAGAACTTGGGGTCTATGTTAATAGATCTTTGAAAGTTGTCAGTCAAGTGGATAGAGCTGTGAAGAAGGCCTATGGTGTGCTAGCGTTCATTACCAGATGGGTTGAATTAAAGAGCCATGAGGTGATTATGCAGCTGTGCAAAACCTTGGTCAGGCCACATTTGGAGTACTGTGTGCAATTCTGGTCGCCTCATTTTAGGAAGGATGTGGAAGCTTTGTAAAAGGTGCAAAGTGGATTCAATAGAATGTTCCCTGGAATGGAGAGCAGGTCTTATGATGAAAGGTTGAGTGTACTAGGTATTTTCTCATTAGAATGGAGAAGAATGAGGGGCGACTTGAGAGAGGTTTATAAGATGATCAGGGGAACAGATAGAGTAGACAGTCAGAGACTTTTTCCCCGGGTGGAACAAACCATTACAAGCAGCCATAAATTTAAGGTGAATGGTGAAACATATGTCAGAGGTAGGTTCTTCAGCCAGAGAGTAGTAGGGGCATGGAATGCACTACCCGTGGAAGTAGTTGAGTCGGAAACATTAGGGACCTTCAAGCGGCTATTAGATAGGTACATGGATTACGGTAGAATGATGGGCTTTAGTTAAATTTGTTCTTAATCTAGGACAAAGGTTTTGCACAACATCGTGGGCCGAAGGGCCTGTTCTGTGTTGTATTCTTCTACGTTCTATGTGCCGAAGCACAGTGAAAAGTGTTTTTCTGTGGCCAAGAAAACATACAAAGTACGTACACAGTAGACAAAACTTCACCTCCTGACTTTCTAAATACTTTCTATCATCCAAAGTCATGATAGATGCCCTTTGGAATACTCTTCATTTATTAAATGCGTGAGACTCCAGCTGTACTAAGAAGCACAACAATACCAAGGAGAACCTAGCCTACTTCAGCAGCTCCAAATCCATTTCCATAAACATACTATCCCTCCTCCATATCTGATTCACAGGAGCAGAAATATGTACCATCTACAAATGCTCAGTCAAACAAATCACCAAGGCTCCTCCGACAATACCGTGCAACCCATGACCTCCCCTAGCTCGAAGGACAATAGCATCAGTGCATTGATATGCATCAACATCGTAATATTTATATATATCCCTGTTATGCAGCCTATTCCTTTGCACAGACAGATCTTTAAACTTCTGTTGCGTGTCAGCTGAATAATTTTCACATTTTGCTCTTATTTACAGTTAACGTGGTAACGATTGCCATTCTATGCCGGGGAAAGTGTGGTCTCTCTAAATGCGTTACTTACTACCTGGTGGCCATGGCAGCAGCGGATTTGTTCGTTGTCATCATCGATCTGATATTGAGGCAAATTCCTATTGTTTATTGGGAACAATTTAACTTTGTGCGCGTAATCCCTTTGTGCAATATCCATGCAGTACTGCTTTATGCTGTCACTGACTGTTCCGTATGGTTCACGGTCACTTTCACCTTTGATCGATTTGTAGCCATTTCTTGCCAGAAGCTAAAATCTAAACATTGCACTGAAAGAATTGCCGCAATGGTCCTCGGAATTGTGACAGTGTTGAGCCTTTTGAAGAATATTTCCTGGTATTTTATGTTTACACGTAAATATTGGTCTCGAACAGTTCCTGGTTCTGTCGCGTGGGCACCAGCGTATCACGTTCACTGATCTGGGCCATAGTTGAATTAATTCATTACATTGTAACGCCTTTGATTCCATTTATTTTGATTCTACTGCTCAATGCATTGACGGTCAGGCACGTACTGGTGAGCAGCAGAGCTCGCAGGCGACTCCAGCGCCGAAGCAACGGGGAAACTCCCAGTGACCCAGAGATGGGCAACCGAAGGAAATCCATGATTTTGTTGTTTCTCATATCGGGAAATTTCATAGTGCTGTGGGTGGTGTTTACAGTTTGTTCGATATTGAGACGATTAGATTACTTGGAATATTCCGTTTCAGTGCCCACATTTGTTCGGGAAATAGGCTCAATGCTGCAGCTTCTCAGCTGCTGCACAAACACTTTTGTCTATACAGTGACGCAGAGGAAATTCAGAGAAGAGTTGGCGAATGGAGTGAAGTATCCCCTTTCCATGATGGTCAAATTAGTTAGATGATAAGAAATCACGCTTTCTAACATTATTCGGTGCTTCTGTGTCTTGCTGTTTTATTTCTTAATCTTTTCTTTCAATCTAGTTTGCTCGGAATTTTTTAATGCCGTATTTCTGAACCTTCTGGCCATGTACTGGCAACAACTGAACTGCTACACGCATTCTCTACATTGTTGATTTTAGCACGTAATTGAACAGCAGTGGAAATTCCGCTCCACAACTGAGAAAAATAATCTAATTTTAAGGTGATTGGATGAAGGTACGGGGGAGATGTCAGTGGTAGGTTCTTTACACAGAGAGTGGATGGAATGCACTTCCAGCAGAGGTGGTGGAGTCAGGATCATTGGGGACATTTAAGCGACTCTTGGACAGGCACATGTACAGCAGTAAATAATAAAAGCTTATTGTCACAAGTACGCTTCAATGAAGTTACTGTTAAAAGTGACATTCCAGCGCCTGTTGGGGGAGGCTGGTATGTGAATGTGAACCAGCGTTGCTGGTCTTGTTTATCATTGCAAGCCAGTTGCTTAGCCCACTGTGCTATACCTACCCCTATTGAAGGGGTGTAGGTTAGGTTGATCTTAGATTTGGATAAATGGTCGGCACAACATCGTGGACTCAAGGGCCTGTACTGTGCTGTACTGTTCTATGGTCTAAAATGGAGGTCAGTCGGAACCATGAGGGGAACTCTCCACTGCTGAAAGTCATGATTGGCATAAAACTATGTGGTTGCGATTGTTAGAGGTGAATCATGGCATTCACAGTGCAGAAGGAGGCCATTCGGCTCATCGAGTCTGCACCGGCTCTTGGAAAGAGCACCCGACATGAGCCCACACCTCCACCCTATCCCTACATCTCCATTCTAACGCGCAACCCCACCTAACCATTTTTGGGCACTAAGGGGCAATTTAGTACGGCAAGCCCACCTAGCCTGCACATCTTTGGACTGTGGTAGGAAACCAGAGCATCCGGAGGAAACTCATGCAGACACAAGGAGAACATGCAGACTCCGCACAGACAGTGACCCAAGCAGGGAATTGATCCTGGGACCTGGAGCTGTGATAACCACTGTGCTGCCCCAGTACTGAGACTTTGCTGCATGAGTCCCTCAAGGTAGTGTCCGATGCCCAACCACCTTTACCTGATTCATCAATTACCTCACTTCCATCATTAGGTCAGAAGTGGGAATGTTCACTGGTCAGTTCCCAATGTTCAGCACCATTCACAGGTCTGCAGATATTGAAACAGCTGTCCCTCATGCAGCAGGAACGAGGCAATATTCAGGTTTAGGCTGATAAGTGGTATGCTGCATTCGCTCCACGGAAGTGACAGGCAATGTCCATCTGCAAGAAGAGAAAATCTAAAGTCCTCCCCTTGACATTCAATTGCTGCAATAGTCCCACTATCAATATGCTGGGCGTTACCATTGATCAAAGTATCTACATGCACAACCTAATGCTCAGAAACCTGCATAGAAAATATCGGCAGGAGAAGGTCATTTAGTCCTTCAAGCCTGCTCCGCCATTCATTATAATCATGGCTGATTGACAAATTCAATGTTCTGCACCCGCCTTCCCCCATATCCCTTGCTCCCTTCAGTCCCAAGAAATATATCTAATTCTGTCTTGAAATCACACATTTTGTCCGCAACTACTTTCTGTGGTAGTGAATTCCTCAGCTTCACCAGTCTCTGGGAGAGGAAATGTCTCCTCACCACAGTTATAAAAGGTTCACCACCTATCCTCAACCCATGACCCAGTACTGGGCTCCTCCACCAGATTAGTTTGAGGGGGAATGATGAATTGTTGCAGCCACCTCCTGACATATCACTATTTATTCGCAATGTCCTGTCATGTATTCGATTTTGACAGATTTCCCTGACTTCTACTCTTATTTAAAGAAATAATTTTGTGAATTAAACAAAAAGCTAATGCGGAAGGAAAAGTGCAAAACATATTTGTGTCTGTAACATCACTGGGACGAATTGTGAGAATAATTCAGTGTTCCTGTATAAAATCTAATTGACATTCCTCTTGGAAGCTCCCAGGTTCCAACACAGCATCCTACTGCTGAAGTGAAATTTTACAGTCCAGGAAGCACTTGGAACCTGCTGTAGCACAATACTTGCGACCCATTACAGTACACTTCCTGGATGAGGATAAAGCACACTTCCTGGAATCTGGCACAGCACACTTCGGTGACTCAGATTTTAGCACACTTCCTGGATTCTGGTACAACACACTTCCGGGATCAGGTTGAAGCACACTTCCTGGATTCTGGTACAACACACTTCCGGGATCAGGTTACACCACACTTCCTGGATTCTGGTACAACACACTTCCGGGAACAAGTTAAACCACACTTCCTGGATTCTGGTACAACACACTTCCGGGATCAGATTTCACCACACTTCCTGGATTCTGGGACAAGACACTTCCGGGATCAAGTTAAACCACACTTCCTGGATTCTGGTCCAGCACACTTCCGGGATCAGGTTAAAGCACACTTCCTGGATTCTGGTACAGCATACTTAGAACATAGAACATAGAACAGTACAGCACAGAACAGGCCCTTCGGCCCTCGATGTTGTGCCGAGCAATGATCACCCTACTCAAACCCACGTATCCACCCTATACCCGTAACCCAACAACACCCCCCTTAACCTTACTTTTTAGTACACTACGGGCAATTTAGCATAGCCAATCCACCTAACCCGCACATCTTTGGACTGTGGGAGGAAACCGGAGCACCCGGAGGAAACCCACGCACACACGGGGAGGACGTGCAGACTCCGCACAGACAGTGACCCAGCCGGGAATCGAACCTGGGACCCTGGAGCTGTGAAGCATTTATGCTAACCACCATGCTACCGTGCTGCCCCTTGCTACCATGCTGCCCCACTTGAAGCTAGCAAGTATTGCCCGAGTCATAATAAGTGTAGAGGGAAGAGATCAGTCCGAAATTTCCCTCTACTAGCCAGTGCAGTTAATATGCCATAGATAATTTTGTTCACATGTTCTTTCCGATCAAGCCTGTGGACAGTGTGAGGATGGTTGTATTCACTGGCTCATCGGAATGGAGTTGGCTCAGAGTCTGGTTACTTGTGAATGCAGCCCAAAGCATTCCACCCAAGGCTAGATATTGGCACCAGACTTACAGTCAACAGGTTTTGTAAGGGGAAGATGAAAAGACCTTTGAAGAGAGAGTTCATGTGGGCAGGAAACTGGGGAGGTCAGTTTTATATCAAACCTAGTAACCAATACATAGAACATCGAACATTAAGCGCAGTGAAGGCCCTTCGGCCCTCGCTGGTGCTACAACCTGTGAAACCACTCTGAAGCCCATCGACATTTATATATACTATTAAACAGAGCAAAATATTATTCTTACCATGATATTATTGGTAGGAGGCTACCTTTGTGGCGATCACGTCCCATCTTCACATTGAAAACGTGCTTCATCATGTCTGTTAATATCATGGTGAAATATAATATACAGCTATAACAGGTATGGCGGCTGCAAACTGCAAACTATGAGTCCTTCTGTGTCAACGGCAGAAGCACTGTAAACAGCCATAAGCCAGAAGCTGTTCCATCAACAAAGCTGAGAAAAGCTGAATTAACTCGGAGCCGTTGAGAAACTCTCCGATTGCAGGAATTCAGAATGGTGGAATCATCCTGCTTGGAGGTCATTCAATTCATCGAGCTTTTGCAAGTCAAGGAGCAGTCACCCTGACTCCTCCTACCGCCCAGCACTTGTCCATAGCCTTGTAGGTTTCTCCATCTCAAGTTCAGATCGAAGTACTGTTGAAATGGATTGAGGTTCCTTGCCTTACTCCACTTTGCGGTAATACATTCCGGATCGACACTACCCTCTTGGTTCAAGAATTGTCCTTCCAATCATCTCAAAACCCTCTATCTGAGTCTACATTGTATTGCCAGTTTATGGGCCCCTCAACTAGGGGCTATAGGGCATTCCTATCCACTCTATCTGGACTTCTGGTAATTGTGTACATTCAAATCTAGGTTTGGCTTTGCTTTAAATAAATGCGCCAACCCTAATCAATAAGAGAAGGACTTGTTGGAGGATGAGTCTGGGGAAGGGTGTGTAGAAACTCTGGGTCACAATGAGATCAAAACGGAGGAGGTGTGGGCATTTTGAAAAACATTAAGGTAGATAAGTCACCAGGGCCAGATGGAATCTATCCCAGAATACTGATGGAGGCAAAGGGAGAACTTGCCGGGGCCTTGACAGAAATGGGCAGCAGGGTAGCATAGTGGTTAGCACTATGGCTGATGGGGTGACATTTCTGGAACTGCAGATTGTCAAATGATCGGGTCCTGATGGAATTCATCCTCGGGTGTTGAAACAAATGGCTGATGATGTAAGTGGTGCATTGGTTTTAATTTCCCAAATCTATCTATTTTCTGGACATGTCCCATCAGCTTGGATGATTGCAAATTGAGCTCCAATATTGAAAAAGGGGGGAAGACAAAGTGGAAAATTACCATCCAGTTAGCTTAACATCTGTCACAGGGAAAATGTTAGGAGGTATTATTAAAGGAGATATACCAGACGTTCAGGGTAATCAAGCAAATTCAACATGGTTTGGTGAAATCGTGCATAACCAACTTATTTAGCTACTTCAAAAAAATTTTTTTTTAGAGTACCCAATTCATTTTTTTTTTCAATTAAGGGGCAAATTAGCCTGGCCAATCCACCCACCCTGCACATCTTTGGGTTGTGGGGGCAAAACCCACGCAAAAACGGGGAGAATGTGCAAACTCCACACGGACAGTGACCCAGAGGCGGGATCGAACCTGGGACCTCGGTGCCGTGATGCAGCAATGCTAACCACTGCGTCACCGTGCTGCCCTTTATTTTAGTTACTTGAGGAAGCAACGGCATAAAGGGTGGACGCTCTGGACTTATGTTTCCAGAAGTACTTTGATAAAATGCCATATCAAAGATTATTGTGGAAAATTAAAGCTCTTGATTGAGGGGGTAACAGATCAGATTGATAAAAGATTAGATTCCTAACCGGAAGCACAGAGTAGCAGCAGGGTAGCATGGTGGTTAGCATAAATGCTTCACAGCTCCAGGGTCCCAGGTTCGATTCCCAGCTGGGTCACTGTCTGCACATCCTCCCCCTGTGTGCGTGGGTTTCCTCCGGGTGCTCCGGTTTCCTCCCACAGTCCAAAGATGTGCGGGTTAGGTGGATTGGCCATGCTAAATTGCCCGTAGTGTCCTAATAAAAATAAGGTTAAGGGGGGGTTGTTGGGTTACAGGTGTCGGGTGCATACGTGGGTTTGTGTAGGGTGATCATGGCTCGGCACAACATTGAGGGCCGAAGGGCCTGTCCTGTTCTATGTTCTATGTTCTAGTAGACTTAATGGGTATTTTTTAAATTGGAAAGATCAAACGGGTGGTCTGCCACATTGATCAGGGCGGGACCTCCACTTTGTACAATGTATATAAAAGAATTCGATGAAGGGATGGATGGGATGGTTACCAAATTTGTTGATGACACAAAGATAGCTAGGTACATGATTTGTGAAGAAGACATAAGAAGGCTCCAAATAGTTATCGATAGATTAAGTCAGTGGGCAAACATTTGGCAAATGCAGTTCAATGAAAATGTGAAAATGGTATATCATATTTGTATGATGAAGCATATTATCTAAACGGTGAAAGATTCCAGAGCTCTGAGATACAGTGGGTATCTTAGTGCATAAGGGAAATACAGCACAGAACAGGCCCTTCGGCCCACGATGTTGTGCCGAACTTTTGTCCTTGGTTAATCATAGAATTTTGGACAATAAGGGCAATATATCATGGCCAATCCACCTAACCTGCACATCTTTGGACTGTGGGAGGAAACACGGGGAGGATGTGCAGACTCCACACAGACAGTGACCCAAGTCGAAATCGAACTTGGGACCCTGGAGCTGTGAAGCAATTGTGCTATCCGCAATGCTACCGTGCTGCCCTTAAGAAGAAATTAATCAACAATCCATTATTCTACCCTAATCCATGTACCTATCCAATAGCCGCTTGAAGGTCCCTAACGTTTCCGACTCAACTACTTCCACAGGCAGTGCATTCCATGCCCCCACTACCCTCTGGGTAAAGAATCTACCTCTGACATCCCCCCTATATCTTCCACCGTTTACCTTAAATTTATGTCCCCCTGAAATGTTGTGTTCCACCCTGGGAAAAAGTCTCTGACTGTCTACTCTATCTATTCCCCTGATCATCTTATAAACCTCGATCAAGTCGCCCCTCATCCTTCTCCGTTCTAATGAGAAAAGGCCTAGCACCCTCAACCTTTCCTCGAAAGACCAGGCAACATCCTGGTAAATCTCCTTTGCACCTTTTCCAAATCTTCCACATGCTTCCTAAAATGAGGTGACCAGAATTGCACACAGTACTCCAATGTGGCCTGACCAAGGTTTTGTACAGCTGCATCATCACCTCACGACTCATAAATTCAATCCCTTTGCAAAGAACGGTAGCACACCATAGGCCTTCTTCGCAGCTCTATCCACTTGAGTGGCAACTTTCAAAGATCTATGAACATAGACCCCAAGATTTCTCTGCTCCTCTATATTGCCAAGAACACTACCGTTAACCCTGTACTCCGCATTCATATTTGTCCTTCCAAAATGGACAACCTCACACTTGTCAGGGTTAAACTCCATCTGCCACTTCGTAGCCCAGCTCTGCATCCTATCTATGACTCCTTGAAGCCGACAACAGCCCTCCTCACTATCCACAACTCCACCAATCTTGGTATCATCTGCAAATTTACTGACCCGCCCTTCAACTCACTCATCCAAGTCATTAATGAAAATCACAAACTGCAGAGGACCCAGAACTAATCCCTGCGGTACGCCACTGGTAACTGGGCTCCAGGCTGAATATTTGCCATCCACCACTCTCTGTCTTCTATCGGTTAGCCAGTTTGTTATCTAACTGGCCAAATTTCCCACTATCCCATGCCTCCTTACTTTCTGCATAAGCCTACCATGGGGAACCTTATCAAATGCCTTACTAAAATCCATGTACACCACATCCGCTGCTTTACTTTCATCCACATGCTTGGTCACCTCCTCAAAGGAGACTAAAAGGCTTGTGAGGCAAGACCTACCCCTCACAAATCCGTGCTGACTATCCCAAATCATGCAGTGACTTTCCAGATGCTCCGAAATCCTATCCCTCAGTACCCTTTCCATTACTTTGCCTACCACCGAAGTAAGACTAACTGGCCTGTAATTCCCAGGGTTATCCCGATTCCCTTTTTTGAACAGGGGCACGACATTCACCACTCTCCAATCCTCTGGTACCACCCCTGTTGACAGCGAGGACGAAAAGATCATTGCCAACTGCTCTGCAATTTCATTTCTTGCCTCCCATAGAATCCTTGGATATATCCCGTCAGGCCCGGGGGACTTGTCTATCCTCAAGTTTTTCAAAACGCTCAAAACATCTTCCTTCCTAACAAGTATCTCCTCGAACTTAGCAGTCTGTTTAACACTGTCCTCTCCAACAATATGGCCCCTCTCGTTTGTAAATACTGAAGAAAAATACTTGTTCAAGACCTCTCCTATCTCTTCAGACTCAATGCACAATCTCCCGCTACTGTCCTTGATCGGACCTACCCTCGCTCTAGTCATTCTCATATTTCTCACATATGTGTAAAAGGCCTTGGGGTTTTCCTTGATCCTACCCGCCAAAGATTTTTCATGCCCTCTCTTAGCTCTCCTAATCCCATTCTTCAGTTCAGTTCGTCGTCCAGTACTTTCCTGGAGCGGGGAAACTACAACATCTTCTTCGCATCCACCCCCCACCTCCTCAAGTCCATTCCATCATCAATGCTTTCACGTCATGGTTGCCTCCTTCATGTCTTCAAACTGGGCATCAAGTCTGTGGCAGATGGAGTCGGATCGGAAGGGGTGAAGTGGATCAGCGATCTTCACTTCCATTGGGAGCACCTCAGGGTTACCGATGTTGGAGTTGCTTCGGTATTGGCAGTTGAGGAAACCATAAGTCATTGGAGCATGATCAGGCCATTTGGACCATCGAGCTTTCTCGCCGTTCAATCATGGCTGATATGTTTCTCATCCCCATTCTCCTGCCTTCTCCCCATAACCTCTGATCCCCTAATTAATCAAAAACCTATCTATCTCTGTCTTAAAGACGCTCAGTGACTTGGCCTCCACAGCCTTTTGCGGCAAAGAGTTCCACAGATTCATCGCCCTCTGGCTGAAGAAATTCCTCCTCATCTCAATTTTAAAAGGATCATAGGGCTGGGGCTGTGCCCTCAGATTTTACTTTTTCCTACCAGTGGAAACATTCTCTCCGTGTCCACTCTATCCAGGCCGCGCAGTATCCTGGAAGTTTGAATACGATTCCCTCTCACCCCTCTAAACTCCAACGAGTACAGCACCAGAGTCCTCATCCGTTCCTCATACGACAAGTTCTTCATTCCAGGGATCATTCTTGTGAACCTCCTCTGAACCCTTTCCAAGGCCAGCGCATTCGTCCTTATATATGCTACCCAAAACTGCTCACAATACTCCAAAGGAGGCCTGAGCAGAGCCATAAATAGCATCAGAAGTACATCCCTGCTTTTGTTTTCCAACCCTCTAGACATATTGCATTCATTGCATTTTATTCCTAACTACCACCTAGCTCCCTAACTGGAACCTCCAATTACTTGGCCTCCATTTTGAACCAAGCCCTAACAATTGGCGGAGATGGGCATAGGATCCTCTACTGCTGGTAGCCCTGTGCCAGGGACTCCTTTGGGGTCTCAGATGGACTCTCAATGGGGCAGGCTCTCTACCTCTGAGGTGATCCAGGTGCCTTTTTAGAACTTTGTCTTGGGATTTCACTGTGTAGATTACAGGCCACGTTTGTTTTCTGATGTCATTCCGAGGACCCAGCTGGCGCCATCTCTGAAATTCCGGAGACAGATTGTGTCACCACCCCTAAACACCCTCTCAGATCTTACGGCTTTGTGATTTCTAATTTGATTTTCCTGTTGCGACTCCACCGTCCCTGCCTAAACTGGAAACAACAATCACAGCCGAGTGCATAGACATGGTCCCAGCAAAGAACTGCCAGGGTGACTCCTGTCATGTTGTGGGGAGTGGTTCTGGAATCAAATAGGAACAGTGCCAAACTTGTTTCTCACGATGCAACCAGATACAAGGTTTGAAGGTCTGCCTTTCTCACTAGCGCCCAAAGCATTGGACGGCGGATGATATGGCGTTTTCCTAATGTGCTTGATGCCATTTTGATTTCCCCAATAAAATTAAATTAAAAAATTAAAAATTACTTATTGTCACAAGTAGGCTTCAAATGAAGTTACTGTGAAAATCCCCTAGTCGCCACATTCCGGCTCCTGTTCAGGAAGGCTGGCCTGCTTTCGTTTGCTTTCAAAGCCAGCGAATTAGCCCTGTGCTAAACAGCCCCTGGTTCGGATTATTGGTTCTTCCTATCACCACGACCATTCCTACTGTGTTCTGAGATATAGCCAATCCACTAACCTCTATACCTGGGGCTGGATTCCCCGCAGCTCAGACCCAAAATTGCGTTTGGCGTGGGGGCCGGAGATCACCCGCAAGCGGATTACGTAGCAGGGCTTGGGGGCCAATAACAGAGCAACCCACCCCCCCCCCCCCCCCCATTACTTATCTGGGCAAAACTGGCCAAGTTCCCGACGGCGTGGTTCTAACCATGTATCGCTGGTCGAGAACCTCGGGTCGCAGCGGCAGACTCAGTCCGCAGCTGCACTGGAAGGGGGATCAAGCCGGAGGGAGGGGTGGGGGGGGGGGGGACCCACAGGCATCTGGGGGGAGGGGGGGCTACATTGTCGATGTTGGCTCGCTGTCTGAGTCCGCAATGGCGCACAGCAGGGCCGCTGCAGCCCACCGCCGTGCACAGGCGCCGACTCCCCACCACCCGTGCGGGAACCATTTACTCAGCCAGATCTATGAGCAGCTGCCCGGGGGGCCTTCTCGCCCCCTGCAGGTAGGAGAACCGCTCTTGACTTTGTTGAGGAAAGCCAAGAGTGAAACGTCAGCGTTTTTACTCCGGTATGGGAACTTAGGTCCATTTTTGGAGAATCCAGCCCCTGATGTCCCAAAGCCTTTCCACCATTTACTTGCCTGCATAAACCTGAACAGTTTCAATGACATTGGCACCGTCCTGGAAAAGGCAGACCTTATGACTGACACCCTCCCTGAAACGATCACTCACTCAATGAGCGATGCAACATGGCTGCATTGTGCACGAGATCAAACATGCCATGCTGAAACGTGACAATGCACAATTATACTCATGGGCGATCCCGATCTACATATTGACTGAAAAAGTCAAATTGGGAAAGATGGTCTGGATGAAGAGCTCATATTATGTTTTCTCGACAATTTCGAAGAACAGAATGTCCTGGGAAAAAAGTCCAAGAGCAGTCTATACCAGGCCTGGCATTGTGCAACAAATTAGGGTCAATTGATGATCTCATGGCAGGGGCACCACTCCGCACCAGTGAACATTATAAGATTGAAATCTGCATTCGCTTTGAGGGAGGGAGAAGTGGGTCCAAGGCTATTATTTTTTCAATTTAAATAAGGACATTTGTGAGGGAAAGGAAAGCAGAGTATTTTGTGTTTCTTAAAAATAAATTTAGAATATTTTCCAACTAAGGGGCAATTTAGCGTGGCCAATCCACCATCTTTGGGCTGTGGGGGCGAGACCCACGCAAACACGGAGAAAATGTGCAAACTCCACACGAACAGTGACCCAGAGCTGGGATCGAACCTGGGACCTTGGTGCCGTGAGGCAGCACACAGAACATACAGTGCAGAAGGAGGCCATTCGGCCCATCGAGTCTGCACCGACCCATTTAAGCTCTCACTTCCACCCTCTCCCCGTAACCCAATAACGCCATCTAACCTTTTTATTGACTCTAAGGGCAATTTAGCATTGCCAATCCACATAACCTGCACGTTTTTCGACTGTGGGAGTGTACCGGAGCACCCGGAGGAAACTCACACAGACACGGGCAGAACGTCCAGACTCCACACAGACAGTGATCCAGCGGGGAATTGAACCTGGGAACCCTGGTACTGTGAAGCCACAGTGCTAGCCACTTGTGCTATCGTGCTGCCCTATGAAAGCAGAATTTGCGAAAGTGAATTCGCAAATTATATTCAGTGATAGGTCAAAGAGATGTAGCGGCAGATATTTAAGGGGATATGTCAGGAGGCACAGACCAGATACATTTTAATGAGTAAGAAAAAGTCCAGGAGATGGACACACAATCCGTGATCAACTATAAATGTTAAAGATAGTGTCAAACCTAAAGCAAAGATATATAACCCAGCAAAGACAGGTGGAATGTCAAACGATTGGACAGAATATAAGGAAGAACAAATGGTGAATTAAGATTAACACAGGGAGGATAATTAGTGTGCGAGCAAAAGCTAGCCATAAGTACATAACCATACTAGGAGTTTCCATAAATATTTTTGAAAATAGAAAGTGAGCGTTGCTCCAATAAAAAGTGAATCTGGAGAATTGATAATGGGAACAAGAAGATCGCAGGTGAATTGAACAGGTACCTTGCATCAATCTTCACTGTAGAGCAAAGGTTCTCAACCAGGGTCCACATGGACCCTGGGGGTCCATGAAACATTACTGGGGGTCCACACAAATAAAATACCGAATTGGGGGTCCACGGTGATATTTTAGTGGTCCATGGAGCAATTCTACTTCAGAACAAATTAGACTCTCTCTCTCGCACTGACAAAGGTCAAAGAGAGATTATAATCTATCTAATTTACCTTGAGGGCTGAAGGAGCTCAGAACCAAAAAGGTGCATTTGCTGTGGCCCTAATTGTCCCACTAATCTCCCTTGGATTAGTTTACCACGCTAATGAAGGAAGAATTAACGGCATTAACTTCTTTAGTAACAGAAACGATTTCGGTTGAAACTATCAACTCTCAGGGGCTATAAATGACTGGCAAATACAAAGGTTTTATTACATTCTTGAAAAAGGCTGTCCCCGAAGTATTTTGCATACTCTGTATGATACACCGTCAACACTTAGTTGCAAAGCAATTGGGCGGACGTCTGCATGATGCCCTTAGTGTTGTGATAAAAGTGGTTAACCATATTAAGTCAAATTCTCTTCGAGATCGCTTCTTTCGTGAATTCTGCAGAGAAAATGGGGAAGAGTTTGAACGCCTTGTAATGCATACTGAGGTGAGGTGGTTATCAAAGGGGAATTGCCTTCATCGTTTTACTGAACTTTGGGACTCTATTGTCTTATTTCTGGCTAACACCCAGCTTGGAGAACAACTGCTTGCAGCTAAATGTAATGTATTTTACTTATCTGATATATTTGAAAAAATCAATTTACTTAATAAACAGCTCCAAGGAAAACATTCTGATCTCATATTCAGTGAAGGTGCTATTACTGCTTTTCTGATAAAACTGCCGCTGTACAAAATTAATATCAGACGTCGTGCATTTGAACAGTTTCCTTGTTTGACCTAGATTAGCTGCGATTTGCACGATGATGACCTTGCATTGTATGCTGAATATTTGGAAAATTTGCATGAAAATATGCAAGCTCGATTTAGTGACCTACTCATGATGGATATAGCAACTTGGGTGGCAATTCCTTTTGAAGTTAATGCTGCCGATGTAGACATTTCTTTACAGGAGACCCTCATTGAATTATAAAGTGATGAAATATTGCACGCAAAATTCAAAGATGGGAAGCATAATATATGGAAAACAAATGACACTGCTAAAAAGTACCCACTACTCTGGGATAAAGCACAGCTCTAGGTTATAGCTTTTCCATCATCTTACCTTGTTGAATCAGGATTAAGTCGTGTTCTTCACTTATTACCAAAAGCTCGTAATAGACTCGACATTGTGAAAAAGGGTGATCTTCGACTATCATTGACCGCGATGGAGCCGAATATAAAAAAACTCGCTGAGCAGCATCAACCACAGGGATCTCATTGAATAAACCTGCATTTTTTTCTTAATTACTCACTTAGGCCTATCTTAAAATGGTTTATTATGAATTATTTACTAGTGTACATAATGCTCTATAGAATTTAATTGTTAAATATGTTTATTTGCAATAAATTAGTTTTCCTTCAAAATAAAGCATAATCATTTACTATTTCTTTAATATTTGATACAATTTCTTTACTTTTTTGTTAGTGAAAAATATAAGAAGCTTTTTTTTCTGTGTGGAATGGCTATGGGGGTCCACAAAAACAAATTAAGAGGAAAAGCGGTCCATGGGTTAAAAAAGGTTGAGAACCACTGCTGTAGAGGATACAAGCAGCACAGCAGAAGCAGTTACAAATCAGCAAATGGAAGCAATGGAGGAACGCAGGAAAAGTACAATCACCAGGCAAGTGAGACTGATGGGGTGACATTTCTGGAACTGCAGATTGTCAAATGATCGGGTCCCGATGGAATTCATCCTCGGGTGTTGAAACAAATGGCTGATGATTTAAGTGGTGCATTGGTTTTAATTTCCCAAATCTATCTATTTTCTGGACATGTCCCATCAGCTTGGAAGATTGAAAATGGAGCGCCAGTATTGAAAAAGGAGGGAAGACAAAGTGGAAAATTACCATCCAGTTAGCTTAACATCTGTCACAGGGAAAATGTTAGGAGGTATTATTAAAGGAGATATACTAGACGTCCAGGGTATTCAGGCAAATTCAACATGGTTTGGTGAAATCGTGCATAACCAACTTATTTTAGTTACATTTTAAAAATAAATTTAGAGTACCCAATTCATTTTTTTTTTCAATTAAGGGGCAATATAGCGTGGCCAATCCACCTACCCTGCACACCTTTGGGTTGAACATAGAACATAGAAAATTACAGCGCAGTACGAGCCCTTTGGCCCTCGATGTTGCGCCGACCCGTGAAACCATCTGAATCCTACCTGACCTTCACTATTCCATTTTCATCCATATGTTTATCCAGTGACCACTTAAATGCCCTTAAACGTGGCGAGTATACTACTGTTGCAGGCAGGGCGTTCCACACCCCTACTACTCTCTGAGTAAAGAAACTGCCTCTGACATCTGTCCTATATCTACCACCCCTCAATTTAAAGCTATGTCCCCTCGTGTTGGTCATCACCATCCTAGGAAAAAGACTCTCACTGTCCACCCTATCTAACCCTTTGACTATCTTATATGTCTCTAGTAAGTCACCTCTCAGCCTTCTCCTCTCTAACGAAAACAACCTCACGTCCCTGAGCCTTTCCTCGTAAGACCTTCCCTCCATACCAGGCAACATCCTAGTAAATCTCCTCTGAACCCTTTCCAAAGTTTCCACATCCTTCCTGTAATGTGGTGACCAGAACTGCACGCAGTACTCCAGGTGCGGCCGCACCAGAGTTTTGTACAGTTGCAGCATGACCTCGTGGCTCCGAAACTCAATCCCCCTACTGATAAAGGCTAGCACACCATATGCCTTCTTAACAGCCCTATTAACTTGTGTGGCAACTTTCAGGGATTTATGTACCTGGATGCCGAGATCTCTCTGTTCATCTACACTACCAAGAATCTTGCCAGTAACCCAGTACTCTGCATTCCTGTAACTCCTTCCAAGGTGAACCACCTCACACTTTTCCGCATTAAACTCCATCTGCCACCTCTCAGCCCAGTTCTGCAGCTTATCTATGTCCCTCTGTAACCTATAACATCCTTCAGCACTATCCACAACTCCACCGTGTCATCTGCAAATTTACTAACCCATCCTTCTACACCCTCTTCCAGGTCATTTATAAAAATGACAAACAGCAGTGGCCCCAAAACAGATTCATGCGGTACACCACTAGTAACTGGACTCCAGGATGAACATTTGCCATCAACCACCACCCTTTGTTTTCTATCAGCTAGCCAATTACTGATCCAAACCGCTAACTCACCTTCAATCCCATACTTCCGTATTTTCTGCAATAGCCTACCGTGGGGAACCTGACCAAACGCCTAACTGAAATCTATATACACCACATCAACCGCTTTACACTCATCCACCTGTTTGGTCACCTTCTGAAAAAACTCAATAAGGTTTGTGAGGCATGACCTACCCTTCACAAAACCGTTGACTATCGCTAATCAACTTGTTCTTTTCAAGATGCTTATACACCCTATCTCTTATAACATTTTCCAACATTTTACCCACAACCGAAGTAAGGCTCACATGTCTATAATTACCAGGGTTGTCTCTACTCCCCTTCTTGAACAAGGGGACAACATTTGCTATCCTCCAGTCTTCCAGCACTATTCCTGTCGACAAAGACGACATGAAGATCAAGGACAAAGGCTCTGCAATCTCCTCCCTGGCTTCCCAGATAATCCTAGGATAAATCCCACCTGGCCCAGAGGACTAATCTATTTTTACACTTTCCAAATTGCTAACACCTCCTCCTTGTGAACCTCAATCCCATCTAGCCTGGTCGACTGTACCGGAGTATTCTCCTCACAACATTGTCTTACTCCAGTGTAAACACTGACGAAAAATATCCATTTAACGCTTCCCCTATCTCCTCTGATTCCACACACAACTTTCCACTACTATCCTTGATTGGCCCTAATTTTACTCTAGTCATTCCTTTGTTCCTGATATACCTATAGAAAGCCTTAGGGTTTTCCTTGATCCTATCCGCCAATGACTTGTCCTGTCCTCTCCTCGCTCTTCTTAACTCTCCTATTCGGTCCTTCCTGGCTAACTTGTAACTCTCAAGTGCCCGAACTGAGCCTTCATGTCTCATCCTAACATAAGCCTTCTTTTTCCTCTTGACAAGTGCTTCAACTTCCTTAGCAAACCACGGTTCCCTTGCTCGACAACTTCCTCCCTGCCTGACAGGTACATACTTATCAAGGACACGCAGTAGCTCTTCCTTGAAAAAGCTCCACATTTCGATTGTACCCATCCCCTGCAGTTTCCTTCCCCATCCTATACATCCTAAATCTTGCCGAATAGCATCATAATTGCCTTTCCCCCAGCTATAATTCTTGCCTTGCGGTATATACCTATCCCTGCCGATCGCTAAAGTAAACATAACCGAATTGTGCCACTATCACCAAAGTGCTCACCTACATCTAAATCTAACACCTGGCCGGGTTCATTACCCAGTACCAAATCCAATGTGGCATCGCCCCTTGTTGGCCTGTCTACATACTGTGTCAGAAAACCCTCCTGCACACACTACACAAAAACTGACCCATCTATAGTACTCGAACTATAGTATTTACAGTCAATATTTGGAAAGTTAAAGTCCCCCATAACAACTACCCTGTTACTCTCGCTCCTGTCGAGAATCATCTTTGCTATCCCATCCTCTACATCTCTGGAACTATTCGGAGGTCTGTAGACAACTCCCAACAGGGTGACCTCTCCTCTCCTGTTCCTAACCTCGGTTCATACTACCTCAGTAGACGAGTCCTCAAAAGTCCTTTCTGCCGCCGTATCCTTTCCTTGATTAACAATGCCACACACCCCCCCCCCCCCCGCCTCCTCTTTTACCATCTTCTCTGTTCTTACAGAAACATCTAAATCCTGGAACCTTCAAAAACCATTCCTGTCCCTGCTCTACCCATGTCTCCGAAATCGCCACATCATCGAGGGGGCAAAACCCAGGCGAACACGGGGAGAATGTGCAAATTCCACACGGAGAGTGACCCAGAGCCGGGATCGAACCTGGGACCTCGGTGCCGTGAGGCAGCAATGCGCCACCATGCTGCACTTTCTTTCAGTTACTTGAGGAACCAACTGCATAAAAGGTGGACGCTCTGGCCTTAGATTTCCAGAAAATGCCACATCAAAGATTATTGTGGAAAATTAAAGCTCTTGACAGAGTGGGTAACAGATCAGATTGATAGAAGATTAGATGCCTAACCGGAAACACAGTGTTGACTTAATGGGTCATTTTTAGATTGGAAAGATTAAACGGTGATCAGGGCTGGGATGTCTAATGAGAAAAGGTTGGACAGACCAGGCTTGTATCTTTTGGATGTTAAAGGACTTGATTGAAACTTCTAAGACCCCGCTGGGTAATGATAGGGTGGACCGGGAGAGGATGTTTCCACTTGTGGGAGAATATAGAACTAGGGGTTACTTAAAAACAAGGGGTCACCCTTTGAATCAAAGGCTGTGGATAGGCCTAGAATGGAGGGATTAGGTAGTTTACTGCTGTCACAATCAGAAATGGTGACATTTGTGACTTTGATAAAAAGGAGAGCTATTGTGTTACCGTGTCAAATGGATCCCAGTTTGAAGATATTCAAACACGCAACTCCAGGAAAATTGGCATAAACTTCAGAGGTACAAAAAGGTCTATTGGCGGCGGAGAGGAAATTGGTGGGTGGCGGGGTTACAGTTGCTGTGAGAATTTACAAGGACAGGGATTAAATGTTGCTTAATTTTTGAAGACGTATGATATGGCAGATTTGAATGAAAACAGAATAAAACCTAAGGGAAGGGTAATCTTAATGACAAAGAAATCTATGAGTTCTTTACACTCGCGATTGATGGTGGAGTAAAAGAAAACGGAAAGATTAGCTTTGGAAAACAGAAGCTGAGGTGATTTTACATTCCAAGGTGGTCCTAGAATATGAAGACGTTGGTCACACGACAGCAGAATCTCGTATGTGTCAAGTGTTTCAACAAGATCAGGCGGGAGTTGTCTAAACCAGATTTCCGCCATATTCTATTCAACTCTTGTGATTATCGAAGAGAGAGAGGATGAACAATGGAGAGATTGGAAATTAAGAGCGACGAAAATAATTTCTTGACAAGGAGCCCATCTGGGTCAGGGAGCACGGGGACAAAGAATGTACAAAGCTGGCTGCTTGTAATGGAATGGACTGCACAATTCTTTATAACCTCAGGGTCATAAAAGGTAGAGTGTGAGGCCATAATCTGGACGTGCACTGAAACAACCCAGGCTGGGGATAATAAAGTGGATGACTGATTCACCAACAGGTGAGCTGAATAAGGAGGTTTGATATTATTAAAAATAGTATCATGAAGGCCTTCTCAACCTTGTCCCTAATCGAAGGTATGGTGATCATCAGGTTAAATCACCACAAGTTACTTCTCCCCCTCAAAGGGGAAAGCAGCCTATTGCCATCTCAGACTATGGTGAGTTACATTCGCATTTACCCCTTTTATAGAGCAAAGCTATCTCAGATTTGTTATGGGCCAGGGTTTAGAGACCACCAGAGTGTATCATGGAGTTCACCTGACCCACAACTTTGAATAGATTGTGGTAGGGGAAGCCCACGGCACACTCTACAGGTGTGGCACAGCAGAGATGAAAAAGTATTTTTTAATGCAAAACAATGTTTATTATATGAATTCAGGTTAACCTTTTTAAAACATACAGTGAACATCTTAGCAACCATCAATTCAAATACAACCCCCAAAGAATACAACACTAAGTAATCCTTAATAACTTCCCAAACAACTACCAGAAGACAAAAGGAACACCTTTTAACAGAAGCACATTAGGTTTACATTCACTACTGACAACATTTATAATTCTGAATTCACCAAATGATCAAGAGATAGTCTTTTCATGGCAGAGAGATCAACAGTACACCTGCTCTGTCTGGCTTCAGCTCCAACACTGAAAATGAAACTGAAACACACCCTGCAGCAAACAGCCTAAAGCGGAAGTAAAAAGCTGACAGACAGCCCAGCTCTACCGACACTCTGACATCGCTGATAAACGACCATTTCTTAAAGGTACATTTCTTAACACCCATTTCTTAAAGGTAATGTGACATGACAGATTGCACCTGTAATCCTCAACGTTTTGAAGAATGAGAGGAGATCTTATTGAAGTGCCCAAATGCATAAAACGCCAAAACCTGGGGACACCGTTGCAGAATAAGGGGCAGGCCATTTACCACCGAGATGAGGAGGAATTTCTTCCGTCAGATGCTGTTGAATCTTTGGAATGCTCTACCCCTGAAAGCTGCAGAAGGTCAGTCACTGAGCATGTCAAAGGAGAGGGCAATAGACTTTTACAGACCAATGAAATTAACAGGATGAAATGAAATGAAAATGAAATGAAAATCGCTTATTGTCACTAGTAGGCATCAATGAAGTTACTGTGAAAAGCCCCTAGTCGCCACATTCCGGCGCCTGTCCGGGGAGGCTGTTACGGGAATTGAACCGTGCTGCTGGCCTGCCTTGGCCTGCTTTCAAAGCCAGCGATTTAGCCCTGTGTGGGTATACGGCATTGGAACAGAAGGCCAACCATAATGTATTCAAATAGCGGTGCAATCTCGAGGGCGCGAATGGCCTACTTCTGCTTCTGTATTCCAATGTACCTATTCATGATTAAAACTGAGTTTGGGATAACATATGATTCCAAGGTTATGAATGTCAGTGCTGGGTCATTACGTGGAAAAGAAATATCGTCAGATCGGTGGATTGGCCATTCTAAATTGCCCTTATATGTCCAGAGATTGGGCAGGGTTTCTGGTGGAGTATTGGGCCCAGGTAGGGTGCTCTTTGAGGGGGTAGGCGGGGACTCGATGGGCCGATTGGCCTCTTTATGCACTGGAGGACTTCTTTGGGTTCTATGGAATGAAGTTCAGAATGGGGAATGAAGACAATTGACTCAATCATCAGAAAATGCAATAGAAGGTCATTTATGCTCAGACAAAGTTGCATATCAGACACTTCACCTGATAATCATGAACAGTGGAGGAGATGAGACACGTCGCAATGTGTTGTGGCCGAGAGTTGCCAGGGTGCCTATTCTTGAGCGAGGATTTGTAAGGGGCCAAGGATAGACCGTCAGCAGGTACCAGAAAGAGGTGTGAAACAGGGAGGAAAATATACCTCGCCTCCAACGCTCTCCAAGTGGCTCTATTGATTACCCAATATCTCAGTTACTCTACTAAACTACATTAACTTCTCCACGACATATAATCGACTGTTGAGCCTATAACTTACCAATTATGACTTCTATGTTTCCTAAATTATAAAATGGCTTTAACAATGATCCTGTACAATCTGCAGTTTCCAAATCGAGATGTATTATTACAAGATTATTACTAGATTCTAGACAGATACATGAAGGTGCAGGGAGCAGAGGGATACAGATCCTTAGAAAATAGGCAACAGTTTTAGATCAAGAATCTGGATCGGCGCAGGCTTGGAGGGCCCAAGGACCTCTTCCTGTGCTGTAAATTTTCTTTGTTCTCTTCTTTGTTCTTTTAATATCTTGAGGTGTGTTAGCCAACTTTTGTGGCGCTTCATGCGTCCACAGTATCATCATTTCCTCCAAAATCATCAATTTATTTCTATCAAATCTTGTCAGTTCCTCGCCTTGATTAATTTTAGATTGCTATATAGCTATGAAGTGTCTCCCATCACTGTGAAGATCATACAAAGAAAGTGCTTTCTAAGTTTGAAATTCATGATGGTCATTTAAATATCGGTTTACACTGGATCTTAGATCGTGCTTGGTGCAATGCGACAGAGAATAATATATAAGGGATTTGACTGAATTTTAAAGGGCAGAAGGATGCCAGTTGATTCACCTTCTCTGCATCGGCCCCCAAATCAGCAATTCACGTGGTGCCACTCCTCATTCTTCATCCCATAACCCCACACACACAACGTTCTTTTCTCGTCGAGGAACGATCAATGTCTGTCGTTCACTTGTGGGAACAATCGAGTAGTTAGGCAAGAAAACGCTCACGTCCCCACTCCAAATTTGCTGACCAGGTTATGTTAAAATTGCATGCGAGATTTCAGAATGCTTCCACAAATGGATTCGAGTACTCGTGGACAAATTGTGCTTAATCAACGTCCACAGTCTTAATATTGTTGAAACTGAAATTGGAAAATTACAGTGTCGACTCGATTTATTCATCATCCCTGAACATCAAGCATGGCGTGTTGAACAACCTTCAGTTTTGGGCGATGTTCAGTTTTTGATATGACTCGTATGAAAGTTATTAACAGCGATTCAAAACAAGAGAAAATACAGAGCAGTTCTCAACGAACGATAGAATTTTAATATATACAGTACAAATTCAAGAAGCGACTGATTTCTTTCTTTCTCTCTCTCTTTCTCTCTTTCACTCTCTCTCGCTCTCTCTCTCTTTCTCTCTTTCTTTCTCTCTTTCTCTTTCTTTCTTTCTTCATTCACTCTTTCTTTCTTTCTCTCTTTTCTCTCTCTCGTTCTCTCTTTCTATCTCTCTCGCTCTCTTTCTCTCTCGGTCTCTTTCTCTCTCTCTTTCTCTCTTTCTTCCTTCTTTCTCTTTCTTTCATTCTTTCTTCATTCTCTCTTTATTTCTGTCTTTCTTTCTCTCTCTCTCTCTCTGTTTGGTTTTTGATTGCAATTAAGCCGAGGCAGCTTGGGATATGATTTTGCAGCTGGTTGAATCCGCTCTCCTATAAATGGGACGAATCTTGTAAATGTATCAGTGAGAATCGTTCGCAACGTCGTGGAGACATTTTGAACCATTTGCTCTCAGGGAAGTGAGGATAATGTCGCTCAACTTTTTGACCAAGCTCAAGATTCTCTGGGCAATTGCCGATATTCAGAGGATTTACTATCCCGTCTTAGCTGCAGTTGGTGTTCCGGGTATGTAATGACCTACAGCAATTGGATCAATAATCTCAAATTAACAATACGTCTTATTTTAGGTTGCGTGTGTCGTTCTTTCTTTAATTATGTTTCTCATATCACAACAGTCAGCACAGTTCGAGACAAAAACTTATTTCTCTCTTTATTTATTTACTGCTCCCTCGCTCTTTCCTTCCATCCTTTATTTCATTTTCAGTCTCTCTTTCTTCTTCTCTTTCTGGCAGAGCAGAATGAGAGCTGAATTGATAGATAGTGACATAGATCGATACAGATGGACAGACAGATGGATGAATGGATGGACAGATGAATGAATGGAGCGACGGACGGTCAGTTCTATGGAGATAGACAATTCGGATGGGTGGATAGGTATATGATATATAGGATAATATATATGTCCTATTTTGGTTTATCAAATCAACATATGCTCCTCTGTTCATTGGCCGCTGGACACATCTGTTCACAGAAGACTTTTTAAAAATAAATTGAGAACACCCAATTAATCTTCCCCAGTTAACTGTCAATCTAGCGTGCCCAATCTTCCTCGCTTGTACATTTTTGGGCTGTGGAGTCGAAACCCACGCAAACATGGGGAGAATATGCAAACTCCACATAGACAGTGACCCAAAGCTGGGATCGAACCTGGGACCGCGGCGCCGTGAGGCTGCAGTGCTAACCCACTGCGCCACCATGCTGCCTGCGCACAGGAGACTTAAAGCGGCTTTATGTACATTCTGTTCGAAACAGGGTTAGAACATAGGAGCAGGAAATACCTATTCAATAACCACGGACATGATAAACTATTGCATGTTAAGCAGAGGAAGAGGACAAAGAGACATGACATATTCTTTGAAGGCCAACATAAAAAAATATCCAGAAACAATATGTTAATTGACAATCTGTTTAAACAATAATTCAGTGGAAGCTTTACGATTAGTTGATTTGATTGGATTTTGATTTGATTTGATTTATTGTCACTAACTGGTAAGATCGAGGAGATACTTGTTAGAAAGGAAGATGTGTTGGGCATTTTGAAAAACTTGACGATAGACAAGTCCCCCGGGCCTGACGGGATTTATCCAAGGATTCTAAGGGAAGCAATAAATGAAATTGCAGAGCCGTTGGCAATGATCTTTTCGTCCTCGCTGTCAACAGGAGTGGTACCAGAGGATTGGAGAATGGCGAATGTCGTGCCCCTGTTCAAAAAAGGGAATAGGGATAACCCTGGGAATTACAGGCCAGTTAGTCTTACTTCGGCGGTAGGCAAAGTAATGGAAAGGATACTGAGGGATAGGATTTCTGAGCATCTGGAAAGACACTGCTTGATTAGGGATAGTCAGCACGGATTTGTTAGGGGTAGGTCTTGCCTCACAAGTATTATTGAATTCTTTGAGGAGGTGACCAGCACGTGGATGAAGGTAAAGCAGTGCATGTAGTGTACATGGATTTTAGTAAGGCATTTAATAAGGTTCCCCATGGTAAGTTTATGCAGAAAGTAGGGAGGCATGGCATAGTGGGAAATTTGGCCAGTTGGAGAACGAACTGGCTAATTGATAGAAGTCAGAGAGTGGTGGTGGATGGCAAATATTCAGCCTGGAGCCCAGTTACCAATGGCGTACCGCAGGGATCAGTTCTGGGTCCTCTGCTGTTTGTGATTTTCATTAATGACTTGGATGAGGCACCTGAAGGGTGGGTCAGAAAACTTGCACACGATACGAAGATTGGTGGAGTTGTGGATAGTGAGGAGGGCTGTTCTTCACTGCAAAGAGACATAGATAGGATGCAGAGCAGGGCTCAGAAGTGGCAGATGGCGTTTAACCCTGACAGGTGTGAGGTTGTCCATTTTGGAAGGACAAATATGAATGTGGAATACAGGGTTAACAGTAGGGTTATTGGCAATGTGGAGGAGCAGAGAGAACTTGGGGTCTATGTTAATAGATCTTTGAAAGTTGTCAGTCAAGTGGATAGAGCTGTGAAGAAGGCCTATGGTGAGCTAGCGTTCATTACCTGATGGGTTGAATTTAAGAGCCATGAGGTGATTATGCAGCTGTGCAAAACCTTGGTAATGCCACATTTGGAGTACTGTGTGCAATTCTGGTCGCCTCATTTTAGGAAGGATGTGGAAGCTTTGTAAAAGGTGCAAAGTGGATTTACCAGAATGTTCCCTGGAATGGAGAGCAGGTCTTATGATGAAAGGTTGAGTGTACTAGGTATTTTCTCATTAGAATGGAGAAGAATGAGGGGCGACTTGACAGAGGTTTATAAGATGATCAGGGGAACAGATAGAGTAGACAGTCAGAGACTTTTTCCCCGGGTGGAACAAACCATTACAAGCAGCCATAAATTTAAGGTGAATGGTGAAACATATGTCAGAGGTAGGTTCTTCAGCCAGAGAGTAGTGGGGGCATGGAATGCACTACCCGTGGAAGTAGTTGAGTCGGAAACATTAGGGACCATCAAGCGGCTATTAGATAGGTACATGGATTACGGTAGAATGATGGGCTTTAGATAAATTTGTTCTAAATCTAGGACAAAGGTTTTGCACAACATCGTGGGCCGAAGGGCCTGTTCTGTGTTTTATTCTTCTACGTTCTATGTGCCGAAGCACAGTGAAAAGTGTTTTTCTGTGGCCAAGAAAACATACAAAGTACGTACACAGTAGACAAAACTTCACCTCCTGACTTTCTAAATACTTTCTATCATCCAAAGTCATGATAGATGCCCTTTGGAATACTCTTCATTTATTAAATGCGTGAGACTCCAGCTGTACTAAGAAGCACAACAATACCAAGGAGAACCTAGCCTACTTCAGCAGCTCCAAATCCATTTCCATAAACATACTATCCCTCCTCCATATCTGATTCACAGGAGCAGAAATATGTAACATCTACAAATGCTCAGTCAAACAAATCACCAAGGCTCCTCCGACAATACCGTGCAACCCATGACCGCCCCTAGCTCGAAGAACAATAGCATCAGTGCATTGATATGCATCAACATCGTAATATTTATATATATCCCTGTTATGCAGCCTATTCCTTTGCACAGACAGATCTTTTAACTTCTGTTGCGTGTCAGCTAAATAATTTTCACATTTTGTTCTTATTTACAGTTAACGTGGTAACGATTGCCATTCTATGCCGGGGAAAGTGTGGTCTCTCTAAATGTGTTACTTACTACCTGGTGGCCATGGCAGCAGCGGATTTGTTCGTTGTCATCATCGATCTGATATTGAGGCAAATTCCTATTGTTCATTGGGAACAATTTAACTTTGTGCGCGTAATCCCTTTGTGCAATATCCATGCAGTACTGCTTTATGCTGTCACTGACTGTTCCGTATGGTTCACGGTCACTTTCACCTTTGATCGATTTGTAGCCATTTCTTGCCAGAAGCTAAAATCTAAACATTGCACTGAAAGAATTGCCGCAATGGTCCTCGGAATTGTGACAGTGTTGAGCCTTTTGAAGAATATTTCCTGGTATTTTATGTTTGCACGTAAATATTGGCTCTCGAACAGTTCCTGGTTCTGTCGCGTGGGCCTCAGTGTATCCCTTTCACTGATCTGGGCCATAGTTGAATTAATTCATTACATTGTAACGCCTTTGATTCCATTTCTTTTGATTCTACTGCTCAATGCATTGACGGTCAGGCACGTACTGGTGAGCAGCAGAGCCCGCAGGCGACTCCAGCGCCGAAGCAACGGGGAAACTCCCAGTGACCCAGAGATGGGCAACCGAAGGAAATCCATGATTTTGTTGTTTCTCATATCGGGAAATTTCATAGTGCTGTGGGTGGTGTTTACAGTTTGTTCGATATTGAAACGATTAGATTACTTGGAATATTCCGTTTCAGTGCCCGCATTTGTTCGGGAAATAGGCTCAATGCTGCAGCTTCTCAGCTGCTGCACAAACACTTTTGTCTATGCAGTGACGCAGAGGAAATTCAGAGAAGAGTTGGCGAATGGAGTGAAGTATCCCCTTTCCATGATGGTCAAATTAGTTAGATGATAAGAAATCACGCTTTCTAACATTATTCGGTGCTTCTGTGTCTTGCTGTTTTATTTCTTAATCTTTTCTTTCAATCTAGTTTGCTCGGAATTTTTTAATGCCGTATTTCTGAACCTTCTGGCCATGTACTGGCAACAACTGAACTGCTACACGCATTCTCTACATTGTTGATTTTAGCACGTAATTGAACAGCAGTGGAAATTCCGCACCACAACTGAGAAAAATAATCTAATTTTAAGGTGATTGGATGAAGGTGCAGGGGAGATGTCAGTGGTAGGTTCTTTACACAGAGAGTGGGTGGAATGCACTTCCAGCAGATGTGGTGGAGGGGGTCATTGGGGACATTTAAGCGACTCTTGGACAGGCACATGTACAGCAGTAAATAATAAAAGCTTATTGTCACAATTACGCTTCAATGAAGTTACTGTTAAAAGTGATATTCCTGCGCCTGTTGGGGGAGGCTGGTATGTGAATGTGAACCAGCGTTGCTGGTCTTGTTTATCATTGCAAGCCAGTTGCTTAGCCCACTGTGCTATACCTACCCCTATTGAAGGGGTGTAGGTTAGGTTGATCTTAGATTTGGATAAATGGTCGGTACAACATCGTGGACTCAAGGGCCTGTACTGTGCTGTACTGTTCTATGGTCTAAAATGGAGGTCAGTCGGAACCATGAGGGGAAATCTCCACTGCTGAATGTCATGATTGGCATAAAACTATGTGGTTGCGATTGTTAGAGGTGAATCATGGCATTCACAGTGCAGAAGGAGGCCATTCGGCTCATCGAGTCTGCACCAGCTCTTGGAAAGAGCACCCGACATGAGCCCACACCTCCACCCTATCCCTACATCTCCATTCTAACGCGCAACCCCACCTAACCATTTTTGGGCACGAAGGGGCAATTTAGTACGGCCAGTCCACCTAGCCTGCACATCTTTGGACTGTGGTAGGAAACCAGAGCATCCGGAGGAAACTCATGCAGACACAAGGAGAACATGCAGACTCCGCACAGACAATGACCCAAGCAGGGAATTGATCCTGGGACCTGGAGCTGTGATAACCACTGTGCTGCCCCAGTACTGAGACTTTGCTGCATGAGTCCCTCAAGGTAGTGTCCGATGCCCAACCACCTTTACCTGATTCATCAATTACCTCACTTCCATCATTAGGTCAGAAGTGGGAATGTTCACTGGTCAGTTCCCAATGTTCAGCACCATTCACAGGTCTGCAGATATTGAAACAGCTGTCCCTCATGCAGCAGGAACGAGGCAATATTCAGGTTTAGGCTGATAAGTGGTATGCTGCATTCGCTCCACCGAAGTGACAGGCAATGTCCATCTGCAAGAAGAGAAAATCTAAAGTCCTCCCCTTGACATTCAATTGCTGCATTAGTCCCACTATCAATATCCTGGGCGTTACCATTGATCAAAGTATCTACATGCACAACCTAATGCTCAGAAACCTGCATAGAAAATATAGGCAGGAGAAGGTCATTTAGTCCTTCAAGCCTGCTCCGCCTTTCATTATAATCATGGCTGATTGACAAATTCAATGTTCTGCACCCGCCTTCCCCCCATATCCCTTGATCCCTTCAGTCCCAAGAAATATATCTAATTCTTTCTTGAAATCACACATTTTGTCCGCTATTACTTTCTGTGGTCCTGAATTCCTCAGCTTCACCAGTCTCTGGGTGAAGAAATGTCTCCTCACCTCAGTCATAAAAGGTTTACCGCCTATCCTCAACCTATGACCCAGTACTGGCCTCCTCCACCAGATTAGGTTGAGGGGGAATGATGAATTGTTGCAGCTACCTCCTGACATATCACTATTTATTCGCAATGTCCTGTCATGTATTCGATTTTGACAGATTTCCCTGACTTCTACTCTTATTGAAAGAAATAATTTTGTGAATTAAACAAAAAGCTAATGCGGAAGGAAAAGTGCAAAACATATTTGTGTCTGTAACATCACTGGGACGAATTGTGAGAATAATTCAGTGTTCCTGTATAAAATCTAATTGACATTCCTCTTGGAAGCTCCCAGGTTCCAACACAGCATCCTACTGCTGAAGTGAAATTTTACAGTCCAGGAAGCACTTGGAACCTGCTGTAGCACAATACTTGCGACCCATGACAGTACACTTCCTGGATGAGGATAAAGCACACTTCCTGGAATCTGGCACAGCACACTTCGGTGACTCAGATTTTAGCACACTTCCTGGATTCTGGTACAACACACTTCCGGGATCAGGTTGAAGCACACTTCCTGGATTCTGGTACAACACACTTCCGGGATCAGGTTACACCACACTTCCTAGATTCTGGTACAACACACTTCCGGGATCAGGTTAAACCACACTTCCTGGATTCTGGTACAACTCACTTCCGGGATCAGATTTCACCACACTGCCTGGATTCTGGGACAAGACACTTCCGGGATCAAGTTAAACCACACTTCCTGGATTCTCGTACAGCACACTTCCGGGATCAGGTTAAAGCACACTTCCTGGATTCTGGTACAGCATACTTAGAACATAGAACATAGAACAGTACAGAACAGAACAGGCCCTTCGGCCCTCGATGTTTTGCCGAGCAATGATCACCCTACTCAAACCCACGTATCCACCCTATACCCGTAACCCAACAACACCCCCCTTAACCTTACTTTTTAGTACACTACAGGCAATTTAGCATAGCCAATCCACCTAACCCACACATCTTTGGACTGTGGGAGGAAACCGGATCACCCGGAGGAAACCCACGCACACAGGGGGAGGACGTGCAGACTCCACACAGACAGTGACCCAGCCGAGAATCGAACCTGGGACCCTGAAGCTGTGAAGCATTTCTGCTAACCACCATGCTACCCTGCTGCCCCTTGCTACCGTGCTGCCCCATTTGAAGCTAGCAAGTATTTCCCGAGTCATAATAAGTGTAGAGGGAAGAGAACAGTCCGAAATTTCCCTCTACAAGCCAGTGCAGTTAATATGCCATAGATAATTTTGTTCACATGTTCTTTCCGATCAAGCCTGTGGACAGTGTGAGGATGGTTGTATTCACTGGCTCATCGGAATGGAGTTGGCTCAGAGTCTGGTTACTTGTGAATGCAGCCCAAAGCATTCCACCCAAGGCTAGATATTGGCACCAGACTTACAGTCAACAGGTTTTGTAAGGGGAAGATGAAAAGACCTTTGAAGAGAGAGTTCATGTGGGCAGGAAACTGGGGAGGTCAGTTTTATATCAAACCTAGTAACCAATACATAGAACATCGAACATTAAGCGCAGTGAAGGCCCTTCGGCCCTCGCTGTTGCTACGACCTATGAAACCACTCTAAAGCCCATCTACATTTATATATACTATTAAACAGAGCAAAATATAATTCTTACCGTGATATTATTGGTAGGAGGCCACCTTTGTGCCGATCAAGTCCCATCTTCACGTTGAGAACGTGCTTCATCATGTCTGTTAATATCATGGTGAAATATAATATACAGTTATAACATGTATGGCGGCTGCAAACTGCAAACTATGAGTCCTTCTGTGTCAACGGCAGAAGCACTGTAAACAGCCATAAGCCAGCAGCTGTTCCATCAACAAAGCTGAGAAAAGCTGAATTAACTCGGAGCCGTTGAGAAACTCTCCGATTGCAGGAATGCAGAATGGTGGAATCATCCTGCTTGGAGGTCATTCAATTCATCGAGCTTTTGGAAGTCAAGGAGCAGTCACCCTGTCTCCTCCTACCGTCCAGCACTTGTCCATAGCCTTGTAGGTTTCTCCATCTGAAGTTCAGATCGAAGTACTGTTGAAATGGATTGAGGTTCCTTGCCTTACTCCACTTTGCGGTAATACATTCCGGATCGAGACTACCCTCTTGGTTCAAGAATTGCCCTTCCAATCATCTCAAAACCCTCTACCTCTGAGTCTACATTGTATTGCCAGTTTATGGGCCCTCAACTATGGGCTATAGGGCATTCCTATCCACTCTATCTGGACTTCTGGTAATTGTGTACATTCAAATCTAGGTTTGGCTTTGCTTTAAATAATTGCGCCAACCCTAATCAATAAGAGAAGGACTTGTTGGAGGATGAGTCTGGGGAAGGGTGTGTGGAAAGTCTGGGTCACATTGAGATCAAAACGGAGGAGGTGTGGGCATCTTGAAAAACATTAAGGTAGATAAGTCACCAGGGCCAGATGGAATCTAGCCCAGAATACTGATGGAGGCAAAGGGAGAACTTGCCGGGGCCTTGACAGAAATGGGCAGCACGGTAGCATAGTGGTTAGCACTATGGCTTCACTGCGCCAGGGTCCCATATTCGATTCCCGGCTTAGGTCACTGTCTGTGTGGGTCTGCACGTTCTCCACGTGCCTGCGTGTGTTTCCTTGGGTGTTCGGTTTCCTCCCACATGCAAAGATGTGCAGGGTCAGATGGATTGGCTCTGCTAAATTGCCCTGAAGTGTCCAAAGAATGTTTGGTGGGGTTACGGGGATAGGGTAGAGGTGTGGGGATAGGGTGGACGTGTGGGCTTACGTAGGGTTCTCTTTCCAAGGGCCGGCGCAGACACGATGGGCCGAATGGCCTTCGTCTGCTCTGTAAATTATATGATTAACAAATCTTTGTATCCTCATTGGCGACAGGTGAGGTCCTAGAAGAGTGGAGAATAGCTACTATTATTCCTTTCTTTAAGAAGGGTAGCTAGGATAATCCAGGAAATTACAGGTCGGTGAGCCTTACATCAATGGTTGGGAAGTTATTGGAGAAGATTCTTGGAGACAGGATTTACTCCCATTTGGAAATAAGCGAACGTATTAACGAGAGGCAGCATGGTTTTGTGAAGGAGAGGTCGTGTCTAATCACCTTGATCGAATTTTTGAGGAAATGACAAAGATGATTGATGAAGGTATGGCAGTGGATGTTGTCTACATGACTTCAGTGAGGCCTTTGACAAAGTCCCTCATGGCAGACTTGTGCAAAAGGTGAAGTTGCACGGTGTCAGAGGTCATGTCTGAGCACAGCGTGGTAGCATAGTGGTTAGCACAATTGCTTCACAGCTCCAGGGTCCCAGGTTCGATTCCCGGCTTCGGTCACTGTCTGTGCGGAGTCTGCACGTTCTCCCTGTGTTTGCGTGGGTTTCCTCCAGGTGCTCCCACAGTCCAAAGATGTGCAGGTTAGGTGGATTGGCCATGCTAAATTGCCCTTAGTGTCCAAAATTTCCCTTAGTGTTGGGTGGGTTGACTGGGTTATGGGGGTAGGGTGGAGGTGTGGGTTTGGGTGGGGTGCTCTTTCCAAGAGCTGGTGCAGACTCGATGGGCCGAATGGCCTCCTTCTGCACTGTAAATTCTATGAGAGGTGGCAGGATGGATACAGATACGCAGTCATAGAAGACAGAGGGTAAAAGAGGATGCGTTTCTGAATGGAGGGCTGTGACTAGTATGGAGGGCATGAGCTATGAGGAGAGGTTGGATAAACTCGGTTTGTTCTCACTGGAATGATGGAGGTTGAGTGGCGACCCGATAAAAGTCTTCAAAATGATGAGGGGCATGGACAGAGTGGATAGTCAGAAGCTTTTTCCCAGAGTGTAAGATTCAATTACTAGGAGACATAGGTTTCATGTGCGAGGGGCAAAGTTTAGAGGAGATGTACGAGGGACGTTTTTTACACAGAGGGTAGAAGATGTCTGAAACACTGCTCAATGGAGGTGAAAGAAGCAGGTACGACAGTATCGTTTAAGGGGCGTCTTGATAAATACATGAATAGGATTTGAATAGAGGGATTATGGACCCCGGAAGTGTAGCAGGCTTTAGGTTAGACAGGCAGCATGGTCGGCGCGGGCTTGGAGGGCCGAAAGGCCTGTTCCCGTACTGTACATTTCTTTGTTCTTTTGTTCTTTGTTTTATGCTCTATGCCTCCTATGGAAATGGCAGGCATCCTGAATACCTTTTTGGCCACATTGTCTATCTTGTTTTGCCATCGTCAGGAATCCGTGGCAATCAATTCCTCTGTTCCTCTCCATGTCCTGTTACCCTACCTTTCTTGCTCATTCCCTGGTCCTGTTATACATCTTGTCGTGCATTATCTCACATTTCTCTGAATTCTGTTCTGAGTTTTCAGCTCTTTTCATCATTATCAAGCAGGAACTACATTTTTGCAGTGTGTTGTTTCAGTCCTATTAATTCATTCAAGACCAAGTCATTGACATGTACCAAAAAAAAGCAAGGGACAAATGCACTGATCACAGCAGAATAAAATTGGAAACGGCCTTCCGGTTACGAAAACTTGCTTTGCCCTCTGTGTCCTCCCTCTGCTCCAATTTTGGATCCAATTCACCTCTTCGCCATGGATTCCCTGGCCTTTTGCTTTCTTGATCAATCTCCCAACTGGATGTTGGTCAAAAGAATTGCCAAAATCCACCTAGACTGCATCAAATGCACAATCCTCGCCGACTCCCCTTGTCACCTCCTTCAATCATATTAGTCACGCAGGTCCTTCCCTTAACTAATGATGACTGTTTTTATTAATCAAGATGTGGAGATGCCGGCGTTGAACTGGGGTGAGCACAGGTGAGGAAGGAGCAGTGCTCCGAAAGGTAGTGTTTGAAGCAAACCTGTTGGACTTTAACCTGGTGTTGTAAGAATTCTTACTGTGCTCACCCCAGTGCAACGGTGGCATCTCCACATCATGGCTACCATCGACACCGCAAACTGCTGGCTCAAATTGGAGAGGATCTCCAGGAAGATCGCGCATATAGACACTGACATTAAGTTTCTACAAAGATGCAAGAAAGCAGACATTCACCTGAGGAAGGAGCAGTACCCCGAAAGCTAGTGTTTGTAACAAACCTGTTGTACTTTAACCTGGCGTTGAAAGACTTCTTACTGTGCTCACCCCAGTCCAACGCCGGCATCTCCACATTTTGGAAATCAAGCTTTATCCTGTCATTTGCCCAATAGTTTGCCTCATTGAAATTAAACTGACTGTAAAATACTCGCTGGATCTATCCTTTCCTCTATTTGTGGACAATGGGACAAGGATAGGTGGCATCCAAACGTCTGGCACTGCACAAGAAACCAGACAGCATTGGAAAACTGATAATCAGATCGTTTTCTATTTCTTATTTTGCTCCCCTTATACAACCCAAAATACATTGCGTCCAGGTGCTACGCCATTTAATTCTTCCTGTAGTAAAATGGTGATGCCATTACCTATTACACAATACTGCCCTGTGATTGCAATATCTGTATGTCTTCACTCCTTTTTGCAAATGGGGGAAACTATCCATTGAGCACCTGGCAAATATAGGATCCACCTCTTCCCAGATTACCTTTACGGTCCTTTGCATGTCTTATTCTTGCTTCACCCTATGCTTTTTCACTTTATGTATTTATATTTAAAAAAATAAACATTGTGTTTTGCTTGACTACACAATAATATGTTCACTTTATTTTCCTAATATTTTTTCTCATAATTTCACCCGCAACGCTTGCTCTACCCCTCTAGCTTTTCTGAAGCATTGAGTCCTCCCTATCTCATATAGAATCCCTCGAGTGCAAGAGGAAGCCACCCAGGCCATCGGGTGTGCCCCCTGAAAGAGCACCCCACCCAGGTCCAATCCCCCACCCTATCCCCGCAACCCCACCCAGGGGCAATTTAGCCCCTAACCTGCACATCTTTGAACAATACGGGGTGGGGGGGGGGGGGGTTGCATGGCCGATCCACCAAATGTGCACGTCTTTGGACTGTGGGAGGAAACCGGAACACCCGGAGGAAACCCACGCAGACACGAAAAGAATGTGCAAACTCCACAGACAGTCACCCAAGGCCGGAATTGAACTCATGTCCCTGGCTCTGTGAGGCAGCAGTGCTAACAACTGGGCCACTTTTCCGCCCCATTCGATCATAGCTTCCTGCCTTTTCTTTAACCATACTTTTGAATTTCCTGGCACTCGTGAAACTTTGGATTTGTTAACTCCAACCTCCTCTGTTTAAGGCAATTTAATTGTTCTGAACTGTTGTTATGCTTGTTGGAGGTCAGCATGTCAGCCACAGAGCTACACTATCACCCTCTGCAACTTTGGCAGTAATTTACCATAAAGCAGCTATTTCCAGTCAATTTTAGCTAAATAACTTAGTTGATTCTTTTAAAAATAGTTTTATCCAATTCAGATGTTTTACCCCTCATCTATCTTTACCTATTTCCATAACTACCCTAAATCTGACCGTATTGTGACCTCCATTAAGTTCCACAAGTGATCAACCTTCCACCCGCTCATCTCCGTTACCCCAAAATCAAGAAATCTCTCTTGGGCGTGCAAGGAACTGGCTGGAAAAATTATCCTGGATGAATAAGTCTCACCCCTCTCTGCCTCAAACACGAATATATCCCAGTTAATTGGATTGGATTGGATTTGTTTATTGTCACGTGCACCGAGGTACAGTGAAAAGTATTTTTCTGCGAGCTGCTCAACAGATCATTAAGTATATGAAAAGAAAAGAAAATACATAATAGGGCAATACAAGAACATAAGAACATAAGAACATAAGAATTAGGAGCAGGAGTAGGCCATCTGGCCCCTCGAGCCTGCTCCGCCATTCAATTAAATCATGGCTGATCTTTTGTGGACTCAGCTCCACTTTCCGGCCCGAACACCATAACCTTTAATCCCTTTATTCTTCAAAAAACTATCTATCTTTACCTTAAAAACATGTAATGAAGGAGCGTCAACTGCTTCACTGGGCAAGGAATTCCATAGATTCACAACCCTTTGGGTGAAGAAGTTCCTCCTAAACTCAGTCCTAAATCTACTTCCCCTTATTTTGAGGCTATGCCCCCTAGTTCTGCTGTCACCCGCCAGTGGAAACAACCTGCCCGCATCTATCCTATCTATTCCCTTCATAATTTTAAATGTTTCTATAAGATCCCCCCTCATCCTTCTAAATTCCAACGAGTACAGTCCCAGTCTACTCAACCTCTCCTCATAATCCAACCCCTTCAGCTCTGGGATTAACCTAGTGAATCTCCTCTGCACACCCTCCAGTGCCAGTACGTCCTTTCTCAAGTAAGGAGACCAAAACTGAACACAATACTCCAGGTGTGGCCGCACTAACACCTTATACAATTGCAACATAACCTCCCTAGTCTTAAACTCCATCCCTCTAGCAATGAAGGACAAAATTCCATTTGCCTTCTTAATCACCTGTTGCACTTGTAAACCAACCTTCTGTGACTCATGCACTAGCACACCCAAGTCTCTCTGAACAGCGGCATGCTTTAATATTTTATCGTTTAAATAATAATCCCGTTTGCTGTTATTCCTACCAAAATGGATAACCTCACATTTGTCAACATTGTATTCCATCTGCCAGACCCGAGCCCATTCACTTAACCTATCCAAATCCCTCTGCAGACTTCCAGTATCCTCTGCACTTTTCGCTTTACCACTCATCTTAGTGTCATCTGCAAACTTGGACACATTGCCCTTGGTCCCCAACTCCAAATCATCAATGTAAATTGTGAACAATTGTGGGCCCAACACGGATCCCTGAGGGACACCACTAGCTACTGATTGCCAACCAGAGAAACACCCATTTATCCCAACTCTTTGCTTTCTATTAATTAGCCAATCCTCTATCCATGCTACTACTTTACCCTTAATGCCATGCATCTTTATCTTATGCAGCAACCTTTTGTGTGGCACCTTGTCAAAGGCTTTCTGGAAATCCAGATATACCACATCCATCGGCTCCCCGTTATCTACTGCACTGGTAATGTTCTCAAAAAATTCCACTAAATTAGTTAGGCACGACCTGCCTTTTACGAACCCATGCTGCGTCTGCCCAATGGGACAATTTCTATCCAGATGCCTCGCAATTTCTTCCTTGATGATAGATTCCAGCATCTTCCCTATTACCGAAGTTAAACTCACTGGCCTATAATTTCCTGCTATCTGCCTACCTCCTTTTTTAAACAGTGGCGTCACGTTTGCTAATTTCCAATCCACCGGGACCACCCCAGAGTCTAGTGAATTTCGGTAAATTATCACTAGTGCATCTGCAATTTCCCTAGCCATCTCTTTTAGCACTCTGGGATGCATTCCATCAGGGCCAGGAGACTTGTCTACCTTTAGCCCCATTAGCTTGCCCATCACTCCCTCCTTAGCGCTAACAATCCTCTCAAGGTCCTCACCTGTCATAGCCTCATTTCTATCAGTCGCTGGCATGTTATTTGTGTCTTCCACTGTGAAGACCGACCCAAAAAACCTGTTCAGTTCCTCAGCCATTTCCTCATTTCCCATCATTAAAACTCCCTTCTCATCCTCGAAAGAACCAATATTTACCTTAGCCACTCTTTTTTGTCTTATATATTTGTAAAAACTTTTACTGTCTGTTTTTATATTCTGAGCAAGTTTACTCTCATACTCTATCTTACTCTTCTTTATAGCTTTTTTAGTAGCTTTCTGTTGCCCCCTAAAGATTTCCCAGTCCTCTAATCTCCCAGCAATCTTTGCCACTTTATATGCTTTTTCCTTCAATTTGATACTCTCCCTTATTTCCTTAGATATCCACGGTCGATTTTCCCTCTTTCTTCCGTCCTTCCTTTTTGTTGGTATAAACCTTTGCTGAGCACTGTGAAAAATCGCTTGGAAGGTTCTCCACTGTTCCTCAACTGTTCCACCATAAAGTCTTAGCTCCCAGTCTACCTTAGCTAGTTCTTCTCTCATCCCCTTGTAATCTCCTTTGTTTAAACACAAAACACTAGTATTTGATTTTACTTTCTCACCCTCCATCTGTATTTTAATTTCCACCATATTGTGATCGCTCCTTCCGAGAGGATCCCTAACTATGAGATCATGAATCAATCCTGTCTCATTACACAGGACAAGATCTAGGACCGCTTGTTCCCTCGTAGGTTCCATTATATACTGTTCTAGGAAACTATCGCGGATACATTCTATAAACTCCTCCTCACGGTTGCCTTGACCGACCTGGTTAAGCCAATCGACATGTAGATTAAAATCCCCCATGATAACTGCTGTACCATTTCTACATGCATCAGTTATTTCTTTGTTTATTGCCTGCCCCACCATCTCGTTACTATTTGGTGGCCGATAGACTACTCCTATCAGTGACTTTTTCGCCTTACTATTCCTGATTTCCACCCAAATGGATTCAACCTTATCCTCCATAGCACCGATGTCATCCCTTACTATTGCCCGGATGTCATCCTTAAATAACAGAGCAACACCACCTCCCTTACCATCCACTCTGTCCTTCCGAATAGTTTGATACCCTCGGATATTTAACTCCCAGTCGTGACCATCCTTTAACCATGTTTCAGTAATGGCCACTAAATCATAGTCATTTGCGATGATTTGTGCCACCAACTCATTTACTTTATTCCGAATACTACGAGCATTCAGGTAAAGTACACTTATGTTGTTTTTTTTACCTCTGTTTTGAATCTTAACATCTCCAGTTTTATTCCTTTTGTTATTACTGGGCCTATTCACAGCGCTCCCCTCAGTAACTGTACCTTGTACTGTCGCCCTTATGGATTTCTGACTATGTCTTCTCTGCCTTGCACTTTTCCCCTTACTTCCTTTTGTTTCTGTACCTGTTTTACTACCTTCCAACTTCCAGCATTGGTTCCCATCCCCCTGCCACTTAGTTTAAACCCTCCCCAACAGCTCTAGAAAACTCTAGGACATCGGTTCCAGTCCTGCCCAAGTGCAGACCGTCCGGTTTGTACTGGTCCCACCTCCCCCAGAACCCAGGAATTTGAATCCCTCCCTCTTGCACCATCTCTCGAGCCACGCATTCATCCTATCTATCCTGACATTCCTACTCTGACTAGCTCGTGGCACTGGTAGCAATCCTGAGTTTGCTACCTTTGAGGTCCTACTTTTTAGTTTAACTCCTAACTCCCTGAATTCCGCTTGTAGGACCTCATCCCGTTTTTTACCTATATCATTGGTGCCTATGTGCACCACGACAGCTGGCTGTTCACCCTCCCCCCCCCCCCCCAGAATGTCCTGCAGCCGCTCCGAGACATCCTTGACCCTTGCACCAGGGAGGCAACATACCATCCTGGAGTCTCGATTGCGTCCACAGAACCGCCTGTCTATTCCCCTTACGATCGAGTCCCCTATCACTATAGCCCTGCCATTTTTCTTCCTGCCCTGCTGTGCAGCAGAGCCAGCCACGGTGCCATGAACCTGGCTGCTGCTGCCTTCCCCTGGTGAGCCATCTTCCTCAACAGTATCCAAAGCGGTATATCTGTTTTGCAGGGAGATGACCGCAGGGGACTCCTGCACTGCCTTCCTACTCTTGCTCTTTCTTTTGGTCACCCATTTTATATCTCCCTCAGTAACCTTCACCTGCGGTGTGACCAACTCGCTAAACGTGCTATCCACGACCTCCTCAGCATCGCGGATGCTCCAAAGTGAGTCCATCCGCAGCTCCAGAGCCGTCAAGCGGTCTAACAAGAGCTGCAACTGAACACACTTCTTGCACGTGAAGGAGCCAGGGACAGTGGACGTGTCCCTGAGCTCCCACATCGCACACGAGGAGCATGACACGGGTCTGGGATCTCCTGCCATGTCTTAAACCCTTGGTAAACTTAAACAACTACAATTTCAAAATAAAATAAATAAATTAGACAATGAAAAGAAAAAGAGAGACTACTTACCAGTCACTTACCAGGGTTAAAGAGCACCTCCTCACACTCTGCACCGAATTACCTCACTGCACCAAATTACCAAGTTTCAATCCTCCACTCTGTATGAGTCTCACTCCGGATGAGTCTCCTGGAAAGTGCTCGCTTACTTTGTGCGCAGTCTCTCTGTCTTTTATACAGACCTCAGCTAACCGATGACTCAAAAAATACCTTAACTTCAAAGAGAAGAATACAATGTGCCCCTAAACAGGCCTCAACAGGCCTCAGTTGATTGCCAGATAACTGCCTCTCAGCAATTAGGGTGTACAATGTAAATACATAAACACTGGCATCGGATGCATACAGGAGTGTCGTGTTAATCAGATCAGTCCATAAGAGGGTCATTTTGAAGCCGGGTAACAGTGGGGAAGAAGCTGTTTTTGAGTCTGTTCCTGCGTGTTCTCAGATTAGTGGGTAACACAGTAGCATAGTGGTTAGCACAAATGCTTCTCAGCTCCAGGGTCCCAGGTTCGAATACTGGCTTGGGTCACTGTCTGTGTGGAGTCTGCATGTTCTCCCCGTGTGTGCGTGGGTTTCCTCCGGGTGCTCCGGTTTCCTCCCACAGTCCAAAGATGTGCAGGTTAGGTGGATTGGCCAGGCTAAATTTCCCTCAGGGTCCAAATTGCCCTTAGTGTTAGGTGGGGTTACTGGGTTATGGGGAGAGGGTGGAGGTATGGGCTTGGGTTGGGTGCTCTTTCCAAGAGCCGGTGCAGACTCGATGGGCTGAATGGCCTCCTTCTGCACTGTAAATTCTATGTAAAAAAAAAATTCTGTATCTCCTGCCCGATGGAAGAAGTTGGAAGAGTGAGTAAGCCGGGTGGGAGGGGTCTTTGATTATGCTGCCCGATTTCCCCAGGCAGCGGGAGGTGTAGATGGAGTCAATGGATGGGAGGCAGGCTCCTGTGATGGACTGGGGGGTGTTCACTCTCCGAAGTTTCTAGCGGTCCTGGGCCGAGCAGTTGCCATACCAGGCTGTGATGCAGCCCGATAGTATGCTTTCCATGATGCATCTGTAAAAGTTGGTAAGGGTTAATGTGGACATGCCAAATCTCCTTAGTTTCCTGAGGAAGTTTAGACGCTGTTGTGCTTTCTTGGTGGTAGCGATGACGTGGGTGGACCAGGACAGATTTTTGGAGATGTGCGCCCCCAGGAATTTGAAACTGCTAACCATCTCCACCTCAGCCCCTTGATGCTGACAGGGGTATGTACCGTACTTTGCTTCCTGAAGTGAAGTATGGGAGTAATTGAAATTGCCCACTATCGCAGCAAACAAAGGGAGTGATAGTTATATTTATTGGAAGCCAATCATCTCAGTCCCAGAACATAGCTCCAAGATTGTTTTAATGTTGCTACCCTATGGCCAACCATCCTTGATATTTTGATCAATGAGTTTTATTTAATTCTATGATAAGGAGTTGGAATTACCGCTGGCGATGGCAGTGGTCAGATACGTTGGCAAATCCTCAGACACTTAAATAATATCCTCTGAGAATACCGCTGCTTCAATACATTGCCACTCCAGCCGCCGTGACCCATAGACGCGGGTCAAACTTTGGATAGAGCCCCAACAGCACTTTTAACTTTTGCCAGTGTGAGCCAGTGCAACTGCCAACTGCAAACCTCAGCAAGTGGGTTTTGAAATGGCCGATGCAGATAGCAGGAAAGAACCCAAAGTTTCACAATTCCACCCAGGAAGTAATGATTCAGATAGAGCCCGGGTATGAATCATAGTCAACCCAAGGCCACATTCCACTATGTGTCCATAATGTACCAGATTTCCATTGCATCATCACTGATCTGGCCCACGCCTGGTGTCGTGACTGACACATTCTTTTCTTCTTCTAAATCAGTTTATCTCATTTGAGTTCATGAAATGTCATCGGATGCATGTATACTGCTGTGGTTTTCTACATTGCAACATTAAACACATTTAGTGATGTTTCCTTGGCATTAATGCACGTTGTGATATTTTAAACAGTTCCAAATGAAGGCAACTTCATTCTTTCATCACCAATTCCTGTAATGCCCTTTCAAAACCCTACATGGATGCAACAAGGGCCGTTCAAATATCAGCCCATAATATTGCCTTGGCTAACAACGTCTCGATTTTGAAGTTGCCATCCTAGCTTTTCAATCTCCCCGGCCACTCTTCTCCCGACATCTCTCATCTCCTGCATTGCGAGGCATCTTATGCATCCCGGATTTTCTTGGTTCCATCATTGGCGGCCGCGCTCTCAAATAATCCGCTCGCTAAGCCGTTGTATGTCTACATCTTGCTTGTGACTCATAGAGTTTTACAGCACAGAAAGAAACCTTTCGGCCCACCGTTTCTGCGCCCGCCAGCAGGCACCTATCTATTCCAATCCCATTGTCCATCAATTGGTGAGCAGCCTTGTTTGCAGTGACATTTCAAGTGCTCGTCTGAGTACTTCTTAAATGTTGTGAGGGTTTGCGCCTCAACCATCCTTTTGGGTAGTTCGTTCCAGATTCCCACCCTTCCCAGGTTGAACAAATGTTTCCTCCCATCCCTCGAAACCTGCTGCCCCTCAACTTAAATCTGTGCCCGTAGGTTATCGATCCCTCCGCTAAGGAGAAATCCTTTCTATCTACTCTCTCTAGGATCCTCATAATTTTGTACAGCTCAATAAGGTCCCTCCTCATCCTTCTCTGCTCCCAAGGAAAACAACCCCAGTTTAAGCAGCTTCTCTTCATAGCTGAAACGCTCCAGTCTAGGCAGCATCCTGGTGTATCTCTCTTGTACCCTCTCAAATCCAATCCCATCCTTCCTATAGTGTGGTGACCAGAACTGCAATATTGCTCTAGTTATTGCCAATGGAACATTTTATACAGCTCCAGCATAACTGCCCTGCCATTCTATTCTGTGCATTGGCTAATTAAGGCGTTTCTTGATACCTTCTTAACCACCTTATCTACCATTCCTGCTGTCTTCAGTTGCTCCAATTGCTACTCGATTTTTCCTTGAAAACATCTCATGCACAAGTTTCAGAGTATGGCACCGTACTATTTGTATCAGTAGGTTAGTAGTCTGGGACACTAGCTAAACGACCTGGAGTTATCAGTTCAAATACACAGCATGTTAGCTTTGAATTGAAATTCAGTTAATTAAACACATCAGGAATACGAATCCAGCACCTTAAATCGACTGTGCAACCATCATGTCATTCAAATCATCTATAAGGTTCACAAATGTCCCCGAATTTCCATTCTCCTCAATTCGTGAGTGGGCCCTTCAATTACCTAGAACATAGAACATAGAACATAGAACAGTACAGCACAGAACAGGCCCTTCGGCCCTCAATGTTGTGCCGAGCCATGATCACCCTACTCAAACCCACGTACCTCGTCTCTAAACTCTGCAATTCACTCCTGGAACCTCATGTATCTTGTATTTTTTGAGTGCCAGGGATTTGATGGAATATTCACCACTTACCTGGATGAGTTCAGCTCCTTCCACACTCAGGAAGTTCGACACCATCCAGGGCAAAGCAACCCGTTTGGTTGGCATCGCGTACATTCATCTGCTTCAACACCAATGCCATGAATCTGTGTGCACCTTCCAAACACCGGGCCTTTACCACTGGAAGGACAACGGCAGCAGGTATATGGGGAACACCACGACCTGCAACCTCCGTTCCAAGCCACTTACCACTCCGACTTAGACATTTATCAGCCGTTCCCTCTGCCGCTGGTTCAAAATCCTGAAATTCCCTCATTAACAAAACTGCGGATGTACCGATACTACAATGGACTCTTTTAATCTAATTCAGATTATGTCATCAACACGTAGGACTCGAACAGGACACTCAGACCATTAACCTAAGATTATCAATCGAGTGATAATACGATTCGGCCATTGCCTGCCCACTCCGAAGTCTGCAAATTGACTGCTTAGAAATGCCTCTTGAACTAATTTCCATGGGATTGCAATGGATTGGAAATGTTACTGGATTCGTAATCAATGAGGTTGGAATGAGGATTTGGAGATGGAAATGTTCATGGTAGCTGGCAGTTGGGAAATTTACATCGGTTGAAACAATGAAGCTGGACTAAAACTCTGGTTATAATGACAGTGGACTGTTGTTTAAAAACTATACTTTTTCTGTAATATTATTTTGAAAATTAAATATGTAGTCTTCACACAGTCTGGCTTGTGTGTGGCTCCTCCCCCAAGGCAATGTCTATTGGAATTTTTGAAATGCCTTCTTGAAATGGTTCCAACAAGCAACTCTGTAATGTTGCACAAGATATTGCTCAACTCGTTGGGCAGCTGGTTCATGATGCAAAGTGAGGTTAGCCAACGTGGGTTCAATTCCAGTACCAACTGCGATTATCACCGCCTTCGCAACCTGACCTCCTCGCCTGAGGGGTGGCGACCCACAGGTTAAACGCCCGCCAGTCAGCTCTCTCTCAAAAGGGGAGAGCAGCCTCTGGTACCCTGCTGACTTCCACTTGCCAGTTGTCGGTTCCATGATGTAACAGTGAGCACTTCATTGCAGTGGGGAAAATACATTTCCCCAAGCCGCATGTTTCTGGGTGGTGCGCTGTTGTGATTCTCTATTCCCACCACTTAGAACATAGAACAGTACAGCGCAGAACAGGCCCTTCGGCCCTCAATGTTGTGCCGAGCCATGATCACCCTACTCAAACCCACGTATCCACCCTATATCTGTAACCCAACAACCCCCCCCCTCCTTAACCTTACTTTTATTAGGACACTACGGGCAATTTAGCATGGCCAATCCACCTAACCCGCACATCTTTGGACTGTGGGAGGAAACCGGAGCACCCGGAGGAAACCCACGCACACAGGGGGAGGACGTGCAGACTCCACACAGACAGTGACCCAGCCGGGAATCAAACCTGGGACCCTGGAGCTGTGAAGCATTTATGCTAACAACCATGCTACCCTGCTGCCCCAAACTTGTCAATGGAATTTCCCCATTCAAGCCATCCCACACCGGCGGGAAATCCGTGGGCAGGGGGTGGGTTTCTGGTGGAATGGACAATCCCACCGGTGGAGAATTCACCCATTATCAAGCAGCGGTAAGGCAGAATCACGCCACCAGTGAGCGGCGCTCCGCTGAGACATAGTCGCCTGGGTAAACGGACAATCCCACCCATACCTAGGGGGCATTTGGGGTGTCTGATTCCTTCATGTTCATGAAAATGTGAGCCAGTTGATGTCGCATGACACCCGGACATCTTCTCCCGTCCCACCAATGACCGGATTCATTGATTTCATGACTTCACACAGAATGACATTTGATCATTCGCCCCATGACAACAACAGCAGCCAGAGCAGTGGCACCACAACTGGCTCAGTTGTTCAGAAGGACGGTCAAAGCGCATTAATGCAATACTTATAGGGATCTCTATAGTCAGGGGCTCAGGTAGGCACTTCTATGGATGTGAAAAAGTCCAGTACGATATGGTAACTCCCTGGTGCCAGGGTCAAGAATGTTTCTGAATGGGCATCGGGCATTGTGAAAGGGGAAGGGTGATAATGCAGAAGTCATGGTGCAAGTTGGTACCAATGACAAAGGTAGAAAGAGGGCTGACCTCTTTCATCAAGAATTCTGGGAGTTCGGCAGGAAACTAAAAAGTAGCACCTCTCAGGTTGTAATCTCTGGATTATTCACAGTGCAATAGACAAGCGAGTAAAGAAATAGGAGAACATCACAGATGAATGAGTGGCTTAAGAGTTAATGCCGAGGGAGAATTTTAGATTTCCTGACCACTGGGACCGTGTCTGGGGAAAGTGGGAACTGTACAAGCGGGGCGGTCTACATCTGAATCATTCGCGGGACTAACATCCTGGCTGATGGGTTTGCTAGTGCTGTTGGGAGGCGGTTAAACTAATTTGGCAGGAGAAGGGGATACGGTTAGCAAAATAGGGGCACAGCATAACACTGAAAACAATCAAGTCAGATATAATACAGCAGTAATACGTTTCAAGGGAGTAAGACAATGCTGGATGGCCTCTACTTTAATGCCAGGAGTATGGCAGGTAAAACGGATGAGTTAAGGGCAACAATTGACGTAAAATTGTGAAATAGTAGCCATCATGGAGAAGTGATTGAGGGAAGGGCAGGATGGGCAGCTCAACATCCAGGGATATAGAATCTTCAAGCGAGCAGAGGAGGGGTTAAAGTACAAGGCAGCATGGCATTACTAGGTAAGGAGACAGTTTTGCGGTGATGAGATCTTAGAGGCGACATTCAATGAAGCTTTGTGTGCAGAGCTTACGAACAGAAAAGGGACTGTCATGTTGCTAGGTGTTTATGAAAGACCTTCAGTAGTCAGCAGGAAAATGAGGAGCAACTATGTGCACAACTCACAGAGGTGTGTAAAAATAATAATATTTATATTCGGCAATTTAAACTTTCCAAACATTAATTGGGATAGTCACAATGTTAAGGATATAGATGGAGGGAAGTTTTAAAAACGTATACAGGAAAACCTTTTAGCTCAATATGTAATAGGCCCAACATGGGATGGTGCAGTTCTGGTTCTAATTCTGGGGAAGGAAGCCGGATAGGTGGCTGATGTGTTGGTGGGGGAGCAGTTTGGTGATGGCGACCACAACACGGCACAATTTAAGTTTTTTGTGAGTTGAGCCAGGGAGGTGGGATGGAAATTTTCGGAAATGGGAGGAGAAGGGGATTAAGACACTGAAAGATCTGTTTCTTAGGGGTCGGTTTGCAGGATTTAGGGGCAGCAGGGTAGCATGGTGGTTAGCATAAATGGTTCACAGCTCCAGGGTCCCAGGTTCAATTCCCGGCTGGGTCACTGTCTGTGTGGAGTCTGCACGTCCTCCCCCTGTGTGCGTGGGTTTCCTCCGGGTGCTCCGGTTTCCTCCCACAGTCCAAAGATGTGCGGGTTTGGTGGATTGGACATGCTAAATTGCCCGTAGTGTCCTAATAAAAAAAAGTAAGGTTAAGGGGGGGTTGTTGGGTTACGGGTATAGGGTGGATACGTAGGTTTGAGTAGGGTGATCATGGCTCGGCACAACATTGAGGGCCGAAGGGCCTGTTCTGTACTGTTCTATGTTCTATTGGGCGGATGGGATCGTTGTTGTTGATATGGGGCTTGACATATGTGTTACTGATTATTGTTTATTGTTGGTGAGTGTAAATTCGGGAGAAAATGTGAAAACAGAGGAGAATAAAGAAATAGTTTGAAAAAATTAAGTTTTTTATGGACAAATAGATTGACAAGTTACAAAATAAAGGTTGTGGATTGGTGAAGAGTGTATTATAGTAAAATAAGGCAGGATTTGTCCAAGGTAGACTGGAAAGTGTAACTGTGGTAAACCTCTAGAAGAGGAGTGGGGGGACGTGCAAAAAGGAAATTGGGAGGGTACAGGCCCAACATGTCCCCCCCCCCCCCCACCCGAGGGTGGGAGGGAGTAACAAACCCAGAGAACCATGGATGACGAGAGAAATTCAGGATACGATGAGAAGGAAAAGAGAGGCTTTCAGCAAGTACAAGGGGTGAAAATCAAGGGAGGCATTACAGGAGTATATGAATTGGAGGATGGAGTTCCACAAAGCAATTAGTAGGGAAAAGAGTGGATATGAGAAAACTCTGGCTGGTAAAAGTAAGGAAATCCCAAGATATTCTACAATTATATCAATGGGAAGTGGGTAAGGAGGGAAAGATTAGGGTCCATTAGGGACCGGCAGGGAAATCTAGAGGACATGTACGGTGTTGAACAAATACTTGATATCTGACGTCACCCAAGAGATTGAAGAGATGGATATAAAACTCGGGAGAGTGACTGTGAGGTTCTTGAGCAAATTGTCACAGGGAATGATGAGGTATGGAAGGCAGGCTTAAAAGTGGCCAAATCTCCAGGTCAGGATGAATTGTTGGAGGAGGTTGCTGGAATTCCGACCCACATTTTTAATTCCCCTCTGACCTCAGTCGACGGGCTACAGACCTGGGGAACATCTAATGTGGCCTCAGTATTTAAGAAAGGCAGTAGAGGTAAGCCAGGGGGCGACAGACCAGTGAGTCTCATGTTAATGTTGGGGAAACTATTGGAGAACATTCATAAGGAGAGAATCTATCTAAATCTGGAGACAAATAACAAAGAACAAGCAACAAAGAAAAGCACAGCACAGGAACAGGCCCTTCGGCCCTCCAAGCCCGTGCCGACCATGCTGCCCGACTAAACTAAAATATTCTACAGTTCCTGGGTCCGTATCCCTCTATTCCCATCCTATTCATGTATTTGTCAAGATGCCCCTTACATGTCACTGTCGTCCCTGCTTCCACCACCTCCTCCGGCAGCGAGTTCCAGGCACCCACTGCCCTCTGTGTAAAACACTTGCCTGGTACATCTCCTCTAAGCCTTGCCCCTCGCACCTTAAAACTATGCCCCCTAGCAATTGACCCCTCTACCCTGGGGAAAAGCCTCTGACTATCCATGGAGAGGCAAAGTTTGATCAGGAATAGTCAGCACGGCTTTTTCAGAGGGAGGTCACGTCGAAGAAATGTAATTGATGTTTTTGAGCATTTGCCTAGGTGTGTAGCTGAGGGTAGAGCAGTTGATGTAGTTTATATGGATTTCAGCAAAGATTTGCCATGGTCCCATATAGGAGACTTTTCAAGAAGGCAAATGCACCTGGGATACAGGAGAACTTGTTAAGGTGGATTTAAAATTGGATAAGCTGTAGGAGACAGGGGCTGATGACGCTGCTGCTTCAGTGACTAGAAGCCAGTGTCCAGAGATGTATCACAGGAATCTATGCGGGGACCCCTATTGTTTGTCATTTATATAAATTACATTGCTGACTATAGGGGATAGGATTAGCAACATTGCAGATGACACAAAGATTGGCCGGGTGGTTAACAGTGAGTTTGACTGTCTTGGGTTACATGATGATATGGAAGGGATGGTCAAATGGGCACAAAACTGGCAGGTGGAATTTAACCCTGAAAACTGTGATTTTAGACTTTGGAAAGAGTAATGTGACCAGGAAGTATTGAACGATTGGCCTGACACTGGGATGTTCTGACGAACAAAGCGACGTTAGAGTGTTTGCCCATAGATCTCTGAAGGCAGAAGGGCAGGTTAATGGGGTGGGTGAAAAAGGCATTTGGGACAATCGCCTTTATCAATCGAGGCAGAGATTCCAAAAGCAGGGAGGTCATGTTGGGAGTTGTACAGAACTTTGGTGAGGCCACAGCTGGAGTACTGGGTGCAGTTCTGGTCGCCACATAATAGGAAGGATGTGATTGCAGTGCAGGGGGTGCAGAGGAGATTCACCAGGATGTTGCCTGGGATGGAACATTTAAGTTATGAAGAGAGGTTGGATGGGCTTGGGTTGTTTTCTCTGGGCAGAGAAGACTGAGGGGCGACCTGATCGAGGTGTACAGGATTATGAGGGGCATGGACAGGGTGAAAATGGAGTAGCTGTTCCCCTTAGTTGAAGGGTCAGTTACAAGGTGTCCCAACTTCAAGGTGAGGGGCGGGAGGTTTGGGGGGATTTGACGAAAATCTTTTTTACTCAGAGGGTGGTGACGGTCTGGAACGTGCTGCCTAAGAGGGAGATCGAGGCGGGTTGCCACACATCCTTTAAAAAGTATCTGGATGAGCACTTGGCACGTCACAACATTCGGGACTATGGGCCAAGTGCTGGCAAACGGGAGCAGGTGTTTTTCATGCGTCGATACAGACCCAATGGGCACTGCCTCTTCTGCACTGTACTATTCTGTGATTCTGTGATCCTTGCTTGGTGTTCGAGTTCAGGAGCTTCTGCAAGACCCGGACTGCCGTTTGGCTCCTATGCACCCTAGAACAAAGAACAAAGAAAAGTACAGCAGAGGAACAGGCCCTAGGCCCTCCAAGCCTGCGCCGACCATGCTGCCCGTCTAAACTAAAATCTTCTACACTTCCGGGGTCCGTATCTCTCTATTCCCATCCAATTCATGTAATTGTCAAGATGCCCCTTAAATGTCACTATCATCTCTGCTTCCACCACCTCCACCAGCAGCGAGTTCCAGGCACCCACTACACTCTGTGTAAAAAACTTGCCTCATACATCGCCTCTAAACCTTGCCCCTCGCACCCAAACCTATGCCCCCAGTAGTTGACCCCTCTACCCTGGGGAAAAGCCTCTGACTAACCACTCTGTACGCCCCTGATAATTTTGTGGACCTCTATCAGGTCGCCCCTCAACCTCCCTCATTCCAGTGAGAACATGCCAAGTTTATTCAACCTCTCCTCAGAGCTAATGCCCTCCATACCAGGCAACATCGTGGTAAATCTATTCTGCACCGTCTCTGAAGCCTCCATATCCTTCTGGTAGTGTGGCGACCAGATTTGAACACTATACTCAAAGTGTAGCCTAACTAAGGTTCTATGCAGCTGCAACATGACAATTTTTATACTCAATGCCCTGGCCAATGAAGGCAAGCATGCCGTATGCGTTCTTGACTATCTTCTCGAACTGTGTTACCGCTTTCCGTGACCTGTGGACTTGTACACCAAAATTCCTCTGACTGTCAATGCTCTTGAGGGTTCTACCATTCACTGAATATTCCTTACCTGCATTAGACCTTCCAAAATGCATTACCTCACATTTGTCCGGATTAAACTCCATCTGCCATCTCTCCGCCCAAACGATCTAAATCCTGCTGTATCCTCTGACAGTCCTCATCGCTATCCACAATTCCACCAACCTTTGTTTGGTGCAGCACGGTAGCAGGGGCATCACGGTAGCATGGTGGTTAGCATAAATGCTTCACAGCTCCAGGGTCCCAGGTTCGATTCCCGGCTGGGTCACTGTCTGTGCGGAGGCTGCACGTCCTCCCCGTGTGTGTGTGGGTTTCCTCCGGGTGCTCCGGTTTCCTCCCACAGTCCAAAGATGTGCGGGTTAGGTGGATTGGCCATGCTAAATTGCCCGTAGTGTCCTTAAAAGTAAGGACACTACGGGTATAGGGTGGATACGTGGGTTTGAGTAGGGTGATCATTGCTCGGCACAACATTGAGGGCCGAAGGGCCTGTTCTGTGCTGTACTGTTCTATGTTCTATGTTTGTGTCGTCCGCAAACTTACTAATCAGACGAGTTACATTTTCCTCCAAATCATTTTTATATGCAACAAACTGCAAAGGTCCCAGAACTGATCCCTACGGAACACCACCAGCCACAGCCCTCCAATCAGAAAAGCACCCTTCCATTGCTGCTCTCTGCCTTCAATGACCTAGCCAGTTCTGTATCCATTTTGCCAGCTCACCCCTGATCCCGTGTGACTTCACCTTTTGTTCCAGTCTACCATGAGGGACCTTGTCAAAGGCCTTACTGAAGTCCATATAGACAACATCCACTGCCCTACCTTCATCAAACGTCTTTATTTCCTCTTCGAAAAACTCGATCAAGTTAGTGAGACACGACCTCCCCTTCAGAAAACCATACTGCCAATCACTAATCCGTCATTTTGCTTCCAAATGGGAGTAGATCCTGTCTCGAAGAATTCTCTCCAGTAATTTCCCTACTACTGACGTAAGGCTCACCGTCCTGTAGTTCCTTGGATTATCCTTGCTACCCTCCTTAAACAAAGGAACAACATTGGCTATTCTCCAGTCCTCCGGGACATCACCTGAAGACAGTGAGGATCCAAAGATTTCTGTCATGGCCTCAGAAATTTCCTCTCTTGCCTCCTTCAGTATTCTGGGGTAGATCCTATCAGGCCCAGGGGACTTATCGACCTTAATATTTTTCAAGACGCCCAACACCTCGGCATTCTGGATCTCAATGTGACCCAGGCTATCTGCACACCCTTCTCCAGACTCAACATCCACCAATTCCTTCTCTTTGGTGAATACTGTTGCAAAGACCCTGCGTTGGATCTGTTTCTGGACCCTGGCCCGTTTCAATTCCGTAATATGTAACAGCACTAATGGGATCACTAGATATCTGTGCTGCCGCTAGCGCTATCCACAAAATGGTAATTTTGTCTCAATTCACAGTTCTCTCAATTCAGTTTGTGTCAACAACGATTAAATGGATTCGTTAGTTTTTTTAAATATCCAAAGTCCATCATTCAATGAAAATACTGCTACCAGCAAAATACAAAGGAGAGCATCACAAAGCGATGGCAGCAATATGGTCAACTGGGGTAATTCCACATCAGGAAGTTCAAACACAGGGAGACATATTGCAGACATGGCAGCTCAAAGAGAAGGAGAGACAGGTAGGGGTGGATGCAGACGGCGTCAGAGACAGAAAACAAGGTAAATACAGGGAAAAGGAGGAAGAGAGACAGTGAGAAAGAGTGGGAGGGAAAGGGGGCGATAAAGAGAGAGAGAGAATTAGACAAGAGAGAGAACAAGATAAGTACAGGGAAAGGATATTAAAAAGAGAGAAAGAGTGGGGGGGGGGGGAGAGGGAGAGATAGATAAAGAGAGAGAGAGAGAAAACAAGATAGAGTGAGGAGAGAGGGGGAGATAGATAAAGAGAGAGAGAGAGTGAGACAGACAGAGGCAGAGAAAGAGACCAAGATAAATACTGAGAAAGATAATAAGAAAGACTGAGAGAGAAAGAGGGGGGGGGGGGGGGAGAGAGAGGGGGAGATAAAAGGAGAGAGAGAAATAGACAGAGACAGAGCACAAAATAAATACAGGGAAAAGGGGTGAGAAAGACCGAGAGAAAGAGTGGGGTAGAGGGGAGATAAAGAGAGAGAGGGAGAGAAATAGACAGAGATTGAACGACTGCCAGACAGATGGACAAACTAAAGAGTTAAGAAGACTTCAGAGATTCCACAATCAAACTATCTGAGTTTTGGCAAAAAGCGGTATTGAAGGCCCAGAGGTCCAGGTGAGTAAAATCTCTTTCTACCTAGGCAGAGGTCCAATAGGTATGGACAACATACTACTCGCTTCATTGTCGCATGGCCTATCTAAGGAGCTGGGTGTCTTCAATTTGGCTCCTTCGGTCCCAACATTTCAAAGGGAATTGAAACGTGTTTAATTGGGCTGAGGTAAGAATGTTTTTGACAGGATGATTGGCCATTTGGTTTGGAGAGAGCTTTGTCCCTTGTTTCAGGAAGGTGCCCTTTGTCCTCTTGCCCTCGGTTGACCATGAGCAGCTCATCCGTCCAATCACCTTGCACGGAGCAAATTTCAAACCCAATAGGAATCTTTGCAAGAAGATTCCCCCACTAATGACAACACCCCAATGGGCTCTGCATGGGTGGATCAATCCGATGTCCCCCCGCAAACTGTTGTATCTGATTTCCCTTAAGCTCACCCTGTCCGCTGACACGGCATCTCGTACTTCACTGCGTACAAAAAAATGTCAAACCTAACATTTGGAAATGGGAAGTGGTGACTAGAAATCAGCCGCGAATTACGTCAGGACATCTGGAGCGACCATTTCATAGTTAATAATAGATTCCAGTTCCCTATTGCAACTATAATAGCCCCCAGCATTGTCAGCTAGTAACCGTAAGAGGTCCGACAACACCAGGTTAAACTCCAACAGGCTTATTTGGAATCACGAGCTTTCGGAGCGCAGCTCCTTCATCAGGTTAGTGAAGAGGTAGGTTACACGAACACATATACAGACAAAGTCAATGATGCAAGATGATACTTTGAATGCGAGTCTTTACAGATAATCAAGTCTTTACAGGTCCAGACGGAACGACTGGATAGAAGGACTATCACAGGGAAAAGAGGTGTAAATTGTCTCAAGCCAGGACAGTTGGTAGAATTTCGCAAGCCCTGACCAGATGATGGGGGGGGGGGAAGGGTAAAATGTACTGAGACATGAAGTAGCAGAGTCGTTAGCACTATGGCTTCACAGCATTGGGGTCCCGGGTTCGATTCCCGGCTTCGGTCACTGTCTGTGTGGAGTCTGCGCGTTCTCCCCGTGTCTGCGTGGGTTTCCTCCGGGTGCTCCGGTTTCCTCCCGTGCTTGTTAGGTGAATTGGACGTTCTGAATTCTCCCTCAGTGTACCCTCAGTGTGGCGACGGGGGGGGGGGGGGGGGGGTTTCACAGTAACTTCATTGCAGTGTCAATGTAAACCTACGTGTGACAATAAAGATTATTTTTATTAAGATCCCGGTGCAGGCTGTATTGGTGCATGCGGAACTTGGCTGTCAGTTTCTGCTCGGCAATTCTGCATTGTAACTGCAAGATAATTTTACATGAAACTTACGCAACTTTGCCGGACAGTAATTGCAAGATAATTACGCAACACCTTATCAACTCAAGATGCCCGCATTATTCTGATCCTATCTCTCTCTCTCAGGCCTGTCAGAGGTTTTGACAAAGTTTTACAGGTACTTCTCTCCCTCTCCTTGCCTTCTTGGACGGGGTATTGAGCACAAGATTCGGCAGGTCATGTTACAGTTGTATATAAGACCATAAGACCATAAGACATAGGAATGGAAGTAAGGCCATTCGGCCCATCGAGTCCACTCCACCATTCAATCATGGTTGATTTCAACTCCATTTACCCGCTCTCTCCCCATAGCCCTTAATTCCTCGAGAAATCAAGAATTTATCAATTTCTGTCTTAAAGACACTCAATGTCCCGGCCTCCACCGCCCTCTGTGGCAATGAATTCCACAGACCTACCACTCTCTGGCTGAAGAAATTTCTCCTCATCTCTGTTCTAAAGTGACTCCCTTTTATTCTAAGGCTGTGCCCCCGCGTCCTAGTCTCCCCTGCTAATGGAAACAACTTCCCTACGTCCATCCTATCCAAGCCATTCATTATCTTGTACGTTTCTATTAGATCTCCCCTCAACCTCCTAAACTCCAATGAATATAATCCCACGATCCTCAGACGTTCATCGTATGTTAGGCCTACCATTCCTGGGATCATCCGTGTGAATCTCCGCTGGACCCGCTCCAGTGCCAGTATGTCCTTCCTGAGGTGTGGGGCCCAAAATTGCTCACAGTATTCTAAATGGGGCCTAACTAGTGCTTTATAAAGCCTCAGAAGTACATCCCTGCTTTTATATTGCAAGCCTCTTGAGATAAATGACAACATTACATTTGCTTTCTTAATTACGGACTCGACCTGCAAGTTTACCTTTAGAGAATCCTGGACTAGGACTCCCAAGTCCCTTTGCACTTTAGCATTATGAATTTTGTCACCGTTTAGAAAATAGTCCATGCCTCTATTCTTTTTTCCAAAGTGCAAGACCTCGCACTTGCCCACGTTGCATTTCATCAGCCACTTCTTGGACCATTCTCCTAAACTGTCTAAATCTTTCTGCAGCCTCCCCACCTCCTCAATACTACCTGCCCCTCCACCTATCTTTGTATCATCGGCAAACTTGGCCAGAATGCCCCCAGTCCCGTCATCTAGATCGTTAATATATAAAGAGAACAGCTGTGGCCCCAACACTGAACCCTGCGGGACACAACTTGTCACCGGTTGCCATTCCGAAAAAGAACCTTTTATCCCAACTCTCTGCCTTCTGTCTGACAGCCAATCGTCAATCCATGCTAGTACCTTGCCCCGAATATTATTTTACTCAGCAGTCTCCCGTGAGGCACCTTGTCAAAGGCCTTTTGGAAGTCAAGATAGATAACATCCATTGGCTCTCCTTGGTCTAACCAATTTGTTATCTCTTCAAAGAACTATAACAGGTTTGTCAGGCACGACCTCCCCTTACTAAATCCATGCTGACTTGTCCTAATCCGACCCTGCACTTCCAAGAATTTAGAAATCTCATCCTTAACGATGGATTCTAGAATTTTGCCAACAACCGAGGTTAGGCTAATTGGCCTATAATTTTCCATCTTTTTTCTTGTTCCCTTCTTGAACAGGGGGGTTACAACAGCGATTTTCCAATCCTCTGGGACTTTCCCTGATTCTAGTGACTTTTGAAAGATCATAACTAACGCCTCCACTATTTCTTCAGCTATCTCCTTTAGAACTCTAGGATGTAGCCCATCTGGGCCCGGAGATTTATCAATTTTCAGACATTTTAGTTTCTCTAGCACCTTCTCCTTTGTGATGGCAACCATATTCAACTCTGCCCCCTGACTTTCCTGAATTGTTGGGATATTACTCATGTCTTCTACTGTGAAGACTGACGCAAAGTACTTATTAAGTTCCTCAGCTATTTCCTTGTCTCCCATCACTAGATTACCAGCGTCATTTTGGAGCGGCCCAATGTCTACTTTTGCCTCCCGTTTGTTTTTAATGTATTTAAATAAACTTTTACTATCATTCCTAATGTTACTGGCTAGCCTACCTTCATATTTGATCCGCTCCTTCCTTATTTCTCTCTTTGTTATCCTCTGTTTGTTTTTGTAGCCTTCCCAATCTTCTGACTTCCCACTACTCTTTGCCACATTATAGGCTCTCTCTTTTGCCTTGATGCATTCCCTGACTTCCTTTGTCAGCCATGGCTGCCTAATCCTCCCTCTGATAACCTTTCTTTTCTTTGGGATGAACCTCTGCACTGTGTCCTCAATTACTCCCAGAAACCCCTGCCATTGCTGTTCTACTGTCTTTCCCACTAGGCTCTGCTTCCAGTCGATTTTCGTCAGTTCCTCCCTCATGCGCCTGTAATTACCTTTATTTAACTGTAAAACCTTTACATCTGATTCTACCTTCTTTCTTTCAAATTGCAGACTGAATTCTACCATATTATGATCACTGCTTCCTAAGTGTTCCCTTACTTTAAGGTCTTTTATCAATTCTGGCTCATTACATAACACTAAGTCCAGAATAGCCTGTTCCCTCGTGGGCTCCATCACAAGCTGTTCCAAAAAGCCATCCTATAAACATTCAATGAATTCCCTTTCTTTGGGTCCACTGGCAACATTATTTACCCAGTCCACCTGCATATTGAAGTCCCCCATGATCACTGTGACCTTGCCTTTCTGACATGCCCTTTCTATTTCGTGGTGCATTTTGTGCCCCTGGTCCTGACCACTGTCAGGAGGCCTGTACATAACTCCCATTATGGTTTTTTTGCCTTTGTGGTTCCTCAACTCTACCCACACAGACTCCACATCGTCTGACCCTATGTCGTTTAGTGCTATTGATTTAATTTCATTTCTAATTAACAAGGCAACCCCGCCCCCTCTTCCCACCTCTCTGTCTTTTCGATAGGTTGTAAATCCCTGGATGTTTAACTGCCAGTCCTGAACCCCCTGCAACCACGTCTCTGTGATGCCTACCACATCATACCTGCCAGTCACAATCTGGGCCACAAGCTCATCTACCTTGTTCCGTACACTGCGGGCATTTAAATATAGCACCTTTAATTCCCTATTGATTGTCCCTTTTTGTTTTCTTAGTGTGGTGGACCTTGGTTTACTGAGCCTTTCCATACACTGTGTCATATTTTGTGAGATGGGGACTATCGTAACCTCTCCTGAGCTCTGTCTTTTCGTGATTTTTTGTAATCCTAAGCAGCTACGCTTCCCACTGATTCCTTCACCTCTTGGTTCCCTGACTTTCCCTTCCCCCCAATCTCTAGTTTAAAGTCCTATTGACCACCCTATTTAACTCTTTTCGCCAGAACACTGGTCCCAGCTCGGTTCAGGTGGAGACCATCCCAAAGGTATAGGTCCCCCCTGTCCCAAAACTGATGCCAGTGTCCCATGAAAAGGAACCCCTCTTTCCCACACCACTCTTTCAGCCAGGTGTTAACTTCCCTTATTCTTGCCTCCCTATGCCAATTTGCACGTGGCTTTGGTTAGGCCACATTTGGAATACTGCGTAAAGTTCTGGTCACCACATTACCAGAAGGATGTGGATGCATTCGGGAGGGTGCAGAGGTGGTTCACCAGGATGTTGCCTGGTATGGAGGGTGCCAGCTATGAAGAAAGGTTGAGTAGATTAGGATTGTTTTCGCTGGATAGGCGGAGGTTGAGGGAGGACCTGACTGAGGTCTGCAAAATTATGAGAGGTATGGACAAGGTGGATAGCAGCAAGCTTTTCCCAAGAGTGGGGGTGTCAGTTACAAGGGGTCACTTCAAGGTGAGAAGGGGAAAGTTTAAGGCAGATGTGCATTGAAAGTTTTTGACGCAGAGGATGGTGGGTGCCTGGAACGCTTTGCCAGCGGAGGTGGTAGAGGCGGGCACGATAGCATCATTTAAGATGCATCTAGACAGATATAGGAACGGGCGCGGAACAGAGGAAAGTAGATCCTTGGAAAATAGGCGACAGGTTTAGATAAAGGACCTGGATCGACGCAGGCTGGGAGGGCCGAAGGGCCTGTTCCTGTGCTGTAATTTTCTTTGTTCTTTGTTCCTTATGTGTCACAGTGTCACCAATGCACATTGCAGCATAATGAATCTGAGCTAGAGGTATTCAAGATGGAAACATCATCTGCATTCACAATGTCCACGATCGCTGTCCAGAAAACGCATAACATAGAATCAGAGAATCATAGAATTTACAGTGCAGAAGGAGGCCATTCAGCCATCGGCCCTTGGAAAGAGCTCAGCACGGTCGCATAGTGGTTAGCACAGTCGTTACTCAGCTCCAGGGTCCCAGGTTCGATTACCGCCTTGGGACACCACCTGTGCGGAGTCTGCACGTTCTCCCCATGTCTGCGTGTGTTTCCACCGGATGCTCCGGTTTCCTCCCACTGTCCAAATATGTGTGAGGTTAGGTGGATTGGCCGTGCTAAATTGCCCTTCGGTTAGGTGGGGTAACTGGTTCATGGGGAAAGGGTGGTGTTGTGGGCTTAAGTGAGGTGCTCTTTCCAAGAGCCGGTGCAGACTGGATGGGCCGAATAGCCTCCTTCTGCACTGTTAATTCTATGATTCTATGATATCTTAACCATAATATTTATCAAGAAAAATAGATGGATAGAATGATTACAACACAGAAGTAGGCTATCTGGTCCATCGTGCACATGTTGACTCTGAGCAGGAATAATTTACCTTGTCCCATTTCCGCTCTTCCCTTTTAACTCTGCAAAGTTTTTTTTTATTTTTCTTAAGGTGATTACCTCATTGAAGACCTCCTTACGATCACACTTGCATTGCAGATCCCAATTACTCGCCGTCTAAAATTACTTGTGTGCATGTCACTAATTCTCCTTTTGCAAATCGCTTTAATTAAGTGCTCCCCTGGTTCTAGGTCTTTTCGGCAAATTAACCCCCCACCCCCACCCCACCATATACTCTGTCCAGTCCGATTTTAAAGACTGCCGTATCAGCCTCTCCGAACAGGCGCCGGAATGTGTCGACTAGGGGATTTTCACCGTAACTTCATTTGAAGCCTACTTATGACAATAAGCGATTTTCATTTTCAAGGCTTGTACCAAATCTGCTCCGAATTTGCAATGACAACCGCCCCCGCATCGAGGAGTGGTAAATAGCGAATCGGAAAGGCTTAGATTACTGGGTGATATTGACGGGCGTGTCAGATGGGCAGAGCAGTGGCAAATGCAATTTAACCCTGGACAAATTATGGGAAAGTGCATTTTTGAAGGTCTAACAAGACAATGGAATAGACAATGAACTAGGAAGCGCAGATGACCAGTGGTACCTTGGAGTGCATGTCCAAAGATCCCTGAAGCCAGAGGTGTAGGTAGAGAAGGTGGGTAAGAAGGCTTATGGGATATTTGCTACATTTGCCATTATGATGGAGCTGGATAAAATGTTGGTGAGTCCACAGTTGGAGTACTGCGTGCAGTTCTGATCGCCACCCTATCGGAAGGATGAGATTGCACTACAGAGGGTGCAGAGGAGATGCACCAGAATGCTGCCTGGGCTGGAGCGTTTCAGCTGTAAAGGTTAGCCTGGGATTGTATTCCTTGGAACATAAAAGGCTGAGTGGGACCTGATTGAGTTTTAGAGATTCGTAAGGGAAGTAGATAGGGTAGTTGGGAAGAAATGTGTCCTCTTAACAGGGTCAAAACGAGGAGGCATACATTTAACGTAAGGTGCACAAGGCTTAGACGGGATTAGAGGGAAAATATTACACTCGGAGGGTGTTGGGAATCTGGAACTCACCGTCTTGACCGGTGGTGGATGCGGGAACGCTCACAAACTTGAAGAAGCATTTCAATGACCACTAGAAACACCACAGCATGCAAGGCTACGGACCATGTGTGGACAATGGGATTAGAATAGACAGGGGATCGATGGCAAACGGAGACAAGATGGGCCATGGAACTATAGAATCCCTACACCGCAGGGCCTACACCCTTTGGCCTATGGAACCTGCACGGGCTATCTGAAACAGCACCCTACCTAGGCCCAATCCCCCGCCCTTCCCCGGAAAGCAATCAAATTTTTGGACAAAATGGGGAAACTTCCCATGGCCGATTCACCTGACCTGCACATCTTTGGTTCAAGAGATCGAAGAGCCTCATTCTAGGCTGTAAGATCCTATGACTCAATTAGCTTTTCCAACCGATTCCACATAATTGAAGTTCCGCATGTCGGCAACGGACATCGGGAATCTTTTCTGATCACTGTGTAATGCCTCTCTATCCTTCCAAAGCCCGGTGCTCAGAATTGGACACACAGTCAGGTTGACCGGGTGTTTATGTATACTTTGGAGATTGCTGTCAAATCTGGGCGGCACGGTAGCACAGTGGTTAGCACTGTTGCTTCATAGTTCCAGGGTCCGAAGTTCGATTCCCGGCTTGGGTCGCTATCTGTGCGGAGTCTGCACGTTCTCAGCGTATCAGCGTGGGTTGCCTCCGAGTGCTCTGGTTTCCTCCCACAAGTCCCAGAAAACGTGCTTGTTAGGTGAATTGGACATTCTGAAATCACCTCTGTGTACCTGAACAGGCGCCGATATGTGGCGACTAGGGGATTTTCAGAGTAACTTCACTGAAGTGTTAATGTAAGCCTACTTGTGACAATAAAGATTATTATTATTATTAACCCTCTGATGTGACCCATCACATCAACCCCACGCAAAACGTGACCGATTCCCGCCCTGCCTCCTGGGGTCACCCCTATCCTTCCTTCCTGACCCGCCTTCTGGATGAATCCCCTCACACCCTCCCTATCACACCCCACCCCCCACCCACCCACGGAGTAACCCCTGCTGCTCCTGCCCAGATTGATCCGCCTCCGGACTGAGCAGATTCCATCTGTCCCGGATTGATGCTCCTGTCTCCCTGGAGGATCGGATCCCCTCCCTCCTGGATCCCCCACCTCCCTGGATTGAATTTCACCCCTCACCCCTCCTGACTGACCCCCCCACCCCACCCCCCGTTGGACTAACTAACATTCCACCACTCGCCTCAGGGTCCAACTGCCCTTGTGGATGGACCCCCCTCCTTCCATCACAGACAGACCCTCCATCCTTCACTCTCCCTAGGACTGAGCCCCCTCCTCCCTCCTAGACTGAACCTCCCTTCTTCATGGACAGACCCCCTTACTCCCTCTGAGATTAACACACCTCCTCCATCCCAAATTGGCCCTCAATACCTCACTCTCTCTTGATTGGCCAGCTCTTTTCCCTGGACTGACGCCGCTCTCGGCCTGACCACCCCCTCCGAGACGGACCCTCCTGCCTCCCTCCCAAACCTGATGCCCCTTCCTCCCTCCTGAACTGACACCCCCTTTCACTACTACCCCGAAGACCCTCCCTCCTTCTCAGACTAACCCCCAGTATCTCCCCTCCCATCCACCCAGACTGACCCCACTCCAGGACAGACTCTCTGCTGGGATACATTTCCTTCGAGGGATACAGATCCTTAGAAAAAAGGCAACAGTTTTAGATAGAGGATCTGAATCGGCACACGCTTGAAGGGCCGAAGGTTCTGTTCCTGTGCTGTGGTTTTTCTTTGTTCTTTGGACAGATCTCCCTCCCGTATTAACCCCCCCCCCCCCCCCCCTCCTCTCAGACATCCCTCCCTCCCATCCTCCCAGACTGACCTCCCGGGCTCACCTCCCCATTGGACTGACGTCCTTCTCGGAACGGGTCCCTTCTCGATTGCCACCCCTTCTCCCCTCCCACCCGTACTGACCTCCTACCTGGACTGACCCCTCTCCCAGAATGATCCCCTCCCAGACTGTCCCCATCTCCCATCCACACTGTCTTCCCTCCTCCCAGACTGATCTACCTCCCGGAGAGATCCTCCCCACACAACCATCACGGACTGGACCACTGCCCTTCCCATCTGTACAGACCCCTCCTTCCATCCCAGACTGACCCCGCCACTCAACCTGTTCCAGACCGACCCACATCCTCCCTCGCAGATCGACCCCCTTCCCCTCCTTTCCTGACTGATCCACCTGTCTCTCTCTCTCTCTCTCCACCAGACTCTGCCCCTCCCTCTCAGATAGATCTCCTTCCCTCCCACACAGAACCCTTCCCCCCTCCCCTCCCGGCCTCCACACCTCCCGGGCTAATCCACATCCCAGACTCACTCCCCTCCTTCAAGAACTGACACCCCCGTCCACCATCCATCCTGACTGACCCCTCTCCAACCCACTCAGAAGCCCCCCCCCCCTCCCCGGCTCCATCCCCTTTCCCCATTCGCTAAACATTTTAACTTATGTGCTCCTTGTAAATTGTCCCTTTCCACCACCCGGTTGGGTGGGAAAGGGGCTTCGGAATCCTGGCGCAGGTAAATCTGGCAGTGGTGGAAGTTGCGGGTCTGAGTTGTGAAGGACATTTTTTTCAAAGAGGCAACTTTTCAACCCCAAAGGGCAGAGAGATCTAATGATGTGAATATTGTAAACAATAATGCAGTGTGCAGATTGCAACCAATGCAATCTCGTGGCATTAGGAACACGTGTTGGTAGTGATGCATCAAGTCCAAACATTCTAACTGTAGCTGTTATAATGTTGTTACCATTTCAGATCGCCCAACATGGCACACCCAACAACGTTGACACCTGAAGCTGACTTCACCTTTTCACAGAGAGACTGGTTCTATGGATGGAGTCCACACACAGCGATTGCAACCAGTCCTGAATCTGCAGCAAGTGCCAACCTCACAAATAACAACACGAGTAACTGCGAAGTCAGTGCCAACTTCCAGTACATCATGTTTCCTGTGGTATACAGTGTAGTGTTCGCCTTTGGCACCATATCCAATTGCTGCGTCCTCTGGTATCTCTTCAGGAAGAAGGGCGCTTTCTCTCCCACGGATGTGTTCATGGCCAACTTGGCCGTGATAGACCTCATCTTTGCCGCACTGCTCCCATTCAAAGTCGTCTATCATGCTTTGGGGAACGACTGGATCTTCGGGGAGCTGGCCTGTAAAATCACCGGCTCCCTCTTCTTTGCCAACATGTACGGCAGCACTTTGTTCCTCACCTGCATCTGCCTGGATCGCTACGTGGCGGTGGTCCACCCCATCAAGTCACTGCAGCTCCGCAGGCCCCGCTATCGTGTGCTCACTTGCTGCCTCATCTGGCTGCTTCTGGCCTCTTGCCTTCTCTATTTGACCATCAAAGGACCCCTGACCAGCAAGTTCGCCAATGGCAAGACGGCCTGCCTGGAGAATTTCTCCTCCAAGTCGTGGAACCGACGCATCTCTGGGATCAGCATCGTGGCCGCCATCATCGGCTTCTTCATCCCCTTGGCGATTATCATTATCTGTTACCCCCTCATTGCCCGCAAGCTCCTGGAACACAAAGCCGGGGCAGACACGGTGCACGCGGTCAAGAGGAAAGCCCTCCGCATGGTGCTACTGGTCCTGTTGGTTTTCATCATTTGCTTCGTCCCGTACCACCTCATCCAACTCATCCACACCCTCAGGCGAGTGAAGTGGTTCTCCAGCTGCCGACTCATCCAGTTCACCTACTCGGCCAGGCGAGTCACCATGGCCCTGACCAGTCTCAACAGCTGTCTGGATCCCATCGTCTATTCATTCTCCAGCGGCACCTTCAAATGGAGAAGGTTGTGCTGTGGGGAGAAGCCCACCTTTAACGCCACATTTCAAACCAAAGACAAATCGAAGGAAAGCAATAGATCATCAGCACTTCAGAGGGCTGTATAATGATATGTATAATCTAAGCAGAGCAGAGGGTTAACAAGATGAAGTTCATTTATCTCAACACTAGATGGCATCTCTGAGTAGTCTTCCAAAAGGCTGTGTCTCTCAGCGTTCTGGGAAAAACTGATGGAGGAGGATCGTGCGAGGTTGAGTTAAGCGTTGGATGTATTAGAGAGAGATAATTAATTACTGTAACACATATTCAATACTATTATTGTGTTCGCTGTTACTCAGTAGAGTGTGCGAACCATTCAAGTAGTGTAAAATAAACTTGATTTGGTTTAAAATGTAACTGAATGTTCTTTGCAAACACCTCGACTTTGGCTACCTTGGGGAACAATACAAGGAACATTACAGGCTGGTCTCTGAAATGCCTGGGCCGGCCTCCTGACTGTCAGGGCCAGGACCCTGTCGAAGTTGAAGGACTTTTAAAGATGGGGGCGGGAGTGCTGCTGGGGTGTGGAGGAGCTAGGGGGAGGAGGAAAGGTTGAAGGGCCGTGTTGAATCTATCACTATTGGTCAATAACCGGTTTTGCAGCACATTCCCTCTCTCACACACACACATACATACCAATGAAAACAGTCATATACCCACGGTGGTGGAGATTAAAGTTGCATCATTTGCGAATCAACTGCACACATGCACACAGGTACTCACACAGTTTCTAGACATAAACACTCACACTGTTCAGATAATAAACACGCACTGATACACACGGTCACGCATACACATGCAATCATTTTCCGGTACGTAAATTCAGACTTTCCTTCGAACACAATTCTTCTCCCTCAACTTTCTTTTACACTTGTACACACAAGACACATTTCTTTCTCACATATTCACATGTGTACACGTGCATATAAGCATTCTCTCACACAGTGTTCATGGAACCACTCACATACAACACAGGTAAACGCTCTCTTACAGAGAGGCACACACACACACACACCCTCTCTCTCTCACACACACAGACATATACCAATGAGCGCACACACATGCACTCATACCCATGAACATACACACACATATAGATGAACACGCACACCGGCATTCCATTGAACACAAACACCTATACCCATGAACACATATACACATGCATAACAATGAAAAAAGACATATACCCAAAAACACACACGTGTATCCATAAATACACACATGTATCCATGAACACACACATGGATACCGATGATCACACAAGAACAAAGACACATATGCCCATGAACACACAAAAACACAGCTGGGTTTGTGTGCCTCCCCCCTTAGTCGATCAGCTGGGTATGTGCCACCCCCATAACCGATCTCCACCCCCATAACCGACCTGTTTATAGGTCTCCATGACTGATCAGCTGGGTGTGTGCCTCCCCCATTGTCCGACCACCTGGGTGTGTGCCTCCACCCATGGCCGACCACCTGGGTGGGTGCCTCCCCTCATTGCCGATCAGCTGGGTGCGTAGGTCTCCCACGGCTGCTCAGCTAGAAGTTTCTGCCTCCCCCCATGGTAGGTCAGCAGGTTATGCTTGACTCCCCCCATGGCCGACCAGCTGGCTGTGTATCTCCCCCCACGTTGGGCTTATGGCTCCCCCTCATGGCCGATCAACTGGGTGTGTGTGACTCCCCTCATGGCTGATTAATTGCGTGTACGTGACCCCACCCATTGCTGCTCATTTGGGTGTGTGCCTCCCCCCTTCGCCGATCAGCTGTGAGCACACAGCTGGGTTTGTGCACCTCCCCCCTTAGCCGATCAGCTGGGTATGTGCCACCCCCATAACCGATCAGCTGTGTTTATAGGTCTCCATGACTGATCAGCTGGGTGTGTGCCTCCCCCATTGGCCAACCACCTGGGTGTGTGCCTCCACCCATGGCCGACCACCTGGGTGGGTGCCTCCCCTCATTGCTGATCAGCTGGGTGCGTAGGTCTCCCAAGGCTGCTCAGCTAGAAGTTTCTGCCTCCCCCCCATGGTAGGTCAGCAGGTTATGTTTGACATCCCCCCCCCCCCCATGGCCGACCAGCTGGCTGTGTATCTCCCCCCACGTTGGTCTTATGACTCTCCCTCATGGCCGATCAACTGTGTGTGTGTGACTCCCCTCATGGCTGATCAATTGCGTATACGTGACCCATAAGAACATAAGAACATAAGAACTAGGAGCAGGAGTAAGCCATCTGGCCCCTCGAGCCTGCTCCGCCATTCAATTAGATCATGGCTGATCTTTAGTGGACTCAGCTCCACTTTCCGGCCCGAACACCATAACCCTTAATCCCTTTATTCTTCAAAAAACCCCACCCATTGCTGCTCATTTGGGTGTGTGCCTCCCCCCTTCGCCGATCAGCTGTGTGTGTGCCTCCCCCATGGCCGATCATCTGGGTGAGTAACTCCTTCCATGGCTGGGCAGCTGGGTGTATGCCTCGCCCATGACCAAACAGCTGGGCTTGTGCCTCCTCCCATCGCTCCTCTGCTGGTTGTGTGCCTCCCCCCATGGCCGATCAGCTGGGTGTGTGCCTCCTCCCATGTCCGATCAGCTGGGTGTGTGCCGCCTCCCATGGCCGATCAGCTGGGTGTGTGTCGCCTCCCATGGCTGATAAACGAGGTGTTTGTGCCTCCCCCCCATGGCCTATCAGCTAGCTGTGTATCTCCCCTCAAGTCTCATCAGCTGGGTTTAAGTGCCTCCCGCCATGGTCGATCAGCAGGGTGTGTGCAACTCTCCCTATGGCCGACCAGCTGGGTGTGTGTGACTCCCCTCATGATTGATCAGCTATGTTTCTGTGACTCCTCTCATGACTTAGCTGGGTGTGTGTGCCTTCCCACATGGCCAATTAGCAGGGTGTGTACCTCCCCCGTGGCCAATCAGCTGGCTGTGTGAGAATCCACCCATCGCCGATCAGCTGGCTGTGTGGTTCATTCCATGGCGGATCAGCTGGCCATGTGCCTGCTCCCGTGGCAGATCAGCGGGTTGTGTGTGCCTCTCCTCAAGGCCGATCAGCTGGGTGTGTGCCTCACACTGAAACACAGTCTGTGCAGCAGAATGTGCCACAGACAGAGACACAGACAGACTCAGCCCCACATCCCACACTTACTGCTCACCAGCTGCTGTTCCCCCTCCCTCCCGGCCGCCAGAGGCCGCTGCTTCTCCCAGTGTTACCTCCTGCCCGCTCCCGGCTCTGGCCACTGCTCTTTGGCAGGAATATCCGGGACCTCGTGGGGAGGGATTGGAATAACTCAGCTTCACCTTGACATTCCCGCCTCTTAATTCTCAAGAAAACCGGAACCACCATGCTCCCGTCCCCAGCCCATCAGAAAATATAGAAACGTCACACCGGGGTACAGAAAGAGGCCATTCAGCCCCTCACATCAGCACTAAGTTGTGAAAATTAATACCAGCGCCCTCCACACCCGATCCTCATGCCACCTCCCAGACCCCCGGTCCGCAGACCTCTCTCTCTCTGGAGGTTAACAGCACTTCAGCTCCTGATCCGGGTCCCATCGACTGAGCCCAGGGGGTTTCTTCCCCACCCACCAATTTAGGCAGCGAATTGCAGACACCGATCGCACCCTCTGAGTGAAAAACCTAATGTTCCCTCTAATCCTTCCACCAATGGCCTTACCTACCCCCCTCACCCCCTCGTTCATCCCACAGTAACTGACCTCTCTCTGCTCGGGGAAACAGGTCTTTCCCCTCTATCCTATCTTGGCCCCCTCAGAATTTTGAAAACCTCACTTAGGTCAGCCCTCAACCTCCTCCACCCTCAGGAAAACAACCTGAGCCGATCTAATCTTTCTTCTTAGAACATAGAAACCCAACAGTGCAGAAGGAGGAAATTCACCCCATCTTAAAGGCCGCACTAACCTTTCCAATGAGCGGTCTGCCCATAGCCACTCCTCCGTCCAGCCCAGCCTATCCCTGTCACCCCACACTAATGGCATCTGCCGCGTGTCCGTGCCTTTGCGGCAAAACTCTGGAGATTTAACATGTCGATCTGCTTCGCAGCAAGTGAACTAGCATGACATATTTGAATGGCCAATCAGCTGGTCCTTGATTCCCCCACGGCGAATCAGCTGGGTCTCTGTGATTCCCCCATGGCCAATAAGCTGGGTCTCTGTGATTCCCCCATGGCCAATCAGCTGGGTCTCTGACATTCTCTAATGGACGATCAGCTGCGGCTCAGTGATTCCCTCCTGGCCGATTAGCTGGGTGCATGTGCCTCCCCCCAACAGCAGGTTTGTGTGCCTCTCCCCATGGCCGATCAGCTGGGTGTCTGAATCCGAGGGCACAGTCCCAGACTGAAGGGATGACCCTTTAAAACAGAGATGAGGAGGAATTTCTTCAGCCAGAGACTGGTGAATCTGTGGAACTCTTTGCCACAGAGGCTGTGGAGGCCAAATCACTGAGTGTCTTTAGGACTGATGTGGAGATGCCGGCGTTGGACTGGGGTGAGCACAGTAAGAAATCTTACACCAGGTTAAAGTCCAACAGGTTTGTTTCAAACACGAGCTTTCTGAGCACTGCTCCTTCGTCAGGTGAATGGAGACGTATGTTCCAGAAACATTTATATAAACAAAGTCCGAGATGCCGGACGAAGCTTGGAATGCGAGCATTTGCGGGTAATCGAATCATTACAGATCCAGAGATAGGGGTAACCCCAGGTTAAAGAGGTGTGAATTGTCTCAAGCCAGGACAGTTAGATGGATTTTGCAAGTCCAGGCCAGATGGTGGGGGGTGAATGTAATGTGACATGAATCCAAGATCCCGGTTGAGGCCGTACTCATGCATGCGGAACGTGGCTATAAGTTTTTGCTCGGCGATTCTGCGTTGTCGCGTGTCCTGAAGGCCGCCTTGGAGAACGCTTACCCGGAGATCAGAGGCTGAATGCCCTTGACTGCTGGAATGTTCCCCGACTGGAAGGGAACATTCCTGCCTGGTGATTGTCGCACGATACCCGTTCATTCGTTATCTGTCTTTCGGACAGAGATAGATTGGTTCCGGACTTATAATCGGATCAGGACTTAATGGGGAAGGCAGGAGAATGGGCATGAGAAACATATCAGCCATGATTGAACGGCGGAGAAAACTCAATGGGCCAAATGGCCTGATCATGCTCCAATGACTTATGGTTTCCTCGACTGCCAATACCGAAGCAACTCCAACATCGGTAACCCTGAGGTGCTCCCTGTGGAAGTGAATATCGCCGATCCATTTCACCCCTTCCGATCCGACTCCATCTGCCACCGACTTGATGCCAGTTTGAAGAGATGAAGGAGGCTTCCGTGCTGTGAAAGCATTGACGATGGAACGGACTTGAGGGGGTGGGGGTAGGATGTCATGGTGACCACGAAGACCACAGGAATGATTGTCAGACCTCCCCGTGGGATTTGGAGAATACGAGTTCCCTTATTGAGCGGACGGATGCTGACCCAATAGGACCGATCCTTCAGGAACTTCAATCCTGAAGCCCAGACCTGGAGCGGCATTCGAGCAAGGCCCCCGTCCAGGGCTCAGGCAGTGTGCACCATATCTGTGGCTGTTCTAGTTGTCTTAATAAACTTGAGTTTCCATGAAACCTGGCCTTGGAAGAGTTAGCACACACTGCTATCTCTGTGAGGGAAGCCACAATATGTAGTGCTGTACGAAATAATCGAGCTGCCAATAAGCAAGTCATTGAGGGTGGACATTCCCAATCCCAAATTGTTGCAGCACTTCACAATGGGAACCAGATAAAGGCAATAGCTTTAGACCAGTCGCTGTTTTCAGAATATTGTAGGCAGTTTGAATGTAATTGTTCTATTCTCTGCTCCAATTGGATCTGCAATTAGGGGCAGCAGGGTAGCATGGTGGTTAGCATAAATGCTTCACAGCTCCAGGGTCCCAGGTTCGATTCCCGGCTGGGTCACTGTCTGTGTGGAGTCTGCACGTCCTCCCCCTGTGTGCGTGGGTTTCCTCCGGGTGCTCCGGTTTCCTCCCACAGTCGAAAGATGTGCGGGTTAGGTAGATTGGCCATGCTAAATTGCCCGTAGTGTCCGAATAAAAGTAAGGTTAAGGGGGGGTTGTTGGGTTACGGGTATAGGGTGGATACGTGGGTTTGAGTAGGGTGATCATGGCTCGGCACAACAGTGAGGGCCGAAGGGCCTGTTCTGTGCTGTACTGTTCTATGTTCTATGAATGAAGATGTCAAGTTACAGATATATATGGTATCATGTGAGAGTAACTTTAAGAAATGGGTGTTTATAAATATCTGTAGTGGGATTACCTTTAAGAAAAGGGTTTTATTATTGCTGTGATGTCAGAGAGTGGGTGGAGCTGGTCTGTCTGTCAGCTTTCTACTTTCGTTTTAGGCTGATTGCTGCAGGGCGTGTTTTAATTTCTTTTTCAGAGTTGGAACTGAAACCAGACTAAGCAGGTGTACTGCTGTTCTCTCTGCCATCAAAAAACGATCTCTTGATCATTTGGTGGATTCAGAATTATAAATGTTCTCATTGGTGAATGTAAACCTAATGTGCTTCTGCTGAAAGGTGTTTCTTTTATCTTCTGGATGTTGTTTGGGAAATTATTAAGGATTACTTAGTGTTGCATTTTTTGAGGGTTGTATTTGAATTGATGGTTGCGAAGATGTTCACTGTATGTATCAAAAAGGTTAACTTGAGTTCATGGAATAAACATTGTTTTGTTTTAAAAAATAATTATCCATTTCTGCTGTAGAACAAACCTGTGGAATGGGCCGTGTGCTCCCCATACCACAAATTTTTCAAAGTTGTAGGTCAGGTGAACTCCACGATACACTTTGGGGTTCTCTAAACCCTGGCCCATAAGAATGGGAATAAAGAAGCGATTTTCAAGGCCAATGAAATCAATGCATCAGCAGAGGGTGAAAAGGGAACGTTGGCTGCTCAGGGAGATTATTCGGTAAACAGAATGAAATAAGTGAGGGGGCAGAGAAAGCAGCCTGTTCAAAATATGCAACCAGACAATGATTAGAAATTTGAGAAAAACGAGTGGCCTTTGTTGAGACAATCGCTGCCCAATATGGAAAACAGTTGCGGCATTGAGGTGGAAATCTAGTGGTTTCTCCGTTGAAATGAAAATGAAAATCGCTTATTGTCACGAGTAGGCTTCAATGAAGTTACTGTGAAAAGCCCTTAGTCGCCACATTCCGGAGCCTGTCCGGGAAGGCTGGGACGGGACTTGAACCGTGCTTCTGGCCTGCTTGGTCTGCTTTAAAAGCCAGCGATTTAGCCCAGTGAGGTAAACCAGCCCCTAAACCGTTCCCCCAGCCGCGGCTTTTTCAGCTACGCGCCGTTCGCTGCTGGTGGGAATTTCTCTTCCCGTCGCTTGTCAATGGGATTTCCCATTGAAGCCACCCCATGTCACAGGGAATCCCGTGAGTGGGATGCGCTGCCAGTGGGAAAGGAGAATCCCGACTGTCGGAGAATCCCAGCCAGCCATTCGAGTCCATGTGGCCCTTCTGCAGAACTGAAAAGGGAGAGTCGCGTTAAGAATTCTCTAATTGGAGAGGGAAGAGAGGCAGAATGGAAGGTCAGGGATGTTGGAGCTGAGAAGGGATTGAGAAAGAGGCCGTGGACATTGGACAAATGGGGTGTTACTGATGCCTTGAAGGACAGAAGACTGTTAATAATGGCACAGTGGGAAGAGAGTAGAGTACTGGGCGAGCAAAGGCCAGAGCTCAGTGGGAGCAAAACTGAACAACAAGGGACAGGTGGCCCGTGGGGGATGAGTGGGGTTCTGTTGGGATAAGACAATGGAACATAAAGACAAAGCACAAAGGTGTGTGTGTGTGTGGGGGGGGGGGGGGGGTCAAGATGGAGGGGGTGTTCACACTCTAATGTTGTTCAATTCAAATGTTGAGTCCAGAAGATTCAATCGGAAGATGATAAAATATGTCTAGATCACTGCAATTAAATGAGAACTGCGATTGATGCAATGCTGCCCACTCTACAAGATGACTACATATAGATTTTAAAAATCATCTAGATTTCTGTGTTCTTTTGGAGAACAGTTTCTGTTAGTCAATTTAATTGATCAAAAAGAGAGCGCAGAGGAAAGGAACAGGCTGTGAACTTCCTCAAGCAAAAGCAAAATAAAGTGGAAGTTATAATTCCGAATCTAAAGAGAGGGGAGATAAACCTATTTTCATCTGATGTGGAGATGCCGGCGTTGGACTGGGGTGAGCACAGTAAGAAGTCTCACAACACCAGGTTAAAGACCAACATGTTTGTTTCAAACACTAGCTTTCGGAGCACTGCTCCTTTCTCAGGCCACATGAGGAAGGAGCAGTGCTCCGAAAGCTACTATTTGAAACAAACATGTTGAACTTTAACCTGGTGCTGTCAGAATTCTTAATATATTCATCTGGCAGGCCAAGCACCATCTGTGGAACTTGCACCGCAGGGACTGCAGGGAGTGTTCTATGTTGGGAATAACATTGTCGTTCAAATTAATCAGTTCCATTTCTGTTACTTTGTTGTTTCATTATTTGTGCTTCTGTGGGAGTTGGCAGTCTCGATAGATTTTTACATTGATAGTGCGTACTGTAGTATTGTTAAGGACATTTTAATTTCGGCGGAATGTTTACTGGGATTGGAGAACTTTATGTGAATGAATGCAGGCGCAGCGTGTAGATTGTCCCTCGGGTCATTTCCTGATTGCAAACTCAAATGTTGGCAAAGTTATTGAGTGAAGGTTTTTTGACGTCATCTGTTTGTTCGATGTCTAAATCAGCCAAGCCAGCTTGGGACCCGGTTTATTGACCTGCTAGATTTCCTCTCCAATAAATAAAAGAACATCTTCTTAATGTGCCAAATGGAGAATTGCTCCCGGCATCCAAACAGAACATCATATTCCGGATTCGAGAGAGTGAAAAAAGTATGTCTCTTGGTTTTCTGCTAAAACCCTAGATCGTATGGGCATTTTATGACATACAGAAGATTTACAACTGGATTTTAGCTGTGGTTGATGTCCCTGGTAAGTTACCAGCCAGGGCCAGTTATTGTGGGTCTGGAGTCACATGAAGGCACTACCGGGTTCAGAGGACAAACATCCTCCCATAGAAGTAGTTAGTCAGTGCATAATGAGGTTTTATGATAATCTATCATCATTGTCACAGTCACCATTACTGAGACCATCTTTTTATTCCAGTTTTGTGGATTCCAGCAGCTTCCACGCTGGGATTTGAACTCAAGTGCACAGAGGATTAGTCTGGGACTCTGGACGACTTATCGAATGGCAGTAACACTATGCCACCATCTGCCTCAGGGTGCGCGTCACCATATTTGCGATTGCGATAACTATTTTCCTTGTCACTTGCAGTGAACATGATGGCGATTTAGACTCTATTCCAGGGAAAGTGTGTCCTCTCCAAATGCATCACTCTGCACCTGGTGGCAATGGCAGCGGCAGATCTGATGCTGGTTGTCACCGAAGTGATACTAAATCGCATTCTTTACTATTACCTCCCAAGCTCTTCCCTGTACATCACTCCCGTGTGCAGCTGCGTCATTGTCCTGCTCTGTGTGGCCAGGGACACTTCTGCCTGGTTAACCGTCGCCTTCACTTTAGATCGGCTCATAGCTATTTGCTACCGGAAACTGAAAGACAGGTACTGCGTTCCGAAAACAGCATCGTTGGTGATTGCAGCAGTGTGCCTCCTCTTCAGCATGAACAACATACATTGGTATTTCACATTTGACCCTGTTTACATCACTGACAATGTGCCATGGCCCTGCCAATCCAAACCGGCCTTTTACATCTCGCCGGGGTGGATTGGCTACGATTGGCTCCACTGGATCCTGACCCCGATTTTACCCTTTATCTTTATTTTGCTCTTCAACGCTCTGACCGTCAGACACATTGTGGTGGCCAATCGAGTTCGAAAGAACTTGTTCTCCAATCACGGGGGGGAGGGGGGGGGTGCTCAGGTCGATCCAGAAACGGAGAGCCGAAGGAAGTCAATGATTTTACTGTTTGCTATACCGGGCAGCTTTATTGTTCTCTGGATGCCCGATGTAGTCAATTTCCTGTATTACCGAATTACAAACATTCTCTACTACACAGGTGGGACCGATCCCGGCTATATTCTACAGCAGGTGGCTTATATGTTTCAACTTTCCAGTTCCTGTACTAATACCTGTATCTACGTGGTAACTCAGACCAAATTCAAAGAGGACCTGAAAAAGTTAGCCAGAACACCGTTTACACGTGTTGCTCAATTATTTGAATAAATACCAGGAAAGTCCTGTGTGAACTTATGTCCTTGTCCATTTTGCCAATCCCGTCGGCAATCCAGTGGTGTTGTGCCGCAGAATCTGAAAGCGAGGAACATTCCGTGGATACATGATCTGTTCATCGGCCATGTGTTGACAGATTGTCCTGTGCAAACTCCCGTGAAATAACATCATAAGGACATCAGAAATGGGAACAGGAGCAGTCCATTCAGCCCTTTGAGCCTGATCTGCCATTTAATAAGATCACTTGATTGGGGTGACAAGGTGGCACAGTGGTTAGCACTGCTGCCTCACAGTGCCAGGGACCAGGGTTCAATTGCGGCCTTGGTGACTGTGCAGAGTGTGTACGTTTCCCCCGTGTCTGCGTAGGTTTCCTCCCATTGTTCAAAGATGTACAGATGAGGTGGATTGGCCATGCTAAATTGCCCCTATATGTCCAACGGTTTCGTGGGGTTCCGGGGATAGGGTAGGGGAGTGAGCCTCGGTAGGATAAGGGGGCATCTTATTGAAACTTACAGGATACTGCGAGGGCTGGATAGAGTGGACGTGGAGAGGAAAAACTAGAACCATAGGACACCATCTCAGACTAAAGGGGCGGTCCTTTAAAACAGAGATGAGGAGGAATTTCTTAAGCCAGAGCGTGGTGAATCTGTGGAACGCTGCCGCAGAAGGCTGTGGAGGCCAAATCACTGAGTGTCTTTAAGACAGAGATGGATAGGTTCTTGATGAATAAGGGGATCAGGGGTGATGGGGAGAAGGCAGGAGATTAGGGATGAGAAAAATATCAGCCATGATTGAATCTCGATGGGCTGAGTGATCTAATTCTGCTTCTATGTCGTATGGTCCGATGGGAGCTCTTTCAGAGGGTCATTGCAGACTCAATGGGACGAATGGCATTGTATGGATTCCACGATTCTATGGATGATCCAACACTCATTGGGCCCAAATTCCTGCCTTCTTTCTGTAACCCTTAACTCTCCGAGTGATTAGAAATCTCTCGATCTGAGGCTTAAAACGTCCCAGGCCTCGACCTGCACAGCTTCCGGGGTACTGATTTCCAAAGATTCACCACTCTTTCAGAAAAGAAATTCTTCTTCAAGTCCGTCTTAAATGAGCTCCCCTTATTCTGTGACTGCACCCTCTGGTTCTCCACTCTCCCATGAGGGATACGTCCTCATTGTCTCACCCCCTCGGAATTCTATGTTTCAATCACGTTTCCTCTCAGGATGGAGGATTAGCTTTGCTGGCTGGGCTGATGATTCATGATGCAGAGTGTTAAATACCGTACCGGCTGAGGTTAGTCATGAAGGCCGTTCCTTCTCAAACTTGTCCCTCGTTTGAGGTCTGGTGACCCTCTGGTTGAATCGTCACCAGTCATCTCTCTCTCAAGGGGAGTACAGACACTCGGACATTCATTCTTCTGCACTCCAACGAGTAAGGACCGAACCCACTTAATCTTTCCTCATACGGCAGTCCGTCTCTCCGCAGCCGGGAGCAAATGAGAAGCATGTTCGCATCACAATTCCAGCCAGGCGTCCATTTCTAATAATCTTCATTAGTGCCACAGGGAGGCTTACATTAACATTACAATGTAGATATTGCGAAAAGCCCCTAGTTGCCACTTTCCGGCGCCGGTTCGGGTACACTGATGAAGCATTCAGAATGTCCAATTCACCTAACACTTGTGGGACTTGTGGGAGGAAACTGGAGCACCCGGAGGAAACTCACGGGGAGAATGTGCAGACTCTGCACAGACAGTGACCCAAGCCGGGAATCGAACCTCGGGCACTGACACTGAAGCAGAGAGCAACCCACTGTGCTCCCGTGCCGCCCATTAATGCCGAGCGTGGGACTAAACAGAGAATAACTCCACAAATCATAGAATAGAATGATTAGTGCGCAGAAGAAGGTCGTTCGGCCCACATTTGGTCCTCTGCAAGCGCAATTCATCCTCCCCCTCTCCTTGCACTGTGGTTTAATTTGGAAGGTTTTTCTTGAACCTAATTCTGAGGCGCCACATTCCAAATATCCTCACTGCTCAAGAACATGTCTTTTCCTTCTGAAACATTGTTTTATTTTCTTTCAGTCACCTTGATCCGTGTTTTTTACTTGTTCATGGGATCTCGGCATCATTACCTGGGCCGCCATTTACTGATGGGCGGCACGGTAGCACAGTGGTTACCAGCGTTGCTTCACAGCTCCAGAGTCGGAGATTCGATTCCCCATCTGGGTGAATGTGTGGAGTCTGCACGTTCTCCCCGTGCCGGCGTGGGTTTCCTACGGGTGCTCCGGTTTCCTCCCACTGTCCAAGGATATGCGGGTCAGGTGGAGTGGCCATGCTAAATGTGAAAGAGGGGGACGAGAGATGCGGGAACACAGTGAGAGCGAGGGAAGAGCGGCGGGGACACAGTGAGAGCGAGGGGAGAGCGGCGGGGACACAGTGAGAGCGGGGACAGCGGGACGGACACAGTGAGAGCGAGGGGAGAGCGGGGTGACACAGTGAGTGCGAGGGGAGAGCGGTGGGGAAACAGTGAGAGCGAGGGGAGTGCGGCGGGGACACAGTGAGAGCGAGGGGAGAGCGGCGGGGACACACTGAGAGCGGGGAGAGCGGGACGGACACAGTGAGAGCGAAGGGAGTGCGGCGGAGACACAGTGAGAGCGAGGGGAGCGGCGGGGACACAGTGAGAGCGAGAGGAGAGCGGCGGGGACACAGTGAGAGCGAGGGGAGTGAGGCGAGGGGACAGTGAGAGCGAGGGGAGAGCTGGAGGGACACAGTGAGAGCGAGGGGAGAGCGGCAGGAACACAGTGAGTGCGAGGGGAGAGCGCAGGGGTCTCAGTGAGAGCGAGGGGAGAGCGGCGGGGGACACAGTGAGAGCGAGGGGAGAGCGGCGGGGACACAGTGAGAGCGAGGGGAGAGCGGCGGGGACACAGTGAGAGCGAGGGGAGAGCGGTGGGGACACAGTGAGAGCAGGGAGAGCGCAGGGGACACAGTGAGAGCGGGGAGAGCGGGAGGGTCACAGTGAGAGCGATGGCAGAGCGGGAGGGACACAGTGAGAGCGAGGGGAGAGCGGCGGGGACACAGTGAAAGCGAGGGGAGAGGGGCGAGGACCCAGAGAGAGCGAGGGGAGAGCGGTGGGGACACAGTGAGAGCGAGGGGAGAGCGGGAGGGACACAGTGAGAGCGAGGGGAGAGCGGGAGGGACACAGTGAGAGCGAAGGGAGAGCGGCGGGGACACAGTGAGAGCGAGGGGAGAGCGGCGGGGACACAGTGAGAGCGATGGGGTTGCAGCGGGGACACAGTGAGAGCGAGGGGAGAGCGGCGGGGACACAGTGAGAGCCAGTGGAGAGCCGCGGGGACACAGTGAGAGCGGGGAGAGCGGGACGGACACAGTGAGAGCGAGGGGAGAGCGGGAGGGACAGTGAATGCGAGGGGAGAGCGGTGGGGACACAGTGAGAGCGAGGGGAGTGCGGCGGGGACACAGTGAGAGCGAGGGGAGAGCGGCGGGGACACAGTGAGAGAAAGGAGAGCGGTGGGGACACAGTGAGAGCGAGGGGAGAGCGGTGGGGACACAGTGAGAGCGAGGGGAGAGCGGCGGGGACACAGTGAGAGCGCGGGGAGAGCGTTGGGGACACAGCGAGAGCAGGGAGAGCGCAGGGGACACAGTGAGAGCGGGGAGAGCGGTGGGGACACAGTGAGAGCGAGGGGAGAGCGGGAGGGTCACAGTGAGAGCGATGGCAGAGCGGGAGGGACACAGTGAGAGCGAGGGGAGAGCGGCGGGGACACAGTGAAAGCGAGGGGAGAGGGGCGAGGACCCAGTGAGAGCGAGGGGAGAGCGGTGGGGACACAGTGAGAGCGAGGGGAGAGCGGGAGGTACACAGTGAGAGTGAGGAGAGCGGCGGGGACACAGTGAGAGGGAGCGATGAGCGGGAGGGACACAGTGAGAGCGAGGGGAGAGCGGGAGGGACACAGTGAGAGCGAGGGGAGAGCGGTATGGACACAGTGAGAGCGAGGGGAGAGCGGCGGGGACACAGTGAGAGCGAGGGGGTTGCAGCAGGGACACAGTGAGAGCGAGGGGAGAGCGACGGGGACACAGTGAGAGCCAGTGGAGAGTCGCGGGGACACAGTGAGAGCGGGGAGAGCGGGGCGGGCACAGTGAGAGCGAGGGGAGAGCGGGAGGGACACAGTGAGTGCGAGGGGAGAGCGGTGGGGACACAGTGAGAGCGAGGGATGTGCGGCGGGGACACAGTGAGAGCGAGGGGAGAGCGACGGGGACACAGTGAGAGCAAGGAGAGCCGCGAGGACACTGTGTGGGCGAGGGGAGAGCGGTGGGGACACAGTGAGAGCGAGGGGAGAGCGTTGGGGACACAGTGAGAGCGGGGAGAGCGCAGGGGACACAGTGAGAGCGGGGAGAGCGGCGGGGACACAGTGAGAGCGAGGTGAGAGCGGCGGGGACACAGTGAGAGCCAGGGGAGAGCGTTGGGGACACAGTGAGAGCGGGGAGAGCGCAGGGGACACAGTGAGAGCGGGGAGAGCGGCGGGGACACAGTGAGAGCGAGGAGAGAGCGGTGGGGATACAGTGAGAGCGAGGGGAGAGCGGCGGGGACACAGTGAGAGCGAGGAGAGAGCGGTGGGGACACAGTGAGAGCGAGGGGAGAGCGGGAGGGTCACAGTGAGAGCGATGGCAGAGCGGAGGGACACAGTGAGAGCGAGGGGAGAGCGGCGGGGACCCAGTGAGAGCGAGGGGAGAGCGGTGGGGACATAGTGAGAGCGAGGGGAGAGCGGGGAGGGACACAGTGAGAGCGAGGGGAGAGCGGCGGGGACACCGTGAGAGCGAGGGAAGAGCGGCGGGGCCACACTGAGAGCGAGGGGAGAGCAGGGGGTCACAGTGAGAGCGAGGGGGGACCGGAGGGGACACAGTGAGTGCGAGGGGAGAGCGGCGGGGACACAGTGAGTGCGAGGCGTGAGCGGCGGGGACATAGCGAGAGCGAGAGGAGAGCGGCGGGGTCACAGTGAGAGCGAGGGGAGAGCGGGGACACAGTGAGAGCGATTGGAGTGCTGCGGGGACACAGGGAGAGCGAGGGTAGAGCGGGGCGGCGGCACAGTGAGAGCGAGGGGATAGCGGGAGGGACACAGTGAGTGCGAGGAGACAGCGGTAGGGACACAGTGAGAGCGATGGGTGAGCGGTGGAGACAAAGTGAGAGCGAGTGAAAACGGCAGGGACATAGTGAGAGCGAGGGGAGAGCGGCGAGGACACAGTGAGAGTGAGCGGAGAGCGGCGGGGACACAGTGAAAGCGGGGCAGAGCTGCGGGGACACAGTGAGAGCGAGGGTGAGCGGGAGGGACACAGTGAGAGCGAGGGGAGAGCGGCGGGGACACAGTGAGAGCGAGGGGAGAGCGGGAGGGACACAGTGAGAGCGAGGGGAGAGCGGTATGGACACAGTGAGAGCGAGGAGAGAGCGGCGGGGACACAGTGAGAACGGGGACTATGGAGGGACACAGTGAGAGCGAGGGGTGAGCGGCGGGGACACAGTGAGAGCGAGGGGAGAGCGGCGGGAACACAGTGATTGCGAGGGGAGAGCGGTGGGGACACAGTGAGAGCGAGGGGAGAGCGGCGGGGACACAGTGAGAGCAAGGAGAGCGGCGGGGACACAGTGAGAGCGAGGGGAGAGCGGTGGGGACACAGCGAGAGCGAGGGGAGAGCGGCGGGGGCACAGTGAGAGCGAGGGGAGAGCGGCGGGGACACAGTGAGTGCGAGGGTAGAGCGGTGGGACACGTGAGAGCGAGGGGAGAGCGGTGGGGACACAGTGAGAGCGAGGGGAGAGCGGTGGGTACACAGTTAGAGCAAGGAGAGCGGCGGGGACACAGTGAGAGCGAGGGGAGAGCGCCGGGAACACAGTGAGAGCGAGGGGAGAGCGGTGGGGACACAGTGAGAGCAGGAGAGCGCAGGGGACACAGTGAGAGCGGGGAGAGCGGGAGGGGTCACAGTGAGAGCGATGGCAGAGCGGGAGGGACACAGTGAGAGTGAGGGGAGAGCGGTGGGGACACAGTGAGAGGGAGGGGAGAGCGGGAGGGACACAGTGAGAGCGATGGCAGAGCGGGAGGGACACAGTGAGCGCGAGGGGAAAGCGGCGGGGACACATTGAAAGCGAGGGGAGAGGGGCGAGGACCCAGTGAGAGCGAGGGTAGAGCGGTGGGGACACAGTGAGAGCGAGGGGAGAGCGGGAGGGACACAGTGAGAGTGAGGAGAGCGGCGGGGACACAGTGAGAGCGAGGGGTGAGCGGGAGGGACACAGTGAGAGCGAGGGGCGAGCGGGAGGGACACAGTGAGAGCGAGGGGAGAGCGTTTTGGACACAGTGAGAGCGAGGGGAGAGCGGCGGGGACACAGTGAGAGCGAGGGGGTTGCAGCGGGGACACAGTGAGAGCGAGAGGAGAGCGGCGGGGACACAGTGAGAGCCAGTGGAGAGCCGCGGGGACACAGTGAGAGCGGGGAGAGCGGGACGGACACAGTGAGAAGGAGGGGAGAGCGGGAGGGACACAGTGAGTGCGAGGGGAGAGCGTTGGGGACACAGTGAGAGCGAGGGGAGTGCGGCGGGGACACAGTGAGAGCAAGGAGAGCGGCGGGGACACAGTGAGAGCGAGGGGGAGAGCGGTGGGGACACAGTGAGAGCGAGGGGAGAGCGGCGGGGACACAGTGAGAGCGAGGGGAGAGCGGCGGGGACACAGTGAGTGCGAGGGGAGAGCGGTGGGGACACAGTGAGAGCGAGGGGAGAGCGGTGGGGACACAGTGAGAGCGAGGGGAGAGCGGTGGGGACACAGTGAGAGCGAGGGGAGAGCGGCGGGGACACGGTGAGAGCGAGGGGAGAGCGGGGGGGACACAGTGAGAGCGAGGGGAGAGCGGTGGGGACACAGTGAGAGCGAGGGGAGAGCGGTGGGGACACAGTGAGAGCGAGGGGAGAGCGGCGGGTACACAGTGAGAGCAAGGGAGAGCGGCGGGGACACAGTGAGAGCGAGGGGAGAGCGGCGGGGACACAGTGAGAGCGAGGGGAGAGCGGTGGGGACACAGTGAGAGCGAGGGAGAGCGGCGGGGACACAGTGAGAGCGCGGGAGAGCGTGGAGGGACACAGTGAGAGCGATGGCAGAGCGGCGGGGACACAGTGAGAGTGAGGGGAGAGCGGTGGGGACACAGTGAGAGGGAGGGGAGAGCGGGAGGGACACAGTGAGAGCGATGGCAGAGCGGGAGGGACACAGTGAGAGCGAGGGGAGAGCGGCGGGGACACAGTGAAAGCGAGGGGAGAGGGGCGAGGACCCAGTGAGAGCGAGGGGAGAGCGGTGGGGACACAGTGAGAGCGAGGGGAGAGCGTGAGGGACACAGTGAGAGTGAGGAGAGCGGCGGGGACACAGTGAGAGCGAGGGGTGAGCCGGAGGGACACAGTGAGAGCGAGGGGAGAGCGGGAGGGACACAGTGAGAGCGAGGGGAGAGCGTTATGGACACAGTGAGAGCGAGGGGAGAGCGGCGGGGACACAGTGAGAGCGAGGGGGTTGCAGCGGGGACACAGTGAGAGCGAGGGGAGAGCGGCGGAGGACACAGTGAGAGCTGAGGGAGACGGCGGGGACACAGTGGAGCGAGGAGAGGGGACACAGTGAGAGCGAGGGGGAGAGCGGGAGGGACACAGTGAGTGCGAGGGAGAGCGGGGGACACAGTGAGAGCGAGGGGAGAGCGGGCGGGACACAGTGAGAGCGAGGGAGAGCGGCGGGGACACAGTGAGAGCGAGGCAGTGGAGGGGGGCGGGGGACACAGTGAGAGCGAGGGAGAGGCGGAAGGGACACGTGAGAGCGCGGGCGAACAGTGAGAGCGAGGGGAGGGCGCGGACACATGAAGCGAGGGGAGCCGAGGGACCCAGTGACGTGGGAGAGCGGTGGGGACACAGTGAGCGGGAGGGGAGAGCGGGGAGGGTCACAGTGAGAGCGATGGCAGAGCGGGAGGGACACAGTGAAGCGAGGGGGAGAGCGGCGGGGACACAGTGAAATCGAGGGGTGAGCGGCGGGGACACAGTGAGAGCGAGGAGAGCGGGACGGACACAGTGAGAGCGAAGGGAGAGCGGCGGGGACACAGTGAGAGCGAGGGGAGTGCGGCGAGGACACAGTGAGAGCGAGGGGAGAGCTGGAGGGACACAGTGAGAGCGAGGGGAGAGCGGCGGGGACACAGTGAGAGCGGGGAGAGCGGGACGGACACAGTGAGAGCGAAGGGAGAGCGGCGGGGACACAGTGAGAGCGAGAGGAGAGCGGCGAGGACACAGTGAGAGCGAGGGGAGAGCTGGAGGGACACAGTGAGAGCGAGGGGAGAGCGGCGGGGACACAGTGAGTGCGAGGGGAGAGCGCTGGGGTCTCAGTGAGACCGAGGGGAGAGCGGCGGGGACACAGTGAGAGCGAGGGGAGAGCGGCGGGGACACAGTGAGAGCGAGGGGAGAGCGGCGGCGACACACTGAGTGCGAGGGGAGAGCGCTGGGTCTCAGTGAGACCGAGGGGAGAGCGGCGGGGACACAGTGAGAGCGAGGGGAGAGCGGCGGGGACACAGTGAGAGCGAGGGGAGAGCGGCGGCGACACAGTGAGAGCGAGGGGTGAGCGGTAGGGACACAGTGAGAGCGAGGGAGAGCGGGAGGGACACAGTGAGAGCGAGGGGAAAGCGGTATGGACACAGTGAGAGCGAGTGGAGAGCGGCGGGGACACAGTGAGAGCGAGGGGAGAGCGGTGGGGACACAGTGAGAGCGAGGGGAGAGCGGTGGGGACACAGTGAGTGCGAGGGGAGAGCGCAGCGGACACAGTGAGAGCGAGGAGAGAGCGGGAGGGACACAGTGAGAGCGATGGCAGAGCGGGAGGGACACAGTGAGAGCGAGGAGAGAGCGGGGACACAGTGACAGCGAGGGGAGAACGGCGGGGACACAGTGAAAGCGAGGGGAGAGCGGTGGGGACACAGTGAGAGCGATGGCAGAGCGGGAAGGACACAGTGAGAGCGAGGGGAGAGCGGTGGGCACACAGTGAGAGCGAGGGAGAGCGGGAGGGACACAGTGAGAGCGGGGGGAGAGCGGTGAGACACAGTGAGAGCGAGGGGAGAGCGGCGGGGACACAGTGAAAGCGAGGGGAGAGCGGTGGGGACACTGTGAGAGCAGGGAGTGCGCAGGGGACACAGTGAGAGCGGGGAGAGCGGGGGGGACACAGTGAGAGCGAGGGGATAGCGACTTGGACACAGTGAGAGCGAGGGGAGAGCGGGGTGACACATTGAGAGCGGGGAGAGAGCGGCGGGGACACAGTGAGAGCGAGGAGAGAGCGGTGGGACACAGTGAGAGCGAGGGGAGAGCGGGAGGGTCACAGTGAGAGCGATGGCAGAGCGGGAGGGACAAAGTGAGAGCGAGGGGAGAGCGGCGGGGACACAGTTAAAGCGAGGGGATAGCGGGAGGGTCACAGTGAGAGCGATGGCAGAGCGGGAGGGACACAGTGAGAGCGAGGGGAGAGCGGCGGGGACACAGTGAAATCGAGGGGTGAGCGGCGGGGACACAGTGAGAGCGAGGAGAGCGGGACGGACACAGTGAGAGCGAAGGGAGAGCGGCGGGGACACAGTGAGAGCGAGGGGAGTGCGGCGAGGACACAGTGAGAGCGAGGGGAGAGCTGGAGGGACACAGTGAGAGCGAGGGGAGAGCGGCCGGGGACACAGTGAGAGCGGGGAGAGCGGGACGGACACAGTGAGAGCGAAGGGGAGAGCGGCGGGGACACAGTGAGAGCGAGAGGAGAGCGGCGAGGACACAGTGAGAGCGAGGGGAGAGCTGGAGGGACACAGTGAGAGCGAGGGGAGAGCGGCGGGGACACAGTGAGTGCGAGGGGAGAGCGCTGGGGTCTCAGTGAGACCGAGGGGAGAGCGGCGGGGACACAGTGAGAGCGAGGGGAGAGCGGCGGGGACACAGTGAGAGCGAGGGGAGAGCGGCGGCGACACACTGAGTGCGAGGGGAGAGCGCTGGGGTCTCAGTGAGACCGAGGGGAGAGCGGCGGGGACACAGTGAGAGCGAGGGGAGAGCGGCGGGGACACAGTGAGAGCGAGGGGAGAGCGGCGGCGACACAGTGAGAGCGAGGGGTGAGCGGTAGGGACACAGTGAGAGCGAGGGGAGAGCGGGAGGGACACAGTGAGAGTGAGGGGAAAGCGGTATGGACACAGTGAGAGCGAGTGGAGAGCGGCGGGGACACAGTGAGAGCGAGGGGAGAGCGGTGGGGGACACAGTGAGAGCGAGGGGAGAGCGGTGGGGACACAGTGAGTGCGAGGGGAGAGCGCAGCGGACACAGTGAGAGCGAGGAGAGAGCGGGAGGGACACAGTGAGAGCGATGGCAGAGCGGGAGGGACACAGTGAGAGCGAGGAGAGAGCGGGACACAGTGACAGCGAGGGGAGAGCGGCGGGGACACAGTGAAAGCGAGGGGAGAGCGGTGGGGACACAGTGAGAGCGATGGCAGAGCGGGAAGGACACAGTGAGAGCGAGGGGAGAGCGGCGCGGACACAGTGAAAGCGAGGGGAGAGAGGCGGGAGGGACACAGTGAGAGCGGGGGGAGAGCGGTGAGACACAGTGAGAGCGAGGGGAGAGCGGCGGGGACACAGTGAAAGCGAGGGGAGAGCGGTGGGGACACTGTGAGAGCAGGGAGTGCGCAGGGGACACAGTGAGAGCGGGGAGAGCGGCGGGGACACAGTGAGAGCGAGGGGATAGCGACTTGGACACAGTGAGAGCGAGGGGAGAGCGGGGTGACACATTGAGAGCGGGGAGAGAGCGGCGGGGACACAGTGAGAGCGAGGAGAGAGCGGTGGGGACACAGTGAGAGCGAGGGGAGAGCGGGAGGGTCACAGTGAGAGCGATGGCAGAGCGGGAGGGACACAGTGAGAGCGAGGGGAGAGCGGCGGGGACACAGTTAAAGCGAGTGGATAGCGGGAGGGTCACAGTGAAAGCGATGGCAGAGCGGCGGGGACACAGCGAGAACAAGGAGAGCGGCGGAGATACAGTGAGAGCGAGATGTGAGTGGCTCGGACAGAGAGAGCGAGGAGAGCGGCGGGGACACAGTGAGAGCGAGGGGAGAGCGGCGGGGACACAGCGAGAGCGAGGGGAGAGCGGCGGGGACACAGTGAGAACGAGGGTAGAGCGGGGGGGACACAGTGAGAGCAGGGAGAGCGCAGGGGAGAGCGGGAGTGACACTGAGTGCGAGGGGACAGCGGTCGGGACACAGTGAGAGCGAGGGGAGAGCGGCGGGGACACAGTGAGAGCGAGGAGTTAGCGGCGGGGACACAGTGAGAGCGAGGGGAGAGCGGGAAGGACACTGAGAGCGAGGGGAGAGCGGTGGGGACACAGTGAGAGCGAGGGGAGAGCGGGAGGGACACAGTGAGAGCGAGGAGAGAGCGGCGGGGACACAGTGTGAGCGAGGAGAGAGCGGTGGGGACACAGTGAGAGCGAGGAGAGAGCGGCGGGGACATTGTGAGAGCGAGGGGAGCGGTGGGGACACAATGAGAGCGAGGTCAGATCGGCGGGGACACAGTGAGAGCGAGGTGAGCGGCGGGGACACAGTGAGAGCGAAGGGAGAGCGGCGGGGACACAGTGAGAGCGAGGAGAGAGCGCCGGGGACATTGTGAGAGCGAGGGGAGAGGTGGGGACACAGTGAGAGCGAGGTCAGATCGGCGGGGACACAGTGAGAGCCATGAGAGCGGCGGGGACGCAGTGAGAGCGAGGGGAGAGCGGCGGGGACACAGTGAGAGCGAGGGGAGCGGTGGGGACACAGTGAGAGCGAGGGGAGAGCGGCGGGGACACAGTGAGAGCGAGGAGAGAGGCGCTGACACAGTGAGAGCGAGGAGAGCGGCGTGGACAGGCACGTGCTGTGCTCCTGTGCTGAATGTGGGAGCTCAGGTACGCGGCCGATGCCACTGACTCCTTCATGTGCTGGAAGTGTGTCCAGCTGCAGCTCCTTTTAGACCGCATGACGGCTCTGGAGCTGCAGATGGACTCACTTTGGAGCATCCACGATGCTGAGGAGGTCGTGGATAGCACGTTCAGTGACTTTGTCACACCGCAGGTTAGGATTGGTGAGGGAGACAGGGAATGTGTGACCAAAAGGCATTGAAAGAACATGAAGGCAGTGCAGGTGCCCCCTGCAGTCGTCTCCCTCCAAAACAGGTATACCGTTTTGGATACTGTTGGGTGAGATGACTCATCAGGCGAAGGCAGCAGTAGCCAGGCTCATGGCACCGTGGCTGGCTCTGTTGCACAGAAGGGCGGAAGAAGACTGGCAGGGCTATAGTCATAGGGGATTCAATTATAAGGGGAGTAGACAGGGTTTTCTGTGATCGTAAACGAGACTCCCGAATGGTATGTTGACTCCCGGGTGCTTCGGGCAGGGATGTCTCCGATCGGCTGCAGGACATAGTGAAGGGGGAGGGTGAACAGCCAGTTGTCGTGGTGCATATAGGCACCAACGATATAGGTTAAAAAAGGAGATGAGGCCCTACAATCAGATTTTAGGGATTTAGGAGATAAGTTAAAAAGTAGGACCTCAAAGGTAGTAATCTCAGGATTGCTACTGGTGCCAGAAGACAGGCAGAATAGAAATTGAAGAATAGTCAGAATGAATACGTAGCTTGAGAAATGGTGCAGGAAGGAGAGTTTCAGATTTTTTGACATTGGAACCGGTTCTGGGGGCGGTGGGACCATCACAAATCGGATGTTCTACAACTGTGCAGTACTGGAACCAATGGCTCAGGTGGTCCTTTTGCTAACACTGTTGAGGAGGTTTAAAACTAATGTGGCAGGGGGATGGGAACCAGATTAGGAAGTTTGAGGTCAGTAAAGAGGCAGCAACTAAAGCCAGTAAGGTACTAGATAATAAAATCAATGTGACTAAGGGGAAGAGTAGACAGGGAAGAGATGATGAACGCAAATGGTCTGAGGTCCATTTGTTTTAATGCGAGGAGTCTAGCAGGTAAGGCAGATGAACTTAGGGCTTGGGTTAGTACCGGGAATATGATGTTATTGGTATTGCTGAGACTTGATTGAGGGAAGGGCAAGACTGGCAACTAAATATCACAGACTATCGATGCTTCAGAAGGGATAGAGAGGGAGGTAGAAGGGGTGGAGGAGTTGCATTACTGGTCAGAGATGATATCACAGCTGTGATTAAGGAGGGCACGATGGAGGATTCGATCACTGAGGCAATATGGATGGAGCTAAGAAATAGGAAGGGTGCAGTAACATTGTTAGGACTTTACTACAGGCCTCCCAAAAGCGAGCGTGAAGTAGAGGTGCAAATATGTAGACATTTTAGAGAAAAATGTATGAGCAATAGGGTGGTCGTGACGTGAGATTTTAACTTCCCCAACATTGAATGGAACTCTTGTAGTGTTGGAGGCGTAGATGGAGCAGAATTTGTAAGCAGCATCCAGGAGAGGTTTTTTAGAGCAGTATATAAATAGTCAAACTCGGGAAGGGGCCATACTGGACCTGGTATTGGGGAATGATCCCGGCCAGGTGGTTGAAGTTTCAGTCGGTGATTACTTTGGGAATAGCGATCACTATTCCGTAAGTTTTAGAATACTCATGGACAAAGACGAGAGCGGTCCTAAAGGAAGAGTGCAAAATTGGGGAAAGGCCAAGTATAATAAAATTCGGCAGGAGCTCGGGAATGTGGATTGGGAGCAGCTGTTTAAGGGTAAATCCACATTTGAGATGTGGGAGTCCTTTAAGGAAAGGTTGATTGGAGTGCATGACAGACATGTCCCTGTGAAAATGAGGGATAGAAATGGCAAGATTAGGGAACCATGGATGACGGGTGGCATTGTGAGACTTTCTAAAATGAAAAAGGAAGCATACATAAGATATAGGTGACTTAAAACTGATGAAGCTTTGGAGGAATATCGGGAAAGTAGTCAAATCTCAAACGCGCAATAAAAAGGGCTAAAAGAGGTCATGAAATATCTTTGGCTAACAGGGATAAGGAAAATCCCAAAGTCTTTTATTCGTATATGAGGAGTAAGAGGGCAACTAGAGAAAAGATTGGCCCACTCAAAGACAAAAGAGGGAATTTATGCGTGGAATCAGAGGAAATGGGTGAGATTCTTAATCAGTGCTTTGCATCGGTATTCACCAAGGAGAGGGACATGACGGATGTTGAGGCTCGGGATGGATGTTTAAATACTCTCGGTCAAGTCGGCATAAGGAAGGTTTTGGGTATTCTAAAAGTCATTAAGGTGGACAAGTCCTCAGGTCCGAATGGGATTTGAAGCAGACCATGCAGGCCAGCAGCACGGGTCGATTCCCGTACTAGCCTCCCCGGACAGGCGCCGGAATGTGGCGACTAAGGGCTTTTCACAGTAGCTTCACTGAAGCCTACTCGTGGCAATAAGCGATTTTCATTTCATTTCAAAGTGAAGTCGTATGGGGTTCAGGGTGTACTTGCTAGGTGGATAAAGAACTGGCTGGGAAACAGGAGACAGAGAGTAGTGGTGGAAGAGAGTGTGTGAAAATGGAGAAAGGTGACTAGTGATGTTCCACAGGGATCCGTGCTCGGACCACTGCTGTTTGTGATCTACATAAATGACCTGGAGGAAGGTATAGGTGGTCTGATTATCAAGTTTGCAGATGATACTAAGATACGTGGAGTTGCAGATAGCGAGGAGGACTATCAGAGAATATGGCAAAATATATATAGATTGGAGAGTTGGGCAGAGAAATTGAAGATGGAGTTCAATCCAGGCAACTGCGATGTGATGCATTTTGGAAGATCTAACTCAAGAGCGGACTATATGGTCAATGGAAGAGTCCTGGTGAAAATTGATGTACAGAGATATTTGGGAGTTCAGGTCCATTGTACCCTGAAGGTGACAACGCAAGTCGATAGAGTGGTCAAGAAGGCATACAGCATGCTTGCCTTCATCGGACGGGGTATTGAGTACAGGAGTTGGCAGGTCATGTTACAGTTGTTTTTGACATTGCTTCGGCCACATTTGGAATACTGCGTGCAGTTCTGGTCGCCACATTACCTGAAGGATGTGGATGCTTAAGAGAGGGTGCAGTGGAGGTCCACCGGGATGTTGCCTGGAATGGAGGGTGCTAGCAATGAAGAAAGGTTGAGTAGGATTGTTTTCGTTGGAAAGACGAAGGTTGAGGGGGGACCTGATTGAGGTCTACAAAATTATGAGAGGTATGGACAGGGTGGATAGCAACAAGCGTTTTCCAAGACTTGGGGCGTAAATTACAAAGGTTCACGATTTCAAAGTGAGGGTGGGTAAGATTTAGAGAGATGTGCATGGGATGTTTTTACGCAGAGTGTGGTGGGTGCCTGGAACGCTTTGCCAGCTGAGGTGGTAGAGGTGGGCACGATAGCATCATTTAAGATGCATCTATACAGATATATGAACGGGCGGGGAACAGAGGGAAGTAGACCTTGGGAAGTAGGCGACAGGTTTGCATAAAGGATCTGGATCGGCGCAGGCTGGGAGGGCCGAATGGCTTGTTCCTGTGCTGTAATTTTCTTTGTTCAAAATTGTCCTGTCTGCAAAAAGGTTGGGTGGGTTACTGAGGTAGGGTGGAGGTGTCGGCTTGTGTAGATTTCTCTTTCCATGGGCCGGTGCAGACACGATAGGCCGAACGGCCTCCTTCTGCACTGTAATGATTCTAGTGCCCTAAAGGGGTTTTTAGAGTCAAGCACATTGCTGGGGATCTGTAGTCACACGTGGGCCATGCTAGGGAAGGATTATAGATACAGTCGATGGTGATTTGTGTGTGGGGGGGGGGGGGGGGGGGGAGGGGGGGACACAATCGATTCATGGACACCTTCAGATTTATGATTCAAGATTGTTATTGAATTCAAACTTTACCATCTGCCATGGTGGGGTTGGAACCCAGGACATGACTCTGGGTTTCTGATTGCGAGCCCAGTGACAATATCACTACGCCACTGCCTGGTCTAAGAGAAAAAGGTTCATCCTCTATTTCTTCTATTCCAATCCCACTGACTTCAGTACCCTTCGATCCACCTTCTGCGATCTATCCCCTGAACCATCCCCAATGCACTCAGAAATTCCCGAGTTGCAGTCCAGTCTAGATGTTCACTACAGTTTTGGCATGTCTCCCTTCTCGGTGCACTGATTATCAAAGCTAATGCTCTGGTACTTCTTTCAATTATTTACGGGGGAGGCGGGGCACCATTTATTGTTCATCGAGAATTTCCCTTGAGCTGAGTATCGTGCTAAGCGTTAATCACATTGCTGCAGGTCCCTGTGTAAGAATCATTAGTGAAGCACAATTGTTTTAGACAACAAACCTTTTTATTGAATTCAGATTTTGCTCTCTGCTTGTAGCAGGGTTCGAACCCAGATTCCCCAGAGATTTACCCAGGGTCTCTGGATTACCTACCCAGTGATAGTACCACTGTGCCACCCCTCCCCCCCCCCTTTATTGTCTCCTTTATTGCCTTGCCTGGTAGCATGCGGCCAAAATGAACAGACGCACACTTCTCTCTGTTGAATCATGAAATTGAAGACCTAACACTATCTCTCAGAGAACCGTCCAATATATCTTCTGCCAGTCAAAAATTGGCCATGAGGCCAATGTCACTTTTATTTCCTGAGCTCCAACATTTTAGTTAAATGACCCTATGGGATGGCACCTTGATGAATGGCTTTGGGAAGGCCGTGTGCACCGCATTTGGCCAATCGATACCTACAGTGCAGAAGGAGGCATTTCGGCCCATCGAGTCTGCACTGATCTTCGAAAGTCAACCTCACCTAGGCCCAATGCCCCACCCTATTCCTGCAACCACACCCTAAGGGGCGATTTAGCATGGCCAATCCACCTAACCTGAATATCTTTGGACTTTGGAAGGACACTGGAGCTTCCGGAGCAAACTAAACCCGACACGAGGAGAAAATACAAACTCCACATAGATAGTCACCCGAGGTCGGAATCAAACTCGGATCCCTGGTGCTGTAAGAACAGCACTGCTAATCACATTTCCACCGTGCCACCCAGTTAATCATTGGGAGGATGTTGGGCTAGACCCATCATGTTAGTTAAGCACAACTTGTCCTTAACACCTCAATCTGCATTTGTCCAAGTGACTCTTTATTTTGTCCAGGATTATCCTTCATAAAAACGTTCCCCACTCTTTAGATCCTTCATCTTTCCCTTTGCCTTGTCCCTGATGATGGGAGATCATGATTATCATTCCTACCATTTTCCTTCTGGGAAATGTACTTTGGCTCTTCCCAAGCTATCTTCTCTTGTTTTCTTGCAGTTTACTCTGCCAAGTTTGACTTCTATAACGAGGCCAGGTCAATTAAGGCCACATTGAATTTGGCACAGCCCCAAGTTATTATTTTTACTGCGCACTGCTCCATGGTAGTCCATTTAAACGTTACGATTGGTTAATTTCTCTGGCTTTCTCACTTCATGGGACATCTTCACTGCCCTAGGGTTGCGAATCATAGCTTTTACGTTGATACTGTTATCAGGCAAGGCAAACAAGCCTGAAGTATCCCGTCATCTGTTGTCTGCGGATCTCACGTTGTTGGCGTCATGTTGAATCACAGTTGTGGCATTTGCGCAACTGAGCTAACTCCTCAATGTTCCCCGATTAACACTTCATCCACATGACCTCCACCATTCCCCAGTACCAGGTACAGGAAGGTGGAAACATACGGAATGAGAAAATCCACCTGACCGCTCAGGAGAACCGTTTTGCCGCCCCGCCCTTTGCATTATCACGGCGCTGCTCGGTGTTAGAATCACACAGACCCACGCCCTTGCTTTCGTTTCCCTAATCGCCTGCCGGAGAATCTTCTCGGCTGGCGAGTTGCACCACCCACAACTGCAGACTGGGTTCGCTCACCTGGCCTAATTTCTCCACCTGGAAAATATTAGGTTCACCATCCGAGGGTCTGAGGAGGGCTTCCTCGAACTCTGGAGGCTATTCACTAACTTGTCGCAAGACATGTTCGAATCCAACAACCGATAGAGTGGGGGTGGGTGTGGGGACAGGCGGGAACCAACGAGACCAAAGGGAGCAGACAGGAACGCAAGTGGGGAATAAGGTGGGGGACAGGCCAGGGGAAACAATAAAATGGAAGCTCGAATGTGACCGACACAGAGGCCAGAGGGTCGAGCATAAGCACCCAAGTAAGAGAACTCACAAACGTTGGCCTGCAACAGCATAAGCAGAGGCGAAAAGAAAAGAGGGTGGCCAAATGTCAACCGGGAGGGGCGAAGGGAGATGGAGGGCATCCTCCAGGTGTAAATATCTACCCGCGGTAAAGTAAAATCCAAGGAAAGGCCCCTGAAATAGCGAATGATGGGGGTTGTAGGCTGGGGCGGAGGTTGGCGGGGGGGGGGGGGGGGGGGGGGTGGCGGGGGGTTTCACAGAAAAAGAACAGCTTCGAAATTTTCACTGTTGATTATACCTTTAATGAGTGTACAGTGTATAAAATGTAAACTCTTCAATAAGACATGAAATAAACATTCCTTAACTGGCCTGGTCCAAATAAGACCATAAGACCATCAGACCATAAGACAATGGAGCAGAATTAGGCCACTCGGCCCACCGAGTCTGCTCCGCTATTCAATAATTGCTGATATTTTCTCATCCCCATTCTCCTGCCTTCTTCCCATAACCCCTGATCCCCTTATTAATCAATAACCTATCGATCTCTGTCTTAAAGGCACTCAATGATTTGGCCTTCACAGCCTTCTGCGGCAAAGAGTTCCACAGATTTACCACACTCTGGCTGAAGAAATTCCTCCTGAACTGTTTTATAAGATCATCCTTTCGTCTGAGAATGAGTCCTCTGCTTCTAGTTTTTCCGTCAAGTGGAAACAGCCTCTCCACGTCCACTCTCTCCAGGCCTCGCAATATCTTGTAAGTTTCAATAAGATCCCCCCTCATCCTTATAAACTCCAACGAGTACAGACTCAGAGTCCTCAACCGTTCCTCATTTGTCAAGCTCCTCATTCCAGTGATCAGCTCGTCTTTACTTAAGACGGGGCCCAAAACTGCTCACAATACTCCAAATAGGCTGTGAACAGAGCTTTATACATCCTCAGAAGTACATCGGTGGGCTTGTGATCTAGTCCTCTCGACATGAATGCTAGCATTGCATTTGCCTTCCTAATTGCCGACTGAATCCGCACCTTAACCTTAAGGGAATTGTGAACAAGGATTCCCAAGTCCTTTTGTGTTTCTGATTTTCTAAGCATTTCCCCATTTAGAAAATAGTCTATGCCTCCATTCCCCCTTCCAAAGTGCATAACATCACACTTTCCCACCTTCTATTCCATCAGGCACGTATTTGCCCCCTCTCCTAGCCTGTCCAAGTTCTTCTGTAGCCCGTCTGCTTCCTCAATACTACCTGTCCTTCTATAGATCATTGCATCATCTGCAAACTTAGCAACAGTACCTTCAGTTCCGTCTTCCAGATCATTAATGTATATTGTGGAAAGTTGTGGCGCCAGCACCGATCCCTGAGGCACACCACTAGTCAACCGGTTGCCATCACGAAAAAGGCCCCCTTTTCCAACTCTCTGTCTTCTGCCATTCAGCCAATCTTCGATCCATGCCAGGATCTTACCCTTAACACCATGGGTTCTTAACTTACTTAACTGTCTCATATGCGGAACCTTGTCAAAGGCCTTCTGGAAATCTGAATAAATCACGTCCACTGGTTCTCCTTTGTCTTAGTTCCTTGTTACTTCCTCAAAGAACAAGACGAGGTGCATCCATGCCAGAAGGTCTCACCCGATCCCAGAAGACGTCTGCCCATCGTCGTAACAAGGTCAATAAGTGATTGGCAGCAAATTATGACTTTTCCTCTCATATTCACGTCAAGGAAAGAATATACAAACTTAACCACATATTTTTAATTCTAAAATTAAGGCAACCACGCTATTACATTAATCCTCCTTATTTATTTGTTTTCATCTCGTCCATTATCGTCACTGCCTCATCTATTTTGTTACATAGGCAAAACCACATTCTTCATGCGAAGCACTCATGCCCCCGGCTTCCACTAGAAGATTGTTATTTTGGTATCCAACCAGATTGGCTTTTCTTTTAACTGCATTCATTATGGTAAAGCTTTTCTTTTACAGACAAAAGCAATTCATCTCTTCTCTTAAATTGCAACAGCTGGTCCTTCGCTTTGCCTTCATATTCTTTTAACTTTCATCCCTGCATTTTCCAAAATACTCCTGCAACTTACTGTGTGAGGTCTTGTTATCGGATTCGTTTGGCCATCATGACCAGGGGATATTTCAAACCATTCTTCAACTCCTTTCTGAATTGACTCTGAGTAACTGTATAAATAAAAGTGTTGGTGCAGCAACTCAGTAGCTGGAGCATGAAGCCAATTTCAGGTACAAATGTGGGCAGAGGAACTGAATATCTCAGGTAATCCAATCGTCTCAATATAGAACAGGATATAAACAGCGCCCACAGCAGCATGAAGTTCCCCGATATTAGAAACAACAACATCATGGATTTCCGTCGCTTTCTCATTTCTGGATCATTTGGACTGTCCCCAGGGCTCCGACACTGGAGTCTCCTGCGGGCTCTGCTGGCCACGAAAACGTTTCTGACCGTTAATACATTTAACAGTAGAATCAAAACAAATGGAACAAATGGTGTTACAATGTAATACATAAATTCGACTAGAGCCAAGGTCAGTGATTGAGAAGTATTGGGCATCACAAAGCAAAACCAAGGCGTGTTTGAAAGCCAATATTTACCTGTGTATAGAAAATACCAGAAAGTGTTCTTTAAACAGCTCAATGCAGTCACCGTTCCGACAACCACAGCAGCTGTTTTCGCAGTGCAATATTTAGCCTTTAGCTTCTGACAACTAATGGCGACATATCTATCAAAGGTGAAGGTGACAGTAAACCAGACAGAACAGTCTGTGACAACATAAAGCACAACAGCATGGATATTACAAACTCTAACATAGAGCAGAAAAGTAAATTGCTCACGATAAACAATGGGAATATGTCTAAGAATTAGATCAATGACAACGATCAGTAGATCCGCCACTGCCATGGCCACCAGGTAGCGAGTCACACATTTGGAGAGGCCGCACTTTCCCCAGGACAATGTAGCAATCGTCAGCACATTAACTGTGTACAACAGAAAAGTAGTGAGTTTATACAGCAGACTACAGTTAATAACAGTATCTTGGTGTATTTCTGATGAAATAACAAGGTTGACGGTGGAATATACATAGTAACATTCTTCACATTAATCACGAAACCTTTGTTTGGCTTTGCAAGGACTGTTGAATCCAACATGTCTATATGTCGCAGTGCTTCCTATGAATAGGAGTTAAATCAAAGTAATCACTAACGAATAATTCTCACTTGATCCAATGTTTAAAAAGAGAAACTGAATTTAAATTAATTTAAAAGCACAAAATCAGAACTTTTAAGTCACTTTCACCATCAAAGCAGGTTTGGTCATTTAGCCTCTTTTCGGATTGTTAAATACTCAACGAGGCCAAAAGACCATACGACAAAGGAGCAGATTTAGGTCATTCAGCCCATCAAGATTCACAAGGAGGAGGTGTGAGCAATTTTGAAAAGTGTAAAAATAGATAAGTCCCCTAGGCCAGATGGGATTTATCCTAGGATTCTCTGGGAAGCCTGGGAGGAGATTGCAGAGCCTTTGTCCTTGATCTTTATGTCGTCTTTGTCGACAGGAATAGTGCCGGAAGACTGGAGGATAGCAAATGTTGTCCCCTTGTTCAAGAAGGAGAGTAGAGACAACCCTGGTAATTATTGACCTGTGAGCCTTACTTCGGTTGTGGGTAAAATGTTGGAAAAGTTTATAAGAGATAGGGTTTATAATCATCTTGAAAAGAATAAGTTGATTAGCGATAGTCAACACGGTTTTGTGAAGGGTAGGTCATGCCTCACAAACGTTATTGAGTTTTTTGAGAAGGTGACCAAACAGGTGGATGAGGGTAAAGCGGTTGATGTGGTGTATATGGATTTCAGTAAGGCGTTTGATAAGGTTCCCCACGGTAGGCTATTGCAGAAAATAAGTAAGTATGGGATTGAAGGCGATATAGCGGTTTGGATCAGTAATTGGCTAGCTGAAAGAAGACAGAGGGTGGTGGTTGATGGCAAATGTTCATCCTGGAGTTCAGTTACTAGTGGTGTACCGCAAGGATCTGTTTTGGAGCCGCTGTTTTTTGTCATTTTTATAAATGACCTTGAAGAGGGTGTAGAAGGATGGGTTAGTTAATTTGCAGATGACACGAAGGTCGGTGGAGTTGTGGATAGTGCTGAAGGATGTTATAGGATGCAAAGGGACATAGATAAGCTGCAGAGCTGGGCTGAGAGGTGGCAGATGGAGTTGAATGCGGAAAAGTGTGAGGTGGTTCACTTTGGAAGGAGTAACAGGAATGCAGAGTACTGGGCTAATGGCAAGATTCTTGGTAGTGTAGATGAACAGAGAGATCTCGGCATCCAGGTACATAAATCCCTGAAAGATGCCACCCAGGTTAATAGGGCTGTTAAGAAGGCATACGGTGTTCTAGCCTTTATCAGTAGTGGGATTGAGTTTCGGAGCCACGATGTCATGTTGCAGCTGCACATAACTCTGGTGCGGCCGCTCCTGGAGTACTGCGTGCAGTTCTGGTCACCACATTATAGGAAGGATGTGCAAGCTTTGGAAAGGGTTCAAAGGAGATTTACTAGGATGTTGCCTGGTATGGAGGGAAGGTCTTACGAGGAAAAGCTCAGGGATTTGGGTTGATTTCGTTAGAGAGGAGAAGGCTGAGAGGTGATTAATAGAGACATATAAGATAGTCAGAGGGTTAGATAGGGTGGAAAGCGAGAGTTTTTACCTCGGATGGTGATGACTAACACGAGGGGACATATTTTAAATTGAGGGGTGGTAGATATCGGACAGATGTCAGAGGCAATTTCTTTACTCAGAGTAGCAGGGGTGTGGAACGCCCTGCCTGCAACAGTAGTAGACTCGCCAAATTTAAGGGCATTTAAGTGGTCACTGGATAGACATATGGATGAAAATGGAATAGTGTAGGTCAGATAGGCTTCAGATGGTCTCACAGGTCGGCGTAACATCGAGGGGCGAAGGGCCGTTCTGCGCTGTAATGTTCTATGTTCTGTGTTCTAAATCTGCTCCGCCATTTAATCATGACTGCGACGTTTCTCATCCCCATTCGCCTGCCTTCTCCCCACAATCCATGACCCCCTTATTAATCAACAACGTATCTATCTCTGTCTTAAAGACACTCAGTGATTTGGCCCGCCACAGCCTTCTGTGGCAAAAATTCCACAGGTTCACCACCCTCTGGCTCAAGAAATTCTCCTAATCTCATTTTTAATGGATCGACCCTTTAGTCTGAGTCAGAGTGACAATGAGAGATCTATAAGTGCCCTCAATGTAGCGACTTTTTTCTGTAATCCTTAATAGTCTTGCTCATGAAAATTACAGCAGAAAGTTTGCAATTTTACCTTCATCCATCTCTGCAGCTTTGGTCCATAGATACATCAAGGATTCCTCCAATGTGTGTCTGAAGAGATGCTCTTAACATCATTCCTGATGGGCTTGCTCTCATGCTAAATATACTCTCCCTTGCCTTCCACCACTTCTGAATCTACCCAATCAAACCTTTAATCACCTGATATTCGTCAAATATTTTGGACTTTCATCTTGCTAATTCAAGGGAATATCACCATTATCTCTGCAAATTCCCCGCACAATGTATCCCGGGTGCAGTTCTTGCAAATCTCTGCTGCATCATCCCCAGAGGTATTTCTCCAGATTGGGTGGAAGCGGTATTCTTTAACGCTGTAATTTAACTTAAACTTCAACCATATTTCAGCTCTGTGTAACTGACCTTCAGCTCTTCCTGAACCTCTTCATTTATTTACTTCTGGATCAGCGGGAGAGGAAAGAAAATGTCTCCACCTTTCATTTGCGCTAGATCTAAGTTAGTTGTTCTAAAATAACATTTACCTTAATATCCAGAGGTACTGAGTTAAAATAGAACCCTGGGAGTAGAAATCATTGAAAAATAGATGAGGTGCTCGCAATTTGATGGTGACCAAACGGTACACAGTAACGGTGCTCATACTCTGACTGTGGTCACTTGGCCATGGTATCAAGTGCGACTGGGCAATATCTCAAAATAAAACTCTTCATTCAATTTTTGTGATGATTTTCTTCCCACTTTCCTGCCCGCGGCATAATATTTTACACTGTACCCCTGTTAGCTCTGGATATTGTTAGTGAGGTCCAATATGATTCACTGGTCCTGCTTCTCCGATTGTTACTCAGGGGCTGTGCAGTGGAACAAGATTCCCTAAATTCAATTCCGAGAATTGTGATATTCTTGGCCGAATGGCAATTTGTCATGAATGAAAATTAAACATTTCAATGCATACATGGAAAAATAATACAGGGGAATTAAGTATCAACATTATAAAATCGCTATATTGAAATAGTGGCAGCAATAAGACATGAAAACCTAGGAGCATAAATTGTCCATTCGGCCCATCAAGTCTGCTCCGACTATTCAAGGAGATCATGGCTTGTCTAATATAATCCTTAATTCAGTTGAACAAAGCTGAATCATCGTTAACTTCGGGTAGGAAAACCCCTGTGCCCTGGTGTGGCGGCGGGGGGGGGGGGGGGGGGGGGGGACCTGCTTGAATTCTTGACGCTTGAAAAGGTCAAATTTGAACTGAGGGGCAGATGGAGGAGTTCTACAATTCATGGACATTATTCATTATGCACTTTTGAGAATTGGATCACATCGAACATTAGGGTGTTGGGGCTGGGAGGATCGGGGGAGAGGGGACTGTATGTGTTAATGGTGATTATGGGTGATTCCAGATTCCTTTTTGTCATTTGTTTCTGTTGAAATGCGGGCAAATGTTTGGGGGTTGGTGGGAGGGTGAAATCGTTGTTACTGATATGGGGATTGATATTAAATTCGTTACTGATTATTGTTTATTGTTAGGTGTAAAATTGGGAAAAATGTGAAACAGGAGGAGAATACTTTTTTTTTAAACATCTGTGGGGAAAGACGTGGACAATGAACGTGAACTGTATTCTACAGAAATTGATCACATTATCAATTAACAGAAAAGATGCTCAGTATTTTCAAGAATTACAGACATTATTTGACAGAATTATTTGGAAGTACGGCTAATATTTATCCTATAAAGTTAGTATCCTCAAAAAAACTTGGGATCTTAATAAGATTATCTCCGAGGAAATTAGCAATTTTGATTAAGGATCCAATAATTAGGAAGCTTGTTACAATTATTGAAAGCTCTCAAAAATGCTACATGGGTCATTATCAATAAACACAAGAGCAGAAGAGAGAAAAATAAGAGAGATACACAATAAGAGACTTGAGAAAGAAAAAGAGGAAAAATAATGGAGGAAATGGAAAACAGAAGCTGAGACGGGAATCATACATGTAACCTATTTCACAACAGCTGATAACGTCACTCTGCACAAAACTACACTATTTTCAATGACAGTTCACTGATGTTGAACTGGGAAGATGAAGCGAGGAGCAGGAGGGTCGGATTGAGCGTCCACAATCTGATGAGCTATAGTTTAAGTATGAACCTACCAGGGACACTGACTGCTGCCAACACCGGGTAGTAAATTTTCTGGATGTCTCCCAGCGCCCACAGAATCCTGAGCTTGGTCAGAAAAGAAAGAGCCATTTTCACCCTGGCAGGAAGACTGGATGAGTGAATGACCCTGCCGCCGGTTGCAAATCTCCCAGTGACACAGTGGAAATATGCCTCCTTATTTATAGCAGAGTGGATCCACCAGGTCATAAAATCGGGTCCCGTGGTGACAGGGCTTACTCACAGTCCCTGAGCAAACAGGTGAAGTCAACAACTCTCACTCTAAGATTCATTTTCTCAATAAAATAGTCAAAGGACACTATGTTAGCTGAATGTCAACATGGGTAAGAAATATTTCATTGCTTGGAGAGTGAAAAGCTGTAAAAGATTTCAGCAAAAGCAGAATTCACCCCCGTGCTATTTGTCCCTTCCAGGCATGCTATTCCAGAGCTGCCTAGCAGCTCATTGAACCGCATTATGGACATTCCTGTTGTGACCAACTTGTCTTGGGGCTTAACTGGAACACAGACGTTCTGGACCAGCCTCAGTGGAGGCCCGCACCTCGCCACCCAGGACCACCCCCAGCCAAGTCAATGGATCTTGTTACGGTGAATGGCAATAACATTCCCAAAATCCATCACAGCGCCCAATCCCGGCAGCTTGATTCCCAAAAATATGGACGGAGCTGAGGACTGTTTCCAAAGTTTCCTGATTTTATTTCAGCATCAGCATTATTTGGTGTTCACTGTGGAGAATCAATCAAACATGTTCTGGCCATTAATTCTGGGCCTGATTAATTGGGCTGTCACAGTGGAGGACTGATTGGTAGAATCATGGAATCCCAATAGTGCAGAAGGAGGCCATTTGGCCCATCGAGTCTGCACAAACCCTCTGAAAGAGCGTCCTCTCCTGGCCCACTCCTGTCCTCCTCCTCCATCCCCCCAACCCCACCTAACATTTGGATCCTAAGGTGCACATCATTGGACATTGGGAGGAATCCAGAGCACCCGGAGGAAACCCGCGCAGACACAAAGAGAAAGTGAAAACACCACACAGGCAGTCACCCGAGGTCAGAATCGAATCTGGGCCGTGGATTCCTGGTGCTGTGAGGCAACAGTGCTGACCACTGTGCCGCCATGTCGACCCCAAGTTCAGACAAAAAGATTCCTTCTTCTGCCCAGTTATCATGCTGAGATATTTGAGCTAACCCGTTTAGTGTGTGTACGTCACTGCCCGTCTCAACATTGCAGAATAATTGTTGAAGATTCTCTCACAGGTTTGACATACTTTTAGCAAATTATGAAATGTTGACAATGTTGAGCTGGGCACGCCAGATTGAGACTGCGGAACTGGACTGGGGAACAGAGATCACTCTGTTGAGCGGGATATATTACCTGTGGTAAATATAGACCATGGGAAAGAGATCACCGAGGTGCTCAGTTTTGTGGTATCAGAAACCGTGTACGGATATTCCACACCCTCTCCTCCTCCCTCCCTACCATCACCCCCAAATGAAAAATTGGACAAGCCAATTGGATTGTTGATTGAGGGTGGTGACCTCACCCTGTACAGAATTCAAACACACCAGTGCACGCCAACAAAGAACGTTAGTCAATAAGAATAGAGCGCATGGGGTTGGGTGGGATGGAAACTTCCAGTTTGCATTGAGAATTGGTACCAATTGAAATAAGCCGATGGTTCACGGGATTGAAGGCCGTTGCTGGTGCTACACCACAAGGAACAGCTGTTAACAATTTGAATGAATGATTATTTTCGCGTTTATAGATCTGGTTGGACAATCCTTTCCTGATATGTAGTGACCATAAAATATATATTTGATATATTCATCCCTGCATCAATCTTGCCAATCTACTCGGCATCATCTCCAATATATTTACAGACTGTACAAAACATTGGTTAGACTGCACCTGGAGAACTGTACACAGTTTTTTTCTCCTTACTTGAGGGCGGATGTAGTTGCATTGCTCGCAGTTCAGAGAAGGTTCACGAGATTGATTCCGGAGGTAAAGGGTCTGTCACATGAAGAGAAATTGAAGAGTTAGGTCCGTACACTCTCGAGTTTCGGAGAATGAGAGGAGATCAGATTGAACATAGAACACAGAACATTACAACCCAGTACGGGCCCTTCGGCCCTCGATGTTGCGCCGACCCGTGAAACCATCTGAAGCCTATCTAACCTACACTATTCCATTTTCATCCATATGTCTATCCAGTGACCACTTAAATGCCCTTAAATTTGGCGAGTCTACTATTGCTGCAGGCAGGGCGTTCCACGCCCCTACTACTCTCTGAGTAAAGAAACTGCCTCTGACATCTGTCCTATATCTACCACCCCTCAATTTAAAGCTATGTCCTCTCGTGTTGGTCATCACCATTCGAGGAAAATGACTCTCACGGTCCACCCTATCTAACCCTCTGACTATCTTATATGTATCTATTAAGTCACCTCTCAGCCTTCTCCTCTCTAACGAAAACAACCTCAAGTCCCTGAGCCATTCCTCGTAAGACCATCTCTCCATACCAGGAAACATCCTGGTAAATCTCCTCTGAACCCTTTCCAAAGCTTCCACATCCTTCCTATAATGTGGTGACCAGAGCTGCACGCAGTACTCCAGGTGCGCCCGCACCATAGTTTTGTACAGCTGCAGCATGACCTCGTGGCTCAGAAACTCAATCCCCCTACTGATAAAGGCTAGCACACCATATGCCTTCTAAACAGCCTTATTAACCTGGGTGGAAACTTTCAGGGATTTATGTACATGGATGCCGAGATCTCTCTGTTCATCTTCACTACCAAGAATCTTGCCATTAGCCCAGTACTCTGCATTCCTGTTACTACTTCCAAAGTGAACCACCTCACACTTTTCTGCATTCAACTCCATCTGCCACCTCTCAGCCCAGCTCTGCAGCTTATCTATGTCCCACTGTATCCTATAACATCCTTCAACACTATCCATAACTCCACCGACCTTCGTGTCATCTGCAAATTTACTAACCCATCCTTCTACACCCTCTTCCAGGTCATTTATAAAAGTGACAAACAGCAGTGGCCCCAAAGCAGATCCTTGCGGTACACCACTAGTAACTGAACTCCAGGATGAACATTTGCCATCAACCACCACCCTCTATCTTCTTTCAGCTAGCCAATTACTGATCCAAACCGCTAAATCACCTTCAATCCCATATTTCAGTGTGTTCTGCAATAGCCTACCGTGGGGAACATTATCAAACGCCTTACTGAAATCCATATACACCACATCAACCGCTTTACCCTCATCCACCTGTTTGGTCACCATCTTAAAAAACTCAATAAGGTTTGTGAGGCATGACCTACCCTTCACAAAACCGTGTTGACTATCGCTAATCAACTTGTTCTTTTCAAGATGATTATAAACCCTATCTCTTATAACATTTTCCAACATTTACCCACAACCGAAGTAACCGAGGTATAGAAGACGACAAAAGGCATGGACAACGCATTAGTGGAGTGTATGGCGCCTCTTGTGGAGAGTGGCAGGTCATAGTTTTAGGATAAGGGGCAGCAGATTTAGAACAAATATGAGGAGAAATTACTTCTTTTAAAAGGCCGTGAATCTGTGGAATTCACTATCCCAGAAAGCGCTGAATGCTGGGGACACTGAGTAAGGTTAAGGAGGGAATAGACAGATTTTTGATGAGGAAAGGGTTGAAGGGTTATGGAGAACGGGCAGGAAAGTGGAGTTGAGGCCAAGAGAAAATCAGCCATGAATGTATTGAATGGCGGAGCGAGCTCAAGGGCTTTAATTGCCTAACACTGGTCCTCGTTGTTCTGTTTTTATAATGAGGCGACTTGAACAGAACGCAATAATCAAAATGTGGTCGAACCAAGTTATGTTGAAGATTGGTCTTAGACCCAAAACGTCTCTACAAATGCTGTCTGGATCTACTTAGGATTTATGTTCCCAGTTGAGATTTGTGACAGCTGCACTATACTGTTTTTGTACTGATGTGAAGAAGAAAGAACAAAGAATAAAGGAACATGCAACATACAAGCAAGCCATTCAGCCCTCCAAGCCTGCGCTGATCATGCTGCCCTGCTAACCTCAAATCTTCTACACTTCCGAGTGCCGTCGCCCTCTGTTCCCATCCTACTCATGTATTTGTCAAGACGCCCCTTGAACGTCATTTTCGTCAATGCCTCCACCACCCCTTCTGTCTCCCACTACCCTCTGTGTAAAACCTTCCCTCACACATCTCCTCGAAACGTTGCCCTCAGATCTTAAACCTATATCCCCCAGTAATTGACTCTTCCACTCTGGGAAAAACCTTTAACTGTGTATAACCGATGCTACACACAGATTTAGCAAAGACGTTCGTACTTTCCAATTTACTCGACCAGAATCAAAGGTGAATGTTTGGGTTCCCTTTCCAACAACCTGGCCCAGATTTGAGGCTGCTTTAAGTGATTGGTGCACTTATAGCCTCGAATCCTTTCGTTCTCTTCGAATTGCCACTTTCTCTCCATCCTTCCTACCGAAATATTCTACCTGCACTCCACCATCTGGGACTGGACACAACCAAACTCGACCACCCCGCATGCCATGTCACAACTAATTGGTCTATCTAGTGTATTGGGATTATTTTACACAGTGCTGTGAGACTGAGATTGGGGAAGGGTCAGTGTGGACCACCCAGGCCTCGCTTACCCAAGTGTAAGTTCGCAGGGGCTGGCTTAGCTAGGGGCTGGTTTAGCTCACTTGGCTAAATCGCTGGCTTTTATAGCAGACCAAGCAGACCAACAGCACGGTTCGATTCCCGCACCAGCCTCCCCGGACAGGCGCCGGAATGTGGCGACTAGGGGATTTTCACAGTAACTTCATTGAAACCTGCTCGTGACAATGAGCGATGTTCGGGTGGAGGTGTGGGTTTGGGGAGCGTGCTCTTTCTAAAAGACGGTGCAGATGCAATGGTCGAATGGCCTCCTTCTGCACTGCAGATTCTGTGAATCCATTAAATATGACCTTGTCCACTTGGACTGGAATAATAGAAAACACAGAATTAAAAATATTCACATTTTTACAGAATGCGCGTTGCAGGGGAACAAACCGCCCCTTTGTATGAAACACACATAGGTCAATTTGCACGCACAGCAAGTGATTCAGAAGGCAAAGTGAAGGTTCATCTTTATTAACTGCAGGAGGGATGGCATATAAAAGCATGGACGCCTGTGAAGGACATTGGTGAGACAGCTCCAAGGAAACTGCTGCGTACATACCCACAATTGTAGAGAGTTTTGGTCACCTTACTTAAGGAGACATATAAGTGCATCAGAGGCAGTTCCAAGAAGATTTAGTAGGTTGATTTATAGGATTAAAGTGTTGACTTTTAATTAAATACTTAGCAGGAATTGCTTATACCCATTGAAAATACTGTGAAGGGATCTCATAGAAACATCTGAAACTGGTCTAAGAGAAAAAGGTTCATCCTCTATTTCTTCTATTCCAATCCCACTTAATTCATAACCCTTCGATCCACCTTCTGCGATCTAACCCCTGAACCATCCCCAATGCACTCAGAACTTCCCGAGTTGCAGTCCATTCTGGATGAAATGAGCCAGTGTTCACTACAGTTTTGGCATGACTCCCTTCTCGGTGCACTAATAATCAAAGCCAAAGCTCTGGTACTTCTTTCAATTATTTATCGGGGAGGGGGGCACCATTTATTGTTTATCGAGAATTTCCCTTGACCTGGGTATCTTGCTAACCGTTAATCACATTGCTGCGGGTCCCTGTAATCACTGTGTAAGAACCATTAGCGAAGCACATGTTTTTTTAAGCAACAAAACTTTTTATTGAATTCAGGTTTTGCTCTCTGCCTGTAGCAGTGTTCTAACCCAGATCCCCCAGAGCTTTTACCCAGGGTCTCTGGATGACCTACCCAGTGATAGTCCCACTGTGCCACCTCCCTGAGCCGTTCACAGATAACCAGCACCTTCTGCTCTTGCACTCCACTTAGAATTGTCTCATTTATTGCCTTCCTGGTAGCATGCGGCCAAAATGAATAGACGCACACTTCTCTCTGTTGAATTATGAAACTGGGGTCCTAACGCTATCTCTCAGAGAATCGCGCAATATATCTTCTTCCAGTCAAATATTGGCCATGAAATGAAAAGAAAATTGCTTATTGTCACGAATAGGCTTCAATGAAGTTACTGTGAAAATCCCCTAGTCGCCACATTCCGGCGCCCGTCTGGGAAGGCTTTACAGGAATCGAACCGTGCTGTTGGCCTGCTCTCAAAGCCAGCGAGTTAGCCATGTGCTAAACAGCCCCTTGGTAATGAGACCAATGTCATTTTTATTTCCTGAGCTCCAGCATTTTAGTTAAATTCCCCTGTGGGATGGCACCTTGATGAATGGCTTTGGGAAGGCCGTGTGCACCGCATTTGGCCAATCGATACCTACAGTGCAGAATGAGGCATTTCGGCCCATCGAGTCTGCACTGATCTTCGAAAGTCCACCTTACCTATGCCCAATCCCCCACCCTATTCCCGCAACCACACCCTAAGGGGCGATTTAGCTTTGCCAATCCACATAACCTGAATATCTTTGGACTGTGGAAGGACACTGGAGCTTCCGGAGCAAACTCATGCCGACACGAGGAGAAAATACAAAATCCACATAGATAGTCACCCGAGGTCGGAATCAAACTCGGATCCCTGGCGCTGTAAGAACAGCACTGCTAATCACATTTCCACCGTGCCACCCAGTTAATCACTGGGAGGGTGTTGGGCTAGACCCATCATGTTAGTTGAGCACAACTTGTCCTTAGCACCTCAATCTGCATTTGTCCAAGTGACTCTTTATTTTGTCCTGGATTATCCTTCATAAAAACGTCCCCCACCCTTTAGATCCTTCATCTTTCCCTATGCCTTGCCCCTGATGATGGGAGATCATGATTATCAGTCCTACCATTTTCCTTCTGGGAAATGTTCTTGCAGTTTACTCTGCCAAGTTTGACTTCGATAACGAGGCCAGGTCAGTTCAGGCCTCATTGAATTTGGCCCAGCCACAAGTTATTAGTTTTACTGCGCATTGCTCCATGGTAGTCCATTTAAACGTTACGATTGGTTAATTTCTCTGGCTTTCTCACTTCATGGGACATCTTCACTGCCCTAGAGTTGCGAATCATGGCTTTTACGTTGATACTGTTATCAGGCAAGGCTAACAAGCCTGAAGTATCCCATCAGTTGGATAACAAACTGGCTAACCGATAGAAGACAGAAAATGGTGGTGGATGGCAAATATTCAGCCTGGAGCCCAGTTATCAGTGGCGTACCGCAGGGATCAGTTCTGGGTCCTCTGCTGTTTGAGATTTTCATTAACGACTTTGATGAGGGAGTTGAAGGGTGGGTCAGTAAATTTGCAGATGATACGAAGATTGGTGGAGTTGTGGATAGTGAGGAGGGCTGTTGTCGACTTCAAAGAGACATAGATAGAATGCAGAGCTGGGCTCAGAAGTGGCAGATGGAGTTTAACCCTGACAAGTGTGAGGTTGTCCATTTTGGAAGGACAAATATGAATGCGGAATACAGGGTTAATGGTAGGGTTCTTGGCAATGTGGAGGAGCAGAGAGATCTTGGGGTCTATGTTCATAGATATTTGAAAGTTGCCAGTCAAGTGGATAGAGCTGTGAAGAAGGCCTATGATGTGCTTGCGTTCATTAGCAGAGGGATTGAATTTAAGAGCCGTGAGGTGATGATGCAGCTGTACAAAACCTTGGTCAGGCCACATTTGGAGTACTGTGTGCAGTTCTGGTCACCTCATTTTAGGAAGGATGTGGAAGCTTTGGAAAAGGTGCAAAGGAGATTTACCAGGATGTTGCCTGGAATGGAGAGTAGGTCATACGAGGAAAGGTTAAGGGTGCTAGGCCTTTTCTCATTAGAACGGAGAAGGATGAGGGGCGACTTGATAGAGTTTTATAAGATCATTAGGGGAATAGATAGAGTAGACAGTCAGAGACTTTTTCCCCGGGTGGAACACACCATTACAAGGGGACATAAATTTAAGATAAATGGTGGAAGATATAGAGGGGATGTCAGAGGCAGGTTCTTTACCCAGAGAGTAGTGGGGGCATGGAATGCACTGCCTGTGGAAGTAGTTGAGTCGGAAAAGTTAGGGACCTTCAAGCGGCTATTGGATAGGTACATGGACTAGGGTAGAATAATGGAGTGTAGGTAACTTCTTAAGGGCAGCACGGTAGCATTGTGGATAGCACAATTGCTTCACAGCTCCAGGGTCCCAAGTTCGATTTCGACTTGGGTCGCTGTCTCTGTGGAGTCTGCACATCCTCCCCATGACCGTGTGGGGTTCCTCCGGGTACTCCGGTTTCCTCCCAGAGTCCAAAGATGTGCAGGTTGGGTGGATTGGCCATGAAAAATTGTCCAAAATTCTATGATTAACCTAGGACAAAAGTTCGGCGCAACATCGTGGGCTGAAGGGCCTGTTCTGTGCTGTATTTCTCTATCTATCATCTGTTGTCTGCGGAACTCACGTTGTTGGCGTTACGTTGAATCAAAGTTGCGGCATTTGCGCAACTAAGCTAATGCGACTGGCTCCTAAATATTCCCCGATTAACACTTCATCCACATGACCTCCACCATTCCCCAGTACCAGGTACAGGAAGGTGGAAACATACGGAATGAGAAAATCCACCTGACCGCTCAGGAGAACCGTTTTGCCGCCCCGCCCTTTGCATTATCACGGCGCTGTTCGGTGTTAGAATCACACAGACCCACGCCCTTGCTTTCGTTTCCCTAATCGCCTGCTGGAGAACCTTCTCGGCTGGCGAGTTGCACCACCCACAACTGCAGACTGGCTCGCTCACCTGGCCTAATTTTTCCACCTGGAAAATATTAGGTTCACCATCCGAGGGCCTGAGGAGGGCTTCCTCAAAACCTGGAGGCTATTCACTAACTTGTCGCAAGACATGTTCGAATCCAACAACCAATAGAGTGGGGGAGAGGACAGGCAGGAACCAACACGACCAAAGGGAGCAGACAGGAACGGGAGTGGGGAATAAGGTGGGGGACAGGCCAGGCGAAACAGTAAACTGGAGGCTCGAAAGTGACCGACACAGAGGTCAGAGGGTCGAGCATAAGCACCCAAGTAAGAGAACTCGCAAAGGTAGGACTGCAACAGCATAAGCAGAGGCGAAAAGAAAAGAGGGTGGCCAAATGTCAACCGGAAGGGGCGAAGGGAGATGGAAGGCATCCTCCAGGTGTAAACACCAGACATCTACCCACGGTAAAGTAAAAGCCAAGGAAAGGCCCCTGAAATAGCCAATGAAGGGGGTTGTAGGCCGCGGCGGGGTGGGGCGGCGGCGCGGGGTATCACAGAAAAAGAACAACTTCGAAATTGTCACCGTTGATTATACCTTTAATGAGTGTACAGTGTATAAAATGTAAACTCTTCAATAAGACATGAAATAAATATGCCTTAACAGTGGCCTGGTCCAAATAAGACCAAGACGATAAGACAGAACAGGACCATAAGACATAAGGAGCAGAATTAGGCCACTCGGCCCATCGAGTCTGCTCCGCTATTCAATAATGGCTGATATTTTCTCATCGCCATTCTCCTGCCTTCTTCCCATAACCACTGATCCCCTTATTAATCAATAACCTATCGATCTCTGTCTTAAAGGCACTCAATGATTTGGCCTTCACGGTCTTCTGCGGCAAAGAGTTCCACAGATTTACCACACTCTGTCTGAAGAAATTCCTCCTTATCTCTGTTTCGTAAGATCATCCTTTTCGTCTGAGAATGAGTCCTCTGCTTCTAGTTTTTCCGTCAAGTGGAAACAGCCTCTCGACGTCCACACTATCCAGGCCTCGCAATATCTTGTAAGTTTCAATAAGATCCCCCCTCATCCTTCTAAACTCCAACGAGTACAGACTCAGAGTCCAAAACCGTTCCTCATTTGTCAAGCTCCTCATTCCAGTGATCATTCTTCTGAACCACCTCTGGATCCTTTCCAAGGCCAGCACGTCTTTACTTAATACGGGGCCCAAAACTGCTCACAATACTCCAAATAGGGTCTGACCAGAGCTTTATACATCATCAGAAGTACATCGGTGGGCTTGTGATCTAGTCCTCTCGACATGAATGCTAGCATTGCATTTGCCTTCCTAATTGCCGACTGAATGCGCACCTTAACCTTAAGAGAATTGTGAACAAGGATTCCCAAGTCCTTTTGTGTTTCTGATTTTCTAAGCATTTCCCCATTTAGAAAATAGTCTATGCCTCCATTCCCCCTTCCAAAGTGCATAACATCACACTTTCCCACATTCTATTCCATCAGGCACGTATTTGCCCCCTCTCCCAGCCTGTCTAAGTCATTCTGTAGCCCGTCTGCTTCCTCAGTACTACCTGTCCTTCTATAGATCATTGCATCATCTGCAAACTTAGCAACAGTACCTTCAGTTTCGTCTTCCAGATCATTAATGTATATTGTGGAAAGTTGTGGCGCCAGCACTGACCCCTGAGGCACACCACTAGTCACCATCCCGAAAAAGGCCCCCTTTTCCAACTCTCTGTCTTCTGCCATTCAGCCAATCTTCGATCCATGCCAGGATCTTACCCTTAACACCATGGGTTCTTAACTTACTTAACTGTCTCTTATGCGGAACCTTGTCAAAGGCCTTCTGGAAATCTGAATAAATCACGTCCACTGGTTCTCCTTTGTCTAAGTTCCTTGTTACTTCCTCAAAGAACAAGACGAGGTGCATCCATGCCAGAAGGTCTCACCCGATCCCAGAAGACGTCTGCCCATCGTCGTAACAAGGTCAATAAGTGATTGGCAGCAAATGATGACTTTTCCACTCATATTCACGTCAATGAAAGAATATACAAACTTAACAACATATTTTTAATTCTAAAATTAAGGCAACCACGCTATTAAATTTATCCTACTTATTTATTTGTTTTCATCTCGTCCATTATCGTCACTGCCTCATCTAATTTGTTACATAGGCAAAACCACATTCTTCATGCAAAGCACTCATGCCCCCGGCTTCCACGAGAAGATTGTTATTTTGGTATCCAACCAGATTGGCTTTTCTTTTAACTGCATTCATTATGGTAACGATTTTCTTTTACAGACAAAAGCAATTAATCTCTTCTCTCAAATTGCAACAGCTGGTCCTCAGCTTTGCCTTCATATTCTTTTAACTTTCATCCCTGCATTTTCCAAAATACTCCTGCAACTTACTGTGTGAGATCTTGTTATCGGATTCGTTTGGCCATCATGACCAGGGGATATTTCAAACCATTCTTCAACTCCTTTCTGAATTGACTTTGAGTAACTGTATAAATAAAAGTGTTGGTGCAGCAACTCAGGAGCTGGAGCATGAAGCCAATTTCAGGTACAAATGTGGGCAGAGGAACTGAATATCTCAGGTAATCCAATCGTCTCAATATAGAACAGGATATAAACAGCGCCCACAGCAGCATGAAGTTCCCCGATATTAGAAACAACAACATCATGGATTTCCGTCGCTTTCTCATTTCTGGATCATTTGGAATGTCCCCAGGGCTCCGACACTGGAGTCTCCTACGGGCTCTGCTGGCCACTAAAACGTTTCTGACCGTTAATACATTTAACAGTAGAATCAAAACAAATGGAACAAATGGTGTTATAATGTAATACATAAATTCGACTAGAGCCAAGGTCAGTGATTGAGAAGCATTGGGCATCACAAAGCAAAACCAAGGCGTGTTTGAAAGCCAATATTTACCTGTGTATAGAAAATACCAGAAAGTGTTCTTTAAACAGCTCAGTGCAGTCACCGTTCCGACAACCACAGCAGCTGTTTTCGCAGTGCAATATTTAGCCTTTAGCTTCTGACAACTAATGGCGACATATCTATCAAAGGTGAAGGTGACAGTAAACCAGACAGAACAGTCTGTGACAACATAAAGCACAACAGCATGGATATTACAAACTCTAACATAGAGCAGAAAAGTAAATTGCTCACGATAAACAATGGGAATATGTCTAAGAATTAGATCAATGACAACGATCAGTAGATCCGCCACTGCCATGGCCACCAGGTAGCGAGTCACACATTTGGAGAGGCCGCACTTTCCCCAAGACAATGTAGCAATCGTCAGCATATTAACTGTGTACAACAGAAAAGTAGTGAGTTTATACAGCAGACTACAGTTAATAACAGTATCTTGGTGTATTTCTGATGAAATAACAAGGTTGACGGTGGAATACACATAGTAACATTCTTCACATTAATCATGAAACCTTTGTTTGGCTTTGCATGGACTGTTGAATCCAACATGTCTATATTTCACAGTGCTTCTTATGGATAGGAGTTAAATCAAAGTAATCACTAACGAATAATGCTCACTTGATCCAATGTCTAAAAAGAGAAACTGAATTTAAATTAATATAAAAGCACAAAATCAGAACTTTTAAGTCACTTTTACCATCAAAGCAGGTTTGGTCATTTAGCATCTTTTAGGATTGTAAAATACTCAACGAGGCCAAATGACCATACGACAAAGCAGCAGATTTAGGTCATTCAGCCCATCAAGATTCACAAGGAGGAGGTGTTAGCAATTTTGAAAAGTGTAAAAATAGATAATTCCCCTAGGCCAGATGGGATTTATCCTAGGATTCTCTGGGAAGCCAGGGAGGAGATTGCAGAGCCTTTGTCCTTGATCATTATATCGTCTTTGTCGACAGGAATAGTGCCGGAAGACAGGAGGATAGCAAATGTTGTCCCCTTGTTCAAGAAGGAGAGTAGAGACAACCCTGGTAATTATTGACCTGTGAGCCTTACTTCGGTTGTAGGTAAAATGTTGGAAAAGGTTATGAGAGATAGGGTTTATAATCATCTTGAAAAGAACAAGTTGATTAGCGATAGTCAACACGGTTTTGTGAAGGGCAGGTCATGCCTCACAAAACTCATTGAGTTTTTTGAGAAGGTGACCAAACAGGTGGATGAGGGTAAAGCGGTTGATGTGGTGTATATGGATTTCAGTCAGGCGTTTGATAAGGTTCCCCACGGTAGGCTATTGCAGAAAACAAGGAAGTATGGGGTTGAAGGTGATTTAGCGGTTTGGATCAGTAATTGGCTAGCTGAAAGAAGACAGAGGGTGGTGGTTGATGGCAAATGTTCATCCTGGAGTTTAGTTACTAGTGGTGTACCGCAAGGATCTGTTTTGGGGCCACTGCTGTTTGTCATTTTTGTCATGATAAATGACCTGGAAGAGGGTGTAGAAGGATGGGTTAGTAAATTTACAGATGACACGAAGGTCGGTGGAGTTGTGGATAGTGCTGAAGGATGTTATAGGATACAAAGGGACATAGATAAGCTGCAGAGCTGGGCTGAGAGGTGGCAGATGGAGTTGAATGCGGAAAAGTGTGAGGTGGTTCACTTTGGAAGGAGTAACAGGAATGCAGAGTACTGGGCTAATGGCAAGTTTCTTGGTTGTCGAGATGAACAGAGAGATCTAGGCATCCAGGTACATAAATCCCTGAAAGTTACCACCCAGGTTAAGAGGGCTGTTAAGAAGGCATATGGTGTTCTAGCCTTTATCAGTAGTGGGATTGAGTTTAGGAGCCACGATGTCATGTTGCAGCTGCACATAACTCTGGTGCGGCCGCTCCTGGGGTACTGCATGCAGTTCTGGTCACCACATTATAGGAAGGATGTGCAAGCTTTGGAAAGGGTTCAAAGGAGATTTACTAGGATGTTGCCTGGTATGGAGGGAAGGTCTTACGAGGAAAAGCTCAGGGACTTGGGTTGATTTCGTTAGAGAGGAGAAGGCTGAGAGGTGATTAATAGAGACATATAAGATAGTCAGAGGGTTAGATAGGGTGGAAAGTGAAAGTCTTTCACCTCGGATGGTGATGGCTAACACGAGGGGACATAGTATTAAATTGAGGGGTGGTAGATATAGGACAGATGTCAGAGACAATTTCTTTACTCAGAGAGTAGCAGGGGTGTGGAACGCCCTGCCTGCAACAGTAGTAGACTCGCCAACTTTAAGGGCATTTAAGTGGTCACTGGATAGACATATGGATGAAAATGGAATAGTGTAGGTCAGATAGGCTTCAGATCGTCTCACAGGTCGGCGCAACATCGAGGGGCGAAGGGCCGTTCTGCGCTGTAATGTTCTATGTTCTATGTTCTAAATCTGCTCCGCCATTTAATCTTGACTTCGACGTTTCTCATCCCCATTCGCCTGCCTTCTCCCCACAATCCATGACCCCCTTATTAATCAACAACGTATCTATCTCTGTCTTAAAGACACTCAGTGATTTGGCCTCCACAGCCTTCTGTGGCAAAAATTCCACAGGTTCACCACCTGAAGAAATTCTCCTAATCTCATTTTTGATGGATCGACCCTTTAGTCTGAGTCAGAGAGACAATGAGAGATCTATAAGTGCCCTCAATGTAGCGACTTTTTTCTGTAATCCTTAATAGTCTTGCTCATGAAAATCACAGCAGAAAGTTTGCAATTTTACCTTCATCCATCTCTGCAGCTTTGGTCCATAGATACATCAAGGATTCCTCCAATGTGTGTCTGAAGAGATGCTCTTAACATAGAACATAGAACAGCACAGAACAGGCCCTTCGGCCCTCAATGTTGTGCCGAGCCATGATCACCCTACTCAAACCCACGTATCCACCCTATACCCGTAACCCAACAACCCCCCCCCCCCCCCCCTTAACCTTACTTTTATTATTAGGACATTACGGGCAATTTAGCATGGCCAATCCACCTAACCCGCACATCTTTGGACTGTGGGAGGAAACCGGAGCACCCGGAGGAAACCCACACACACAGGGGAGGACGTGCAGACTCCACACAGACGGTGACCCAGCCAGGAATCGAACCTGGGACCCTGGAGCTGTGAAGCATTTATGCTAACCACCATGCTACCCTGCTGCCCATCATTCCTGATGCGCTTGCTCTCATGCTAAATATACTCTCCCTTGCCTTCCCCCACTTCTGAATCTACAAATCAAACCTTTAATCACCTGATATTCGTCAAATATTTTGGACTTTCATCTTGCTAATTCAAGGGAATATCACCATTATCTCTGCAAATTCTCCGCACAATGTATCCCGAGTGTCATTCTTGCAAATCTCTGCTGCATCATCCCCAGAGGTATTTCTCCAGATTGGGTGGAAGCGGTATTCTTTAACGCTGTAATTTAACTTAAACTTCAACCATATTTCAGCTCTGTGTAACTGACCTTCAGCTCTTCCTGAACCTCTTCATTTATTTACTTCTGGATCAGCGGGAGAGGATAGAAAATGTCTCCACCTTTCATTTGCGCTAGATCTAAGTCAGTTGTTCTAAAATAACATTTACCTTAATATCCAGAGGTACTGAGTTAAAATAGAACCCTGGGAGTAGAAATCATTGAAAAATAGATGAGGTGCTCGCAATTGGATGGTGACCAAACGGTACACAGTAACGGTGCTCATACTCTGACTGTGATCACTTGGCCATGGTATCAAGTGCGACTGGGCAATATCTCAAAATAAAACTCTTCATTCAATTTTTGTGATGATTTTCTTCCCAGTTTCCTGCCCGCGGCATAACATTTTACCCTGTACCCCTGTTAGCTCTGGATATTGTTAGTGAGGTCCAATATGATTCACTGCTCCTGCTTCTCCGATTGTTAGTCAGGGGATGTGCAGTGGAACAAGATTCCCTAAATTCAATTCCGAGAATTTTGATATTCTTGGCCGAATGGCAATTTGTCATGAATGAAAATTAAATATTTCAATGCAGACATGGAAAAATAATACAGGGGAATTAAGTCTCAGCATTATAAAATCGCTATCTTGAAATAGTGGCAGCAATAAGACATGAAAACCTAGGAGCATAAATTGTCCATTCGGCCCATCAAGTCTGCTCCGACTATTCAAGGAGATCATGGCTAGTCTAATATAATCCTTAATTCAGATGAACAAAGCTGAATCATCGTTAACTTCGGGTAGGAAAACCCCTGTGCCCTGGTGTGACGGGGGGGGGGGGGCTGCTTGAATTCTTGACGCTTGAAAAGGTCAAATTTGAACTGAGGGGACAGATGGAGGAGTTCTACAATTCATGGACATTATTCATTATGCACTTTTGAGAATTGGATCACATCGAACATTAGGGTGTTGGGGCTGGGAGGGTCGGGGGAGAGGGGACTGTATGTGTTAATGGTGATTATGGGTGATTCCAGATTCCTTTTTGTCATTTGTTTCTGTTGACATGCGGGCAAATGTTTGGGGGTTTGGTGGGAGGGTGAAATCGTTGTTACTGATATGGGGATTGATATTACATTCGTTACTGATTATTGTTTATTGTTAGGTGTAAAATTGGGAAAAATGTGAAACAGGAGGAGAATACTTTTTTTTTTAACTTCTGTGGGGAAAGACGTGGACAATGAACGTGAACTGTATTCTACAGAAATTGATCACATTATCAATTAACAGAAAAGATGCTCAGTATTTTCAAGAATTACAGACGTTATTTGACAGAATTATTTGGAAGCACGGCTAATATTTATCCTATAAAGTTAGTATTCTCAAAAAAACTTGGGATCTTAATAAGATTATCTCCGAGGAAATTAGCAATTTTGATTAAGGATCCAATAATTAGGAAGCTTGTTACAATTATTGAAAGCTCACAAAAATGCTACATAGGCCATTATTAATAAACACAAGAGCAGAAGAGAGAAAAATAAGAGACCATAAGAGAGATACACAATAAGAGACTTGAGAAAGAAAAAGAGGAAAAATAATGGAGGAAATGGAAAACAGAAGCTGAGACGGGAATCATACATGTAACCTATTTCACAACAGCTGATAACGTCACTCTGCACAAAACGACACTATTTCCAATGACAGTTCACTGATGTTGAACTGGGAAGATGAAGCGAGGAGCAGGAGGGTCGGATTGAGCGTCCACAATCTGCTGAGCTATAGTTTAAGTATGAACCTACCAGGGACACTGACTGCTGCCAACACCGGGTAGTAAATTTTCTGTATGTCTCCCAGCGCCCACAGAATCCTGAGCTTGGTCAGAAAAGAAAGAGCCATCTTCACCCTGGCAGGAAGACTGGATGAGTGAATGACCCTGCCGCCGGTTGCAATTCTCCCAGTGACACAGTGGAAATATGCCTCCTTATTTATAGCAGAGTGGATCCACCAGGTCATAAAATCGGATCCCGTGGTGACAGGGCTTACTCACAGTCCCTGAGCAAACAGGTGAAGTCAACAACTCTCACTCTAAGGTTCATTTTCTCAATAAAATTGTCAAAGGACACTATGTTAGCTGAATGTCAACATGGGTAAGAAATGTTTCATTGCTTGGAGAGTGAAAAGCTGTAAAAGATTTCAGCAAAAGCAGAATTCACCCCCGTGCTATTTGTCCCTTCCAGGCATGCTATTCCAGAGCTGCCTAACAGCTCATTGAACCGCATTATGGACATTCCTGTTATGGCCAACTTGTCTTGGGGCTTAACTGGAACCCAGACGTTCTGGACCAGCCTCAGTGGAGGCCCGCACCTCGCCACCCAGGACCACCCCCAGCCAAGTCAATGGATCTTGTTAGGGTGAATGGCAATAACATTCCTAAAATCCATAACAGTGATTGGTAGAATCATGGAATCCCAATAGTGCAGAAGGAGGCCATTTGGCCCATCGAGTGCACCAACCCTCTGAAAGAGCGTCCTCTCCTGGCCCACTCCTCTCCTCCTCCTCCACCCCCCCAACCCCACCTAACATTTGGATCCTAAGGTGCACATCTTTGGACTTTGGGAGGAATCCGGAGCACCCGGAGGAAACACGCGCAGACACAAAGAGAAAGTGAAAACACCACACAGGCAGTCACCCGAGGTCAGAATCGAATCTGGGCCGTGGATTCCTGGTGCTGTGAGGCAACAGTGCTGACCACTGTGCCGCCATGTCGACCCCAAGTTCAGACAAAAAGATTCCTTCTTCTGCCCAGTTATCATGCTGAGATATTTGAGCTAACCCGTTTAGTGTGTGTACGTCACTGCCCGGCTCAACATTGCAGAATAGTTGTTGAAGATTCTCTCACAGGTTTGACATACTTTTAGCAAATTATGAAATGTTGACAATGTTGAGCTGGGCACACCAGATTGAGACTGCGGAACTGGACTGGGGAAAAGCGATCACTCTGTTGAGCGGGGTATATTACCTGTGGTAAATATAGACCATGGGAAAGAGATCACCGAGGTGCTCAGTTTTGTGGTATCAGAAACCGGGTACGGATATTCCACACCCTCTCCTCCTCCCTCCCTACCATCACCCACAAATTAAAAATTGGACAAGCCAATTGGATTGTTGATTGATCAGGAATACATTGAGGGTGGTGACCTCACCCTGTACAGAATTCAAACACACCAGTGCACGCCAACAAAGAACGTTAGTCAATAAGAATAGAGCGCATGGGGTTGGGTGGGATGGAAACTTCCAGTTTGCATTGAGAATTGGTACCAATTGAAATAAGCCGATGGTTCACGGGATTGAAGGCCGTTGCTGGTGCTATACCACAAGGAACAGCTGTTAACAATCTGAATGAATGATTATTTTCGAGTTTTTAGATCTGGTTGGACAATCCTTTCCTGATATGTAGTGACAATAAAATATATATTTGATATATTCATCCCTGCATCAATCTTGCCAATCTTCTCGGCATCATCTCCAATATATTTACAGACTGTACAAAACATTGGTTAGACTGCACCTGGAGAACTGTACACAGTTTTGCTCTCCTTACTTCAGGACGGATGTAGTGTTTTAGAGTTCGCAGTTTAGAGAAGGTTCACGAGATTGATTCCGGAGGTAAAGGGTCTGTCACATGAAGAGAAATTGAAGAGTCAGGTCCGTACACTCTCGAGTTTAGGAGAATGAGAGGAGATCAGATTGAACACAGAACGTAGAACATTACAGCCCAGTACGGGCCCTTCGGCCCTCGATGTTGCGCCGACCCGTGAAACCATCTGAAGCCTATCTAACCTATACTATTCCATTTTCATCCATATGTCTATCCAGTGACCACTTAAATGCCCTTAAATTTGGCGAGTCTACTACTGCTGCAGGAAAGGTGTTCCACGCCCCTAATACTCTCTGAGTAAAGAAACTGCCTCTGACATCTGTCCTATATCTACCACCCCTCAATTTAAAGCTATGTCCCCTCGTGTTGGTCATCACCATTCGAGGAAAATGACTCTCACTGTCCACCCTATCTAACCCACTGACTATCTTATATGTCTCTATTAAGTCACCTCTCAGCCTTCTCCTCTCTAACGAAAACAACCTCAAGTCCCTGAGCCTTTCCTCGTAAGACCTTCCCTCCATACCAGGCAACATCCTAGTAAATCTCCTCTGAACCCTTTCCAAAGCTTCCACATCCTTCCTATAATGTCGTGACCAGAACTCCACGCAGTACTCCAGGTGCGGCCGCACCAGAGTTTTGCACAGCTGCAGCATGACCTCGTGGCTCCGAAACTCAATCCCCCTACTGATAAAGGCTAGCATTCCATATGCCTTCTTAACAGCCCTATTAACCTGGGTGGCAACTTTCAGGGATTTATGTACCTGGATGCCGAGATCTCTCTGTTCATCTACACTACCAAGAATCTTGCCATTAGCCCAGTACTCTGCATTCCTGTTACTCCTTCTAAAGTGAACCACCTCACACTTTTCCGCACTAAACTCCATCTGCCACCTCTCAGCCCAGCTCTGCATCTTATCTATGTCCCACTGTATCCTATAACATCCTTCAACACTATCCTCAACTCCACCGACATTCGTGTCATCTGCAAATTTACTAACCCATCCTACTACACCCTCTTCCAGGTCATTTATAAAAGTGACAAACAGCAGTGGCCCCAAAACAGATCCTTGCGGTACACCACTAGTAACTGAACTCCAGGATGAACATTTGCCATCAACCACCACTTCTTTCAGCTAGCCAATTACTGATCCAAACCGCTAAATCACCTTCAATCCCATACTTCCGTATGTTCTGCAATAGCCTACCGTGGGGAACCTTATCAAACGCCTTACTGAAATCCATATACACCACATCAACCGCTTTACCCACATCCACCTGTTTGGTCACCTTCTTAAAAAACTCAATAAGGTTTGTGAGGCATGACCTACCCTTCGCAAAACCGTGTTGACTACGCTAATCAACTTGTTCTTTTCAAGATGATTATAAACCCTATCTCTTATAACATTTTCCAACATTTACCCACAACCGAAGTAACCGAGGTATCGAAGACGACAAAAGGCATGGACAACGCATTAGTGGAGTGTATGGCGCCTCTTGTGGAGAGTGGCAGGTCATAGTTTTAGGATAAGGGGCAGCAGATTTAGAACAAATATGAGGAGAAATTACTTCTCTTAAAAGGCCGTGAATCTGTGGAATTCACTATCCCAGAAAGCGCTGACTGCTGGGGAAACTGAGTAAGGTTAAGGAGGGAATAGACAGATTTTTGATGAGGAAAGGGTTGAAGGATTATGCAGAACGGGCAGGAAAGTGGAGTTGAGGCCGAGGGAAGATCAGCCATGAATGTATTGAATGGCGGAGCGAGCTCAAGGGATTTAATTGCCTAACACTGCTCCTCGTTGTTCTGTTTTTATAATGAGGCGACTTGAACAGAACGCAATAATCAAAATGTGGTCGAACCAAGTTATGTTGAAGATTGGCCTTAGACCCAAAACGTCTCTACAAATGCTGTCTGGATCTACTTAGGATTTATGTTCCCAGTTGAGATTTGTGACAGCTGCACTATACTGTTTTTGAACTGATGTGAAAAAGAAAGAACAAACAATAAAGGAACATGCAACATACAAGCAGGCCATTCATCCCTCCAAGCCTGCGCTGACCATGCTGCCCTGCTAACCTCAAATCATCTACACTTCCGAGGTCCGTAGCCCACTGTTCACATCCTACTCATGTATTTGTCAAGACGCCCCTCAACGTCATTATCGTCCGTGCTTCCACCACCCCTTCTGGCTCCCACTACACTCTGTGTGAAACCTTTCCTCACACATCTCCTCGAAACTTTGCCTTCAGATCTTAAACCTATATCCCCCAGTAATTGACTCTTCCACTCTGGGAAAACCCTTTAACTGTGTATAACCAATGCTATACACAGATTTAGCAAAGACGTTCGTACTTTCCAATGTTACTCGACCAGAATCAAAGGTGAATGTTTGGGTTCCCTTTCCAACAGCCTGGCCCAGCTTTGAGGCTGCTTTAAGTGATTGGTGCACTTATAGCCTCGAATCCTTTCGTTCCTCTTCGAATTGCCACTTTCTCTCCATCCTTCCTACCGAAATATTTTACCTGCACTCCACCATCTGGGACTGGACACAACCAAACTCGACCACCCCGCATGCCATGTCGCAGCTAATTGGTCTATCTAGTGTATTGGGATTATTTTACACAGTGCTGTGAGACTGAGATGGGGAAGGGTCAGTGTGGACCACCCAGGCCTCGCTTACCCAAGTAAGATCGCAGGGGCTGGCTTAGCTAGGGGCCGGTTTAGCTCACTTGGCTAAATCGCAGGCTTTTAAAGCAGACCAAGCAGACCAACAGCATGGTTCGATTCCCACACCAGCCGCCCCGGACAGGCGCCGGAATGTGGCGACTAGGGGCTTTTCACAGTAACTTCATTGAAACCTACTCGTGACAATGAGCAATTTTCGGGTGTAGGTTTGGGGAGCGTGCTCTTTCCAAAAGCCGGTGCAGATGCAATGGTCGAATGGCCTCCTTCTGCACTGCAGATTCTATGAATCTATGAAATATGACATTGTCCACTTGGCCTGGAATAATAGAAAACACAGAATTTAAAATATACTAATTTTTTACAGAATGCGCGTTGCAGAGGAACGAACCGCCCCTTTGTATGAAACACACATAGGTCAATTTGCACGCACAGCAAGTGATTCAGAAGGCAAAGTGAAGGTTCATCTTTATTAACTGCAGGAGGGATGGCGTATAAAAGCATGGACGCCTGTGCAGGACATTGGTGAGACAGCTCCAAGGAAACTGCTGCGTACATACCCACAATTGTAGAGAGTTTTGGTCACCTTACTTAAGGAGACATATAAGTGCATCAGAGGCAGTTCCAAGAAGATTTCGTAGGTTGATTTATAGGATTAAAGTGTTGACTTTTAATTAAATATTTAGCAGGATGGGCTTATACCCATTGGAAATACTGTGAAGGGATCTCATAGAAACATCAATGATGTTGAGGGAGACTTGACAGGTTAGATATCTCACCCCCAGTTTTATCGCTGCTATTCTGAATCTTTCCCAACTCCCTCGCACCCTACCCCCCCCCCCCCCCCCCCCCCACCAGTGTGTGTCTGTCTTGTGTGTGTCCAGGTGGAAGATACGGCAGGGTTTGGGGAATAGTTAACTGAGTTGACCATCACATCTCTTCTCTTCTTATAATAAATAGTTTCTTTCAATGTTTAGCACGCTGGGCTAAATCGCTGGCTTTTAAAGAAGAGCAAGGCAGGCCAGCGGCACGGTTCAATTCCCGTACCAGACTCCCCGAACAGGCGCCGGAAGGTGGCGACTAGGGGCTTTTCACAGTAACTTCATTGAAGCCTACTCGTGGCAATAAGCGGTTTTCATTTCATTTTCATTCATTCCATTTCAAATCTGGTGCGTGTAAGTCACTGGAGCGGTCGTAGGTCAAAGATCTCAGAAAAACATACAAACTACAGGATAATTCGCTTATTTCGAGACTTTGGGTCTGTGGGGCCGGAATTGACTGTGCACTCACCCATTCGAGGCAGAGGTGAGGAGGTCTTATATCTCACGCAGGCTCGTTGGTGTTTGGAATAATCTCGCTCAGCAAGTGTTTGAGGCAAACATTTTGGATATGTTCATACGGTTCTTTCGTACTGTGTTCTTCTCAAACAATATAATTACAGGGCAGCCCGGTCGCTCAGTGGGTTAGCCCTGCTGCCTCATAGCGCCGAGAACCCAGGTTCGATCCCGGTTCTGGGTCCCTATCCGTATGGAGTTTGTACATTCTCCCGGTGTTTGCGTGGGTTTCGCCCACACAACCCAAAGATGCGCAGGTTAGGTGTATTGGCCACGCTAAATTAGCCCTGAATTGAAAAAAGTTAACTGGGAGTTTATATAAAATTTTTAAAAATTACAAATAAAGACATCATAATGCAAATAATGAATGAGTATATAAATTATGAAGCAGGACTATGTTATCGGCACATGTCATAATCTACCAGTTTGAATTATGGTCACACAAAGACAAAGTTATAGATGAATGAAATTGTGACAGCTGTCTTTATCTGACACTGGATACAAATTGCATTGCCATTCTTTACATGGAGTCTCTATAATTCCTCATAACACAGTCCCAGGGAATTTGTTCAATATAATTAATAATAGCAAACGGTTATTGTCACAAGTAGGCTTCAATGAAGTTACTGTGAAAAGCCCCTAGTCGCCACATTCCGCCGCCTGGTCGGGGAGTACAGTACGGTAATTGAACCCGCGCTGCTGGCCTTGTTCTGCATTACAAGACAGCTGTTCAGCCCACTGTGCAAAACCAGCCCAGGAAAGTAGGGGCAGCACGGTGGTGCAGTGCTTAGCACAGTTGCCTCATGGCTCCGAGGTCCCAGGTTCGATCCTGGCTCTGTGTCACTGTCCGTGTGGAGTCTGCACATTCTAAGGGGAGCACGGTGGCACAGTGGTTAGCATTGCTGCCTGCGGCGCTGAGGACCCGGGTTCGAATCCTGGATCACTGTCTGTGTGGAGTTTGCACATTCTCCCCGTGTCTGCGTGTGTTTCGCCCCCACAACCCAAAAGATGTGCAGGTTAGGTCAATTGGCCACGCTAAATTGCCCCTTAATTGGAAAAAATAATTGGGTACTCTAAATTTTTTTTTAAAAGAAAGAGTCTGCACATTCTCTCCGTGTTTCTGTGGGCTTCGCCCCCACAACCGAAAGATGAGCAGGTAAGGTGGATTTAAGAACAAAGAACAATTACAGCATAGGAACAGGGCCTTCGTCCCTCCCAGCTTGCGCCGATCCAGATCCTCTATCTAAAACTGTCGCCTATTTTATAAGGATCTGTATCCCTGTGCTCCCTGCCCATTCATGTATCTGTCTAGATACATCTTAAATGACGCTATCGTGCCCGCATCTACCACCTCCACTGGCAAAGCATTCCAGGCACCCACCACCCTCTGCATAAAAAACTTTCCATGCACATCTCCCTTAAACTTTTCCCCTCTAACCTTGAACTCGTGACCCTTAGTAATTGAGTCCCCCATTCTGGGAAAAAGCTTCTTGCTATCCACCCTGTCTATACCTCTCATGATTTTGTAGACCTCAATGAGGTCCCCCCTCAACCTCCGATTTCTAACGAAAATAATCCTAATCTACTCAAACTCTCTTCATAGCTAGCGCCCTCCATACCAGGCAACATCCTGGTGAATCTCCTCTGCACCTTCTCCAAAGCATTCACATCCTTTTGGTCATGTGGCGATCCGAACTGTACGCAGTATTCCAAATGTGGTCGAACCAAAGTCTTATACAACAGTAACATGACCTGCCAACTCTTGCCATGCTAAATTGTCCCTTAATTGGAAAAACTAAATTTGGTACTCTAAAATATATATACCACTAACTATTCAATGGATAGTATTTTTCAACATTACTGATGTTGTTACAGTCTGCAAAACGTTCCAATTCTTCATTTGGCTCTTCGACATTAGGGGGAAATATTTGAAAATACGAGCAGAGTCCAGATCCATAGAATTCCTACAGGGCAGAAGGAGATCATTCAGACCATTGAGTGTGCACCAACACTCTGAAAGAGCACCCTACCTAGTCCCATTCACGCACCCTGTTGGGAGTTTTCTAAAGGCCACCTAATAGTTCTAGGGGTGTATAGGAACGGATGGCTAAGATGATTCTGGAAAAGTGCGAAACTAACAGGGTAGTTGTTATGGGAGACTTTAACTTTCCAAATATTGACTGGAAAAGATATAGTTCGAGTACATTAGATGGTTCGTTCTTTGTACAGTGTGTGCAGGAGGGTTTCCTTACATAATATGTTGACAGGCCAACAAGAGGCGAGGCCACATTGGATTTGGTTTTGGGTAATGAACCAGGCCAGGTGTTAGATCTGGAGGTAGGTGAGCACTTTGGAGACAGTGACCACAATTCGGTGACCTTTACGTTAGTGATGGAAAGGGATAAGTATACCCCGCAGGGCAAGAGTTATAGCTGGGGGAAGGGCAATTATGATGCCATCAGACATGACTTAGGATGTGTAGGTTGGAGAAGTAGGCTGCAAGGGTTGGGCACACTGGATATGTGGAGCTTGTTCAAGGAATAGCTATTGCATGTTCTTGATAAGTACGTACCAGTCAGGCAGGGAGGAAGGGGTAGAGCGAGGGAACCGTGGTTTACCAAAGAAGTGGAATCTCTTGTTAAGTGGAAGAAGGAGGCCTATGTGAAGATGAGGCGTGAAGTTTCAGTTGGGGCGCTTGATAGTTACAAGGAAGCGAGGAAGGATCTAAAGAGAGAGCTAAGACGAGCAAGGAGAGGACATGAGAAGTCTTTGGCAGGTAGGATCAAGTAAAACCCAATAGCTTTCCATAGGTAAGTCAGAAATAAAGAATGACTAGGGTAAGAGTAGGGCCAGTCAAGGACAGTGGTGGGAAGTTGTGTGTGGAGGCTGAGGAGATAAGCGAGATACTAAATGAATACTTTTCGTCAGTATTCACTCAGGAAAAAGATAATGTTGTGGAGGAGAATGCTGAGACGCAGGCTATTAGAATAGATGAAATTGAGGTGCGTAAGGAAGCAGTGTTGGCAAATCTGGACAAGATGAAAATAGATAAGTCCCCGGGGCCTGATGGGATTTATCCTAGGATTTTCTGGGAAGCCAGGGAAGAGATTGCTGAGCCTTTGGCTTTGATTTTAATGTCATCATTGGCTACAGGAATAGTGCCAGAGGACTGGAGGATAGCAAATGTGGTCCCTTTGTTCAAGAAGGGGAGTAGAGATAACCCCGGTAACTATAGGCTGGTGAGCCTCACGCATGTTGTGGGTAAAGTCTTGGAGAGGATTATACGAGATACGATTTATAATCATCTAGATAGGAATAATATGATTAGGGATAGTCAGCATGGCTTTGTGAAGGGTAGGTCATGCCTCACAAACCTTATCGTGTTCTTTGAGAAGGTGACTGAACAGGTAGACGAGGGTAGAGCAGTTGATGTGGTGTATATGCATTTAAGCAAAGCGTTTGAGAAGGCTCCCCACGGTCGGCTATTGCAGAAAATACGGAGGCTGGGGATTGAGGGTGATTTAGAGATGTGTATCAGAAATTGGCTAGTTGAAAGAAGACAGAGGGTAGTTGTTGATGGGAAATGTTCAGAATGGAGTTCAGTTACGAGTGGCGTACCACAAGGATCTGTTCTGGGGCCGTTGCTGTTTGTCATTTTTATAAATGACCTAGAGGTCATGGACTAGAGGGGGGCGCAGAAGGTTGGGTGAGTAAATTTGCAGACGACAGTAAAGTCGGTGGAGTTGTAGACAGTGCGGAAGGATGTTGCAGGTTACAGAGGGACATAGATAAGCTGCAGAGCTGGGCTGAGAGGTGGCAAATGGAGTTTAATGTAGACAAGTGTGAGGTGATTCACTTTGGAAAGAGTAACAGGAATGCGGAATATTTGGCTAATGGTAAAATTCTTGGTAGTGTGGAAAAGCAGAGGGATCACGGTGTCCATGTACATAGATCCCTGAAAGTTGCCATCCAGGTTGATAGGGTTGTGAAGAAGGCCTATGGTGTGTTGGCCTTTATTGGTAGAGGGATTGAGTTCCGGAGCCATGAGGGCATGTTGCAGCTGTACAAAACTCTGGTACGGCCGCATTTGGAGTATTGCATACAGTTCTGGTCGCCTCATTATAGGAAGGATGTGGAAGCTTTGGAACGGGTGCAGAGGATATTTACCAGGATGTTGCTTGGTATGGAGGGAAAATCTTATGAGGGAAGGCTGATGGACTTGAGGTTGTTTTCGTTAGAGAGAAGAAGGTTAAGAGGTGACTTAATAGAGGCATACAAAATGATCAGAGGGTTAGATAGGGTGGACAGTGAGAGCCTTCTCCCGCGGATGGAGGTGGCTAGCACGAGGGGACATAGCCTTAAATTGAGGGGGAATAGATATATGAATGAAATGAAATGAAAATCGCTTATTGTCACGAGTAGCCTTCAATGAAGTTACAGTGAAAAGCCCCTGATCGCCACATTGGCCCCTAGTCGCCACATTCCGGCGCCTGTCGGGGGAGGCTGGTACGGGAATCGAACCATGCTGCTGGCCTGCTTGGTCTGGTTTAAAAGCCAGCGATTTAGCTGAGTGAGCTAAACCAGCCCCTGGGATATAGGACAGAGGTCAGAGGTAGGTTTTTTACGCAAAGAGTGGTGAGGCCGTGGAATGCCCTACCTGCAACAGTAGTGAATTCGCCAACATTGAGGGCATTTAAAAGTTTATTGGATAAACATATGGATGATAATGGCATAGTGTCGGTTAGATGGCCTTTAGTTTTTGACTTCCCATGTCGGTGCAACATCGTGGGCCGAAGGGCCTGTACTGCGCTGTATCGTTCTATTTTCTATGTTCAATGTTCTATCTCCGTAACTCCACCTAATCTACACATCTTTGCACAGAAGCATACAAATAAAACAGAAGAAGGGGGAGGCCATTCGGCCCTTCGAACCTGCTCTGCCATTCATTATGATCATGGTTGATGTAAGTTCAATACTCCGAACCAGCACTCCTCCCATTTCCCTTGATCCCTTTAGCCCCAAGAGCTATATTTAATTTCTTCTTGAAATTACACAACATGTTGGCCTTAACTGCTTTCTGTGATGGTGAATTTCACAGTTTCACCACTCTCTGGGTGAAGAAATTTCTGTTCATTAGTGCTCTGACTGCTTGAAGATATTTCTCCTAATCTCTGTCCTTTGTCTAGTCTTTGGACACTCAGGGGCAATATTTTGGAACCTGGCCAATCCACGTAACCTGCACATCCATGGAGCAGTGATTAAATTGCTCTGAAATGATTATATCAGGTAAAGATGGAAGCAAATGTTTCACAGAAAATATTAATATACTGGCGAAAGTAACCAACGACATCACAGCGGACCAAAGGCTGACACAAAGGGAGCAACGAAATTTTTGTCCAATTCATGGTTGAACATTGTGACTTATGTGATCGATTAACAACAGCAAAGAAAATTTGAGAAAAAAAATTGCAACCAATTAATTGAATGCATACCTTATATCATGAACCTTTAAGATACCTGGTTTGTTAACTGTATCGGATTGTAGTCAATAAATGGCAGCGACAGACAATACAGGAAAAATGTGTTGCAGAAACAATCCGGGAAAAGTGTAATTTACAAGGAACACCAAAGACTACCAGGATAGGATAGACTATTCCCTGTATAGCCAGAAAACCAAAATTTATCTGGAGCAGTGCCAAATAGGATCACCCTGAGCGTTCACTTTGTGTGGAACGGGATGGTCTTATTAACACCAACATTTTACGTCGATCCTGGATCCACTTTCAATGAGAAGCACGGAACCCACTAGCAATGCCGAATGAATCATCACAGATATACTGGAAACCCTCTCGTGGGCCAATGGTGGTCCATGGAGATTGTGGTTAATTACAGTCATTAAATAAACAGATTCGGTCACTAACTTCCACTGGGATGCCACCAGGTGTGTCCCTCCCCCTATGGCCGATCAGCTGGGTGTGTGCTTTCCCCCATGGCGGATAAGTTGGGTGTGTGCCTCCTCCCCATGCCGATCAAGTGGGTGTGTGCCTCCCCCCTCCCCCCATGGCCGATCAGCTGGGTGTGTGCCTCCCCCCTTGGAAGATCAGCTGGGTGCATGCCTCCCATTGAAACAGTCTGTGCAGCGGAGTGTGCCACAGACAGAGACACAGACAGACTCATCCCCATATCCCACACTCACTGCTCACCAGCTGCTGTTCCCCCTCCCTCCCTCCCAGTGCTCCTCCCAGTGTCACCTCCTGTCCGCTCCCGACACCGCTCTTTGTTGGGACCATCCGGGACCTGCCAGGGAGCGGGGCTAGATGGCCGCCATTTTGCCGTGACGTGCAAAAATAAATTACTAATGAACAAAAAAGAAGAATCGGCGCTTCAGAACCGAGAGGGAAGCGAGAGTCTGACGGGAGAGAGGGTGAGTAATAATACTTTACGAAATGGAGCGGTTCAAATAGAGCTGTCCGGGCGCAATTGCCGGGGGTCTCTCTCCCACACAGTAGCGCGGTGGTCACTGACTCACTGACGTCATCTCCCCGGCAATGCAAGATGACCACCGCCACGCAGGGTGTGCTGGGATGGACCGCTGTTGCGCAGGAGCAGTGGCGGCTGCTGCTGCTCATTGTTCCCATTCATAGAACCCCCACAGAATGTACAATGCAGAATCAGGCTATTCAGCCCATCGAGTCTGCACCGACTCTTGGAAAGAGCACCCAAGCCCACATTTCCACACGTAACCCAGTAATCCTACCTAATCTTTTCGGACACGATGGGCAATTTAGCATGGCAAATCCACCTATCCTGCACATCTTGGGACTGCGGGAAGAAACCGGAGCACCCGGATAAAACTCACACAGAGACAGCGAGAATGTGCAGACTCCGCACAGACAGTGACCCAAGCCGGGAGGTCAGGGATAGGGTTAAAATTTCGAAAGGGGGCACCGGCAAGCAAGATGCTGGTTAGATGTGTGTCTACTTCAACGCCAGAAGCATCCGGAATAAGGTGGGTGAGGTTGCAGCATGGGTTGGTACCAGGGATCTCGATGTTGTGGCGATTTCGGAGACATGGGTAGAGCAGGGACAGGAATGGTTGTTGCAGGTTCCAGGATTTAGATGTTTCTGTAAGAACAGAGAAGATGGTAAAAGAGGGGGGGGGTGGCATTGTTAATCAAGGAAAGTATTATGGCGGCAGAAAGGACGTTTGAGGACTCGTCTACTGAGGTAGTATGGGCCGAAGTTAGGAACAGGAGAGGAGAGGCCACCCTGTTGGGAGTTGTCTATAGACCTCCGAATAGTTCCAGAGATGTAGAGGGAAGGATAGCAAAGATGATTCTCGACAGGTGCGAGAGTAACAGGGTAGTTGTTATGGGGGACTTTAACTATCCAAATATTGACTGGAAATACTAGTTCGAGTACTATAGATGGGTCCGTTTTTGTGCAGTGTGTGCAGGAGGTTTTTCTGACACAGTACGTAGACAGGCCAACAAGGGGCGATGCCACATTGGATTTGGTACTGGGTAATGAACCCGGCCAGGTGTTAGATTTAGATGTAGGTGAGCACTTTGGTGATAGTGATCACAATTCGGTTATGTTTACTTTAGCGATGAGCAGGGATAGGTATGTACCGCAAGGCAAGAATTATAGCTGGGGGAAAGGCAATTATGAAGCTATTCGGCAAGATTTAGGGTGTATAGGATGGGGAAGGAAACTGCAGGGGATGGATACAATCGAAATGTGGAGCTTTTTCAAGGAACAGCTACTGCGTGTCCTTGATAGGTATGTACCTGTCAGGCAGGGAAGAAGTTGTCCAGCTAGGGAACCGTGGTTTACGAAGGAAGTTGAAGCACTTGTCAAGAGGAAGAAGAAGGCTTATGTTAGGATGAGACATGAAGGCTCAGTTAGGGCACTTGAGAATTACAAGCTAGCCAGGAAGGACCTAAAGGGAGAGTTAAGAAGAGCGAGGAGAGGACACGAAAAGTCGTTGGCGGATAGGATCAAGGAAAACCCTAAGGCTTTCTGTAGGTATATCATGAACAAAAGAATGACTAGAGTAAGATTAGGGCCAATCAAGGATAGTGGTGGAAAGTTGTGTGTGGAATCAGAGGCGATAGGTGAAGCGTTAAATGGATATTTTTCGTCAGTTTTAAAACTGGAGAAAGACAATGTTGTCGAGGCGAATACTCAGGTTCAGTCGACCTGGCTAGATGGAATTGAGGTTCACAAGGAGGATGTTTTAGCAATTTTGGAAAGTGTAAAAATAGATAAGTCCCCTGGGCCAGATGGGATTTATCCTAGGATTCTCTGGGAAGCCAGGGAGGAGATTGTAGAGCCTTTGTCCTTGATCTTTATGTCGTCTTTGTCGACAGGAATAGTGCCGGAAGACTGGAGAATAGCAAATGTTGTCCCCTTGTTCAAGAAGGGGAGTAGAGACAACCCTGGTAATTATAGACCTGTGAGCCTTACTTCGGTTGTGGGTAAAATGTTGGAAAAGGTTATAAGAGATAGGGTTTATAATCATCTTGAAAAGAACAAGTTGATTAGCGATAGTCAACATGGTTTTGTGAAGGGTAGGTCGTGCCTAACAAACCTTATTGAGTTTTTTGAGAAGGTGACCAAACAGATGGATGAGGGTAAAGCGGTTGATGTGTTGTATATGGATTTTAGTAAGGCGTTTGATAAGGTTCCCCACGGTAGGCTATTGCAGAAAGTATGGAAGTATGGGATTGAAGGTGATTTAGCGGTTTGGATCAGTAATTGGCTAGCTGGAAGAAGACAGGGGGTGGTGTTTGATGGCAAATGTTCATCCTGGAGTTCAGTTACTAGTGGTGTACCGCAAGGATCTGTTTTGGGGCCACTGTTGTTTGTCATTTTTATAAATGACCTGGAAGAGTGTGTAGAAGATGGCTTAATACATTTGCAGAATACACGAAGGTCGGTGGAGTTGTGGATAGTGCTGAAGGATGTTATAGGTTACAGAGAGACATAGATAACCTGCAGAGCTGGGCTGAGAGGTGGCAGATGGAGTTTAATGCGGAAGAGTGTGAGGTGGTTCACTTTGGAAGGAGTAACAGGACTGCTGGGCTAATGGCAAGATTCTTGGTAGTGTAGATGAACAGAGAGATCTCGGCATCCAGGTACATAAATCCCTGGAAATTGCCACCCAGGATAATAGGGCTGTTAAGATGGCATGTGGTGTGCTAGCCTTTATCAGTAGGGGGATTGAGTTTCGGAGCCACGAGGTTATGCTGCAGCTGTACAAAACTCTGGTGCGGCCGCACCTGGAGTACTGCGTGCAGTTCTGGTCACCACATTATTGGAAGGTTGTGGAAGCTTTGGAAAGGGTTCAGAGAAGATTTACTGAGATGTTGCCTGGTATGGAGGGAAGGTCTTATGAGGAAAGGCTCAGAGACTTGAGGTTGTTTTCGTTAGAGAGGAGAAGGCTGAGAGGTGACTGAATAGAGACATATAAGATAGTCAGAGGGTTAGATAGGGTGGACAGTGAGAGTCATTTTCCTCGGATGGTGATGACCAACACGAGGGGACATAGCTTTAAATTGAGGGGTGGTAGATATAGGACAGATGTCAGAGGCAGTTGCTTTACTCAGAGCATAGTAGGGGTGTGGAACGCCCTACCTGCAACAGTAGTAGACTCGCCAAATTTAAGGGCATTTAAGTGGTCACTGGATAGACATATGGATGAAAATGGAATAGTGTAGGTCAGATAGGCTTCAGATGGTTTCACGTGTTGGTGCAACATTCGAGGACCGAAGGGCCCGTACTGCGCTGTAATGTTCTATGTTCTAACCTGGGACCCTGGAGATGTGAAGCAACTGTGCTAACCACTGTGCTTCGGTGCTGCCCCTATCAGGATTGCTGTAATTCCAGTTACATTGGAAGTTGAGGCACTGCCAACCATTACCTCCCTCCCCGCTCTTCAATGTTCAGCACCATTTGCAACTCCTCAGATACTGAAGCCGTCCATGTCCAAATGCAACAAGACCTGGACAATATCCAGGTTTGGGCTGAGAAGTGGCAAGTTACATTCGTGCCACACAAGTGCCAGCCAATGAGCATCTCCTACAAGAGACGATCTGACGATAGCCCCTTGACATTCAATGGCATTATCATCGCTGAATCCCCCACAATCAACATCCTGGGGGTTATAATTGATCAGAAAGTTTTTTTTTATAAATGTTTTTTATTGGGTTTTTGGACAAGGTATAATTACCGTTATGTCCTCACGATAACAAACATATGTACACACATATATAGAAGAGAAGGGCACACCCATACATACCAAAGAGAAGAAAGTAGTATATAGTTTTTAAAAATACAATAAAAAGGAAAATAGAATAACTGGTAGGGTGTTGTGCACCAGCTCAACAGCAGCAGCTCTGTACACCTGGCAAAATTATTTACAACACATAAGTAGGCGACTCTTTTCGGGGGGGGGGGGCGGAGAGAGAAGGGGGGTGGGGAGAAGGGGGGGGGATTGGGGAGGCAAATATACATTCGGGTTTCGGGGAGGCAATTACAGTGGGCGATACTTGGCTGTTTTTTGTGTTGTTGCGCTTGCTTCTCCCGGACGGATCTCGCTGCCATCACGGGCTCGCCTCCGATTCTGCCGCTCCTCTTGTCTTCCGTCTTTATTTTCCTCGTTCCCTGCTCCTGGAGATGTCATGCTCGTTTTGGTATCCCGTGCCTTCCTTCCGGCTCTCATTTCCATGCCTACCCCCCACCTCGCTGGTTCGCCTCTCTTGTTCCCCATCTCCTCCCTCCCCCCCCCCCCTTGGTTCGCCTTTCTTTCCTCAGGATTAGCTGTCTCCCCCCCCCTCCCCCCAACACGTCTATCTCTCTTTTTAATGCCTTGGCTACTTTCCCCTGATTCTTGACTACTTTCCCCTGATTCTTGGCTACCTGACTATTCTTCCTCTTGTTCGTTGGCCACAAACAGGTCCCAGAACTGTCGCGTGAATGGCTCTCACGTTCTGTGGTAGCCGTCATCTGACCCTCGGATGGGGAATTTGACTTTCTCCATTTGAAGAGATTCTGAGAGGTCGGACAGCCAGTCTGCAGCTCTGGGCGGTGCTGCTGACCGCCAGCCAAACAGGATTCTCAGGCAGGCAATCAGGGAGGCAAAAGCAAGGGCGTCTACCCTCCTCCCCAGGAATAGATCTGGCTGGTCCGAGACACCGAAGACCGCCACATTTGGACATGGCTCCACCCTCACCCCCACTACTTTGGACATTGCCTCAAAGAACATAGAACATAGCAACAGTACAGCACAGAACAGGCCCTTCGGCCCTCGATGTTATTCCGAGCAATGATCTCCCTACTCAAACCCACGTATCCACCCTTTCCCCGTAACCCAACAACCCCCCCCACCTTTAACCTTACTTTTTAGGACACTACGGGCAATTTAGCATGGCCAATCCACCTAACCCGCACATCTTTGGACTGTGGGAGGAAACTGGAGCACCCGGAGGAAACCCATGCACACACGGGGAGGACGTGCAGACTCCACACAGACAGTGACCCAGCCGGGAATCGAACCTGGGACCCTGGAGCTGTGAAGCATTTATGCTAACCACCATGCTACCCTGCTGCCCCTAAATATAAAACCGGAAGCTGAAGAGAATCTCGTTTTCACACCAGTTTGAATTCCTGACCATTAAACAGGAGCACCAACTTGCACTCAGCTCTCAACCCGTTTTTTAAAGAGTCATTTGCACAGACAATTCCTCATCCATTCATTTCGGAAAAACACATCCCCTTATCGCTGCCGTGACTCGGATTCGAACCGAGATTGCTGCGACCACAGCGCAGAGTACTAACCACTATACGATCACGGCGCCACACGTTACTGCCAAACAGAGCCAAATTGAGTGTCAAGCACACTCACCCAGAACGAGCAACAGCCCACACTTCCACCCTATCCCCGTAACCCTATGACCCCTCTTAACCATTTTTTTGGTCACTCAGGGCAATTATCAAGGCCAATCCACCTAACCTGCACACCTTTGGACTGTGGGAGGAAACGGGAGCACCCGGGGGAAACCCACGCAAACACGGGGAGAATGTGCAGACTCCACACAGGCAGTGACCCAGTGGGGAATCGAACCTGGGATCCTGGCGCTGTAAAGCCACAGTGCCATCCACGTGTGCTACCTTGCTGCAGAAGGCTGTCCAGTACTCCACAAGTCTGAGGCAAGACCTGAACTTGTGGGCGTGGTAGGCCGTGCCTACTTTGCACCGTTCACATCTATCATCCACCTCCGGGAAGAACCTACTCATACGGGTGCTTGTTAAGTGGGCTCTATGTACCACTTTTAGCTGCGTGTGGCTGAGCCTTGCGCACGTGGCGGTGGGGTTGACCCTATGCAGGGCTTCGCTCCAGAGTCTCCACCCTATCTCAATCCCCAGGTCGTCCTCCCATTTCTTTCTTGTTGCATCCAGTACGATGTCAGCCCATTCTATCAGTCGGTCATACATGTCACTACAGTTTCCATTGTCTAGTATGCTTGCGTCCAGTAGTTCTTCCAGTAGTGTCTGTCGTGGCGGTTGTGGGTATGTCCTTGTCTTCTTTCGTAGGAGGTCTTTAAGCTGCAGATACCTTAGCTCGATCCACCAGGCTAGCTAAAATGTCTCTGTCAGTTCGTCCAGTGTTGCGATCCTGCCGTCCGTGTATAGGTCCCTCACTGTCAGTGTCCCTCTGTCCTGCCCCCACCTTTTGAATGTGGCGTCAGTCAGTGCTGGTGTGAACCTATGGCTGTTGCAAATGGGAACTTTGTCCGACTTTTTGGTCAGGCCAAATTGCTGCCGCAGTTGGTTCCAGGACTGGAGGGTGGCAATCACCACCAGGATGCTGGAGTGTTTTTTCGGGTGGGGATGGGAGTGCTGCCGTGGCGATGGCCGGAGGATTGATCAGAAGTTAACTGGACCAGCAATATCAATACTGTGGCTACCACGACAGGTCAAAGGCTAGGAATCCTACGGCGAGTATCTCACCTCCTGACCCCCAAAGCCTGGCTGCCATCTAAAAGGCACAAATCAGGAGTGTAATAACATAGAACATTACAGCACAGAACAGGCCCTTCGGCCCTCAATGTGGTGCCGAGCCATGATCACCCTACTCAAACCCACATATCCACCCTATACCCGTAACCCAACAACCCCCCCTTAACCTTACTTTTATTAGGACACTACGGGCAATTTAGCATGGCCAATCCACCTAACCCGCACATCTTTGGACTGTGGGAGGAAACCGGAGCACCCGGAGGAAACCCACGCACACAGGGGGAGGACGTGCAGACTCCACACAGACAGTGATCCAGCCGGGAATTGAACCTGGGACCCTGGAGCTGTGAAGCATTTATGCTAACCACCATGCTACCCTGCTGCCCCAGGAGGAATGCAATACTGTCCGGTTGCCTGGATGAGCGCAGCTCCAACAACACTGAAGAAGCTCGACACCATCAAGGACAAAGCAGCCCCGCTTGATTGCGCCGCCTTCCACAAACATTCACTCCCTCCACCACCGATGAACAGTGGCAGCTGTGTGTACACCAGACTGATTCCAGAGATTGCGGGACTGTCATATGAGGAGAGATTTACTGGGTTGGGATTGTTCTCGCGGAGTTCAGAAGAATGAGGGGGGATCTCACAGAAACTTATAAAATTTTAACGGGACTAGATAGTGTAGATGCAGGTAGAATGTTCCCGATGGTGGGTGTGTCCAGAACCAAGGGTGAGTCTGAGGAATCAGGATAAACCATTTCGGACAGAGATGAGGAGACACATCTTCACACAATGAGTGGTGAGCATGGGGAATTCATTGCCACAGGAAGTATGTTGATGGTAAAACTTTGAATATATTCAAGTGGCTGCTGGATGTAGCACTTGGGGAGAATGCGTCAAAGGCTATGGGGGGAAAACGGGATAAGGGTTGGCTTATCAGCCTGGTCCCAGATCTTGACACTTGGCAGGTGGTTTCACGAGATGGGATTGGTCATTGGAGGCTACATTGCTGGTATTCCTTTCTCTATTGTTTTAAAATTAGAACGGCAAATCCACCAGACGCCACTTCTTTGGCCTGTGGGAGGAAACCCGAGCACACGGAGGATACCCACACAGACACGGGGAGAACGTACAAACTACTCACAAATATTTGCCGAGATTGGATCCAAATCCGGGTACCTGGCACTGTGAGGCTTCTCATAGCAGCGTCCCTTTAAGGAATACTATGACGTATCACATGGCTACAGTGGCGTCATTGGAACTGGGCTGTGGCTCGGAGTTTTATTTTCGCTTTGGTTTTGGGGCGTTTTGTGGATCTGAGTTTTTGCTTTCGGGTTCACATTTGGCTGCTGGATTCAGACAGAGAAGTATTGTTCTCTCTCTCTCTCTCTCTGCATCTTAAAAGCTGCTCACAGATTACTTGATAACGTGAAAATAAATAATTGTTTTCTGGAAGAAATTCAAACTTGCTCTTTTGGAAAGGACACAAAGCATCTAAACCAGGTTTTGAGTGCTGTGTTCTGGGCCGCACCTTTAAAAAGGGTTTTCTGGTTTATGGGATCTTGTTATTAAATTTGAACAGTTTAAGGGGGAAATTTATTGAGGGTTCAGCAGAAGGCAGCAGAGTAGAGCCGCTGATGGGCACTGTATCCAGAAGGTGGTTTGTGGAGGAGCTGTTATCAAGTGACAGTTCACCCCCAAACACTTCTTCAGTGATTCCCTTCCTCTCTCCTCCTCTAACCAAAACAAACAATCACTGTAAGGATCCCAGCCGAGTAAATATCAAGAGGGAGACTCGAGGGCAGGTAGAAGTCGAAATAAGTTGAACCGTGACGTCACAGCCAGCAGGTAAGTGATTGGCTGGTATGTATTTTTTTCTATTTTCTTTTCCCTGAGCTAAGGTGCGTCAATGTTGTATAAAATCAAAATTTTTCAATAAAAATTATTTTTAAAAAAAGGTATGGTTCTTCTATTTATTTTTTTTATCGTGTGATTGGTAACTATTTTTCTTTTTTTTCCCTTTTTCATTTATCTATTATTTGATATTAGAGTTGGACTAAGTTAAGCTTAAAGTTAGAAATGGCAGGAGATCTCAGACCCATGTTATGCTCATCTTGCTCAATGTGGGAGCTCAGGGACGTGGCAGATGTCCATGGCTACATCACGTGCGGGAAGTGTGTCCAGCTGCAGCTCTTGTTAGACCGCATGACCGCTCAGGAGCTGCGGTAGGACTCACTTTGGTGCATCCGCGATGCTGAGGAGGTCGTGGATAGCATGTTTAGCGAATTGGTAACACCACAGATTAGGATTGCTGAGGGAGAAAGGGAATGGGTAACTTTCCAAATATTGACTGGAAAAGATATAGTTCGAGTACATTAGATGGGTCATTCTTTGTACAATGTGTGCAGGAGGGTTTCCTGACACAATATGTTGACAGGCCAACAAGAGGCGAGGCCACATTGGATTTGGTTTTGGGTAATGAACCAGGCCAGGTGTTAGATCTGGAGGTAGGTGAGCACTTTGGAAACAGTGACCACAATTCGGTGACCTTTACGTTAGTGATGGAAAGGGATAAGTATACCCCGCAGGGCAAGAGTTATAGCTGGGGGAAGGGCAATTATGATGCCATTAGACATGACTTAGGATGTGTTGGTTGGAGAAGTAGGCTGCAAGCGTTGGGCACACTGGATATGTGGAGCTTGTTCAAGGAACAGCTATTGCATGTTCTTGATAAGTACGTACCAGTCAGGCAGGGAAGAAGGGGTCGAGCGAGGGAACCGCGGTTTACCAAAGAAGTGGAATCTCTTGTTAAGAGGAAGAATGAGGCCTATGTGAAGATGAGGCGTGAAGTTCCAGTTGGGGCGCTTGATAGTTACAAGGAAGCGAGGAAGGATCGAAAGAGAGAGCTGAGACGAGCAAGGAGGGGACATGAGAAGTCTTTGGCAGGTAGGATCAAGGAAAACCCAAAAGCTTTCTATAGGTATGTCAGGAATAAAAGAATGACTAGGGTAAGAGTAGGGCCAGTCAAGGACAGTGGTGGGAAGTTGTGTGTGGAGGCTGAGGAAATAAGCGAGATACTAAATGAATACTTTTCGTCAGTATTCACTCAAGAAAAAGATAATATTGTGGAGGAGAATGCTGAGACCCAGGCTATTAGAATAGAAGGCATTGAGGTGCGCAGGGAATAAGTGTTGGCAATTCTGGACAAGGTAAATATAGATAAGTCCCCGGGGCCGGATGGGATTTATCCTAGGATTCTCTGGGAAGGCAGGGAAGACATTGCTGAGCCTTTGGCTTTGATTTTTAGGTCATCATTGGCTACAGGAATAGTGCCAGAGGACTGGAGGATAGCAAATGTGGTCCCTTTGTTCAAGAAGGGGAGTAGAGATAACCCCGGTAACTATAGGCCGGTGAGCCTAACGGCTGTGGTGGGTAAAGTATTGGAGAGGATTATAAAAGATACGATTTATAATCATCTAGATAGGAATAATATGATTAGGGATAGTCAGCATGGTTTTGTGAAGGGTAGGTCATGCCTCACAAACCTTATCGAGTTCTTTGAGAAGGTGACTGAACAGGTAGACGAGGGTAGAGCAGTTGATGTGGTGTATATGGATTTCAGTAATGCGTTTGGTAAGGTTCCGCACGGTCGGCTATTGCAGAAAATACGGAGGCTGAGGATTGAGGGTGATTTAGAGATGTGGATCAGAAATTGGCTAGTGAAAGAAGACAGAGAGTGGTAGTTGATGGGAAATGTTCAGAATGGAGTTCAGTTACGAGTGGCGTACCACAAGGATCTGTTCTGGGGCCGTTGCTGTTTGTCATTTTTATAAATGAGGAGGGCGCAGAAGGATGGGTGAGTAAATTTGCAGACGACACTAAAGTCGGTGGAGTTGTAGACAGTGCGGAAGAATGTTGCAGGTTACAGAGGGACATAGATAAGCTGCAGAGCTGGGCTGAGAGGTGGCAAATTGAGTTTAATGTAGAGAAGTGTGAGGTGATTCACTTTGGAAAGAATAACAGGAATGCGGAATATTTGGCTAATGGTAAAATTCTTGGTAGTGTGGATGAGCAGAGGGATCTCGGTGTCCATGTACATAGATCACTGAAAGTTGCCACCCAGGTTGATAGGGTTGTGAAGAAGGTCTATGGTGTGTTGGCCTTTATTGGTAGAGGGATTGAGTTCCGGAGCCATGAGGTCATGTTGCAGTTGTACAAAACTCTAGTATGGCCTCATTTGGAGTATTGCGTACAGTTCTGGTCGCCTCATTATAGGAAGGACGTGGAAGCTTTGGAACGGGTGCAGAGGAGATTTACCAGGATGTTGCCTCGTATGGAGGGAAAATCTTATGAGGAAAGGCTCATGGACTTCAGGTTGTTTTCGTTAGAGAGAAGAAGGTTAAGAGGTGACTTAATAGAGGCATACAAAATGATCAGAGGGTTAGATAGGGTGGACAGCGAGAGCCTTCTCCCGCGGATGGAGGTGGCTAGCATGAGGGGACATAGCCTTAAATTGAAGGGTAATAGATATAGGACAGAGGTCAGAGGTGGGTTTTTTACGCAAAGACTGGTGAGGCCGTGGAATGCCCTACCTGCAACAGTAGTGAACTCGCCAACATTGAGGGCATTAAAAAATTTATTGGATAAGCATATGGATGATAAGGGCATAGTGTAGGTTAGATGGCCTTTAATTTTTTTTCCATGTCGGTGCAACATCGAGGGCCGAAGGGCCTGTACTGCGCTGTATCGTTCTATGTTCTATGTAAAAGGTAGAGAAAAAAGCAGGAAGGCATTGCAGATGTCCCCTGCGCTCATATCCCTCCACAACAGGTATACCGTTTTGGATACTGTTGGGGAAGATGGCTCACCAGTGGAAGGCAGCAGTAGCCAGGATCATGGCACTGTGGCTGGCTCTGCTGTACAGAAGGAGCGGAAAAAAGAGTGAAGGGCTACTGTCTTCGGGGATTCAATTGTAAGGGGAGTAGATAGGCGGTTCTGAAGTCGAAAACGAGACTCCCGAATGGTATGTTGCCTCCCAAGTGCACGGGTCATGGATGTCTCAGATCGGCTGCAGAACATTCTGAAGGGGGAGGGTGAACAGCCAAGTTGGCGTGGTGCATATAGGCACCAATGACAGAGGTTACAAACGGGATGAGGTCCTGCAAGCAGAATTCAGGGAGTTAGGAACCAAGTTAAAAAGTCGTACCTCAGAGGTGGTAATGTAAGGATTGCTACCAGTGCCACTTGGTGGTCAGAGCAGATATGAAAGAATAGACAGAATGAATGCGTGGCTTGAGAGATGGTGCATGAGGGAGGGGTTCAGATTTTTGGGACATTGGGATCGGTTCTGTGCGAGGTTGGACTACTACAAATTGAACGGTCTACACCTGGGCCGGACTGGAACCAATGTCCTTCGGGGTGCTTTTGCTAACGCTCTTGGAGAGGGTTTAAACTAATGTGGCGGGGGTGGGAACCAAATGAGGAGGTTAGTGGACTGTAAGGAGGTAGTAACTAAAGCCTGTAAGGAACTAGGTCATAAAGTCAGCGTGACTAAGGGGCAGAGTAGGCAGGGAGCAGATAATGAGCGGAAAGGGACTGATGGTCTGAGGTGCATTTGTTTTATTGCAAGAAGTGTAGTAGGTAAGGCAGATGAAGTTACGGCTTGGATTAGTACCTGGGAGTATGATGTTATTGCTATTATTGAGACTTGGTTGAGGGAAGGGCATGATTGGCAATTAAATATCCCATGACATTGATGCTTCAGGTGGGATAGAGAGCGAGGTAAATGGGATGAAGGAGTTGCATTACTGGTCAGAGTGGATATGACAGCTGTGCTTAAGGAGGGCACTATGGAGGACTCGAACAGTGAGGCGATATGGGCAGATCTCAGAAATAGGAAGGGTGCGGTAACAATGCTGGGGCTGTACTACAGACCAGCGTCAGATAGAGGTACAAATATGTAAACTGATTATGGAAAGATGTAGGAGCAAGAGGGTGGTGGTCACAGGATATTTTAATTTTCCCAACATTGACTGGGATACAGTTAGTGTCAGAGGTCTAGCTGGAGCAGAATTTGTAAGGAGCATCCAGGAGCGTGTTCCAGAGCAGTATGTAAATATTTCAACTCGGGAAGTGGCCATACTGGTCCTGGTGTTGGGGAATGAGCCCGGCCAGGTGGTTGAAGTTTCAGTCAGGGATTACTTTGGGAATAGTGATCAAAATTCCGTAACTATTAGAATACTCATGGACAAAGACGAGAGCGGTGCTAAAAAAGAGTGCTAAATTGGGGGAAGGCCAACTATACCAAAATTCGGCAGGGGCTGGGGAATGTGGATTGGGAGCAGCTGTTTGAAGCTAAATCCACATTTGATATGTGGGAGGCTTTTAAAGAGAGATTGGTTAGAGTGCAGGACTGATATGTCCCTCTGAAAATGAGGGATAGACATGGCAAGATTAGGGAACCATGGATGGCAGGTGAAATTGTGAGACTAGCTTAGAGGAACTTGGAAGCATACATAAGGCCGAGGCGACTGAAGACAGACAAAGCTTTGGAAGAATACCGGGAATGTAGGACCAATCTGAAACGAGGAATCAAGTTGGCTAAAAGGGGTCATGAACTATCTTTAGCAAACAGGGTTAAGGAAAATCCCAAAGCCTTTTATTCATATATAAGGAGCAAGAGGGTAACTAGAGATAGGGTTGGCCCACTAATGGACAAAGGAGGAAGGTTATGCGTGGAGTCAGAGAAAGTGGGTGAGATTGTTAACGAGTATTTTGCATCTGTATTCAGCGAGGAGAGGGACATGACGGATATTGAGGTTAGGGATAGATGTTTGCTTATTCGAGGTCAATTCGGCAAAAGGAGAGAGGATGTGTTGGGTATTTCAAAAGGCATTAAGGTGGACAAGTCCCCAGGTCCGGATGGGATCTATCCCAGATTACGGAGGGAACTGAGAGAGGAAATACCTGGGGCCTTAACAGATATCTTTGCAGCATCCTTGAACACGGTGCGGTACCAGAGGTCTGGAGAGTTGCTAATGTTGTCCTCTTGTTTAAGAAGGGAAGCAGGGATAATCCAGATAATTATGGACCGGTGAGCCTGACGTCAGTGGTAGGGAAGCTGCTGGAGAAGATACTGAGGGATAGGATCTCTTCCCATTTGGAAGAAAATGGTCTTATTAGTGATAGGCAACATTGGTTTGTGCAGGGAAGGTCCTGTCTTAAAAACTTAATAGAATTCTGTGAGGAAGTGACAAAGTTGATTGATGAGGGAAGGGCTGTAGGTGTCATATACATGGAGTTCAGTGAGGCATTTGATAAGTTTCCCCATGGTAGGCTGATGGAGAAAGTGAAGTCTCATGGGGTCCAGGGTGTACTAGCTAGATGGATAAAGAACTGACTGGACAACAGGATACAGAGAGTATTAGTGGAAGGGAGTTTCTCAAAATGGAGAACTGTGACCAGTGGTGTTCCACAGGGATCCGTGTTGGGACCACTGTCGTTTGTGATATACATAAATGATCTGGACGAAGGTATAGGTGGTCCGATTAGCAAGTTTGCAGATGACACTAAGATTGGTGGAGTCGCAGATAGTGAACGGAATGTCAGAAAATACAGCAGAATATAGATATATTGGAAAATTGGGAGGAGTACTGGCAGATGGAGTTCAATCCGGGCAAATGCGAGGTGGTGCATTTTGGAAGATCCAATTAAAGAGCGAACTATACGGTAAATGAAAAGGCCCTGTGGAAAATTGATGTACAGAGAGATCTGGGTGTTCAGGTCCATTGTACAATGAAGGTGGCTGTGCACGTTTATAGAGTGGTCAAGAAGGCATATGGCATGCTTTCCTTCATCGGAAGGGTTATTGAGTACAAGAGTTGGCAGGTCATGTTACAGTTCTATAATGTGGAGATGCCGGCGTTGGACTGGGGTGAGCACAGTAAGAACTCTTACAACACCAGGTTAAAGTCCAACAGGTTTGATTCAATTCACCTGAGGAAGGAGCTGCGCTCCGAAAGCTCGTGTTTGAATCAAACCTGTTGGACTTTAACCTGGTGTTGTAAGACTTCTTCCAGTTCTATAAGACATTCGTTCGGTCACATTTGGAATACTGTGTACGGTTCTGGTCGTCACATTACCAAAAGTATGCGGATGCTTTAGAGAAGGTGCAGAGGAGGTTCACCAGGATGTTGCCTGGTATGGAGGGCGCTAGCTATGAAGAGAGGTTGAGTAGATTAGGATTATTTTCATTAGAAAGACGGAGATTGAGGGGGGACCTCATTGAGGTCTACAAAATCATGAGAGGTACAGACAGGGTGGAGAGCAAGAAGCTTTTTCCCAGAATGCGGGACTCAATTACTAGGGGTCACGAGTTCAAGGTGAGAGGGGAAAAGTTTAAGGGAGATATGCGTGGAAAGTTCTTTAAGCAGAGGGTGGTGGGTGCCTGGAATGCATTGCCGGAAGAGTTGGTAGAGGCGGGCACGATAGCGTCATTTAAGATTTATCTGGACAGATACATGAATGGGCAGGGAGCAGGGAAATACAGATCCTTAGAAAATAGATGACAGTTTTAGATAGAGGATCTGGATGGGTCAAGGCTTTGAGGGCCGAAGGGCCTGTTCCTGTGCTGTAATTTTTATTTGTTCTTTGTTCTTTGTTATATCTAGATGACTGTAGCTGAGCAGGTATTTATATTTGTAGTGGATAAAAAATGCCTACTGTGTGTGTTTATAAAAACGTTAACTAAATTGGGAGAATAATTTTGATTAAAAGTGAATAACACCTGAAAGGGAGGCCTTGTGCTCCTCATAACCAAAATTAACAAACAGCTGTAGGTCAGGTGAACTCCATGATAAACTTTGGAGTTTTCTAAACCCTGGCCCATAACAGCCTGCAGTTCTAACCACTGTGCCATCATGCCGTCCCACTTGAGGGTCACCAAACTCTCAGGAGGGGCGAGGTTGAGAAGGCGTTCATGAATAATCTTCGCTGGCAGGGAAATTGAACCAACGCTAACAGCCTCTCTCTGCACAATGAACGAGCGGCCGCGACAACTCAGCTGAACCGGCACCCAAAGGGAGGGTAACGTGGCCAGACTCCCAGATGACCATAAACTGCTTTCTCCTTTGCTGGGGACAGCTGACTGGTGGTCATTTAACATGAGGATCAGCACACATCAGGCTAGACTTTCCTCTGCCTCCTGAACCAGCCAGGTGAGCTGAAGCAGCCCCGAAACCAGCCCACAAACCGACCACCAAACCAGCCCCCAAACCGACCTCCTCTGACACAAAAAACGTTATTTATGACAAATTACAGAACTTGTGCAGCAAAGCATCTGCTTTATATTCCATGGAGTATTTAAAGAAATGTATGGGTCTAAGGCATCTGCTCCAAAATATTGATCTCTCGATTTGAATTGTTGATTTAAAACATTGCCTGTTTATTTTAAATAAATGTATTCATTACTCTTGTCACCAGTCAGCGTCAAGCTTATCTGTTCGATTACCACCATTATTTATTTGTGCACTGAAACTCTGTCGTGACATCTGGTTGTGTGTGGTCTCCCCATGAATGCAACAAAACAAAATCTTTACAGAACAATGCTGCCTAATATATCAGACAATTTGCCAAGTAGGCAGTTAGTTGGCAAATATTGAACTCTCAGCAAGTGGCGTTAGTTTGGATCGGAGTACAGATACGAGTGCAGGTTAATTCTGCCAATTAGTCTGTTCATCTGCTGTACTGTGTAAGTTAATGTAACAAACAGGAGTGTGAATGGAAAAAAAATGTGAAATTGGATTTGCTAATCCGAAAAATAAATCTTCCCTTCTAGAAATGCTAATTTTGATGCTTGTTCGAAAAACAAACAAACAAACACATCCTTCACTTGTCGCTGGGTGGTGATGCTGGATGTCCCTCCCTAACAGCACTGGGGGTGCACCTACACAACATAGAGAGCAGCGATAAAGAATGCAACTCATCATCACTTTCCCAAGGGCAATTAGGGATGGGCATTTAATGCTGGTTTACCCAGCTATGCCCCATCCCGGAAATGTTTTTATTTTAAAATCCGTTTACATTAACTAAACTTTCTCGATTAATCCTCACTTCTCAACACTCCTCGTTTTAGATACTCCTCGATTTCCTGAGTTAGGTGCAACATTTTTCAGATTCTTTCCTTTTACTTTTCAGTTCAGTGTTTCCGATATGATTTAAGAATGGAAACCATTTCGATGTAACAGAAATGTATTTACATTTTCTGCATAATTATCTGAGATTTGAGTAAAGATGTTTGGCCAAGCTCACTGTATCGAAGACTATGACCCTAATATTGTAAAAGATTGTTGTCGGAATATATGAGTTATGAATGAAGTGAAATGAAAATGAAAATCGCTTATTGTCACGAGTAGGCTTCAATGAAGTTACTGTGAAAAGCCCCTAGTCGCCACATTCCGGCGCCTGTCCGGGGAGGCTGGTACGGCTGGTACGGGAATCGAAACGTGCTGCTGGCCTGCTTGGTCTGCTTTAAAAGCCAGCGATTTAGCCTGGTGAGCTAAACCAGCTAAATGACTCCATGCCTTTCATTACAGCAAACCCTGTAAGGAATGTGCACGTTTACCTCCAGAGCACCTCCATTGAACAAGGCAAGCTCCAGACATCAGTTGCAACAACAACATCAGTTATTGAACAAGTCATCGAACTACACGATCCAGGCAGCATATTCGTCTTTATTGAACTGACGATTCCCTCTTAGAACTCGTCAAATGGTCCGGTAACATTGAAAACAGAATGCTTCTCGGCATGCTAGTTCGATAGTTGCACCAATGATTGTCACTGAGTTGATGAGTTTATTGGTTAGGTATTAGTAGAATATGTAGATTGAACAATTTCGACTGATAAGATTGAGGTGGGGGAAACGAGCATTTTAAAATTTAAGTGCTTTTGGGAACTGCTGCCCTGAAAATTGAAAGCATGTTATCCTTTCCGAATATTGAAGGAATGCTTCCTGACATGCAGTATACTCGCAGTTAAGCTCTACTAAGTGGAGATAATGTCTGCGTTATGCTTTGCCAAAGAATTAGCTCAGCATGCGCTAAACATATGAATGCAAAAATATTAAGACAAATGATGGTCCTTCGGGACAAGAAGCGTTAAAAACATAACTATGTAGTGAAGAGACAGAACCAGCAGCTCAGAATGCAGTATCAAGAGTTGATAGAAAAACAAAATTCATCTTCTGGTGTGTTTTGTTTCACATCTGATCGACCAAATCTCTTCTTACATGTTATTTTAAAAAGGCAGCTTTAGACATCCTTATTATCAGTGTAGGCTTGGCCTTCTTCCAATTTCTACTCTGGGAATTCGATTGTTCTTGCAGTGAAAGTTGTTGACTTCACATGTTTGTTCATTGACTGTAACTAAGCCCAGTCAGCAAGGGACACTATCTTGCGATTTGATGGTAATGCTGTCCTATAAGTAAGAGGCATTCTCCGGAAGTATTGTTCAGATAGTTGCTGCCAGAATCAAAAGCAATCATCAACTCATTGATTATCATCTAAGGGGAAACAATGGGTCTTGGTTTCTTTGTCAAACTCCAGATACTATGGGCACTTCAAGATGCACAGATTACTTACTACCCTGTGTTGGCTGCAGTCGGTGTTCCGGGTAAGTTACGACCTGGTGCTAGTGCGATACAGTTTGAAATGAAATGGCATTCATCAGACGCAACTCAATTATTGATACGGTGACACGGTGGTTAGCACTGCTGCATCACAACACCAGGGGACCCGGGTTCGATTCCAGCCTTGTGTGACTGTTTATGTGGAGCTTGCACTTTCTCTTGTGCACGCGTGGGTTTCCTCGGGGTGCTTTGTCCTCTCACGGGTTTGGTTGATTGGCCATGCGAAATTGCCCCTCAGTATCCAAAGTTATGGAGGTTAGGTGGTGTAACAGGAATACGGCAGCATAGTGGTTAGCACAAATGCTTCACAGATCCAGAGTCCCAGGTTCGAATCCTGGTTTGTGTCACTGTCTGTGTGGAGTCTGCACGTTCTCCCCATCTGTGCGTGGGTTTCCTCCGGGTGCTTCGGTATCCTCCCACAGCCCAAAGATGTGCAGGTTAGGTGAATTTGGCCAGGCAAAATTGCCCTCAGGGTCCAAATTGCCCTTAATGTTAGGTGGGGTTACTGGGTTATGGGGATAGGGTGGAAGTATGGGCTTGGGTAGGGTGCCCTTTCCGAGAGCCGGTGCAGACTCGATGGGCCGAATGGCCTCCTTCTGCACTGTAAATTCTATGAAACCAGCCATCTTCTATGAATAGGGCGGTGAAATGGTCCAAGGTACGATACCATTTCAGAGGGTCAGTGCAGATTCTATGGGTCGAATGGCCTCCTTATGAACTGAAGGGGTTCTATGTTATTACTTCTCATATTTTGTTCAATTTCGGTAAATCTAACACTCCACTTTAACCACTAATCATGTTGCATCTACTGAGTTCGAGTGTTCGATAAGAAAACGTTTTACAACCCAACCTTTTATTTCTAAGACTTGATGTGTGTGTCTGTGAATATCTCGTTGCCCCTGAGATTTAAGTAGCTGTGTTTATTCATTGATCGACCACGAACAATCGAGAAGTGATGGATGAGATGTTGCGTGAATTTGAATATCCAGAATGAACCGGGATTTAATATTTAACAATTTGGATAAGGAAGAGAGAAGTTGAAGAATCAGTTTCGAAGCAATGTTTGGGAAAGATTGATGCCTGTTTTTGCATTCATATACTCTGCACAAGTATATACGGAGCAAGTGAGCATAGTCAATGAATGAGCAAAGACAGTAGGTCTGGTTATCTCTACCATTCAGAATGTATAATCTACTCCCTTATTCCCATTAATCACCGTTTATTGTCTCCCATGTCAGAAAAATAAGGTCGCCTTAATCAATTTCAATCTATATTGAAGAGTCATGAGACATAGGAGCTGAAATAGGCCACTCGGCCCATCGATGCTTGCCTGCCATTCAATCATGGCTGATAATTTTCTCATCCCCATTCTCCTGCCTTCTCCCCATAACTCCCGATCCCCTTATTAATCAAGAAACTAACTATCTCTGTCTTAAAGACAGTCAGTGATTTGGCCTCCACTGCCTTCTGCGGCAAAAAGTTGCACAGACTCACCACCTTCTGGCTAAATAAATTCCTCCTCATCTGTTTTGAAGGAGTCATACATAAGCAATGAGGAACTTTTATGACAACCCCAGCCTTTATCTGAAAAAGGTTTGTAAAACAATGGGCTTTGAAATTAGACAACAGTGCAGAGTTCAATTTGAGTAATGCATTCAGATTTAGCGACTGCACAACAGAAGGTGCATACTGACCTTGCGGAAGTTGCAGTGCAGATTCCACCCGAGGACACCGGGTCTAAATGTTGCAAATTCATGACCCAGTTGGATAGATGCAAGTTGCATTCTTAAAGTATTAAAACACTGATGGGTGATCTGTTTGCGGTAAGAACATTGATTCAATGATTTATTCGGGTAGACAGAAGAGCAATCTCCTGTGATATGAGAGCCATGCAAAAATGTAGAGGCTTAAATTGAGAACTAATCCACCTCACGGTAAGAGTATGAGAAATAAAGTAATGGAGTTATAGAAAAGTGGTACAGAAGAAGTCCCAGCGAGCCAGCACAATTGAAGAAGAATCTATTAGTCCCATTTCATCGCTCATTCCTCAGATTTATCCAATGTTTGTCCGCACGACAATCCTTTTTGAGGTTAAAATTGAATAATTTTTCGCACCCTAAAGGGCAGTAAAATCTAAATTCCAGCAATGAGATGCATTTCCTTCCTTTTTTATAAATGTTTTTTATTGAGTTTTCATATTTTATATACGATAGATTACAAATTATTAGAGAGGAAAAAAAAAAGAAAACACAAAAATTTAACATGAATATTTACAGGTAAGCATCTTCATAACAACAATTGTGGCCGCCTCCTTTAGCCAGCATACATATTTTACATTCCCCAGTATGGCCGAGGCACATGTTTATAGGCATTCATTTATAGTTGGTTTTGGGCCTTGGCTTGCCATCAAACCCCCATAACGAGCCCGAAACCACCCCCCCTCCCCCCGGCTACCTTCCCCCGATTCCCGTCCATTTTCCCGATTCTTGGCCACCCGACTATTCTTCCTCTTGTACGTTGGCCACAAACAGGTCCCAGAACAGTTGCATGAATGGCTCCCATGTTCTGTGGAAGCCGTCGTCCGACCCTCGGATGGCGAATTTGATTTTCTCCATTTGGAGAGATCGGACAGCCAGTCTGCAGCTCTGTGTGGTGCTGCTGACCGCCAGCCAAACAGGATTCTACGGCGGGCGATCAGGGAGGCAAAGGCAAGGGCGTCCGCCCTCCTCCCCTGGAATAGATCTGGCTGGTCTGAAACCCCGAAGACCGCCACTATCGGGCATGGCTCCACCCTCACCCCCACCACTTTGGACATAGCCTCGAAGAAGGCTGTCCAGTACTCCACAAGTCTGGGGCAAGACCAGAACATGTGGGCGTGGTTGGCCACGCCTCTTTGGCACCGCTCACATCTGTCCTCCACCTCTGGGAAGAACCTACTCATACGGTTTCTCTATAAGTGGGCTCTATGTACCACTTTTAGTTGCGTCAGGCTGAGCCTTGCGCACGTGGAGGTGGAGTTGACCCTATGCAGTGCTTCGCTCCAGAGTCCCCACCCTATCTCCATCCCCAGGTCGTCCTCCCATTTCCTTCTTGTTGCGTCCAGTACGGTGTCGTCCCTAACTACCAGTTGGCCATACATGTCACTACAGTTCCCTTTCTCTAGGATACTTGCGTCCAGTAGGTCTTCCAGTAGTGTCTGTCGTGGCGGTTGTGGGTACGTCCTTGTCTCCTTTCGTAGGAAGTTTTTGAGCTGCAGGTACCGTAGCTCGTTCCCCCCAGCTAGCTGAAATTTCTCTGTCAGTTCGTCCAGTGTTGCGATCCTGTCGTCCGTGTATAGGTCCCTGACTGTCAGTGTCCCCCCGTCCTGTCTCCACCTTTTGAAGGTGGCGTCAGTCAGTGCTGGTTTGAACCTATGGTTGTTGCAGATGGGAGCCTTGTCCGACATTTTGTACAGGCCAAATTGCTGCCGCAGTTGGTTCCAGGATTGGAGGGTGGCTGTCACCACTGGGCTGCTGGAGTGTTTTTTGGGTGGGGATGGGAGTTCTGCCGTGGCGAGGGCCCGGAGGGAGGTTCCCATGCAGGAGGCCTCCTCCACACGTACCCACTCGGCTTCTGGCTCCTGGATCCATCCCCTTACTCGCTCGGCTGTTGCCGCCCAGTGGTAGAATTGTAGATTCGGGAGGGCTAGCCCCCCCCCCCCCTGGTTTTTATTTTTGTAGGACCTTCTTTGGGATCCTAGCATTTTTACCACCCCCCCCCCCCCCTCATACGAACGCCATGATAAGCTTGTCCAGCGGTTTGAAAAAGGCCTTGGGGATGTAGATCGGAATGGATCTAAACAGGAAGAGGAACCTGGGCAGTACGTTCATTTTGATCGTCTGGACTCCCCCGCGAGGGAGAACGGGAGTGTGTTCCATCTTTGCAGGTCCTTTTTAACTTCCTCCGTCAGGCTGGTGAGGTTCCATTTGTGGATCCCTTTCCAGTCATGGGCTATTTGGATCCCCAGGTAGCGGAATTTATGTCGGGCTTGTTTGAACGGCAGCCCCTTTAGTGCTGCCCCCCCCCCCCCTTTCCGGGTGTACTGGGAAGTTCTCACTTTTGCTCATGTTGAGTTTGTAGCCCGAGAAGGCTCCAAACTCTTTCAGGAGCGCGATGATTCCGTCCATGCTGCTTTGTGGGTCCGAGATGTCGAGGAGCAGATCATCCGCATAGAGTGAGACTCTGTGCTCTCTACCTCCCCTTCGGATCCCCCTCCACTTTTTTGCTGCCCTGAGCGCAATTGCAAGCGGTTCGATTGCTCGTGCAAACAGCATCGGGGACAGTGGGCATCCTTGTATGGTGCCCCTGTGCAGCTGGAAGTATTGGGAGTTGGTATTGTTGGTCCATACACTCGCCATGGAAGCGTTGTATAGGAGCTTTACCCAAGCGGTGAACCCTGTTCCAAGCCCGAACCGCTCCAGTACCTCTATGAGGTATTTCCATTCGACTCTGTTGAAGGCCTTTTCTGCGTCCAGGGAGACGATCACCTCTTGTGTTCTCTCCCCGGAGGGGGTCATTATCACGTTCAGCAGGCGCCTGATGTTCGCGGTAAGCTGTCTACCTTTGACGAAGCCCGTCTGGTCCTCTGTGACCACCTCAGGTACACAGTCTTCTAGCCTTTTGGCTAGGATTTTGCCAGTATTTTGGCGTCTGCGTTCAGCAGAGATATGGGTCTGTATGACCCACATTCCGTTGGGTCCTTGTCTTTCTTAGGTACCAGCGAGATTGAGGCCTGTACTAACGTGGGTGGCAGTGTGCCCCTAGCTAGCGAGTCTGTGAACATCTCCCGCAGGTGCGGGGCCTGCGCTGTCGCGAATTTTTTGTAGAAGTCCGCCGGGAATCCGTCCGGTCCCGGCGCCTTCCCCGTCTGCATGGAGCAAATGCTCTCCATGATCTCTCCCAGTGCTAGTGGTGCTTCCAGATCCCGTTTTCTGCCCTCTCCCACGACTGGTATGTCCAGTCCATCCAGAAACCGGTTCCTCCCAGCCTTCCCCGTTGGGGGCTCAGAGGTGTACAGCTCTTGGTAGAAGGCCTTGACCGTTTTGTTAATCCTCTCTGGTTCTGTTTCCCACGTGCCTCTGGCACCTCTGATTTGCGCAATTTCTCTGCTGGTTGCCTGCTTTCTCAGCTGGTGTGCCAACAGGCGGCTGGCTTTGTCTCCATGTTCGTACAGGGCCCCGCGTGCATGGCGGAGTTGGTGTACTGCTTTCCTGGTGGAGAGCAGGTCAAAGTTCCTTTGTAATTCTTTTCTCTCCGCCAGGAGCTCTACGGTCGGGGCCTCGGAGTATTTACGGTCTACCTCCAGTATGGAGTCGATCAGCTTCTGCCTAGCCACCCTTTCCTCCCTATCTCTTTGCGCTTTGTAGGCAATGATTTCCCCTCTTAGTACGGCCTTAAGCGCTTCCCAGAACGTGGAGGATGAGACCTCCCCGTTTTGGTTGTTCTCCGTGTACTCCGCTATGGCCCGCGCTATCCTTTCGCTGAAGGCCTTGTCAGCTAGTAAGGCACCGTCCAACCTCCATGTGGGGCGCTGGGCCCTTCCCGTCTCTAGCCGCACGTCCATGTAGTGTGGAGCGTGGTCTGATATCACAATTGCGGAGTATTCCACCTTGTCTATCCCTGGAAGCACCGTTTTCCCCACCACAAAGAAGTCAATTCTGGTGTACACGTTGTGTACTGGGGAGAAGAAAGAGAATTCTTTCTCCCCCGGGTGGGCGAATCTCCAGGGGTCTACTACTCCCATCTGCTCCATATAGTGACTGAGTTCCCTTGCCATGTTTGAGGTTTTCCCCGTTCTGGGTTTTGATCTGTCCGTCTTTGGGTCCTGTACACAGTTGAAGTCCCCCCTCATGATTAGTCGGTGCGTCGCTATGTCCGGGATTTCTGCCATGGTCTTTTGGATGAAGCTTGTGTCGTCCCAGTTGGGCGCGTACACGTTGACTAGAACTACCGGCGTCCCATCCAGGGCCCCGCTGACCATGACATACCGCCCCCCTGGGTCTGTAACCGTCTTTGTCGCCCTAAACATTGTCCTCTTGCCAATCAGGATCGCCACCCCCCTGGCCCTTGTCCCATAACAGGAATGATAGGTTTGTCCCACCCAGCCCTTTCTTACCCGCAGTTGGTCCTGCTCCCTCAGGTGTGTCTCTTGGAGGAAGACTATGTCGGCCCTCATGTTTCTGAGGTGGGTGAGGACTCTAGATCTCTTCACTGGGCCGTTAAGTCCCCTTACGTTCCAGGTGACTATCCTGGTGGTGGGCTCCGCCCCCTCGCTCCTGTGGGATTAACCATATTTGTCCGGTGGACGCGCCCCTGCCCTCTGGGGTTTTCCTTTGTTAGGGGGCCGTCCAGGATGGCCACTATCACTGCTCTCCCCATGTGGTCGGGTCTCTGCGCTCCGGGGTTTCCCTTTGTTAGGGGGCCGTCCAGGATGGCCGCTGTCACTCCTCTCCCCATGTGGTCGGGTCGCTGCGGGTCCCGGGGGCACCCGCCATGGCCGTCCACTGTGTGTCCGCAACACGTGTAGTCCCCTGCACTCCGGGGGGGGGGCCCTTCGCCCACAGACCGTACTGGGTGGGTGCTTGCAGCGGTTCCCTGTTTCGAGCCCTTGTTTGTGGCACTTTGTGGCCCTGTTCCTTTTCTGGCCTCTTTTGTCCCTTTGTCCCTGCATTTCCCCTCCCTGGTCTCTCGCACCCCGGGTGTCCCCCGCCCCGCTCTCTCCCTTTTCCCCCCTCCCCGGTGTACCCCTCCTTTGCCCCTCTATCCCCTATTCCTGTCCCCATTTGCTCTCCCGACTTTGATGGGTGATCCTCCCCCTCCCCTGCCTGGCGCCTTCCCCCCTGTTGGGGGTGCGCTGCGGCCCTGCTTTGTTGCGTGCCCCCGTCGCTAGCTTTCCTGCTAGCACAGTGGCTCCCCTCTCGGAGGTTGCTGTCCCGCTTCTCCTCTCCCTTCTCCAATACTCCCGTTCCCTCGTGCTGGGGCCTGGCCTCCCACCTGGAGCGGTCCCTTGGGCAGTGGGTTGTTTTTTGTTCTGGGTGTTCCTGCCGGTGGGGAGGGGGCTGGCTTTGCCTCGCCCCTCCCCCCCCCCCCCGTCGGCATGTCGTTTCTCCTTGCCATGGGCCCCTCGTCCCTACCTCCCATGGCGTTTTTCCAGCCCGTGCTCCTCGACGAACCTATTCGCGTCAGCAGGGGCTGTAAAGAAATATTCCTTGTTTTGGTATGTGACCCAGAGTTTTGCTGGGTACAGCATACCAAAACGCACTTTGTTCTTGTAGAGAGCTGCTTTCGCTCTGTTGAACTCAGCCCGTCTCTTAGCTATGTCCGCTCCAAGATCCTCGTAGACACGGATGGCGTGCCCGTTCCATTTTCAGGCTCTATTTTCCTTGGCCCAGCGCAGGATTGTCTCCCTTTCCCGGTACCGGTGCAGTTTGGCTATGACTGCTCTCGGTTGTTCCCCTGTCTTGGGCTTCGGGCGCAGTGACCGATGAGCTCTGTCCATTTCCAGTGGGGTGGGAAAAGTGTCCCCCCCCCACTAAGGAGCCCAGCATCGCAGCCACGAATGTTGTGGGATTTCTGCCCTCGATCCCCTCTGGCAGGCCCACTATCCTAACATTTTGCCTTCTCGAGCTGTTCTCCTGGTCATCTACCCTGCCCTTCAGGCTCCCCTGTGTTGCACCCAGTCTCGCCACTTCCCTCTCCAGGGCCGTGACCCGGTCGCTCATGTCGGTCGCTGCTTTCTCCAGCTCTTTAATGGTTGCCTCATGGGCTTCCAGTTTCTCCCCTTGGGCATCCACTTTCTCCTCCAATCTGGTCAGAGCCTGCTGCACCCCTGACATGGCCCTGGTCACTGCTGCCTGTACTGCGGCCTCTGCATCTGCTTTCAACTCTGCCCTGATTGCCTGCAGCTGCTCCCTCTCCACCTCGGCAAAGGCTGCCTTCCAATTCACGCACCCCTCTAACCCCAGGGGAGAGGGTACCTGTCTGTCCAGCTCTTTTTGATGCGGCGATACATCCTTCCCGTCGCTTCATGTGCTGATTCGTTCGCCCGAGCTGGCTTGCCCTTTGCCCCGGCTACTTCCGGTGCCCCCTTTCTCTTGGCTCCCTTCTGGCATTTTGTTCTCCCCCTTCCCTTTCATCTTTTCTTCTGCCCTTGTTTTTCTTTCCCCCCCTTTTCCGCACCCTATTTTTATTTTATTTATTATTATTTTTTTTTATTTTTTTTTTCCCCCCCTTCTTTCCTTTACCCCTTTATTTTATTTATTTATTTCTTAATTATTTTCTCTCCTCCTCCCCGCTTTTATGCAACTCCTCTCCGATGGGCTTACTTTTGCTGGGAGCGAGTGTAAAAAGAGAGAAAATAGTATATACTCCCCCCTTTCTCTTTACCAGTTTTCTTTTGGGGGTTTTTTTTTTAAACAGAAATATGTCTGTTTTTTGGTTTTCTCTCCCCCTTCCTTTCTCCTCACTCACCCAGGAGAGAGAGAGAGAGAGGCTTTTGCCCAGTCCCTTTGTTCTTGCCACGTGGTGGTTGCTGCCGTTTGGGTGGGCCGGTGTTCGCTGCCCGTTGGGGGGGGTCTCCGCTGCCGGTTGGGGGGTCCCCGCTGCCGGTTGGGGGGGTCCCCGCTGCCGGTTGGGGGGGGGGGGGGGTCCCCGCTGCCGGTTGGGGGGGTCCCCGCTGCCGGTTGGGGGGGTCCCCGCTGCCGGTTGGGGGGGGGTCCCCGCTGCCGGTTGGGGGGTGGGGTCCCCGCTCCCGCACTTCGCGACCTCCTGGTCGCTGCCTCCGGCCTGGCTCCCCCCTTCGGTCCCGCACCGCTCCTGGCCTGCGTTTGGGGGGGGGGGAGGGCCTGCCGCTGCCGCACCGCTCCTGGCCTGCGTTGCGGGGGGGGGAGGGCCTGCCGCTGCCGCACCGCTCAAGGCCTGCGTTGGGGGGGAGGGCCTGCCGCTGCCTCACCGCACCTGGCCTGCGTTGGGGGGGGGGAGGCCTGCCGCTGCCGCACCGCTCAAGGCCTACGTTGGGGGGGGGGGGTTGGACCTGCCGCTGCCGAGCCCCTCTGCTGCCGCCGCTGCCGTCAAGCCCTGCCGCTAAGCCCCGCTGCCGCCGCCGCCGAGTCCCTCTGTCGCCGCCGCCGAGCCCCGTCGCTGCCGCCGATGCTCCTCCGCCGACCGGCCTGCCGGGGGGTCCCTTCCTTGCTGTCTGCCGCGTGCGGGAGCCCCTCTCCCTGCGACCGCTTCGCTCGCCGACCGGAAGTCCAATCTGCATTTCCTTCCTGACCGTCTGCTCCTATTGACAATTATCTTAGAAATGTACTCTCTGGTTATCTTCAGCTGCTTTAAAATGATAGCACTCACTGTCTTTAAACTCACCATTTTGTCACTACCTTCCCGCTCCAAGCACAACAACGCCAGCGTCCACAGTATATCTACTCCAGAATGGTTCGAGTCTTTCTTTAAGAACCTTCTCCTAAGCCTTCCCATCCTATCCAAATTCTGGCGCCCTGAACTGGTAGGTGTATCCTGCTGAATTAGTTGAAATATAAATAGTGTTTCAAGAACTTGAGCAGAACTGCATGTTTTTTGAATAGGAACATATAGAATTGGAGATCGAGGAGGCTATCCAGCACTTCTGCGCCATTCATTGTGATCGAGACTGATCAGATCATCCAACGCAATTGCCTAATCCCACTTTCTCCCCATATCATGAGACATACAGTGCAGAAGGAGGCCATTCAGCCCATCCAGTCTGCACTGACCCACTTAAACCCCACCTCTACCCTATCCCCGTAATCCATCCTAACCTTCTTTGGTCACTAAGGGCAATTCATCATGGCTAATCCACCTAACCTGCACGTCTTTGCACTGTGGGAGGAAACGGGAGCACCCGGAGTAAACCCACGCAGACACGGGGAGAACATGCAGACTCCGCACAGACAGTGACCCAGCAGGGAATCGAACCTGGGACACTGGCGCTGTGAAGCCACGGTGCTAATCACTGCTTCAAGGAGACCACTATCATACCGGTACCAAAGAAGAACCAGGCAACATGCCTCAATGACTACCGCCCTGTGGCCCTGACGTCAGTTGTAATGAAGTGCTTCGAGAGGCTGATCATGAAGCGCATCACCTCCATACTCCCGGAACGCCTTGACCCACTTCAATTCGCATACCGTCACAACCGGTCCACATCCGACGCCATTTCCCTGGCCCTACACTCATCCCTAAAGCATCTCGAAAACAAGGACTCCTACATCAGACTCCTATTTATTGACTACAGCTCCGCCTTCAACACCATAATCCCAGCCAAGCTCATATCAAATCTCCAAAACCTAGGACTTGGCTCTCCACTCTGCAGCTGGATCCTTGACTTTCTGACCAACAGACCACAGCCAGTAAGAATGAACACCAACACCTCCTCCACAATAGTCCTCAACACCGGTGCCCCGCAAGGCTGCGTACTTAGCCCCCTACTCTACTCCCTGTACACACACGACTGCGTGGCAAAACGTGGTTCCAACTCCATCTCCAAGTTTGCTGACGATACGACCATAGTGGGCCGGATCTCGAATAACGACGAGTCCGAATACAGGAGGGAGATAGAGAACCTACTGGAGTGGTGAAACGACAACAATCTCTCCCCCAATGCCAGCAAAACTAAAGAGCTGGTCATCGACTTCAGGAAGCAAAGTACTGTACACACCCCTGTCAGCATCAACGGAGCCGAGGTGGAGATGGTTAGCAGTTTCAAATTCCTAGGGGTGCACATCACCAAAAATCTATCCTGGTCCACTCACGTCGACGCTATCACCAAGAAAGCACAACAGCGCCTGTACTTACTCAGGAAACTAAAGAAATTCGGCATGTCCACATTACCAACTTTTACAGATGCACTATGGAAAGCATCCTATCGTGCTGTATCACAGCCTGGTATGGCAACTGCTCGGCCCAGGACCGCAAGGAACTTCAGAGTGTCGTGAATACTGCCCAGTCCATCACACGAACCTGCCTCCGATCCATTGATTCCATCTACACCTCGCTATGCCGAGGGAAAGCGGGCAGCATAATCAAGGATCCCTCCCACCCGGCTTACTCACTTTTCCAACATCTTCCATCGGGCACGAGATTCAGAAGTCTGAGAACACGCACGAACAGACTCAAAAACAGCTTCTTCCCCACTGTCACCAGACTCCTAAATGAACCTCTTATTTACTGACCTCATTAACACTACACCCTGTATGCTTCAACCGATGCCAATGCTTATGTATTGTATATCTTGTGTTGCCCGATTATGTATTCTCATGTCTTTTCTTGAATTTTGTTTAATTCCCTTTTCTAATGATCTGTTGAGCTGCTTGCAGAAAAATATTTTTCACTGTACCTCGGTACACGTGACAATAAACAAATCTAATCCAATCCAATCCAAATTGTGCTACCATGCTGCCGTTTTATCTTGCCCTGCTATCCTTTGATCCCCTTCGCCCTCAGTGTTATATCGAACTGCTTTTTGGAAACATGCCATGTATTGGTCTCAACTACTTTCTGTGGTAACAAATTCCACAGGCTCACCACTCTCATTTGTCTATATCGATAAAGCTTAGGACTTCAATTTTTTCCACCATTTTGTTAGGTGCTGTCAACGTCTAAGTTGTAAACAAGTACACCTCTTGTCCATTCGCTCCTGTGTTCCGCCTGAAGTTGTCCCAGATAATTTCCTTTTCATTGCATTATTACTACAAATCTCTGGGCTGAAGCCCAATTTTCCAGAACCAGGTGGTCATAGTCTGAGGTTTCAGGTTAAACTATTTCGGAGAGAGATGAGGAGACATTTCTTCAACAAAGAGTGGTGAGCCTGTGGAATTCACTACCAGAGGAAGCAGTTGATGCTGAAACATTGAATATATTCAAGAGGCGTCTGGATGTAGCACTTGGGGAGAATGAGATCAAAGGCTATGGGGAGAAAGCAGGATTAGGCTATTGAGTTGAATGATCAACCATGATCGGGATAAATGGCGGAGAAGGCTCGAAGGGCAAAAAAGCCTCCGCCTGCTCCTATCTTCTATGTATCTATATATGTATCTACTTTATATTTGCCAAATCCACTCTCCACCCTATGTTCATTTGAAAGTGAATTAATGAACGTCTTATGTTTACTGCACTTCTAATGCCCATGTCATCTGTAACTTATGGAATTGCGTACTGCACCACAAATCCAAGTCATTAATGGACATATGAGGAACAGTTGTCCTGAATTAAATGCTGGGGCATACGTCTCTGCAGTCCAAGAAAATGTCCACATGACACAGCTCTGTTATTCATCCCCTATCCAATTTTGTATCTATTCTGCTTTTTCCAATTCTAACATGTGGGTTTTAACGTTGTTACCTGGTCTATCCTATTCCGCTACATCATTTCCTTTTCAAATCCATGACCAAACTTTCATTTGATGTGGTTGGATCAATTATTTGCTGATCTATTGGTGATTACTCTGATTACAATGAGTATTTCTGGGCCACCCAATCAACGGGAAAATATTTACATTTAATCGGTTGATGCAGTGTTCACCAGCATGTTGCATACAGGGTCAACACGGTGGGGACAGTGGTTAACAGTGTTGCTTCACAGTGCCAGAGACCGAGATTCGATTCTGGCCTCGGGTGATTGCCTGTGTGGAGTCTGCACGTTCTCCCCGTGTCTGCGTAGGCTTCCTCCAGGTGCTCCGGTGACAGTCCAAGATGTGCGGTTCAGGTAGATTGGCTGTACTAAATGGCTCCGAAGTTACGGGGTACGGTGGGGGTTAGGTCTGGCTGGGCTGCTCTTTCAAAGGATCAGTGCAGACTCGACTAGCTGAATGGCCTCCTTCTGCACTGTAGGGATTCTATGAAAACGTGTGTTTATCATGAGGAGCATTCATGTTCATACTTTACAGACTACCCCACTGTTTCAGTGGTAATACATCCAACTTTTGGTATTACAGGAATATCTGTTGAATAATTATGTCATTTACTCTTGCAGTTAATGTGGTGACAATCGCAATCCTTTCTCGTGGAAAGTGTGGTCTCTCCAAATGTGTCACTCGCTATCTGGTAGCCATGGCAGCGACAGATCTACTGGTCATTATTTTCGATCTGATACTAAGGCAAATTCCTATTGTCTATCGTGAACAATTTAGGTTTGTACGCTCGGTTCGCTTGTGTAACATCCATGCTGTTCTGCTTTATGCTGTCACAGACTGTTCGGTATGGTTTACTGTTACTTTCACATTTGATCGCTTTATAGCTATTTCCACTCCAAAGTTAAGAGCTAAATATTGCACGGAGAAAACAGCAATTATTGTCCTCGGAACAGTGACTACAGTCAGCTGTTTCAAGAATATTTCCTGGTATTTTCTGTATACAGGTCGATATTGGCTTTCGAACAGTCCATGGTTTTGTCTCGTATTAATTAACGAAAGCCGCTCATTGGGCTGGGCCGTCTTTGAATTTCTGCATTACATTTTAACGCCATTTATACCATTTCTATTGATTCTACTGTTGAATGCCCTGACGGTCAGGAGCATTTTAGTGGCCAGCAGGGCCCGCAGGAGACTCCAGAGTCGCAGCAATGGAGAGAGTCCAGACGACCCAGAGATGACCAACAGAAGGAAATCAATGATTTTACTGTTTGTTATATCGGGTAATTTCATGGTGTTATGGATAGTGTTCATGGTATGTTCCATAATGAGACGCTTGGATTATTTGGGTTTTCCAATTTCTCTTCCCACGTTTGTATCTGAAATAGGCTTCATGCTGCAGCTTCTGAGTTGCTGCACGAACACTTTCATCTATGTAGTTACACAGAAAAAATTCAGAGATGAGGTGAAGAATGGAGTGAAATATCCAATTGAAAAGATGATTGCGTTAATTCGATGAGATGACCTCAGGCATTCTCATATAGATGTGCTGGCAAGATCTGTGAAAGGTAAATATTGGGGTATGAAGAGAGCATTAGGTTAGGTATGTGGTTCACATATAACAGAATCAAAGTCACTAATAAGCGCTGACATAGTACAAATGGTAGTCAAAGGGAGAGAGTGAAGCTAAGAAAAGAAAAACGGCGTCTTCTTCTTGAAGCAGAGGTCATTACTGAGTTATTCGTTGGGTACCTTGCACCTATTTGCATGGTAGAAGAACAAGTTGCCACAACAGGAATAGAAGGGACTGCAACAATATTGGTTAGGTTAAGATTAGGTACTTACAAGGATGCTAGTTCTCAAGTTGGGATAGTTATCTAGTCTGGTTCGAGTGCAGTTTCGGTTAATGACTAAAGTTCGGGAGCGTCTGTCACACATCTTTGATTCTGGTATGCTGCCAATGTGATGGAGCATTGTACATTCCGTATGCCTGTACAACAGAATTCAGTGGTCGACTGTACCTGGCAACGAGGGATCAATCCGACTACCTTCACAGTTGGGTCAACGTTTGTGAACAGAAACCTATTCAGACATCGAGGAAATAAAACGAAAAGCATTGGAATATGAAAGCACGGGCTAATAAATGAGTGTCACCCCTGCTTTGTCAAAAGAAACTCACATTTGATCAACTTGAACAAACTTTTTGGTCCAATTAAAATAGCGGCGGGAGAGAGTCGCAGGGCTTGACGTTGGCTTCCAAAACAAGCGTGACAAATTTCAACATTATATATTTCTTCTTTAAATTGTAGTTCATAAATATACAATAGCAACATGAATTGAAATTTACGGAATTCTGTAAAACAGAGAAAAGTGTTTGAAGCTTTCAAAGGTACGGTCTATATATATACATATATTTGTACTCCAGTTAGTGTTATAACTGGAGGGGAAGATTCCAAATGGAGCCATGCATCAAAGAACTGTAACTTTGATTTATTTTTAAAACCCGGGGGGACATATTCACAGAACTGCTAATTAGCTTCAACAACATGAAAAACAAACATTTATTAAATATGAATAAATTGGATTATGATGCAATTTGTTTTATCTCCTCCTCATCTTAACAATTACGCAGAGATTTTAGGATTCACACAGTTGGTGAAGTATATCTTAGTCTACAATCGTCTCATAACACAAAGTCCATTTTAAAGGCACAAGATGACTGTGGACAAATAGACACTCCTCTCTGAATTCAATTTAACTTCACCTCAAAAACCATCCAGATGATTGTCTTTTGAAAGTTTCCACACTGCACTACTAAAACACACTTTCAGATCTTCTGTCATAATAATGCTTTCCCTTGGCGGTTTGCGTTTTGAAATCCAGTCCACGTTTTCCAAATGACACCTTTGCACAAAGCTCATGCTCCACTTTTCACGGTAAATTCAGTCCAGGATTTGGACTACCGATCAAGCAATGTACGCTGAACTGTTGAGCGGTGGGGCGTGTCGACTAATCATTGGGGGGGACTTCAACTGTGTACAGGATCCAAAGACAGACAGATCAAACCCCAAAACGGGGAACACCTCAAGCATGGCAAGTCAACTCACTCACTTTATGGAGCAGATGGGAGCTGTGGACCCCTGGAGCTTCGCCCACCCAGGGGAGAAGGAATTCTCCTTCTTCTCCCCAGTACACAACATAGACACCAGAATTGACTTCTTTGTGGTGGGGTAAACGGTGCTTCCAGGGATAGACAAAGTGGAATACTCCGCAATTGTGATATCAGACCACGCTCCACATTGCATGGACGTACGGCTAGAGACGGGCAGGGCCCAATGCCCCACATGGAGGTTGGACGGTGCCTTACTAGAGGACAAGGCTTTCAACGAAAGGATAGCGCGGGCCATAGCAGAGTACACGGAGAACAACCGGAACGGGGAGGTCTCACCCTCCACGTTCTGGGAAGCGCTAAAGGCCACACTAAGAGGGGAAATCATCGCTTTCAAAGCGCAAAGAGATAGGGAGGAAAGGGTGGCTAGGCAGCAGCTGGTCGACTACATATTGTAGGTAGACCGTAAATACTCCGAGGTCCCGACCGCAGAGCTCCTGGCGGAGAGGAAAGAGCTACAAAGGAACTTTGACCTGCTCTCCGCCATGAAAGCAGTGCACCAACACCGCCAGGCACGTGGGACCCTCTACAAACACGGAGACAAAGCCAGCCGCCTGTTGGCACACCAGCTGAGAAAGCAGGCAGCCACAAGAGAAATTGCACAAATCAGGGGTACCAGAGGCACGTTAGAAACGGAACCAGAAAGGATTACCGAAACCTTCAATGCCTTCTACCAAGAGCTGTACACCTCAGAGCCCCCAAGGGGGGGAGTCCGGAATGAAACGGTTCCTTGATGGACTCGACATTCCAATCGTGGGGGAAGGCAGAACACGGGACCTGGAAGCACCATTAGCACTGGGAGAGATCATGGAGAGCATTAGCTCCATGCAGGCGGGGAAGGCGCCGGGACCAGACGGATTCCCTGCAGACGTCTAAAAAAAATTTGCGACAGTGCTGCGGGAGACGTTCACAGACTCGCTAGCCAGGGGCACACTGCCACCCACGCTAGCACAGGCCCCAATCTCGCTGATACCTAACAAAGACAAAGACCCAACAGAATCTGGGTCATACAGACCCAGCTCACTGCTGAACGCAGAGCCAAAATACTGGGCCAAAATCCTAGCCAAAAGGCTACAAGACTGTGTACCTGAGTTGGTCACAGAGGACCAGAAGGGCTTTGTCAAAGGTAGATAGCTTACCTCGAACATTAGACGCCTGCTGAATGTGTAAATGACCCCCCCCCCCCCCCCCCCCCGGGGAGAGAACACAAGAGGTGATCGTCTCCCTAGAAGCAGAGAAGGCCTTCGACAGAATCGAATGGAAATACCTCATAGAGGTACTGGAGCGGTTCGGGCTTGGAACAGGGTTCACCACCTGGGTAAAGCTCCTATACAACGCTCCCATGGCGAACGTATGGACCAATAATACCAACTCCTAATGCTTCCAGCTGCACAGGGGCACCAGGCAAGGATGCCCACTGTCCCCACTAGCAATCACGCTCAGAGCAGCAAAAAGCTGGAGTGGGATCCGATTGCTGCAGATTGGTGCAAACCTACTTCTGTTTGAAACACCTTGAGTCTCCTTGTCTTTGCTGGAGGTTATGTCCACCAAGAAAATTTCTCCTAGGCACTGATGCACTTTGTTCAGGTCTGTTTTTCATATAACATCGGGCTGCAAATATAACAGTCTGTCATTACAGATGGCACAATTTTTTCCATCAGCGGGGCATTGCCGTGGCTTATGCCATTTGGTACATCGCGGACACAAAGTAGACGATAGGATCAGCCGCTCAAATTGGCCGCCTGCACTGGAAGCACGTTTCTTATTCAGCTGCGTCGCCACACTAATGGGGTCTGTCGCCTGCTCTGCCTTTGTGCCAAAACTACGGAGATTCAACGTGCCGAGCTGCTTTGCAGCCAGGTCACAAGCGTGACATATTTAAATGGCCAATCAGCTGGGTCTCTGTGATTCCCCCATGGCGGATCAGCTGGGTCTCTGTGATTCCCCCATGGCGGATCAGCTGGGTCTCTGTGATTCCCCCATGGCGGATCAGCTGGGTCTCTGTGATTCCCCCATGGCAGATCAGCTAGATTTCTGTGTTTCCTCCATGGCTGATCAGCTAGTTGTGTGTGATTCCCCCATGGCCGATCAGCTGGGTCTCTGTGATTCCCCCATGGCTGATCAGCTAGTTGTGTGTGATTCCCCCATGGCTGATCAGCTGGGTGTGTGCGAGTCCCCCATGCGGATCATCTGTGTAGAACATAGAACATAGAATATAACAGCACAGAACAGGCCCTTCGGCCCTCGATTTTGTGCCGAACAATGATCACCCTACTCAAACCCACGTATCCACCCTATACCCGTAAACCAACAACCCCCACACCCCCTTAACCTTACTTTTTAGAACACTACGGCCAATTTAGCATGGCCAATCCACCTAACCCGCACATCTTTGGACTGTGTGAGGAAACCGGAGCACCCGGAGGAAACCCACGCACACACGGGGAGGACGTGCAGACTCCACACAGACAGTGACTCAGCCGGGAATCGAACCTGGAACCCTGGAGCTGTGAAGCATTTATGCTAACCACCATGCTACCGTGCTGCCCAGACGTGTGTGTCAGACTCCCCACCCTCCCCCCCCCAAATCAGGGTCGATCAGTTGGGTGAGTGTGCCTGCCCCCATGACCGATCAGCCAGGTGTGTGCCTCTCGCTGGGTGTGTGTGCCTCCACCATCGCCGATCAGGTGTGTGTGTCCACCTGCCCTCACGACCGATCAGCTGGGTCTCTGTGATTCCCCCCATTGGGAATGGGGGCTGTTTCTGACTCACTTTGACGGAGGACCAGGGAGGGGTTTGGAATAACTCAGCTTCACCTCGATGTTCCCGCCTTATTTCTCACCAACAGCCCCACCCCCCCCCCCCCCACCCTCGCGCGTCTACACCAATCAGAAAGTACAGAAACGTCACACCACGGCACAGAAATAGGCAATTCAGCCCCTCATGCCAGCACTAGTTTGTGAAATTAATACAAGTCTCCCCACTTCCCCCGGAGCCTAATCCCACTTCCCATCCGGGTCCCATCGACTGAGCCCAGTGGTTTTCTTCCTCACCGATCAAACCCTCTGAGTGGAAAACCTCATCCTAATGTTCCCTCTAATCCTTCCACCAATGGCCGTTCATACTCCCCTCACCCTCTCGCTCACATCACAGTAGCTGACCTCTCTGCACAGGGAAACAGGCCTTTCCCCTCTACCCTATCTCGGCCTCCTCAGATGTTTAGACACTTCATTTAGGTCAGCCCTCAACCTCCTCCGCCCTCAGGAAAACAACCTGAGCTGATCTAATCTTTCCTCTTAGAATTATAGAATCCTGACAGTGTAGGAGGAGGCCATTAGGTCCATGAAGTCCACACTGACCATTCAAATGAATGCTGTACCCATATTCACTACCCCGTCCACCCCACCCTAGTGCCATGATCCCACACAAATGGCGTCTGCCACGTTCCATGCCTTTGCGCCAAAACTGCTGAGATTCAACATGTCGATCTGCTTCGCAGCACGCTCACGAGCATGACATATTTGTATGGCCAATCAGCTGGACCTTGATTTCCCCATGGCCGACCTGCTGGATCTCTGTCATTCCCCTATGGACAATCAGTTGGGTATCACTGATTCCGCCCGCGGCCGACAGCTGGGTGGGTGTGATTTCCCCCATGGCCGATCAGTTGGTTCCGTGTGCATACCCGCCCCACCCCCCTTCCCGGCAGCTGGTCTGTGTGCCTCTCCCCATGGATGATCAGTGGGTGTGTGTTAAGCTCCCCACGGCCGGCCAGCTGTGCATGTGCGACGCCCCCGTCCATGGTCGATCAGCTGAGTGTGTGCCTCCCCCCATGGCTGATCAGCTGGGTGTGTGCCTCCACCCACGCAGAGCAGCTGGGTGTGTGCCTCGCCCTGGAACACAGTCTGTGCTGCAGAATGTGCTACAGACAGACACACAGACAGACTCAGCCCCACATCCCACTCTCACTGCTCACCAGCTGCTGATCCCCCTCCCGGCCACCACAGGCCGCTGCTGCTCCTCTCAGTGTCACCTCTTGTTCGCTCCCGGCACCGGTGGCTGCTCTTTGGCGGCAACATCCGGGACCTGCCACGGGCCAAGCGGCAGCCATATTGCCGTGACGTACGAAGCGAGCGGCCCATTAAACAAAAAATAAATCACAAAGTTTAAAAAATGAGAATTGGCGCTACGTAAACGAGTGGGAAGCGAGAGTCTGATGGGAGAGGAGGTGAGAAATAATACATTGAAACCTGGAGCTGTGCAGATAGAGTTGCCCGTGCGCATGTGCGGAGGGTCTTTCGCCCAGAAGGCAGCGTGCGTTCCAGCGACACACTGATGCAGTCACTCCTGGCAATGCAAGATGGCAGCCGTGGGTCTCCACTGGCAACGCAAGTTGGCCGCTGAGCGTCTCCCCTGGCAACGCAAGATGGCAGCCGTGTGGAGACTGCTGTGACAGATGGATGTGGTGCATGCGCAGTGGCGCCACCAGCTGCGCATTGTCCCCATTGGGGGTGATTGGGATTGTTGAGGAGATGGAGCAACAATTATAGTTTCAATGAGAGCCGCAGCACTGCCTCCCACCGCCATCCAACTGCTCTTCAATCCCCTCCAGTGTCACCGCCGCAGAGTTTTACACCAGAGAGCAGAGTGACTGCAGCCCCTGACCTTAACCCCCCTCCCCACATTACAACAAGGAGATATTCGGCTTCATGTTATCTTGTTTTCTTGTTTCTAGGCATTATTGTGTCACAAATATTGAACATGGTGGGTATCATTGACAGCAATTGCTATAAGGGTAGGAAATGTAATTTTGTGGAACCGGGACACAGTACAATGATTATTAATGATTTATAATTTCTAACAGCAGGAAACAATTGTCCATAAGTGCTCGAATTGGGACATGACAGCAGAGCCGGTTGTAACTAGTCAACAATTGGAAACCCTCATGACCGATCAGTGGGGTTTGTGTGCCTCACCCTATGGCCGATCAGCTGTGTGTGTGTGCCTCCCGTATGGCCGATCAGCTGCGTGTGTGCCTCGAACTGAAATGCAGTCTGTGCAGCAGAATGCACCACAGACAGAGACACAGACAGACTCCGCCCTACATCCCACACTCACTGCTCACCAGCTGCCATGAGTCTCCCGGCCGCCAGAAGCCTCTCCTCGTCCTCCCAGTGTCACCTCTTGCCCGCTCCTGGCTCCGGGCACTGCTCATTGGTGGTAACATCAGGGTGTCTGCCGGGAGGGCGGGGAGTGGGGGGGGGGGGGGGGGGTAGGCAGGGTGAACGCCATATTTCCGCGACGTGGGCATTGAGCAAAAAATAAATCGGAAAATTAATAAAAGAGAATCAGTGCTTCAGAACCGAGAGGGGAGCGAGAATCTGACGAGTGAGAAGGTGACTAATAATACCTTAAAACATGGAGCGGTTCAGATTGAGCTATCCAGGTGCATGTGCGGAGGACCTCCCTCGCAGAAGGCATCGCCCGGGCACGGGCTCCACTCACAGATTCCCCCCTTGGTCCCTAATGGGCACTACTTTTTCCCTCGTTATCCTCTTCCATTGATGTTCTTATAGAATATGTTTGGGATTTTGCCTAATTTTACCAGCTAGAGATCCCCTTTTTGCTCTCCTAATTTCTTTCTTAAGCTCAATTCTGCACTTTCTGCGCCCCATTAATGCCTCTGTTGATTTCCCCATGAGGGAAAACATCCTCTCAGGATGCATCCTCTCAAGCTCCTGAAGAACCCCACATGTTCCAATGAGAACACCTCTCATTCTTCTAAATTCCAGTGAGTAGAGTCCAAACCTGTTTAACCTTTGCTCATAAAATAATCCGAGAGGGGTCATCTCAGTTGTTAGGATGGCACCGTGGGTGAGTGGGTAGTCGATTCCAACCCCTCAGACTCCGACATCCCAACACAATTGAATTAATCAAAAATTCATGTTTTCCAAAGATCTTTAACCCCTAACTACTCCAATGAGTTACGGACTCCAGATTTGTTAGTAAACATTAACAAACTGTTCATCACTAAAATGAAGAAAAGATCAACATACAAGGAAATAGCAGGAGAATGGTGTACCAGACTACCGACTCCCAAACCCCCGTCCCACCATCTACACAGATGCACACAAGACAAAAGGTAAAGGTTGGCGCGGATCAAATGCAAATGGGGATTCAGAGGTAGGTTTGAGATGACTCTTCATTCATATGGCTGCGGCCTCTGGGAAATAGATTCACTCGAGTGGTTCAAGTTGGCGCAATTCCTGCCTCGACCACCAGATGGCTGTCCCCAAAGAATTTCAGGTCGGTGCAATTCCACTCTTCCGCCATTGGATGGAACTGGGTCCAGGGTGTTCAGATCAGTGCAGGACTTGGCGCTGGCGACTAGATAGTGTTGTACACAGGATTCTGAGGTCGGTGCACTTCTGCCTTCCGACTAGCAGGCGGAGCGTGGGAATGATCATGGGCCTGCTGGGCTGCAGGGGAATACAAAGTGTTCCCGGTGAACGAGTTAGGACAGCGACTAATTTATGCGGGATGCCGGTTCAAGTGGATGGGGTTAGGTTCAGGTATTTGGGGATTCAGGAAGCGAGACAATGGAAGATGCTCCACAAGTGGAAGTTAAGGAAGCTGGTGGCGGTGGCCAGAGGGGATCTGAGTAGGTGGAATACGTTGCAGTTAACTTTAGCAGGGAGAGTCAAGTGGTAAAAATGCATATTCTTCCAAGGTTCCTCTTTATTTTTCAGGCACTACTGAAGGCCATGTTTCGGAAGTTGGACACGATTATTTTGGATTTTGTATGGGCAGGGAAGATGCCAAGGGTAGGGAGGACTCTGCTACAGAGGCAGAGTCAGCGGGGGGTGGGGGGGTGGGTAGTGGGGGGGGGGGTGGAAGGGTTGACATTGCCGAACATGCTTCTCAGCATTCCAGGTCGGTGAAATTCCACTCTTCTGAGTCCAGGGTGTTCAGATCAGTGCAACCTGGCGCTGGCTACCAGATAGTGTTGCACACAGGATTCTGAGGTACGGTGCACTTCTGCCTTCCTGCCAGCAGGCGGAGCATGGGAAAGGATCATGGGCCTCCTGGGGAGGTTTACGGAGTTCTCGGGATACAGGCAGAATACAGGGGGAAACAATGCGTTTTACAACAGCGAGCTAATTTATGGGAGATGCCGTTTAAGGTGGCTGGGGTTAGGTTCGGGTATTTGGGGATTCAGGAAGCGAGACAATGGACGATGCTTCACAAGTGGAACTTCAGGAAGCTGGTCGAGGTGGCCAGAGGGGAACTGAGTAGGTGGAATACGTTGCAGTTAACTTTAGCAGGGAGAGTCAAGTGGTTAAAATGAATCTTCTTCCAAGGTTCCTCTTTAATTTTTAGGCTCTACTGAAGGCAATGTTTCGGAAGTTGGACACGATTATTTTGGATTTTGTATGCGCAGGGAAGATGCCATGGATAGAGAGGACCCTGTTACAGGGGCAGAGTCAGCGGGGGGGGGGGGAGGGTGGAAGTGTTGGCATTGCCGAACATGTTTCATTATTATTGTGCGGCAAGTGTGGGTAAGGTGCAAGGATAGTGGGAAGGAGAGGGGGTAGAATGGGTAGGATTCAGGACAAATCTTGAAAGTGGTCCAGCTTAAGGACCATGGTGATGGTAGCGTTGTACAGGAGTAAACGACGAACGTTTTATGGACATTCAACACGTTCAAGGTGGGTTCTCTGTTAAATGCACCAGGGCGGGTATTTGTGGATAGCTGACGTTTATACCTGGTGTGGTGCCATGGCAACAATCATTCCAGTGTCTCCTCATTTCTAAGATGAGTCTCCTTGTAGCTGTTGGGATCTTCCTCTGCTCGTTCTGCAACCCAGCGGAGAAATGGATCGTGCCAGAAATAGACGAGCAGCAGGCAGAATATTTCCTCACCCAATTTCTGAATTGCGTCTTTTTGGGGGATTTAAAAGGTGACGAAAGTGAGTTTAGAACATAGAACAGTACAGCACAGAACAGGCTCTTCGGCCCTCTATGATCTTCGGCCGAGCCATGATCACCCTACTCAAACCCACGTATCCACCCTATACCCGTCACCCAACAACCCCCCCTTAACCTTACTTTTATTAGGACACTACGGGCAATTTAGCATGGCCAATCCACCTAACCCGCACATCTTTGGACTGTGGGAGGAAACCGGAGCACCCGGAGGAAACCCACGCACACAGGGGGAGGATGTGCAGACTCTACACAGACAGTGACCCAGCCGGGAATCGAACCTGGGACCCTGGAGCTGTGAAGCATTTATGCTAACCACCATGCTACCCTGCTGCCCCTGGTCCAAAATGGTCATACGTGAGTACTCCAGGAAAGGAGTTCTCCTGAAGGCAATCTGAGAAAACAGTTGGCTTTTTATGACTGGAGTGAACTAAAAGGGGAGATTGAAGTGAAAACAAAATAGGAAAGGATGAGCTCAGACGGGATGTTCTTTACTCCAGTGTCTCCTCATTTATAAGACTTGTCTCCTTACTAATGTTTGGATCTACCTCTGCTCGTTCAGCAACCTAGCGGAATTCACAGTACCTTCTCTGGCATTGCGGGAAACGCCAATCATTGTTCTCCAATATTGTCCATTTCAGAGGACAGTTATAATGACAACAACTTTGCTGTATGCCTGGAGCCACATGTTGGCGCAACCTGGTTCAGAGGTCAAACCTCCTGCCCTAAAAGAAAATAGTGAGCATAATAACATTTTTTGACAATCGACGATTCACTGTCATAGTCACCATTATTGTGACCAACTTTATATTCCAGATTTGCAAATTCCAACAGCTTCCACACTGAGATTTGAGGGTGAGCCTGGGCCTCTGGATGACTACTCCAATGGCACTAACACTATGCCGCCATCTGCACCAGCAATGGTGTTTTCTATATTTGCATGTTTGATAACTGTTTTCAATTTTTCTTGCAGGGAACCTGGTGACGATCTGGTCTCTATTGCAGGTTCAGTGTGGCCTGTCCAAATGTATCAATCTGTCCCTGGTGGCAATTGCAGCGGCAGATCTGATGGTGGTTGTCACCGAAGTGATACTGAATCGCATTCTTTACTATTACCTCCCAATCTCATCCCTGTATTAATAATAATCGCTTATTGTTCATAAGTAGGCTTCAAAGAAGTTACTGTGAAAAGCTCCTGGTCGCCACATTCCGGCGCCTGTTCAGGGAGGCCGGTACGCAAATTCAACCCGCGCTGCTGCCTTGTTCTCATTACAGCCAGCTATCTAGCACAGTGTTAACTCATCATCAGTAATGTTGAAATAGACTATCCATTGAATATTTAGTGGTATATATTTGAGAGTAACCAATTTAGTTTTTAAGGGGCAATTTAGCATGGCAAGAGTTGGCAGGTCATGTTACAGTTGTATAAGACTTTGGTTGGGCCACAATTGGAATACTCCCTACAGTTCTGGTCGTCACATTACCAAAATGATGTGGATGTTTTGGAGAAGGTGCAGAGGAGGCTCACCAGGATGTTGCCAGGTATGGAGGACGCTAGCTATGAAGAGAGGCTGAGTAGATTAGGATTATTTTCATTAGAAAGACGGAGGTTGAGGGGTAACTCATTGAGGTCGACAAAATCATGAGAGGTATAGACAGCGTGGATAGCAAGAAGCTTTTCCCCAGAGTGGGGGACTCAATTACTAGGGGTCACGAGTTCAAGGTGGGAGGGGAAAAATTTAAGGGAGATATGCGTGGAGAGTTCTTTAAGCAGAGAGTGGTGGGTGTCTGGAACGCGCTGCCGGCAGAGGTGGTAGAGGCGGGCACGATAGCGTCATTTAAGATGTATCTAGACAGATACATGAATGGGCAGGGAGCAGAGGGCTACAGATCATAGAACATAGGTGACAGTTTTAGATAGAGGATCTGGATCGGCGCAGGCTTGGTGGGCCGAAGGGCCTGTTCCTGTGCTGTAATTTTTTTTGTTCTTTCTTCTTTGTTATGTATAGATGACTGTTGATGAGCGGGTTGTTTATGTTTGTGGTTGATAAAAATGCCAACTGTGTGTGTTTACAAAAACGTTAACTTAATTCGTAGAATAAATGTTGTTTTTAATTAAATGTGCTTAAGACCTCTGTTGAATAACACCTGAAAGGAAGGCCTTGTGCTCCTCATAATCGGTTGTTCGTCAGGTGAACTCCATGATAAACTTTGGCGTTGTCTAATCCCTGGCCCATAACAGCCTGCAGTTCTAACCACTGTGCCATCACGCCGTCCCACCTGAGGGTCACCGCACTCTCAGGAGGGGCGAGGTTGAGAAGGCCTTCATGAATAACCTTCGCCGGTAGGGAAACTGAACCAGCGCTAATAGCCTCTCTCTGCACCATGAACAAGCTTCTGCGTCAAATCAGCTGGACCGGCAGCCAAAGGGAGGGTAACGTGGCCATACCCCAGATAACCATAAACTGCTTTCTCCTTTGAGGTGGAGAGCTGACTGATGGTCATTCAACCTGAGGATCAGCACACTTAAGTTAGACATTGCACTGCCTCCTGAATCAGCAATGTGTGCTCAAGCAGCCCCAAACCAGCCCACAAACCAGTCCCCAAACCGACCACCAAACCGACCAGCAAACCAGCCCCCAAACCAGCCCCCAAAACACCCCCAAAACCAGCCCCCAAACCAGCCCCCAAACCGACCAGCAAACCAGCCCCCAAACCAGCCCCCAAGCCAGCCCTCAAACCAGCCCCAAAACCAGCCCCCAAAACCAGCCCCAAAACCAGCCCCATAACCAGCCACCAAACCAGCCCCCAAACCAGCCACCAAACCAGCCCCCAAACCGACCAGCAAACCAGCCCCCAAAACCAGCCGCCAAACCGACCACCAAACCAGCCCCAAAGCAGCCCCCAAAGCAGCCCCCAAACCGACCACCAAACCAGCCCCCAAAACCAGCCCACAAACTGACCAGCAAACCAGCCCCCAAAACCAGCCCCCAAACCAGCCCCCAAACCAGCCCCCAAAACCAGCCCCCAAACCAGCCCCCAAAACCAGCCCCCAAACCGACCACCAAACCAGCCCCCAAGCCAGCCCTCAAACCAGCCCTCAAACCAGCCCCAAAACCAGCCCCCAAACCAGACCACAAACCAGACCACAAACCAGCCCGCAAACCAGCCCTCAAACCAGCCCCCAAACCAGCCCCCAAACCAGCCCCCAAACCAGCCTCCAAACCGACCACCAAACCAGCCCCCAAACCGACCCTCTCTGACATAAAAGACTTATTTATGAAAAATTACAGAACTTGTACAGCAAAGTCTCTGCATTATATTCATTTGATTATTTAAAGAAATGTATGGTTCTAAGGCATCTGGTCCAAAATATTGATCTCTGAATTTGAATTGTTGATCTAAAGCATTTGTCTGTTTATTTTAAATAAATGTATTCATTACTCTTGTCAGCAGTCAGTGTCAAGCTTATCTGTTCTATTACCACCATTATTTATTTGTGCAGTAAACCTCTGTTGTCACATCTTGTTGTGTGTGGTCTCGCCCTGAACACAACAAAACAAAATCTATACAGAACAACGCTGCCTAATATATCAGACAATTTGCCAAATAGGCAGTTAGTTGGCAAATATTGAACTCTCAGCAAGTGGCGTAAGTTTGGAGCGGAGTACAGACATGCGTGCAGGTTAATTGTGCCCAATAGTCTGTTCATCTGCTGTACTGTGTAAGGTAATGTAACAAACAGGAGAGTGAATGGAAAAAAATGTGAAATGGGATTTGCTAATCCGAAAAATAAATCTTCCCTTGTAGAAATGCTAATTGTGATGCTTGTTTGAAAACCAAACACATCCTTCACTTGTCGCTGGGTGAAGGTGATGGAAGTCCCTCCCTAACAGCACTGCGGGTGCACCAACACAACATAGAGAGCAGCGGTAAAGAATGTAACTCATCATCACTTTCCCAAGGGCAATTAGGTATGGGCATTAAATGCTGCCTTACCCAGCTATGCTCCAATCCCGGAAATGTTTTTATTTTAAAATCCGTTTACATTAACTACCCTCTCTCGATTAATCCTCACTTCCCAACTCTCCTCGTTTTAGATACTCCTCGATTTCCTGAGTTAGATGTACCATTTTTCAGATTCTTTCCTTTTACATTTTCAGTGCAGTGTTTCCGATATGATTTAAGAATGGAGCCATTTCGATGTTACAAAAATGTATTTACATTGTCTGCATTGTTATCTGAGATTTGAGTAAGATGTTTGGCCAAGCTCACTGTGTCGAAGACTTTGACCCGAATACTGGAAAGTATTGTCGGAATATATCAGTTATGAATGAAATGATCCATGTCTTTGATTCCAGAAAACCCTGTGAGGAATGTGCACGTTTACCTCCAGAGCACCTCCATTGAACAAGGCAAGCTCCAGACATTAGTTGCAAAAACAACATCAGTTATTGAGCAAGTAATCGAACTAGACGATCCAGGCAGCATATTCGTCTTTACTGAACTGACGATTCACACTGAGAACTCGTCAAATAAGAACTAGGAGCAGGAGTAGGCCATATGGCCCCTGGAGTCTGCTCCGCCATTCAATGAGATCATGGCTGATGTTTTGTGGACTCAACTCCACTTTCCAGCCCGATTACCATAACCTTTAATCCCTTTATTTTTCAAAAAACTATCTATCTTTATCTTTATAACATTTAATGAAGGAGCCTCAACTGCTTCACTGGGCAAGAAATTCCGTAGATTCACAACCCTTTGGGTGAAGAAGTTCCTCCTCAGCTCAGTCCTAACTCTACTTCCCCTTATTTTGAGGCTCTGTCCCCTAGTTCTGCTTTCACCCGCCAGTGGAAACAACCTGCCCGCATCGATCCTATCTACTCCCTTCATAATTTTAAATGTTTCTACAAGATCCCCCCTCATCCTTCTAAATTCCAACGAGTACAGTCCCAGTCTACTCAACCTCTCCTCGTAATCCAACCTCTTCAGGTCTGGGATTAACCTAGTGAATCTCCTCTGCACACCCTCCAGCGCCAGACGTCCATTCTCAGGTCTGGAGACCAAAACTGAACCCAATACTCGTGGTGTGGCGTCACTAACAGCTTATACAATTGCAGCATAACCTCCCTAGTCTTAAAATGCACCCCTCTAGCAATGAAGAACAGCATTCCATTTGCCTTCTTAATCACTGTTGCACCTTGTAACCAACTTTTTGCGATTCATGCACGAGCACACCCAGGTCTCTCTGCACAGCAACATGTTTTAATATTTTATCATTTAAATAATAATCCATGTTGCTGTAATTCCTACCAAAATGGATAACCTCACATTTATCAACATTGTATTCCATCTGCCAGGCCTTAGCCCATTCATTTAATCTATCCAAATCCCTCTGCAGACTTCCGGTATCCTCTGCACTTTTTGCTTTACCATTCATCTTAGTGTCGTCTGCAAACTTGGACACATTGCCCTTAGTCCCCAACTCCAAATCATCTATGTAAAGTGTGAGCAATTTTGGGCCCCACACATCAGGAAGGACATACTGGCACTGGAGCGGGTCCAGCGGAGATTCACACGGATGATCCCAGGAATGGTAGGCCTAACATACGATGAACGTCTGAGGATCGTGGGATTATATTCATTGGAGTTTAGGAGGTTGAGGGGAGATCTTAAAGACACTTACAAGATAAAGAATGGCTTGGATAGGATGGACGTAGGAAAGTTGTTTCCATTAGCAGGGGAGACTAGGACGCGGGGGCACAGCCTTAGAATAAAAGGGAGTCACTTTAGAACAGAGATGAGGAGAAATTTCTTCAACCAGAGAGTGGTAGGTCTGTGGAATTCATTGCCACAGAGGGCGGTGGAGGCCGGGACATTGAGTGTCTTTAAGACAGAAATTGATAAATTCTTGATTTCTCGAGGAATTAAGGGCTATGGGGAGAGAGCGGGTAAATGGAGTTGAAATCAACCATGATTGAATGGTGGAGTGGACTCGATGGGCCGAATGGCCTTATTTTCGCTCCTATGTCTTATGGTCGTATGGTCTTATGGACACCACTAGCTACTGGATTGCCAACCAGCGAAACGCCCATTAATCCCCACTCTTTGCTTTCTATTAATTAACCAATCCTCTATCCATGCTACGACTTTGTCCTATATGCCACGCATCTTTATCTTATGCATCAATCTTTTACGTGGCACTTTGTCAAAGGCTTTCTGGAAATGCAGATATACCACATCCATTGGCTAGCCTTTACTTACCGCTCTTGTAATGTCTTCAAAAAATTCCACTAAATTAGTTAGGCACGAACTGCACTTTATGAACCCATGCTACGTCTGCCCAAAGGGACAATTTCCATCCAGATGCCTCGCTATTTCTTCTTTAATGATAGATTCCAACATCTTTCCTACTACCGAAGTTAAGCTCACTGTGCTATAATTACCCGCTTTCTGCCCATCTACATTTTTAAACAGTGGTGTCACGTTTGCTAATTTCCAATCCGCCGGGACCACCCCAGAGTCTAGTGAATTTTGGTAAATTATCACTAGTGCATTTGCAATTTCCCTCGCTATCTCTTTGAGCATTCTGGGATTCATCCCATCAGGGCCAGGAGACTTGTCTACCTTTAGCCTCATTAGCTGCCCATCACTTCCTCCTTAGTGATAAAAAAAATCATCTCAAGGTCCTCACCTGTCATAGCCACATTTCTATCAGTCACTGGCATGTTATTTGTATCTTCCACTGTGAAGACCGACCCAAAAAACCTGTTCAGTTCCTCAGCCACTTCCTCATCTCCCATTATTAAATCTCCCTTCTCGTCCTCTAAAGGACCAATATTTACCTTAGAAACTCTTTTTTGTTTCATATATTTGTAGAAACATTTACTATCTGTTTATATATTGTGAGAAAGTTTACTCGCACAATCTATCTTACTCTTCTTTATAGCTTTTTTAGTAACTTTCTGTTGCCCCCTAAAGATTTCCCAGTCCTCTCGTCTGCCACTTATCTTTGTCACTTTGCCTGCTTTTTCCTTCAATTTGATACTCTCACTTATTTCCTTAGATATCCACGGTCGATTTTCCCACTTTCTACCGTCCTTCCTTTTTGTTGGTATAAACCTTTGCTGAGCACTGTGAAAAATCGCTTGGACGGTTCCCCACTGATCCTCAACTGTTTCACCATCAAGTCTTTGCTCCCAGTCTACCTTAGCTCGCCCTTCTCTTATCCCATTGTAATCTCCTTTGTTTAAGCACAAAACACTAGTGTTTGATTTCACCTTCTCACCCTCCATCTGTATTTTAAATTCCACCACGTTGTGATCGCTCCTTCCGAGACGATCCCAAACTATGAGATCATTAATCAATCCTGTCTCATTGCACAGGACCAGATCAAGGACTGCTTGTTCCCTCATAGGTTCCATTACATACTGTTCTAGGAAACTGTCGCGGATACGTTATCTAAACCCCTCCTCAAGGCTGCCTTGACCGGCCTGTCACACCAATCGACATGGAGATTAAAATCGCTCACGTTAACTGCTGTACCATTTCTACATGCATCAGTTATTTCTTTGTTTATTGCCTACCCCACCATAAGGTTACTATTTGGTGGCCTATAGACTACTCCTATCAGTGAATCTTTCGCCTTACTATTCCTGATTTCCACTCTAATGGATTCAACCTTATCCTCCATACCACTGATATCATCCCTTCCTATTGCCCGGATGTCATTCTTAAATAACAGAGCTACACCACCTCCCTTACCATCCACTCTGTACTTCCGAATAGTTTGATACCCTTGGATGTTTAGCTCCCAGTCGTGATCATCCTTTAACCATGTTTCAGTCATGGCCATTAAATCATACTCATTCACAATGATTTGCGCCATCAACTCATTTACCTTATTCGTAATACTACGAGCATTCAGGTAAAGTATACTTATGTTGGCTTTTATACCTCTGTTTTGAATCTTAACACCTCGATCAGTAACCTCTTCTACGTTATATTTCCCTTTAATTTTTCTCCTAATTTTCCTTGTCGTTAAACCCATATATTCATGTAACAACCTGCCGCGTTACTTACCATTTATGGTTTTACTTCCCGTTTTATTCCTTTTAGTATTACTGGGCCTATTCACTGATCTTCCCTCATTCACTGTACCGTTTACTGTCGCCCATTTTGATTTTTGACTATGGCACCTCTGCCTGACACTTTCCCCCTGACTGGCTTTTGCTTCTGTCCATGTTTTACTACCTTCCAACTTCCTGCATTGGTTCCCATCCCCCTGCTCCGGTAACATTGTTGAAAACACAATCATTTATCCGCATGCTAGTTCGATAGTTGAGCCAATGATTGTCACTGAGTTGATGAGATTATGGGATAGGTATTAGTAGAATCTGTAGATTAAACAATTCCGACTGATAGGATTGAGGGGGAAACGGGCATTTTTTCACTGAAGAAGTAATTTTGGTAACTGCTGCCCTGAATATTGAAGGCATGTTTTCCTTTCTGAATATTGAAGGGATGCTTCCTGACGTACAATATACTCGCAGTTAAACTGTACTAAGGGGAGACAAGATGTGGGATATGCATTGCCAAAGAATTGGCTCAGCATGGGCTAAACATATGAATGCATTAATATTAAGGCAAATGATGTTCGTTCGGGATAAGAAGCGTCAAAAACATAATTATGTAGTGAAGAGACAGACCAGGAGCTTAGAATGCAGTATCAAGAGTTGGTAGAAAAACAAAATTCACCTTCTGATATGTTTTGTTTCACATCTGATGGACCAAGTCTCTTCTTACACGTTATTTTAAAAAGACAGCTTTAGACATCCATATTGTCAGTGTAGGCTTGGCCTTCTTGCAATTTCTACTCTGGGAATTCGATTGTTCTTGCAGTGAAGTTTGTTGACTTCACATGTTTGTTCATTGACTGGAAGTAAGCCCAGTCAGCAAGGGACAAGATCTTGCGATCGGATGGTAATGCTGTCCTATAAGTAAGAGGCATTCTCCGGAAGTATTGTTCAGATAGTTGCTGCAGAATCAAAAGCAATCATCAACTCATTGATTATCATTTCAGGGGAAATAATGGGTCTTGGTTTCTTTGTCAAACTCCAGATTCTACGGGCACTTTATGATGCACAGATGACTTACTACCCTGTGTTGGCTGCAGTCGGTGTTCCGGGTAAGTTACGACCTGGTGCTAGTGCGACACAGTTTGAAATGAAATAGCATTCGTCAGACTCAACTCAATTATTAGTATGATTGCGCAGTGATCAACACAGCTGCCTCACAACACCAGGGGACCCGGGTTCGATTGTAGCCTTGTGTGACTGTTTATGTGGAGCTTCCACTTCCTCTCGTGTCCGCGTGGGTCTCCTCGGGGTGTTTTCTCCTCTCACAGGTTTGGTTGATTGGCCATGCGAAATTGTTCCACAGTATCCAAAGTTATGGAGGTTAGGTGGTGTAACAGTAATGGGGCAGTGGATTGGTCCAAGGTACGGTGCCATTTCAGAGGGTCAGTGCAGATTCTATGGGGCGAATGGCCCCCTTCTGCACTGAAGGGGTTCTATGTTATTAATTCTCATATTTTGTTCAATTTCGGTAAATCTAAAGCTCCATCGTGAAGGTGAGTGAGTGCCTTTAAATTTGCTTACCTTTCAGCGGGATCAGGGTTTGAGGTAATATCAGGTAAGCTCTTCCTTTCTTTTTCTTTTTCTTGTTTTTTTTTTAATCTAGAGGGGATGTCAGGGAAGGCAGTACAATGCTCCTCCTGCAGAATGTTTGAGGTGAGGGACGCCGTCAGTGTCCCTGCTGATTTCATCTGTGGGAAGTGCACCCAACTCCAGCTCCTCAAAAACCGTGTTAGGGACCTGGAGCTTGAGCTGGATGAACTTCGGATCATTCGGGAGGCAGAGGGGGTCATAGATAGGAGCTTCAGGGAAGTAGTTACACCAAAGACTGGAGATAGATGGGTAACTGTAAGAGGGACTGGGAAGAAGCAGTCAGTGCAGGGACCCCCTGCGGTCGTTCCCCTGAGTAACAAGTATACCGTTTTGGATACTTGTGGGGGGGACGACTTACCAGGGGTAAGCCATGGGGTACGGGCCTCTGGCACGGAGTCTGTCCCTGTTGCTCAGAAGGGAAGGGGGGAAAGGAGTAGAATATTAGTAATTGGGGACTCAATAGTCAGGGGCACAGATAGGAGATTTTGTGGGAGCGAGAGAGACTCACGTTTCGTATGTTGCCTCCCAGGTGCAAGGGTACGTGATGTCTCGGATCGTGTTTTCCGGGTCCTTAAGGGGGAGGGGGAGCAGCCCCAAGTCGTAGTCCACATTGGCACTAACGACATAGGTAGGAAAGGGGACAAGGATGTCAGGCAGGCCTTTAGGGAGCTAGGATGGAAGCTCAGAGCGAGAACAAACAGAGTTGTTATCTCTGGGTTGTTGCCCGTGCCACGTGATAGTGAGATGAGGAATAGGGAGAGAGAGCAATTAAACACGTGGCTACAGGGATGGTGCAGGCGGGAGGGATTCAGATTTCTGGATAACTGGGGCTCTTTCTGGGGAAGGTGGGACCTCTATAGACAGGATGGTCTACATCTGAACCTGAGGGGCACCAATATCCTGGGGGGGAGATTTGTTAGTACTCTTTGGGGGGGTTTAAACTAATCCAGCAGGGGCATGGGAACCTGGATTGTAGTTTTGGGGTGCGAGAGATTGAGAGTAGAGAGGTCAGGAGCACAGTTTTGACTTCGCAGGAGGGCGGCAGTGTTCAGGTCTGTGGTTTGAAGTGTGTCTATTTCAATGCCAGGAGTATACGAAATAAGGTAGGGGAACTGGCAGCATGGGTTGGTACCTGGGACTTCGATGTTGTGGCCATTTCAGAGACATGGATAGAGCAGGGACAGGAATGGTTGTTGCAGGTTCCGGGGTTTAGGTGCTTTAGTAAGGTCAGAGAAGGGGGCAAAAGAGGGGGAGGTGTGGCGCTGCTAGTCAAGGACAGTATTACGGTGGTAGAAAGGATGCAAGATGGGGACTCTTCTTCCGAGGTAGTATGGGCTGAGGTTAGAAACAGGAAAGGAGAGGTCACCCTGTTGGGAGTTTTCTATAGGCCACCTAATAGTTCTAGAGATGTAGAGGAAAGGATGGCGAAGATGATTCTGGAAAAGAGCGAAAGTAACAGGGTAGTTGTTATGGGAGACTTTAACTTTCCTAATATTGACTGGAAAAGATATAGTTCGAGTACATTGGATGGGTCGTTCTTTGTACAATGTGTGCAGGAGGGTTTTCTGACACAATATGTTGACAGGCCAACAAGAGGTGAGGCCACTTTGGATTTGGTTTTGGGTAATGAACCAGGCCAGGTGTTAGATCTGGAGGTAGGTGAACACTTTGGAGACAGTGACCACAATTCGGTGACCTTTACGTTAGTGATGGAAAGGGATAAGTATACCCCGCAGAGCAAGAGTTATAGCTGGGGGAAGGGCAATTATGATGCCATTAGACATGACTTAGGATGTGTTGGTTGGAGAAGTAGGCTGCAAGGGTTGGGCACACTGGATATGTGGAGCTTGTTCAAGGAACAGCTATTGCATGTTCTTGATAAGTACGTACCAGTCAGGCAGGGAGGAAGGGGTCGAGCGAGGGAACCGTGGTTTACCAAAGAAGTGGAATCTCTTGTTAAGAGGAAGAAGGAGGCCTATGTGAAGATGAGGCGTGAAGTTTCAGTTGGGGCGCTTGATAGTTACAAGGAAGCGAGGAAGGATCTAAAGAGAGAGCTGAGACGAGCAAGGAGGGGACATGAGAAGTCTTTGGCAGGTAGGATCAAGGAAAACCCAAAAGCTTTCTATGGGTATGTCAGGAATAAAAGAATGACTAGGGTAAGAGTAGGGCCAGTCAAGGACAGTGGTGGGAAGTTGTGTGTGGAGGCTGAGGAGATAAGCGAGATACTAAATGAATACTTTTCGTCAGTATTCACTCAAGAAAAAGATAATATTGAGGAGGAGAATGCTGAGACCCAGGCTATTAGAATAGATGGCATTGAGGTGTGTAGGGAAGAAGTGTTGGCAATTCTGGACAAGGTGAAAATAGATAAGTCCCCGGGGCCGGATGGGATTTATCCTAGGATTCTCTGGGAAGCCAGGGAAGAGATTGCTGAGCCTTTGGCTTTGATTTTTAGGTCATCATTGGCTACAGGAATAGTGCCAGAGGACTGGAGGATAGCAAATGTGGTCCCTTTGTTCAAGAAGGGGAGTAGAGATAACCCCGGTAACTATAGGCCGGTGAGCCTAACGTCTGTGGTGGGTAAAGTCTTGGAGAGGATTATAAAAGATACGATTTATAATCATCTAGATAGGAATAATATGATTAGGGATAGTCAGCATGGTTTTGTGAAGGGTAGGTCATGCCTCACAAACCTTATCGAGTTCTTTGAGAAGGTGACTGAACAGGTAGACGAGGGTAGAGCAGTTGATGTGGTGTATATGGATTTCAGTAAAGCGTTTGATAAGGTTCCCCACGGTCGGCTATTGCAGAAAATACGGAGGCTGGGGATTGAGGGTGATTTAGAGATGTGGATCAGAAATTGGCTAGTTGAAAGAAGACAGAGAGTGGTAGTTGATGGGAAATGTTCAGAATGGAGTTCAGTTACGAGAGGCGTACCACAAGGATCTGTTCTGGGGCCGTTGCTGTTTGTCATTTTTATAAATGACCTAGAGGAGGGCGCAGAAGGATGGGTGAGTAAATTTGCAGACGACACTAAAGTCGGTGGAGTTGTAGACAGTGCGGAAGGATGTTGCAAGTTACAGAGGGACATAGATATGCTGCAGAGCTGGGCTGAGAGGTGGCAAATGGAGTTTAATGTGGAGAAGTGTGAGGTGATTCACTTTGGAAAGAATAACAGGAATGCGGAATATTTGGCTAATGGTAAAATTCTTGGTAGTGTGGATGAGCAGAGGGATCTCGGTGTCCATGTACATAGATCCCTGAAAGTTGCCACCCAGGTTGATAGGGTTGTGAAGAAGGCCTATGGTGTGTTGGCCTTTATTGGTAGAGGGATTGAGTTCCGGAGCCATGAGGTCATGATGCAGCTGTACCAAACTCTGGTACGGCCGCATTTGGAGTATTGCGTACAGTTCTGGTCGCCTCATTATAGGAAGGACGTGGAAGCTTTGGAACGGGTGCAGAGGAGATTTACCAGGATGTTGCCTGGTATGGAGGGAAAATCTTATGAGGAAAGGCTGATGGACTTGAGGTTGTTTTCGTTAGAGAGAAGAAGGTTAAGAGGTGACTTAATAGAGGCATACAAAATGATCAGAGGGTTAGATAGGGTGGACAGCGAGAGCCTTCTCCCGCGGATGGAGGTGGCTAGCACGAGGGGACATAGCCTTAAATTGAGGGGTAATAGATATAGGACAGAGGTCAGAGGTGGGTTTTTTACGCAAAGAGTGGTGAGGCCGTGGAATGCCCTACCTGAAACAGTAGTGAACTCGCCAACATTGAGGGCATTTAAAAATTTATTGGATAAGCATATGGATGATAAGGGCATAGTGTAGGTTAGATGGCCTTTAGTTTTTTTTTTTCCATGTCGGTGCAACATCGAGGGCCGAAGGGCCTGTACTGCGCTGTATCGTTCTATGTTCTATGTTCTATGTTCTATATTAACCCCGAATCATGTTGCATCTACTGAGCTCGAGTGTTCGATAAGAAAACGTTTTTCGACCCAACATTTTATTTCTAAGACTTGATGTGTATGTATATGTGAATATCTCGTTGCCCGTAAGATTTAAGTAGCTGTGTTTATTCATTGATCGACCACGAACAATCGAGAAGTGATGGATGAGATGTTCCGTGAATTTGAATATCCAGAATGAACCGGGATTTAATATTTAGCAATTTGGATCAGGAAGGGAGAAGTTGAAGAATCAACTGTTTTAGAAAGATTGATGCCTGTTTTTGCATTCACGTACTCTGCACAAGTATACACGGAGCAAGTGAGCATAGTCAATGAATGAGCAAAGACAGTGGGTTTGGTTATCTATACCATTCAGAAAGTATAATCTACTCCCTTATTCCCGTTAATCGCCGTTCCGTTTTATTGTCTCCCATGTCAGAACAATAAGATCGCCATAATAAATTTCAATCTATATTGAAGAGTCATAAGACATAGGAGCTGAAATATGCCACTCGGCCCATCGATCCTTGCCTGCCATTCAACAATGGCTGATACTTATCTCATCCCCATTCTCCTGCCTTCTCCCATAACTCCTAATCCCCTTATTAATCAAGATCCTAAATATCTGTCTTAACGACACTCGGTGATTTGGGCTCCACACCTTCTGCGGCAAAGAGTTGCATAGATTCACCACCTTCTGGCTGAAGAAATTCCTCCTCATCTCTGTTTTAAAGGAGGCATATATGAGCAACGAGAAACTTTTAAGACAACCCCAGCCTTTATCTGAAAAAGGTTTGTAAAACAAAGGGCTTTGAAATTAGACAACAGTGCAGAGTTCAATTTGAGTAATGCATTCAGATTTAGCGACTGCACAACAGAAGGTGCATACTGACCTTGCTGAAGCTGCAGCGCTGATTCCACCCGAGGACACCGGGACTAAATGTTGCAAATTCATGAACCAATTGGATAGATGCAAGTTGCATTCTTAGAATATTAAAACACTGATGGGTGATCTGTTTGTGGAAAGAACATTGATTCAAGGATTTGTTCGGGTACACAGAGGAGCAATCTCCTGTGATATGAGAGCCATGCAAAAATGTAGAGGCTTAAATTGAGAACTAATCCACCTCACGGTAAGAGTATGAGAAATAAAGTAATGGAGTTATAGAAAAGTGGCACACAAGAAGTCCCAGCGAGCCAGCACAATTGAAGAAGAATCTATTAGTCCCATTTCATCGCTCATTCCTCATTTATCCATTGTTTGTCCGCACGACAACCCTTTTTGAGGTTAAAATTGAATAATTTTTCGCATCCTAAAGGGCAGTACAATCTAAATTCCAGCAATTAGATGCATTTCCTTCCTGACCGTCTGCTCCTATTGACAATTATCTTAGAAATGTACTCTCTGGTTATCTTCAGCTGGTTTAAAATGCTCGCACTCACTGTCTTTAAACTCATCATTATGTCACTACCTTCCCACCCCAAGTACAACAACGCCAGCTTCCACAGTATATCTACTCCAGAATGGTTCGAGTCTTTCTTTAAGAACCTTCTCCTCAGCCTTCCCATCCTTTCCCAATTCTGGTGTCCTGTACTGGTCAGTGTCTCTTGCTGAAATAGTTGAAAAATAAATAATGTTTCGGGAACTTGAGCAGAACTGCATGTTTTTTGAATAGAAACATATAAAATAGGAGTAGGAGGAGGCTATTCGGCCCTTCTGCGCCATTCATTGTGATCAAGGCTGATAAGATCATCCAACTCAATTGCCTAATCCCACTTTCTCCCCAAATCATCGAACAGACAGTGCAGAAGGAGGCCATTCGGCCCATCGAGTCTGCACTTAAGCCCCACCTCCACACTATCCTCGTAACCTATCCTAACCTTTCTTGGTCACTAAGGGCAATTTATCATGAACAATCCGCCTAATCAGCACGTCTTTGGACTGTGGGAGGAAACTGTAGCACCCGGATGAAACCCACGCAGACACGGCGAGAACATGCAGACTCCACACAGGCGTCTGTGCTACTGATTCTACTGTTCAATTTCCTGACGGTCAGGAGCATGTTAGTGGCCAGCAGGGTCCGCAGGAGACTCTAGTGTCGCAGCAATGGAGAGAGACCCAGCAGGGAATCGAACCTGGGGCCCTGGCGCTGTGAAGCCACAGTGCTAATCACTTGTGCGACCGTGCTGCCCTTTAATCTTGCCCTGCTATCCTTTGATCCCCTTCGCCCTCAGTGCTATATCGAACTGCTTCTTGGAAACATGCCATGTTTTGGTCTCAACTACTTCCTGTGGTAACAAATTCAATAGGCTCACAGCTCTCATTTGTCTGTATTTATCAACTTAGGATTTCAATTTTTTTCAACCATTTTGTTAGGTGCTGTCACCTTCAAAGTTGTAAACAAGTACACCCCTTGTCCATTTCCGGTTGTTTTCCGTCTGAAGTTGTCCCAGATAATTTCCTTTTCATTGCATTATTACTAACAAAGTGCTGAGTTCACAAATCTCTGGGCTGAACCCCACATTTTACAGAACCAGGGTGTCATAATCAAAGGTTTCAGGGTGAACCATTTCGGACAGAGATGAGGAGAGATTTCTTCACCCAAAGACTGGTGAGGCTGTGGAATTCACAACCACATGAAGTAGTTGATGCTGAAACATTGAATATATTCAAGAGGCGTCTGGATATAGCACTTGGGGAGAATGGGATCAAAGGCTATGGGGAGAAAGCAGGATTAGGCTATTGAGTTGGATGATCAGCCATGATCGTGATAAATGGAGCAGGCTGGAAGGGCTAAAAAGCCTCCGCCTGCTCCTATCTTCTAGGTATCTATGTTTGTATCTACTTTCTGTTTGCCAAATCCACGCTCCACCCTATGTCCATTTGATAGTGAATTAATGGACGTCTTTTGTTTACTGCACTTCTTTTGCCCATGTCGCCTGTAACTTACGGAATTGCTTAGGGCACCCCAAATCCAAGTCATTAATGTACATAAGAGGAACAGTTGTCCGGAATTAAATGCTGGGACATACGTCACTGCAGTCCAGGAAAAAATCCACACGCCACAGCTCTGTTATTCATCCCTTATCAAATTTTGGATCCATTCTGCTTTATCCAATTTTAACATATGGGTTTTAATGTTGTTACCCGGTCTGTCCTATTGCGTTACATCATTTGCATTACAAATCCATGACTAAACTTTCATTTTATGTGATTGGATCAATTATTTGCTGATCAATTGGTGATTACTATGATTACATAGCGTATATCTGGGCCACCGTATCACCGGGAAAACATTTAGATGTAATCGGTTGATGCAGTGTTCACCACCATGTTGCATACAGGAGCAACACAGTGGCATAGTGGTTAGCACTGCTGCCTCTCAGTGCCAGAGACCGAGGTTCAATTCTGTCCTCTGGCGATTGCCTGTGTGGAGTCTGCACGTTCTCCTCGTGTGTGCGTAGGTTTCCTCCAGGTGCTCCGGTTTCCGCTGACAGTCCAAGATGTGCAGTTTCGGTAGATTGGCTGTACTAAATTGCCCCGAACTTACGGGGTACGATGGGGATTGGGTCTGGCTGGGCTGCTCTTTCAATGGATCGGTGCAGACTCGATTGGCTGAATGGCCTCCTTCTGCACTGTAGGGATTCTGTGAAAACGTGTGTTTATCATGAGGAACATTCATGTTCATACTTTACAGACTACCCCACAGTTTCAGCGGCAATACAATACTTCCGATATTCCAGGAATGTCTGTTGAATAATTCTGTCATTTACTCTTGCAGTTAATGTGGTGACAATCGCAATCCTTTCTCGTGGAAAGTGTGGTCTCTCCAAATGTGTCACTCGCTATCTGGTAGCCATGGCAGCGACAGATCTACTGGTCATTATTTTCGATCTGATACTAAGGCAAATTCCTATTATCTATCGTGAACAATTTAGGTTTGTACGCTCGCTTCGCTTGTGCAACATCCATGCTGTTCTGCTTTATGCTGTCACAGACTGTTCGGTATGGTTTACTGTTACTTTCACATTTGATCGCTTTATAGCTATTTCCACTCCAAAGTTAAGAGCTAAATATTGCACGGAGAAAACAGCAATTATTGTCATCGGAACAGTGACTGCAGTGAGCTGTTTGAAGAATATTTGCTGGTATTTTCTGTATACAAGTCGGTATTGGCTGACGAACAGTCCATGGTTTTGTCTTGTAGCAACTATGGTAAGCCGCTCATTGGGCTGGGCCGTCTTTGAATTTCTGCATTACATTTTAACGCCCTTTACACCATTTCTATTGATTCTACTGTTGAATGCCCTGACTGTCAGGAGCATTTTAGTGGCCAACAGGGCCCGCAGGAGACTCCAGTGTCGCAGCAATGGAGAGAGCCCACCTGACCCAGAGATGACCAACAGAAGGAAATCCATGATTTTACTATTTGTTATATCGGGTAATTTCATGGTGTTATGGGTAGTGTTTATGGTATGTTCTATATTGAGACGCTTGGATTATTTGGGTTTTCCAGTTTCTCTTCCCTCGTTTGTATCTGAAATAGGCTTCATGCTGCAGCTTCTGAGTTGCTGCACGAACACTTTCATCTATGCAGTTACTCAGAGAAAATTCAGAGATGAGGTGAAGAATGGAGTGAAATATCCAATTGAAAAGATGATTGCGTTAATTCGATGAGATGACCTCAGGCATTCTCATATTAATTTGCAGGTAGATGTGCTGACATGATCTGTGAAATGTAAATATTGGGGTATGAAGAGAGCATTTGGTTAGGTATGTGGCTCACATATAACAGAATCAAAGTCACTAATAAGCGCTGACTTAGTACAAATAGTAGTCAAAAGGAGAGAGTGAAGCTAAGACAAGAAAAACGGCGTCTTCTTCTTGAAGCAGAGGTCATCACTGAGTTATTCGTTGGGTACCTTCACCTATTCGCATGGCAGAAGAACATGGTGCCACAACAGGAAGAGAAGGAACTGTAACAATATTGGTTAGGTTAAGATTAGGTACTTGCAAGGATGCTAGTTCTCAAGTTGGGATAGTTATCTATTCTGGTTCGAGTGCAGTTTAGGTTAATGACTAAAGTTCGGGAACGTCTGCCGCACATCTTTGATTCCGGTATGCTGCCAATGTGATGGAGTATTGTATATTCCGTATGCCCGTACAACAGAATTCAATGGTCGACGGTACCTGGCAACGAGGGATCAATCCGACTACCTTCATAGTTGGGTAACGTTTGTGAACAGAAAGATATTCAGGCATCAAGGAAATAAGACGAAAATCATTGGAATATGAAAAGCATGGGCAAATAAATGAGTGTCACCCCTGCTTTGTCAAAATAAACTCACATTTGATCAACTTGAATAAACTTTTATGTTCAATTAGAATCGCGGTGGGACAGAGTCGCAGGGCTTGACGTTGGCTTCCAAAAGAAGTGCGACAAATTTCAACATTATATATTTCTTCTTTAAATTGAAGTTCATAAATATACAATAGCAACATGAATGAAAATTTACGGAAGACTGTAAACCAGAGAAAAATGTTTGAAACTTTCAGAGATACGGTTTACATATATATATATATATATATTTGTCACGACAGTTAGTGTTACAACTGGAGGGGAAGATTCCCAATGGAGCCCTGCCTCAAAGAACTGTAACTTTGATTCATTTTTTAAAACCGGGGGGGGGGGGGGGGCAGTGTCACAGGACTGGTAGTTAGCTTCAACAACATGAAAAACAAACATTTATTAAATATAAATAAATTGGCTAATGATGCAATTTGTTTTATCTCCTCCTCATCTTAACAATCACGCAGAGATTTTAGGAGTAACACAGTTGGTGAAGTATATCTTAGTCTACAATCGTCCAATAACACAACGTCAATTTTAAAGACACAACATGACTGTGGATAAATAGGCACTCTTCTCTGAATTCAAGTTATTGTCTCCTCTGAATCCATCCAGGTGATTGTCTTTTGAAAGTTTCTACACTGCAGTACTAAAACACACTTTTAGATCTTCTGTCCTAATAATGCTTTCCCTTGGCGGTTTGTGTTTTGAAATCCAGTCCACGTTTTCCAAATGACACCTTTACAAAAGCTCAAGCTCCACTTTCACAGTAAATCCAGTCCAGGATTTAGACCACTGATCAAGCAATGTACGCTGAACTGTTGAACGGTGGGGAGCGGTGGGAGGGAGTAACATTTTCAGTCTATTTGTGCAGGGTGAGGGTCGGGCTTCGTGGCGGTGGTCTTAATGCAAGCTTCCAGACACCCCACGGGTTGACTATTAACGCGAGGGACTGGGGCTCAGCTCAATTGTTCTCTCAACTCAACTTTTCTTGTAGGAGGTTTTTGAAGGGAGAGAATCACATTGGCCAAGGGATGATATGGCGGAGTACTTCCGCTCTCTTCAGGTGAATGCTAAATCGAGGCCCCAGATCCATTTTCGTGTCTGCAAATAGAATATCCTCTATAATTTCAGTCGCGTGTTTAGAAGGGTACTATCTTTTTTACAATCAGAAAGTTTGATGAGGTTGGCCACTGCACCAGTGTCAAGCTTGACTTTTATTATTGTGCCATTTGGGGCAGCACGGTGGCGCAGTGCTGTCTCACGGCGCCGAGGTCCCAGGTTTGATTCCGGCTTTGGGTCACTGTCCATGTGGAGTTTGCACATTCTCCCCGTTTTTGCGTGGGTTTCGCCCCCAGAACCCAAAGACGTGCAGGGTAGGTGGAATTAACATGCTAAATTGCCCACTTAATTGGAAAAAAAGAATTCGGTGCTCTAAATTTTAAAAGAAATTATGGTGCTATTTATTTCTAATGGCACCGTCCATTTATCCGTTTAATTATCTGCCTTCCAGTCAACATTGCTGCAGAGTGGTACAAACATACTTCTGTTTGAAACACCTTGAGTCTCCTTGTCTTTGCTGGAGGTCATGTCCACCAAGAGAATTTCTCCTCGGCCCTGCTGGACGTTGTTCAGGACTGTTTTTGATATAACATTGGGCTGCAAATATAACAGTCAGTCATTACAGATGGCACAAGTTTTTCCATCAGCGGGGCATTGCCGTGGTTTATGCCGTTTGTACATCGCAGACACAAAATGGACGATCAGGTCAGCCGCTCAAATTGGCCGCCTGCACTGGAAGCACGTTTCTTATTAAGCTGCGTCACCACATTAATGGGGCCTGTCACCTGCTCTGCCTTTGTGCCGAAACTGCGAAGATTCAACGTGCCGAGCTGCTTTGCAGCCAGGTCACAAGCGTGACATATTTGAATGGCCAATCAGCTGCGTCTCTGTGTTTCCCTGTGGCGGATCAGCTGGGTCTCTGTGATTCCCCCATGGCGGATCAGCTGCGTCTCTTTGATTCCCCCATGGCCGATCAGCTAGCTTTCTGTGATTCCTCCATTCCGATCAACTGGGTGTGTGTGGTTCCCCCATGGCCGCTCAGCTGGGTCCCTGTGATTCCCCCATGGCTGATCAGCTGGGTGTGTGTGATTCACCCATGGCTGATCAGCTGGGTCTCTGTGATTCCCCCATGGCTGATCAGCTGGGTGTGTGTGATTCACCCATGCCTGATCACCTGTGTGTGTCAGACTAACCCCCCCCCCCCATCAGGGTCGATCAGCTGGGTGAGAGTGCCTGCCCCCATGACCGATCCGCTAGGTATGTGCCTCTCCCAAGGCCGATCAGCTGGGTGTGGGTGCCTCCACCATCACCAATCAGGTATGTGTGTGCGCCTCCCCTCACGACCGATCAGCTGGGTCTCTGTGATTCCCCCCATTGGGAATGGGGGCTGTTTCTGACTCACTTTGAAGGAGGACCAGGGAGGGGTTTGGAATAAGTCAGCTTCATCTCGACGTTCCCGCCTTATTTCTCATCAAACCACACACACCTCCCACGCGGCAACACCAATCAGAAAGTACAGAAACGTCACACCACGGCACAGAAATAGGCCATTCATCCCCTCATGCCTGCACTAGTTTGTGAAATTAATACTGGACTCCCAACTTCCCCCGGAGTCTAATCCCACTTCCCATCCGAATCCCAGCGACTGAGCCCAGGGGGTTTCTGCCTCACCGAACAAACCCTCTGAGTGGAAAACCTCCTCCTAATGTTCCCTCTAATGCTTCCACCAATGGCTTTTCATACCCCTCACCCCCTCGCTCACACCACAGACTTCTCTCTGCTCAGGGAAACAGGCCTTTCCCCTCTACCCTATCTCGGCCTCCTCAGAAGTTGAGACACTTCACTTAGGTCAGCCCTCAACCTCCTCCGCACTCAGGATAACAACCTGAGCCGATCTAATCTTTCCTCTTAGAATCATAGAATCCTGAAAGTGTAGGAGGAGGCCATTAGGCCCATGAAGTCCGCACTGACCATTCCAATGAATTCTGTACCCATATTCACTACCCCGTCCACCCCATCCTAGCGCCATGATCCCACACTAATGGCGTCTGCCACGTTCCGTGCCTTTGTGCCAAAACTGCTGAGATTCAACATGTCGATCTGCTTCGCAGCACGCTCACGAGCATGACATATTTGAACGGCCAATCAGCTGGTCTTTGATTCCCCCATGGCCCATCTGCTGGATCTCTGTCATTCCCCTATGGACACTCAGTTGGGTATCACTGATTCCGCCCATGGCCGATCAGCTGGTTCAGTGTGCATTGGGGCTGGTTTAGCTCACTCAGCTAAATCGCTGGATTTTAAAGCAGACCAAGCAGGCCAGCAGCACGGTTCGATTCCCGTACCAGCCTCCCCGGACAGGCGCCGGAATGTGGCGACTAGGGGCTTTTCACAGTAACTTCACTGAAGTCAACTCGTGACAATAAGCGATTTTCATTTTCATTTTTCATTTCATACCCACTCCCCTCCCGGCAGCTGGTATGTGTGCCTCTCCCCATGGGTGATCAGCTGGGTGTGTGCTAAGCTCCCCACGGCCGGCCATCTGTGCATGTGCGACGCCCCCCTCCATACCCTCCCCACGGTCGATCAGCTGTGTGTGTGCCTCCCCCCATGACTGATCAGCTGGGTCTGTGCCTCCCCCCACGGGAGAGCAGCTGGGTGTGTGCCTCACACTGAAACACAGTCTGTGCTGCAGAATGTGCTGCAGACAGACACACAGACAGACTCAGCCCCACAGCCCACCCTCACTGCTCACCAGCTGCTGTTCACCCTCCCGGCCACCAGAGGCCGCTGCTGCTCCTCCCAGTGTCACCTCTTGCACGCTCCCGGCACCGGTCGCCGCTCTTTGGCGGCAACATCCGGGACCTGCCGGGGCCGAGCGTCCGCCATATTGCCGTGACGTACGACGCGAGCGGCCCATTAAACAAAAAATAAATCACAAAATTAAAAACTGGAGAATTGGCGCCTCGGAACCGAGAGGGAAGCGAGAGCCTGACAGGAGACGAGGTGAGTCATAATACTTTGAAAGCTGGAGATGTGCAGATAGAGCCGCCCGTGCACATTTGCGGAGGGTCTTCTCACAAAAGGCAACGCGCTCGCCAACGACGCACTGAGACCGTCACTCCAGGCAATGCAAGATGGCAGCCGTGGGTCTCCACTGGCAACGCAAGTTGGCCGCTCAACGTCTCCTCTGGCAACGCAAGATGGGAGCCGTGCAGAGACTGCTGGGAGAGATGGATGTGACGCATGCGCAGTGGCGCCTCCTGCTGGGAAGTGTCCCCATTGGGGGTGATTGGGATTGTTGAGGAGATGGAGCAACAATTGCAGTTCCAATGGGAGCTGCAGCGCTGCCTCCTACCGCCATCCAACTGCTCTTCAATCCCTTCCAGTGTCACCGCTGCAGATTTTTGCACCAGGGAGCAGAGTGACAGCAGCCCCTGACCTTAACCCCCCTCCCCACATTACAACAAGGGGCTATTCGGCTTCATGTTATCTTGTTTCCTTGTTTCAAGGCATTATTGTGTTACAAATATTCAACATGGTGGGTATCATTGACAGCAATTGCTATAAGGGTAGGAAATGTAATTTTGTGGAACCGGGACTCAGAACAATGATTATTAATGATTTATAATTTCTAACAGCAGGAAACAATTGTCCATAAGTGCTCGAAATGAAACATGACAGCAGAGCCGGTTGTAACTAGTCAACAATTGGAAACCCCCATGATCGATCAGTAGGGTGTGTGTGCCTCACCCTATGGCCGATCAGCTGTGTGTGTGTGCCTCCCGCATGGCCGATCAGCTGCGCGTGTGCCTCGCACTGAAATACAGTCTGTGCAGCAGAATGTACCACAGACAGAGACACAGGCAGACTCCGCCTTACATCCCACACTCACTGCTCACCAGCTGCCATGAGTCTCCCGACCGCCAGAGGCCTCTCCTCGAACTCCCAGTGTCACCTCTTGCCCGCTCCTGGCACCGGGCGCTGCTCATTGGTGGGAACATCAGGGGGTCTGCCGGGTGGGTACGGGCGGGGCAGGGCGCACGCCATATTTCTGCGACATGGGGAACGCGGGAGACATTGAGCAAAAAATAAATCGGAAAAGTAAAAAAAGAGAATCAGTGCTTCAGAATCGAGAGGGAAGCGAGAGTCTGACGTGTGAGATGGTGACTAATAATACCTTAAAACATGGAGTGGTGCAGATTGAGCTATCCGTGTGCATGTGCGGAGGACCTCCTTCGCAGAAGGCATCGCACGGGCACGGGCTCCACTCACACATTCCCCCCTTGGTCCCTAATGGGCACTACTTTTTCCCTCGTTATCCTCTTCCCATTGATGTACTTATATAATATGTTTGGGATTTGGCTTGCTTTTACCAGCTGGAGATTTCCCATATCCCCTTTTTGCTCTCCTAATTGCTTTCTTAAGCTCAATTCAGCACTTTCTGTACTCCATTAATGCCTCTGTTGATTTCCCCGTGAGGGAAAACATCCTCTCACCATGTATCCTCTCAAGCTCCTGAAGAACCCCACATGTTCCAATGAGAATACCTCTCATTCTGCTAAATTCCAATAAGTAGAGTCCAAACCTGTTTAACCTTTGCTCATAAGATAATCCGGCAGGGGTCATCTCAGTTGTTGGGATGGCACCGTGGGTGAGTGGGTAGTCGATTCCAACCCCTCAGACTCCGAAATCCCAACACAAGTGAATTAATCAAAAATTCACGTTTTCCAAAGATCTTTAACCCCTGACTACTCCAATGAGTTACGGATTCCAGATTTGTTAGTAAACATTAACAAACTATTCATCACTAAAATGAAGAAAAGATCAACATAGAAGGAAATAGCAGGATAATGGTGTACCAGACTACCGAATCCCAAACCCCAGTCCCACGATCTACGCACAAGCACACAAGACAGACAAAAGGTAAAGGTTGGCGGGCATCAAAAGCAATTGGGGATTCAGAGGTAGGTTTGAGATTACTCTTCATTCATATGGCTGCGGCCTCTGGGAAATAGATTCACTCGAAAGGTTCACGTTGGCGCAATTCCTGCCTCGACCACCAGATGGCGTGTCACCTAAGAATTCAAAGTCGTGCAATTCGGCTCTTGAGCCATTGGATGGAACTGAGTGCACGGTGTTCTGATCAGTGATGGACTTGGCGCTGGCTACCAGATAGTGTTGCACACAGGATTCTGAGGTAGGTGCACTTCTGCCTTCCGACCAGCAGGCGGAGCGTGGGATGAACATGGGCCTGCTGGGGAGGTTGGGCGAGTTCTCGGGGTACAGGCAGAATGCAGGGGGAAACAAAGTGTTCCCGGTGAACGAGTAAGGACAGCGACTGATTTATGGGGGGGGGGGGGTGTCATTTAAGGTGGCTGGGGTTAGGTTCGGGTATTTGGGGATTCAGGAAGCAAGGCAATGGACGATGCTTTACAAGTGGAACTTAAGGAAGCTGGTCGAGGTGGCCAGAGGGGATCTGCGTAGGTGGGATACGTTGCAGTTAACTTTAGCAGGGACATTCAAGTTGTAAAAATGAATCTTCCTCCAAGATTCCTCTTTAATTTTCAGGCACTACTAAAGGCCTTTTTTCGAAAATTGGACATGATTATTTTGTATGGGCAGGGAAGGTGCCAAGGGTAGGGAGGACCCGGCTGCAGATGCAGAGTTAGCGGGGGGGTGGAAGTGTTGGCATTGCCGATCCTGTTTCATTATTATTGGGCGGCAAGTGTGGGGAAGGTACGATGATAGTGGGAAGGAGAGGGGGTAGAATGGGATAGGATTCAGGACAAATCTTGAAAGGGGTCCAGCTTAAGGACCATGGTGATGGCAGCGTTGTACAGGAGTAAGCGGACAAAGTTTTATGCACTTTCAACATGTTCAAGGTGGGATCTCTGTTAAATGCACCAGGGCGGGTATTTGTGGAGACCTAACATTTACACCTGGTGTGGTGCCAAGGCAGCAATCAATCCAGTGTGTCCTCATTTATAAGATGTGTCTCCATACTGATGTTGGGATCTTCCTCCACTCGGCCTGCAACCCAGCGGAGAAATGGATAGTGCCAGAAATAGACGAGCAGCAGGGAGAATATTTCCTCACCCAATTTCTGAATTGCCTCTTTTTGGGGGATTTAAAAGGGGACGAAAGTGAGTTTCCAAAATGGTCATGTGTGAGTCCTCCAGGAAAGGAGTTCTCCTGAAGGCAATCTGAGAAGACAGCTGGCGTTTTATGACTGGAGTGAATTAAAAGTGGAGATTGAAGTGAAAACAAAATAGGAAAGGATGAGCTCAGACGGGATGTTCTTTACTCTTCTGTCATGGGATGTGGGCATTGCGGGAAAAGCCAATCATTGTTGTCCAATATTGTCCATTTCAGAGGACAGTTACAAAGAGTAGCAACTTTGCTGTGTGCCTGGAGCCACATTTAGGCGCGACCAGGTTCAGAGGTCAAACCTCCTGCCCTTAAAGGAAATATTGAGCATAATAACTTTTTATGACAATCGACGATCCACTGTCATAGTCACCATTATTGAGGCCAACTTTATATTCCAGACTTGCAAATTCCAACAGCTTCCACACTGGGGTTTGAGCGTGAGCCTGGGCCTCTGGACGACTACTCCAATGGCACTAACACTATGCCGCCATCTGCCCCAGCAGTGGTGATTTCCATATTTGCATGTTTGATAACTGTTTTCCTTTTGTCTTTCAGGGAACCTGGTGACGATCTGGACTCTATTCCTGGTTAAGTGTGGCCTCTCCAATATATCACTCTGTACGTGGTGGCAATGGCAGCGGCAGATCTGATGGTGGTTGTCACCGAAGTGATACTGAATCGCAATCTTTACTATTACCTCCCAACCCCATCCCTGTATTAATAATAATCGCTTATTGTTCACAAGTAGGCTTCAAATAAGTTACTGTGAAAAGCTCCCGGTCGCCACATTCCGGCGCCTGTTCAGGGAGGCCGGTACGGGAATTGAACCCGTGCTGCTGCCTTGTTCGACATTACAGCCAGCTATCTAGCACAGTGTTAACTCATCATCAGTAATGTTGAAATAGACTATCCTTTGAATATTTGGTGGTATATATTTTAGGGTACCCAATTTAGTTTTTCCAATTAAGGGGCAATTTAGCATGGCAAGAGTTGGCAGGTAATGTTACAGTTGTATAAGACTTTGGTTGGGCCACATTTGGAATACTGCCTGCAATTCTGGTCGCCACATTACCAAAGTGATGTGGATGCTTTAGAGAAGGTGCAGTGGAGGCTCACCAGGATGTTGCCAGGTATGGAGGGCGCTAGCTATGACGAGAGGTTGAGTAGATTAGGATTATTTTCATTAGAAACACTGAGGTTGGTGGGGGACCTCATTGAGGTCGACAAATTCATGAGAGGTATAGACAGGGTGGATAGCAAGAAGCTTTACCCCAGAGTGGGGGACTCAATTACTAGGGGTCACGAGTTCAAGGTGAGAGGGGAAAGGTTTAAGGGAGATATACGTGGAAAGTTCGTTAAGCAGAGAGTGGTGGGTGTCTGGAACGCATTGCCGGCGGAAGTGGTAGAGGCGGGCACGATAGCGTCATTTAAAATATATCTAGACAGATACATGAATGGGCAGGGAGCAGATCCTGAGAAAATTGGTGACAGTTTTAGATTTAGGCCCTCCAAGCCTGCGCCGTATTTTTTTTTTGTTCTTTATTCTTTGTTATATATAGAAGACTGTAGCTGAGCGGGTTATTTAAGTTTGTAGTTTATAAAAATGCCAACTATGTGTGTTTATAAAAACGTTAACTTAATTCGTAGAATAAATGTTGCTTTTGATTAAAAGTTCTTAAGGCCTCTGTTGAATAACACCTGAAAGGGAGGCCTTGTGCTCCTCATAACCGGTTGTAGGTCAGGTGAACTCCATGATAAACTTTGGGGCTGTCTAAACCCTCCCCATAACAGCCTGCAGTTCTAACCACTGTGCTATCATGCCGTCCCACATGAGGGTCAGCGCACTCTCAGGAGGGGCGCGGTTGAGAAGGCCTTCATGAATAATCTTCGCTGGTAGGGAAACTGAACCAGCGCTAATCGCCTCTCTCTGCACCATGAACGAGCTGCCGCTTCAACTCAGTTACAAGTGCAGTGTGTAGCTTAATGTCTGATTGGTTGAAGTTGCCCCCACCCTAATTGCCGAGAGGCAGTTATCTGTCAATCACCTTAGGCCTGTTTAGGGGCACATTGTATTCTTCTCTTTGAAGTTTAGGTATTTTTTGAGTCATCGATTAGCTGAGGTCTGCATAAAAGATAGACAGAGAGCGCACTCAGTAAGCTAGCGCTTTTCAAGGAGTCACATCCTGAGTGAGACACATCAAGAGTGGGATTGCAATTTGGTAATTTGGTGCAGTGAGGTAATTCGGTGCAGAGTGAGATAAGGTGCTTTTTAAACCTGGTAAGTGACGGGTGAGTAGTTTTTCTTTTCATTGTCTAATTTATTTATTTTTATTTTGAAATTGCTGTTGTATAAGTTTACCTAAGGTTTAAGACATGGCAGGAGACCCCAGACCCGTGTCATGCTCCCCGTGTGCGATGTGGGAGCTCAGGGACACGTCCACTGTCCCTGGCTCTTTCACGTGCAAGAAGTGTGTTCAGTTGCAGCTCCTGTTAGACCGCGTGACGGCTCTGAAGCTGCGGATTGACTCACTTTGGAGCATCCACGATGCTGAGGAGGTCGTGGATAGCACGTTTAGCGAGTTGGTTACACCGCAGGTGAAAATTAATGAGGGAGATAGAAAATGGGTGACCAAAAGAAAGAGCAAGAGTAGGAAGGCAGTGCAGGTGTCCCCTGCGGTCATATCCCTGCAAAACAGATAAAAATGCTTTGGATACTGTTGAGGGAGATGGCTCACCAAGGGAAGGCAGCAGAGGCCAGGTTCATGGCACCGTGGCTGGCTCTGCTGCACAGCAGGGCAGGTTGAAAATTGGCGGGGCTATAGTGATAGGGGACTCGATCGTAAGGGGAATAGACAGGCGGTTCTGTGGACGCAATCGAGACTCCAGGATGGTATGTTGCCTCCCTGGTGCAAGGGTCAAGGATATCTGGGAGCGGCTGCAGGACATTCGGGGGGGGGGGAGGGTGAACAGCCAGCTGTCGTGGTGCACATAGGCACCAACGATATAGGTCAAAAACGGGATGAGGTCCTACAATAGAGACTTAATAGAGACATATAAGATAGTCAGAGGGTTAGATATGGGTGGACAGTGAGAGTATTTTTCCTCGGATGGTGATGACCAACACGAGGGGACATAGCTTTAAATTGAGGGGTGATAGATATAGGACAGATATCAGAGGCAGTTTCTTTACTCAGAGAGTAGTAGGGGTGTGGAACGCCCTGCCTGCAACAGTAGTAGACTCGCCAACTTTAAGGGCATTTAAGTGGTCACTGGATAGACATATGGATGAAAATGGAATAGTGTAGGTCAGATAGGCTTCAGATGGTTTCACAGGTCGGCGCAACATCGAGGGCCGAAGGGCCCGTACTGCGCTGTAGTGTTTTATGTTCTATGTTCTAAGCGAAATTCAGGGAGTTAGGAGTTAAACAAATAAGTAGGACCTCAAAGGTAGTAATCTCAGGATTGCTACCAGTGCCACGTGCTAGTCAGAGTAGGAATGTCAGTATAGATAGGATGAATGCGTGGCTCGAGAGATGGTGCAAGAGGGAGGGATTCAAATTCCTGGGGCATTGGGACCGGTTCTGGGGGAGGTGGGACCAGTACAAACCGGACGGTCTGCACCTGGGCAGGACTGGAACCGATGTCCTGGGGGGGGGGGGGTTCTAGAGCCGTTGGGGAGGGTTTACACTAATGTAGCAGGGGGATGGGAACCTATGCAGGAAGTTGAAAGGTAGTAAAACAGGGACAGAAGCAAAAGGAAGTAAGGGGGAAAGTGCAAGGCAGAGAAGACAGTCAAAAATCTAAAAGGGCGACAGTACAAGGTTCAGTGACTGAGGGGAGCTCAGTGAATAGGCCCAGTAATAACAAAAGGAATAAAACTGGATATGTTAAGATTCAAAACAGAGGTAAAAAAAACCCAACATAAGTGTACTTTACCTGAATGCTCGTAGTATTCGGAATGACGTTAATGAGTTGACGGCACAAATCATCGTAAATGACTATGATTTAGTGGTCATTACTGAAATATGGTTAAAGGATGGTCACGACTGGGAGTTAAATATCCGACGGTATCAAACTATTCGAAAGGACAGAGTGGATGGTAAGGGTGGTGGTGTTGCTCTGTTATTTAAGGAAGACATCCGGGCAATAGTAAGGGATGACATCGGTGCTATGGAGGATAAAGTTGAATCCATTTGGGTGGAAATCAGGAATAGTAAGGCGAAGAAGTAACTGATAGGAGTAGTCTATCGGCCACCAAATAGTAACGTAATAGCGGGGCAGACAACAAACAAAGAAATAACTGATGCATGTAGAAATGGTACAGCAGTTATAATGGGGGATTTTAATCTAACCAGGTCGGTCAAGGCAACCTTGAGGAGGAGTTTATAGAATGTATCCGCGATAGTTTCCTAGAACAGTATGTAATGGAACCTACGAGGGAACAAGCGGTCCTTGATCTTGTCCTGTGTAATGAGACAGGATTGATTCATGATCTCATAGTTAGGGATCCTCTCGGAATGAGCGATCACAATATGGTGGAATTTAAATACAGATGGAGTGTAAGAAAGTAAAATCAAATACTCGTGTTTTGTGTTTAAACAAAGGAGATTACAAGGTGATGAGAGAAGAACTAGCTAAGGTAGACTGGGAGCAAAGACTTTCTGGTGGAACAGTTGAGGAACCTTGGAGAACCTTCCAAGCGATTTTTCACAGTGCTCAGCAAAGGTTTATACCAACAAAAAGGAAGGACGGTAGAAAGAGGGGAAATCGACCGTGGATATCTAAGGAAATAAGGGAGAGTATCAAATTGAAGGGAAAAGCATATAAAGTGGCAAAGATTGGTGGGAGACTAGAGTACTGGGAAATCTTTAGGGGGCAACAGAAAGCTACTAAAAAAGCTATAAAGAAGAGTAAGATAGAGTATGAGAGTAAACTTGCTCAGAATATAAAAACAGACAGTAAAAGTTTTTACAAATATATAAAACAAAAAAGAGTGGCTAAGGTAAATATTGGTGCTTTAGAGGATGAGAAGGGAGTTTTAATAATGGGAGATGAGGAAATTCCTGAGGAACTGAACAGGTTTTTTGGGTCGGTCTTCACAGTGGAAGACACAAATAACATGCCAGCGACTGATAGAAATGAGACTATGACAGGTGAGGACCTTGAGAGGATTGTTATCACTAAAGTGTGTGTACTTCAATGCCAGGAGTATACGAAATAAGGTAGGGGAACTGGCAGCATGGGTTGGTACCTGGGACTTCGATGTTGTGGCCATTTCAGAGACATGGATAGAGCAGGGACAGGAATGGTTGTTGCAGGTTCCGGGGTTTAGGTGTTTTAGTAAGCTCAGAGAAGGGGGCAAAAGAGGGGGAGGTGTGGCGCTGCTAGTCAAGGACAGTATTACGGTGGCGGAAAGGATGCTAGATGGAGACTCTTCTTCTGAGGTAGTATGGGCTGAGGTTAGAAACAGGAAAGGAGAGGTCACCCTGTTGGGAGTTTCCTATAGGCCACCTAATAGTTCTAGGGATGTAGAGGAAAGGATGGCGAAGATGATTCTGGAAAAGAGCGAAAGTAACAGGGTAGTTGTTATGGGAGACTTTAACTTTCCAAATATTGACTGGAAAATATATAGTTCGAGTACATTAGATGGGTCGTTCTTTGTACAATGTGTGCAGGAGGGCTATGTGAAGATGAGGCGTGAAGTTTCGGTTGGGGCGCTTGATAGTTACTAGGAAGCGAGGATGGATCTAAAGAGAGCTAAGACGAGCAAGGAGAGGACCATACCATAAGATATAGGAATGGAAGTAAGGCCATTAGGCCCATCGAGTCCACTCCGCCATTCAATCATGGCTGATGGGCATTTCAACTCCACCTACCAGCATTCTCTACGTAGCCCTTAATTCCTCGTGACATCAAGAATTTATCTATCTCTGCCTTGAAGCCATTTAGCGTCCCGGCCTCCACTGCACTCCGCGGCAATGAATTCCACAGGCCCACCAGTCTCTGGCTGAAGAAATGTCTCCGCATTTCTGTTCTGAATTTACCCCCTCTAATTCTAAGGCTGTGCCCACGGGTCCTCGTCTCCTCGCCTAACGGAGACAGTTTCTTTGCGTCCACCCTTTCTAAGCCATGTATTATCTTGTAAGTTTCTATTAGATCTCCCCTTAACCTTCTAAACTCCAATGAATACAATCCCAGGATCCTCAGCCGTTCATCATATGTTAGACCCGCCATTCCAGGGATCATCCGTGTGAATCTCCGCTGGACACGCTCCAGAGCCAGTATGTCCTTCCTGAGATGTGGGGCCCAAAACGGGACACAGTACTCTAAATAGGGCCTAACCAGAGCCTTATAAAGGCTCAGTAGCACATCGCTGCTTTTATATTCCAACCCTCTTGAGATAAATGACAACATTGCATTCGCTTTCTTAATCACAGATTCAACCTGCATGTTTACCTTTAGGGAATCTTCGACTAGCACTCCCAGATCCTTTGGCATTATGAATTTTCTCACCGTTTAGAAAGTAGTCTATGCTTGGATTCTTTTTTCCAAAGTGCAAGACCTCACATTTTCTCACGTTGAATTGCATCAGCCATTTCCTGCACCACTCTCCCAAACTGTCTAGATCCTTCTGCAGCCTCCCCACTTCCTCAGCACTACCGGCCTGACCACCTAACTTTGTATCATCGGCAAACTTCGCTAGAATGCCCCCAGTCCCTTCACCCAGATCATTAATATATATGGTGAACAGCTGTGGCCCCAACACTGAACCCTGTGGGACACCGCTGGTGACCGGCTGCCATTCCGAAAAAGAACCTTTTATCCCAACTCTCTGCCTTCTGTCAGACAGCCAATCCTCAACCCATGCCAGTAGCTCACCTCGAACACCATGGGCCCTCACCTTACTCAGCAGCCTCCTGTGGGGCACCTTATCAAAGGCCTTTTGGAAATCCAGATAGACCACATCCACTGGGTTTCCCTGGTCTAACCTACTTGTCACCTCCTCAAAGAATTCTAACAGGTTCGTCAGGCACGACCTCCCCTTACTAAATCCATGTTAACTTGTTCTAATCCGACCCTGCTCTTCCAAGAATTTAGAAATCTCATCCTTAACAATCGATTCTAGAATTTTACCAACAACCGAGGTTAGGCTAATTGGCCTATAATTTTCCATCTTTTGTCTTGATCCTTTCTTGAACAAGGGGGTTACAACAGCGATCTTCCAATCGTCCGGGACTTTCCCTGACTCCAGTGATTTTTGAAAGATCTCAACCAACGCTTCCGCTATTTCTTCAGCCACCTCCCTCAGAACTCTAGGGTGTAGCCCATCGGGGCCAGGAGATTTGTCAATTTTAAGACCTTTTAGCTTTTTTAGCACCATCTCTTTTGTAATGGCAACCATACTCAACTCAGCCCCCTGACCCTCTATAATTTTTGGGATATTACTCATGTCTTCCACTGTGAAGACAGACGCAAAGTACTTATTATGTTCTCCAGCCATTTCCTCGTCTCCCATCACTAGCCTTCCGGAATCAGTTTGAATTGGCCCAATGTCTACTTTGGCCTGTCGTTTGTTTCTTATGTATTGAAAGAAACTTTTACTATCATTTCTTATATTACTGGCTAGCCTGCCTTCATATTTGATCCTCTCCTTCCTTATTTGTCTCTTTGTTAACCTCTGTTTGTTTTTGTAGCCTTCCCAATCTTCTGATTTCCCAGTGCTTTTGGCCACTTTATAGGATCTCTCTTTTTCTTTGATACATTTCCTGACCGCCTTTGTCAGCCATGGCTGTCTAATCCCTCCCCTGATAATCTTTCTTTTCTTGGGGATGAACCTCTGTACAGTGTCCTCAATTATGCATACAAACTCCTGCCATTTTTGCTCTGCTGTCTTCCCCACTAGGGTCTGCTTCCAGTCGATTTTCGCCAGTTCCTCTCTCATGCCCTCGTAATTACCTTTATTTAACTGTAACACCATTACTTCCGATTTTGCCTTCTCTCTTTCAAACTGCAGACTGAACTCAACCATATTATGATCGCTGCTTCCTAAGTGTTCCCTTACTTTAAGATCTTTTATAAAGTCTGGTTCATTACATAGCACTAGGTCCAGAATAGCCTGCTCCCTTGCGGGCTCCATGACAAGCTGTTCCAAAAAGCCATTTTGTAAGCATTCCATGAATTCCTTTTCTTTGGATCCACTGGCTACGTTATTTACCCAATCCACCTGCATATTGAAGTCCCTCATGATCACCGTGACCTTGCCTTTCTGACATGCCTTTTCTATTTCCCGGTACATGTTGCGCCCCTGGTCCTGACCACTGTTAGGAGGTCTGTACATGACTCCCATTATGGTTTTTTTGCCTTTGTGGTTCCTCAATTCTACCCACACAGACTCCACATCATCCGACCCTATGTCGTTTAGTGCCATAGATTTAATTTTGTTCTCAACTAACATGGCAACCCCACCCCCTCGGCCCACCTCCCTGTCTTTTCGATAGGTTGTGTATCCTTGGATGTTTAACTGCCAGTCCTGAACCCCCTGCAGCCATGTCTCTGTGATGCCTACCACATCATAATCATTCACGATGATCTGTGCCATTAGTTCGTCTACTTTGTTACAAATGCTACGAGCATTCAGGTAAAGTGCCTTAATGCTAACTTTCTTATCATTACAGATATTGGAAGTCCTAAGATGTCCAAAGTTATCCTTACTTTATGTTGCATTCCTAGTCTGCCTCAAGCTTAAATCCACCTGCCTACATGTTATCCTCCTGCGTATCTTGCCATTTAACTCCATGCTCCCTGTCGCTTTCACTTTCCCTTCCCCCCAACTCAGAAGTTTAAAGTCCTACTGACCACCCTATTTATCCTCGTCGCTAGAACACTGGTTCCAGATCGGTTCAGGTGGAGACCGTCCCAACGGTACAGATCCCCCCGGTTCCAAAACTGATGCCAATGTCCCATGAAGTGGAATCCCTCTTTCCCACACCAATCCCTTAGCCACGTGTTTACTTCCCTAATTTTCTTGTCCCTATGCCAATTGGCACGTGTCTCGGGCAGTAATCCGGAGATTATGACCCTTGAGGACCTGTATTTCAATTTTCTTCCTCGCGCTTGATAGTCCCCGAAAAGGTCCTCCACCCTAGCTTTACCTATGTTGTTAGTCCCAACGTGGACCACAACAACTGGATCCTCCCCCTCCCGCTTCAATATCCTTGCAAGCCGGTCAGTGATGTCCCGCACCCTGGCACCGGGCAGGCAACACACCATGCGAGACTCCCGATCCGGCTTGCATAGGATACTATCTGTCCCCCTAATTATAGAATCCCCTATAACAACTACTTGTCTTTTTACTCCCCCCTCTTGAATGGCCTTCTGCACCATGGTACCATGGTCAGCAGGCTCATCCTGTCCAGAGCCCTTTTCCTCATCCATACAGGGAGCAAGAGTCTCATACCTGTTGGACAAGGTCAAAGGCTGAGGCTCCTGCACTCCTGAACTCAGGTTCCCCCTGCCTGCCTCACTAACAGTCACACTCTGAAGTCCCTGATCACTTACTGAATGTGAATTACTTAATCTCCCACGTGTGACTGCCTCCTGAAACAAAGTGTCCAGGTAACTCTCCCCCTCCCGGATGTGCCGCAGTGTTTGAAGCTCAGATTCCAGATCATCAACTCTGAGCCGGACATGAGAAGTCTTTGGCAGGTAAGATCAAGGAAAACCCAAAAGCTTTCTATAGGTATGTCAGGAATAAAAGAATGACTAGGGTAAGTGTAGGGCCAGTCAAGGACCAGTGGTGGGAAGTTGTGTGCGGAGGCTGAGGAGAAAAGCGAGATAATAAATGAATACTTTTTTGTCAGAATTCACACAGGAAAAAGATAATGTTGTGGAGGAGAATGCTGAGACCCAGGCTATTAGAATAGATGGCATTGAGGTGCGTAGGGAAGAAATGTTGGCAATTCTGGACAAGATGAAAATAGATAAGTCCCCGGGGCCTGATGGGATTTATCCTAGGATTCTCTGGGAAGCCAGGGAAGAGATTGCTGAGCCTTTGGCTTTGATTTTTGTGTGATCATTGGCTACAGGAATAGTGCCAGAGGACTGGAGGATAGCAAATGTGGTCCCTTTGTTCAAGAAGGGGAGTAGAGATAACCCCCGGTAACTATAGGCCGGTGAGCCTCACGTCAGTTGTGGGTAAAGTCTTGGAGAGAATTATAAGAAATACGATTTATAATCAACTAGATAGGAATAATATGATTAGGGATAGTCAGCATGGTTTTGTGAAGGGTAGGTCATGCCTCACAAACCTTATCGAGTTTTTTGAGAAGGTGACTGAACAGGTAGACAAGGGTAGAGCAGTTGATGTGGTGTATATGGATTTCAGTAAAGCATTTGATAAGGTTCCCGACGGTCGGCTATTACAGAAAATACAGAGGCTGGGGATTGCGGGTGATTAAGAGATGTGGATCAGAAAGTGGCTAGTTTAAAGAAGACACAGGGTGGTGGTTGATGGCAAATGTTCAGAATGGAGTTCAGTTACGAGTGGCGTACCACAAGGATCTGCTCTGGGGCCGTTGCTGTTTGTCATTTTTATAAATGACCTAGAGGAGGGCACAGAAGGTTGGGAGAGTAAATTTGCAGACGACACTAAAGTCGGTGGAGTTGTAGACAGTGTGGAAGGATGTTGCAGGTTACAGAGGAACATAGATAAGCTGCAGAGCTGGGCTGAGAGGTGGCAAATGGAGTTTAATGTAGAGAAGTGTGAGATGATTCACTTTGGAAAGAATAACAGCAATGCGGACTATTTGGTTAATGGTAAAATTCTTGGTAGTGTGGATGAGCAGAGGGATCTCGGTGTCCATGTACATAGATCCCTGAAAGTTGCCACCCAGGTTGAGAGGGTTGTGAAGAAGGCCTATGGTGTGTTGGCCTTTATTGGTAGAGGGATTGAGTATCGGAGCCATGAGGTCATGTTGCAGCTGTACAACACTCTAGTACGGCCGCTATTGGAGTATTGCGTACAGTTCTGGCCGCCTCATTATAGGAAGGACGTGGAAGCTTTGGAACGGGTGCAGAGGAGATTTACCAGGATGTTGCCTGTTATGGAGGGAAAATCTTCTGAGGAAAGGCTGATGGACTTGGGGTTGTTTTCGTTAGAGAGAAGAAGGTTAAGAGGTGACTTAATAGGGGCATACAAAATGATCAGAGGGTTAGATAGGGTGGACAGTGAGAGCCTTCTCCCGCGGATGGAGGTGGCTAGCACGAGGGGACATAGCGTTAAATTGAGGGGAAATAGATATAGGACAGAGGTCAGAGGTAGGTTTTTTACGCAAAGAGTGGTATGGCCGTGGAATGCCCTACCTGCAACAGTAGTGCACTCGCCAACATTGAGGGCATTTAAAAGTTTATTGGATAACCATATGGATGATAATGGCATAGTGTAGGTTAGATGGCCTTTAGTTTTTGACTTCCCATGCCGGTGCAACATCGTGGGCCGGAGGGCCTGTACTGCGCTGAATCGTTCTATGTTCTATAGCTGGGGACAAGGCAATTATGATGCTATTCGGCAAGATTTAGGATGTATAGGATGGGGAAGGAAACTGCAGGGGATGGGTACAATCGGAATGTGGAGCTTTTTCAAGGAAGAGCTACTGCGTGTCCTTGATAAGTATGTACCTGTCAGGCAGGTAGGACGTTGTCGAGCAAGGGAACCGTGGTTTACTAAGGACGTTGAAGCACTTGTCTAGAGGAAGAAGAAGGCTTATGTTAGGATGAGATATGAAGGCTCATTTAGGGCACTTGAGAGTTACAAGTTAGCCAGGAAGGACCTAAAGGGAGAGTTAAGAAAAGCGAGGAGAGGACACGAAAAGTCGTTGGCGGATAGGATCAAGGAACACCCTAAGGCTTTCCATAGGTATATCAGGAACAAAAGAATGACTAGAGTAAGATTAGGGCCAATCAAGGATAGTAGGGGAAAGTTGTGTGTGGAATCAGAGGAGATAGGGGAAGCGTTGAATGGATATTTTTCGTCAGTGTTTACACTGGAGAAAGACAATGTTGTCGAGGAGAATACTCAGGTACAGTCGACCAGGCTAGATGGAATTGATGTTCACAAGGAGGAGGTGTTAGCAATTCTGGAAAATGTAAAAATATATAAGTCCCCTAGGCCAGATGGGATTTATCCTAGGATTCTCTGGGAAGCCAGGGAGGAGATTGCCGAGCTTTTGTCCTTGATCATTATATCGTCGTTTTCGACAGGGATAGTGCCGGAAGACTGTACGATAGCAAATGTTGTCCCCTTGTTCAAGAAGGGTAGTAGAGACAACCCTGGTAATTATAGACCTGTCAGCCTTACTTCGGTTGTGGGTAAAATGTTGGGAAAGGTTATAAGAGATAGGGTTTATAATCATCTTGAAAACAACAAGTTAATTAGCGATAGTCAAAACGGTTTTGTGAAGGGTAGGTTATGCCTCACAAACCTTATTCAGTTTGTTGAGAAGGTGACCATACAGGTGGATGAGGGTAAAGCGGTTGATGTGGTGTATATGGATTTCAGTAAGGCGTTTGATAAGGTTCCCCACGGTAGGCTATTGCAGAAAATAAGGAAGTATGGGATTGAAGGTAATTTAGCGGTTTGGATCAGTAATTGGCTAGCTGAAAGAAGACAGAGGGTGGTGGTTGATGGCAAATGTTCATCCTGGAGTTCAGTTACTAGTGGTGTACCGCAAGGATTTGTTTTGGTGCCACTGCTGTTTTTCATTTTATAAATGACCTGGAAGAGGGTGTAGAAGGATGGGTTAGTAAATTTGCAGATGACACGAAGGTCGGTGGAGTTGTGGATAATGCTGAAGGATGTTATAGGATACAGAGGGACATAGATAAGCTGCAGAGCTGGGCTGAGAGGTGGCAGATGGAGTTTAATGCGGAAATGTGTGAGGCGGTTCACTTTGGAAGGAGTAACATGAATGCAGAGTACTGGGCTAATGGCAAGATTCTTGGTAGTGGAGATGAACAGAGCGATCTCGGCATCCAGGTACATAAATCCCTGAAAGTTGCCACCCAGGTTAATAGGGCTGTTAAGAAGGCATATGGTGTGCTAGCCTTTATCAGTAGGGGGATTGAGTTTCGGAGCCACAAGGTCATGCTGCAGCTGTACATTACTCTAGTGCGGCCGCTCCTGGAGTACTGCGTGCAGTTCTGGTCAACATATTATAGGAAGGATGTGGAAGCTTTGGAAAGGGTTCAGAGGAGATTTACTAGAATGTTGCCTGGTATTGAGGGAAGGTCTTACGAGGAAAGGCTCAGGGACTTGAGGTTGTTTACGTTAGAGAGGAGAAGGCTGAGAGGTGACTTAATAGAGACATATAAGATAGTCAGAGGGTTAGATAGGGTGGACAGTGAGAGTCTCTTTCCTCGGATGGTGATGACCAACACGAGGGGACATAGCTTTAAATTGAGGGGTGGTAGATATACGACAGACGTCAAAGGCAGTTTCTTTACGCAGAGAGTAGTAGGGGTGTGGAACGTCCTGCCTGCAACAGTAGTTGTCTCGCCAACTTTAAGGGCATTTAAGTGGTCACTGGATAGACAGATGGATGAAAATGGAATAGTGTCGATCAGATAGGCTTCAGATGGTTTCACATGGAGGCGCAACATCGAGGGCCGAAGGGCCCGTACTGCGCTTTAATGTTCTATGTTCTATCTGTGACGATAAACTGCTTTCACTTTGAGGGGGAGCGCTGCCTGATGGTCATTCAACCTGAGGATCAGCACTCTTAAGTTAGACGTTGCCGTGCCTCCTGATTCAGCCACGTGAGCTCAAGCAGCCCCGAAACCAGCCCCCAAAACCGACCAGCAAACCAGCCCCCAAACCAGCCCCCAAACCAACCACCAGACCAGCCCCCAAACCAGCCCTCAAACCAGCCCCAAAACCAGCCACCAAACCAGCCCCCAAACCGACCCCCTCTGACACAAAAGACTTATTTGTGAAAAATTACAGAACTTGTGCAGCAAAGTCTCTGCTTTATATTCAATGGATTATTTAAAGAAATGTATGGTTCTAAGGCATCTGGTCCAAAATATTGATCTCTGAATTTGAATTGTTGATGTAAAACATTTGTCTGTTTATTTTATTTAAATGTATTCATTACTCTTGTCAGCAGTCAGCGACAAACTTATCTGTTCTATTACCACCATTATTTATTTGTGCACTAAACCTCTGTTGTTACATCTGGTTGTGTGTGGTCTCCCCCTGAATACAACAAAACAAAGTCGAAACAGAACAACGCTGCCTAATATGTCAGACAATTTGCCAAATAGGCAGTTAGTTGGGAAATATTGAACTCTCAGCAAGTGGCGTAAGCTTGGAGCGGAGTACAGACACGAGTGCAGGTTAATTGTGCCAATTAGTCTGTTCATCTGCTGTACTGTGTAAGTTAATGTAACAAACAGGAGAGTGAATGGAAAAAAATGTGAAATGGGATTTGCTAATCCGAAAAATAAATCTTCCCTTGTAGAAATGCTAATTGTGATGCTTGTTTGAAAAACAAACACACAAACACATCCTTCACTTGTCGCTGGGTGAAGATGCTGGAAGTCCCTCCCTAACAGCACTGCGGGTGCACCTACACAACATAGAGAGCAGCGGTCAAGAATGCAGCTCACCATCACTTTCCCAAGGGCAATTAGGGATAGGCAATAAGTGCTGGTTTACCCAGCTATGCCCAATCAACATTATTATTTTAAAATCTGTTTACATTAACTACCCTTTCTCAATTAATCCTCACTTCTCAACTCTCCTCGTTTTAGATACTACTCGATTTCCTGAGTTAGATGTACCATTTTTCAGATTCTTTCCTTTTACTTTTCAGTTCAGTGTTTCCGATATGATTTAAGAATCGAAGCCATTTCGATGTTACAGAAATGTATTTACATTGTCTGCATTGTTATCTGAGATTTGAGTAATATGTATGGCCAAGCGCACTGTGTCGAAGATTTTGACCCGAATACTGGAAATGATTGTTGTCGGAATATATCAGTTATGAATGAAATGATCCATGTCTTTGATTCCAGCAAACCCTTTAAGGAATGTGCCCGTTTACCTCCAGAGCACCTCCATTGAACAAGGCAAGCTCCAGACATCAGTTGCAACAACAACATCAGTTATTGAACAAGTCATCGAACTACACGATCCAGTCAGCATATTCGTCTTTACTGAACTGACGATTCACTCTGAGAACTCGGCAAATAAGAACTAGGAGCAGGAGTAGGCCATCTGGCCCCTGGAGCCTGTTCCGCCATTCAATGAGATCATGGATGATCTTTTGTGGACTCAACTCCACTTTCCAGCCCGATTACCATAACCTTTAATCCCTTTATTTTTCAAAAAACTATCCATCTTTACCTTAAAAACATTTAATGAAGGAGCGTCAACTGCTTCACTGGGCAAGGAATTCCATAGATTCACAACCCTTTGGGTGAAGAAGTTCCTCCTCAGCTCAGTCCTAAATCTACTTCCCCTTATTTTGAGGCTCTGCCCCTAGTTCTGCTTGCACCTGCCAGTGGAAACAAACTGCCCGCATCGAACCTATCTATTCGTTTCATAATTTTATATGTTTCTATAAGATTCCCCCTCATCCTTCTAAATTCCAACGAGTACAGTCCCAGTCTACTCAAATTCTCCTCGTAATCCAACCTCTTCAAATCTGGGATTAACCTAGTGAATCTCCTCTGCACACCCTCCAGCGGCAGTCGGTCCAATCTCAGGTCAGGAGACCAAAACTGAACCCAATACTCCTGGTGTGGCCTCACTAACGACTTATACAATTGCAGCATAACCTCTCTAGCCTTAAACTCCATCACCCTACCAATGAAGAACAAAATTCCATTTGCCTTCTTAATCACCTGTTGCACCTGTAAACCAACTTTTTGCTATTCATGCACACCCAGGTCTCTCTGCACAGCAACGTGTTTTAATATTTTATCATTCAAATAATAATCCATGTTGCTGTAATTCCTACCAAAATGGATAACCTCACATTTGTCAACATTGTATTCCATCTGCCAGGCCTTAGCCCATTCATTTAACCTATCCAAATCCCTCTGCAGACTTCCGGTAGCCTCTGCACTTTTTGCTTTAACATTCATCATAGTGTCGTCTGCAAACTTGGACACAATGCCCTTGGTCCCCAACTCCAAATCATCTATGTAAATTGTGAACAATTGTGGGCCCAACACTGATCCCTGACGGACACTACTAGCTACTGATTGCCAACCAGAGAAACACCCATTAATCCCGACTCTTTGCTTTCTATTAATTAACCAATCCTCTATCCATGCTACGACTTTGTCCTATATGCCACGCATCTTTATCTTATGCAGCAACCTTTTGCGTGACACTTTGTCAAAGGTTTTCTGGAAATGCAGATATACCACGTTCATGGGCTCCCCTTTATTTACCGCACTTGTAATGTCCTCAAAAAATTCCACTAAATTTGTTAGGCACGACCTGCCCCTAATGAACCCATTCTACGTCTGCCCAATGGGCAATTTCCATCCAGATGCCTCGCTATTTCTTCTTTGATGATAGATTCCAGCATCTTTCCGACTACCGAAGTTAAGCTCACTGGGCTATAATTACCCGCTTTCTGCCCACCTCCATTTTTACACAGTGGTGTCACGTTTGCTAATTTCCAATCCGCCGGGGCCACCCGAGAGTCTAGTGAATTTTGGTAAATTATCACTAGTGCATTTGAAATTTCCCTCGCCATCTCTTTGAGCATTCTGGGATTCATCCCATCAGTGCCAGGAGATTTGTCCACCTTTAGCCCCATTATCTTGCCCATCACTACCTCCTTAGTGATAAAAAAAATCATCTCAAGGTCCTCACCTGTCATAGCCACATTTCTCTCACTCACTGGCATGTTATTTGTATCTTCCACTGTGAAGACCGACCCAAAAAACCTGTTCAGTTCCTCAGCCACTTCCTCATCTCCCATTATTAAATCACCCTTCTCGTCCTCTAAAGGACCAATATTTACCTTAGAAACACTTTTTTGTTTTATGTATTTGTAGAAACATTTACTATCTGTTTTTATATTCTGAGAAAGTTTAATCTTATAATCTATCTTACTCTTCTTTATAGATTTTTTAGTAGCTTTCTGTTGCCCCCTAATGATTTCCCAGTTTTCTAGTCTGCCACAAATCTTTGCCACTTTGTATGCTTTTTCCTTCAATTTGATACTCTCCCTTATTTTCTTAGATATCCACGGTCGATATTCCCTATTTCCACCGTCCTTCCTTTTTGTTGGTATAAACCTTTGCTGAGCACTGTGAAAAATTGCATGGAAGGTTCTCCACTGTTCCTCAAGTGTTTCAGCATCAAGTCTTTGCTCCCAGTCTACCTTAGCTAGCTCTTCTCTCATCCCATTGTAATCTCCTTTGTTTAAGCACAAAACACTCGTGTTTGATTTCACCTTCTCACCCTCCACCTGTATTTTAAATTCCACCATATTGTGATCGCTGCATCCGAGAGGATCCCTAACTATGAGATCATTAATCAATCCTGTCTCATTACACAGGACCAGATCAAGGACTGCTTGTTCCCTCATAGGTTCCATTACATACTGTTCTAGGAAACTATCGTGAATACTTTATCTAAACTCCTCCTCAAGGCTGCCTTGACCGACCTGTTAAACCAATCGACATGGAGATTAAACCCCCCCCCCCCCCCACGATAACTGCTGAACTATTTCTACATGAATCAGTTATTTCTTTGTTTATTGCCTGACCCACCATAAGGTTACTATTTGGTGGCCGATAGACTACTCCTATCAGTGAATTTTTCGCCTTACAATTCCTGATTTCCACTCTAATGGATTCAACCTTTTCCTCCATACCACTGATATCATCCCTTCCTATTGCCCGGATGTCATCCTTAAATAACAGAGCTACACCACCTCCCTTACCATCCACTCTGTACTTCCGAATAGTTTGAAACCCTTGGATATTTAACTCCCAGTCGTGATCATCCTTTAACCATGTTTCAGTCATGGCGATTAAATCATACTTATTCACAATGATTTGCGCCATCAACTCATTTACCTTATTCCTAATACTACGAGCATTCAGGTAAAGTATACTTATGTTGGCTTTTATGCCTCTGTTTTGAATCTTAACACCTCGATCAGTAACCTCTTCTAAATTATATTTCCTCTTAACTTTTCTCCTAATTTTCCTTGTCGTTGAACCCATATCTTCATGTAACAACCTGCCGCGTCGCTTACCATTTATGTTTTTACTTCCCGTTTTATTCATTTAAGTATTACTGGGCCTATTCACTGAGCTTCCCTCAGTCACTGTACCTTGTACTGTCGTCCTTTTTGATTTTTGACTGTGGCTCCTCTGCCTGACACTTTCCCCCTGGCTGCCTTTTGTTTCTGTCCCTGTTTTACTACCTTCAGACTTCCTGCATTGGTTCCCATCCCCCTGGTCCGGTAACATTGTTGAAAACACAATCATTTATCCGCATGCTAGTTCGATAGTTGAGGCAGTGATTGTCGCTGAGTTGATGAGATTATGGGATAGGTATTTGTAGAATCTGTAGATTAAACAATTCCGACTGATAGGATTGAGGGGGAAACGGGCATTTTAACACTGAAGAAGTAATTTTGGTAACTGCTGCCCTGAATATTGAAGACATGTTTTCCTTTCTGAATATTGAAGGGATGCTTCCTGACGAGGTATATACTCGCAGTTAAACTGTACTAAGGGGAGACAAGATGTGGGATATGCATTGCCAAAGAATTGGCTCAGCATGGGCTAAACATTTGAATGCAAAAATATTAAAGCAAGTGATGGTCATTCGGAATAAGAAGCGTTAAAAAATTAACTATGTAGTGAAGAGACAGAACCAGCAGCTTAGAATGCAGTATCAAGGACAAGCCGGACGGCAGAGGAGGAGAAGCGGCAGCGGAGGAGAAGCGGCAGCGGAGGAGGAACGGGCGGCGGAGAGGCGGAAGGCAGCGGCGGAGAGGCGGCGGCGGAGAGGCGGAAGGCGGCGGTGGAGAGGCGGCGGCGGAGAGGCGGAAGGCGGCGGCGGAGAGGCGGAAGGCGGAGGCGGAGAGCAGCGGCGACAGGGAGGCCCAGCAGCGGCAGGTCCAACCCCTCTCCCTCCCCCCCCCGCCACGCGGGCCAGGAGCGGTGCGGCAGCGGCGGGCCCTCTTCTCTCTCCCGCCCCCCCCCCCCAGACGCGGGCCGGGAGCGGTGCGGCAGCGGCGGGCCCTTTTTTCTCCCCCCCCCCAACCAGCAGCGGGGACCCCCCCCCCAACCAGCAGCGGGGACACCCCCCTCCCCCCACCAACCAGCAGCGGGGACCCCCCCCCAACCAGCAGCGGGGACCCCCCCCAATCAGCAGCGGGGACCCCCCCAACCAGCAGCGGGGACCCCCCCCCAACCAGCAGCGGGGACCCCCCCAACCAGCAGCGGGGACCCCCCCCAACCAGCAGCGGGGACCCCCCCCAACCAGCAGCGGGGACCCCCCCCCCAACCAGCAGCGGGGACCCCCCCTCAACCAGCAGCGGGGACCCCCTCCCCAACCAGCAGCGGGGACCCCCCCCAACCAGCAGCGGGGACCCCCCCCCAACCAGCAACAGGGACCCCCCCAACCAGCAGCGGGGACACCACCCCCCAACCAGCAGCGGGGACACCCCCCCCCAACCAGCAGCGGGGACACCCCCCCCCAACCAGCAGCGGGGACACCCCCCCCCTACCGGCAGCGACCACCGGCCCACTCGCCCCTCCCCCTCCCCAACTGCAGTGACCACCACGTGGCAAGGACAAAGGGACTCTCTCTCTCTCTCTCCTGGGTGAGTGGGGAGAGAAAACAAAAGAAAAAAGAGACTTATATTTCTGTTCTTGTTAAAAAAAAAACCTAAAAGAAAACTGGTACAGAGAAGTAAAGTTAGGTAAAGTTAGGTAAAGTTAAACTGGTAAAGTTAGGGGCAGCAGGGTAGCATGGTGGTTAGCATAAATGCTTCACAGCTCCAGGGTCCCAGGTTCGATTCCCGGCTGGGTCACTGTCTGTGTGGAGTCTGCACGTCCTCCCCCTGTGTGTGTGGGTTTCCTCCGGGTGCTCCGGTTTCCTCCCACATTCCAAAGATGTGCGGGTTAGGTGGATTGGCCATGCTAAATTGCCCGTAGTGTCCTAATAAAAGTAAGGTTAAGGGGGGGGGGGTTGTTGGGTTACGGGTATAGGGTGGATACGTGAGTTTGAGTAGGGTGATCATGGCTCGGCACAACATTAAGGGCCTGTTCTGTGCTGTACTGTTCTATGTTCAAAAGGGGTAAAATAAAGGGGTAAAGGAAAGAAGGGGGGAAATAAATTTTTATTTAAAAAAAATATATATATATTTTTATATAATAATAAATAAAATTAAAATAGGGTGCGGAAAAGGGGGAAAAGAAGAACAAGGAGAGAAGAAAAGATGAAGGGGAAGGGGGAGAAAAAAATGCCAGAAGGGAGCCAAGAGAAAGGGGGCACCGGAAGTAGACGGGGCAAAGGGCAAACCAGCTTGGGCGAACGAGTCAACAAGCGAAGCAGCGGGAAGGATGTATCGCCGCATCCAAAAGAGCTGGACAGGCGGGCAACCTCTCCCCTGGGGTGAGAGGGGGGCGTGAATTGGAAGGAAGCCTTTGCCGAGGTGGTGAGGGAGCAGCTGCAGGCAATCAAGGCAGAGTTAAAAGCAGACGCAGAGGCCGCAGCACAGGCAGCAGTGACCACGGCCATGTCAGGGGTGCAGCAGGCTCTGACCAGATTGGAGGAGAAAGTGGATGCCCAAGGGAAGATACTGGAAGCCCAGGGGGCAACCATTAAAGAGCTGGAGAAGGCAGCGACTGACGTGAGCGACCGGGTCATGTCCCTGGAGAGGGAAATGGCGAAACTGAGTGCAACACAGGGGAGCCTGAAGGGCAGGGTAGACGACCAGGAGAACAGCTCGAGAAGGCAAAATATTAGGATAGTGGGCCTGCCAGAGGGGATCGAGGGTAGAAATCCCACAACATTCGTGGCTGCGATGCTGGGCTCCTTAGTGGGGCGGGAAACGTTTCCCACTCCAACCGGAAATGGACAGAGCTCATCGGTCACTGCGCCCGAAGCCCAAGGAAGGGGAAAAACCGAGAGCAGTTATAACCAAGCTGCACCGGTACCGGGATAGGGAGACAATCCTGCGCTGGGCCAAGGAGAATAGAGCCTGCAAATGGAACGGGCACGCCATCCGAATCTACGAGGATCTTGGAGCGGACATAGCTAAGAGACGGGCGGAGTTCAACAGAGCGAAAGCAGCTCTCTACAAGAACAAAGTACGTTTTGGTCAGAGGGTTAGATAGGGTGGACAGCGAGAGCCTTCTCCCGCGGATGGAGGTGGCTAGCACGAGGGGACATAGCCTTAAATTGAGGGGTAATAGATATAGGACAGAGGTCAGAGGTGGGTTTTTTTACGCAAAGAGTGGTGAGGCCGTGGAAGGCCCTACCTGCAACAGTAGTGAACACGCCAACATTGAGGGCATTTAAAAATTTATTGGATAAGCATATGGATGATAAGGGCATAGTGTAGGTTAGATGGCCTTTAGATTTTTTCCATGTCGGTGCAACATCGAGGGCCGAAGGGCCTGTACTGCGCTGTATCGTTCTATGTTCTATGTTCTATGTTCTATGGTATGCTGTACCCAGCAAAACTCTGGGTCACATACCAAAACAAGGAATATTTCTTTACAGCCCCTGCCGAGGCGAATAGATTCGTCGAGGAGCACGGGCTGGAAAAACGCCATGGGAAGTAGGGACGAGGAGCCCATGGCAAGGAGAAACGTCATGCCGACGGGGGGGGTGGGGAGGGGAAAGGCAAAGCCAGCCCCCTCCCCCCTGGCAGGAACACCCAGAACGAAAAACAACCCAATGCCCAAGGGCCCGCTCCAGGTGGGAGGCCAGGCCCCGGCACGAGGGAACGGGAGTACTGGAGAGGGGAGAGGAGAAGCGGGACAGCAACCTCCGAGAGGGGAGCCACCGTGCTAGCAGGAAAGCTAGCGACGGGGGCGCGCAACAGAGCAGGGCCGCAGCGCACCCCCAAGAGGTGGGAAGGCGCCAGGCAGGGGAGGGGGGGGATCACCCATCAAAGGTGGGAGAGCAAATGGGGACAGGAATGGGGGAGAGAGGGGCAATGGAGGGGTATAAAGGGGAGGGGGGGAAAGGGATAGAGCGGGGGGGGGGGGCACTCGGGGGGCGAGAGACCAGGGAGGGGAAATGCAGGGACGAAGGGACAAAAGAGGCCAGAAAGGGAATAGGGCCACAAAGTGCCACGGACAAGGGCTCGAAACAGGGAACCGCTGCAAGCACCCACCCAGTACGGTCTGTGGGTGAAGGGGCCCCCCGGAGTGCAGGGGACTACCCGCGTGGCGGACACACAGTGGACGGCCATGGCGGGTGTCCCCGGGACAAGGGGGAACCCCGGAGCGCAGGGACCCGGCCGCATGGGGAGAGCAGTGATAGTGGACATCCTGGACGGCCCCCTAACAAAGGGAAACCCCAGAGGGCAGGGGCGCGTCCACCGGACAAATATGGTTAACCCCACAGGAGCAAGGGGGCAGAAGCCCCCCACCAGAATAGTCACCTGGAACGTAAGGGGACTTAACGGCCCAGTGAAGAGATCTAGAGTCCTCACCCACCTTAGAAACATGAGGGCCGACATAGTCTTCCTCCAAGAGACGCACCTGAGGGAGCAGGACCAACTGCGGGTAAGAAAGGGCTGGGTGGGACAAACCTATCATTCCTGTTATGGGGCAAGGACCAGGGGGGTGGCGATCCTGATTGGCAAGAGGACAATGTTTAGGGCGACAAAGACGGTTACAGACCCAGGGGGACGGTATGTCATGGTCAGCGGGGCCCTGGATGGGGCGCCGGTAGTTCTAGTTAACGTGTACGCGCCCAACTGGGACGACACGAGCTTCATCCAAAAGACCATGGCAGAAATCCCGGACATAGCGACGCACCGACTAATCATGGGGGGGGGGGGGGGGGAGGGGGGACTTCAACTGTGTACAGGACCCAAAGACGGACAGATCAAACTCCAGAACGGGGAAAACCTCAAACATGGCAAGGGACCTCAGTCACTATATGGAGCAGATGGGAGCAGTGGACCCCTGGAGATTCGCCCACCCGGGGGAGAAAGAATTCTCTTTCTTCTCCCCAGTACACAATGTGTACACCAGAATTGACTTCTTTGTGGTGGGGAAAACGGTGCTTCCAGGGATAGACAAGGTGGAATATTCCGCAATTGTGATATCAGACCACGCCCCACACTACATGGACGTGCGGCTGGAGACGGGAAGGGCCCACCGCCCCACATGGAGGCTGGACGGTGCCTTACTAGCTGACAAGGCCTTCAGCGAAAGGATAGCGCGGGCCATAGCGGAATACACGGAGAACAACCAAAACGGGGAGGTCTCATCCTCCACGTTCTGGGAAGCGCTTAAGGCCGTACTAAGAGGGGAAATCATTGCCTACAAAGCGCAAAGAGATAGGGAGGAAAGGGTGGCTAGGCAGAAGCTGGTCGACTCCATACTAGAGGTAGACCGTAAATACTCCGAGGCCCCGACCGTAGAGCTCCTGGCGGAGAGAAAAGAATTACAAAGGAACTTTGACCTGCTCTCCACCAGGAAAGCAGTACACCAACTCCGCCAGGCACGCGGGGCCCTGTACGAACACGGAGACAAAGCCAGCCGCCTGTTGGCACACCAGCTGAGAAAGCAGGCAGCCAGCAGGGAAATTGCGCAAATCAGAGGTACCAGAGGCACGTGGGAAACAGAACCAGAGAGGATTAACGAAACATTCAAGGCCTTCTACCAAGAGCTATACACCTCGGAGCCCCCAACGGGGAAGGCTGGGATGAACCGGTTTCTTGATGGACTGGACATACCAGTCGTGGGAGAGGGCAGAAAACGGGATCTGGAAGCACCACTAGCACTGGGAGAGATCATGGAGAGCATTAGCTCCATGCAGACGGGGAAGGCGCCGGGACCGGACGGATTCCCGGCGGACTTCTACAAAAAATTCGCGACAGTGCTGGCCCCGCACCTGCGGGAGATGTTCACAGACTCGCTAGCTAGGGGCACGTTGCCACCCACGTTAGCACAGGCCTCAATCTCGCTGATACCTAAGAAAGACAAAGACCCAACGGAATGTGGGTCATACAGACCCATATCCCTGCTGAACGCAGACGCCAAAATACTGGCCAAAATCCTAGCCAAAAGGCTAGAAGACTGTGTACCTGAGGTGGTCACAGAGGACCAGACGGGCTTCGTCAAAGGTAGACAGCTTACCGCGAACATCAGGCGCCTGCTGAACGTGATAATGACCCCCTCCGGGGAGAGAACACAAGAGGTGATCGTCTCCCTGGACGCAGAAAAGGGCTTCGACAGAGTCGAATGGAAATACCTCATAGAGGTATTGGAGCGGTTCGGGCTTGGAACAGGGTTCACCGCTTGGGTAAAGCTCCTATACAACGCTCCCATGGCGAGTGTACGGACCAACAATACCAACTCCCAATACTTCCAGCTGCACAGGGGCACCAGACAAGGATGCCCACTGTCCCCGCTGCTGTTCGCACTAGCAATCGAACCGCTAGCAATCGCGCTCAGGGCAGCAAAAAATTGGAGGGGGATCCGAAGGGGAGGTAGAGAGCACAGAGTCTCACTCTATGTGGATGATCTGCTCCTCTATATCTCGGACCCACAAAGCAGCATGGACGGAATCATAGCGCTCCTGAAAGAGTTTGGAGCCTTCTCGGGCTACAAACTCAACATGAGCAAAAGTGAGATCTTCCCAGTACACCCGCAAGGGGGGGGGGGGGGGCAGCGCTAAAGGGCCTGCCGTTCAAACAAGCCCGAAATAAATTCCGCTACCTGGGGATCCAAATAGCCCATGACTGGAAAGGGGTCCACAAATGGAACCTCACCAGCCTGACGGAGGAAGTTAAAAAGGACCTGCAAAGATGGAACACACTCCCGCTCTCCCTCGCGGAGAGAGTCCAGACGATCAAAATGAACGTACTGCCCAGGTTCCTTTTCCTGTTTAGATCCATTCCGATCTACATCCCCAAGGCCTTTTTCAAAGCGCTGGACAAACATATCATGGCGTTCGTTTGGGAGGGGGGGGGGGGTAAAAATGCTAGGATCCCAAAGAAGGTCATACAAAAAACAAAATCCAGGGGGGCTAGCCCTCCCGAATCTACAATTCTACCACTGGGCGGCAACAGCCGAGCGAGTGAGGGGATGGATCCAGGAGCCAGAAGCCGAGTGGGAGCGTGCGGAGGAGGCCTCCTGCATGGGAACCTCCCTCCGGGCCCTCGCCACGGCAGCACTCCCATCCCCACCCAACAAGCACTCCACCAGCCCAGTGGTGACAGCCACCCTCCAATCCTGGAACCAACTGCGGCAGCAATTTGGCCTGTACAAAATGTCGGACAAGGCTCCCATCTGCAACAACCATAGGTTCAAACCAGCACTGACCGACGCCACCTTCAAAAGGTGGAGGCAGGACGGGGGGAAACTGACAGTCAGGGACCTATACACGGACGACAGGATCGCAACACTGGACGAACTGACAGAGAAATTTCAGCTAGCTGGGGGGAACGAGCTACGGTACCTTGCAGCTCAAAAACTTCCTACGAAAGGAGACAAGGACGTACCCACAACCGCCACGACAGACACTATTGGAAGACCTACTGGACGCAAGTATCCTAGAGAAAGGGAACTGTAGTGACATGTATGACCGACTGGTAGATAGGGACGACACCGTACTGGACGCAACAAGAAGGAAATGGGAGGACGACCTGGGGATGGAGATAGGGTGGGGACTTTGGAGCGAAGCACTGCATAGGGTCAACTCCACCTCCACGTGCGCAAGGCTCAGCCTGACGCAACTAAAAGTGGTACATAGAGCCCACTTAACGAGAAACCGTATGAGTAGGTTCTTCCCGGAGGTGGAGGACAAATGTGAGCGGTGCCAGAGAGGCCCGGCCAACCACCCCCACATGTTCTGGTCTTGCCCCAGACTTGTGGAGTACTGGACAGCCTTCTTCGAGGCTATGTCCAAAGTGGTGGGGGTGAGGGTGGAGCCATGCCCGATAGTGGCGGTCTTCGGGGTTTCACACCAGCCAGATCTATTCCTGGGGAGGAGGGCGGACGTCCTTGCCTTTGCCTCCCTGATTGCCCGCCGTAGAATCCTGTTTGGCTGGCGGTCAGTCGCACCACCCAGAGCTGCAGACTGGCTGTCCGACCTCTCGGAATCTCTCCAAATGGAGAAAATCAAATTCGCCATCCGAGGGTCGGACGACGGCTTCCACAGAACGTGGGAGCCATTCATGCAACTGTTCCAGGACCTGTTTGTGGCCAACGTACATGAGGAAGAATAGTCGGGTGGCCAAGAACCAGGGGAAAATGGGCGGGAATCGGGGGAAGGTAGCCGGGGGGAGGGGGGGGGGGGGCTACGGGCTCGGTATGGGGGTTTGATGGCAAGCCAAGGCCCAAAACCAAACTATAAATAAATGCCTATAAACATGTGCCTCGGCCATATTGGGGAATGTAAAATATGTATGCTGGCTAATGGGGGCGGCCACAATTATTGTTATGAAGATGCTTACCTGTAAATATTCATGTAAAAAAAATTTGTGTTTTCCTTTTTTTTTTCTCTCTCTCTAATAACTTGTAATTTGTCATATATAAAATATGAAAACTCAATAAAAAAACATTTATAAAAAAATAGAATGCAGTATCAAGAGTTGGTAGAAAAACAAAATTCACCTTCTGGTTTGTTTTGTTTCACATCTGATCGAACAAGTCTATTCTTACATGTTATTTTAAAAAGACAGCTTTAGACATCCTTATTATCAGTATAGGCTTGGCCTTCTTGCAATTTCTACTCTGGGAATTCGATTGTTCTTGCAGAGAAGGTTGTTGACTTCACATGTTTGTTCATTGACTGGAAGTAAGCCCAGTCAGCAAGGGACAAGATCTTGCGATCTGATGGTAATGCTGTCCTATAAGTAAGAGGCATTCTCCGGAAGTATTGTTCAGATAGTAGCTGCAGAATCAAAAGCAATCATCAACTCATTGATTATCATCTAAGGGGAAAGAATGGGTCTTGGTTTCTTGGTCAAACTCCAGATTCTACTGACACTACAAGATGTACAGATGACTTACTACCCTGTGTTGGCTGCAGTCGGTGTTCCGGGTAAGTTACGACCTGGTGCTAGTGCGACACAGTTTGAAATGAAATGGCATTCATCAGACTCAACTCAATTATTAGTATGATTGCACGGTGATCAGCACTGCTGCCTCACAACACCAGGGGACCCGGGTTCGGTTCCAGCGTTGTGTGTCTGTTTATGTGGAGCTTCCACTTTCTCTCGTGTCCTTGTGGGTTTCCTCAGGGTGCTTTTTCCTCTCACAGGTTTGGTTGATTGGCCATGCGAAATTGCCCCTTCGTATCCAAAGTTATGGAAGTTAGTTGGTATAACAGTAATAGGGCGATGGAATGGTCCAAGGTACGGTGCCCTTTCAGAGGGTCAGTGCAGATTCTATGGGGCGAATGGCCCCCTTCTGCACTGAAGGGGTTCTATGTTATTAATTCTCATATTTTGTTCAATTTCGGTAAATCTAAATCTCCATATTAACCCCGAATCATGTTGCATCTACTGAGCTCGGGTGTTCGATAAGAAAACGTTTTGCGACCCGACATTTTATTTCTAAGACTTGATGTGTATGTATCTGTGACTATCTCGTTGCCCGTAAGATTTAAGTAGCTGTGTTTATTGATAGTTCGACCAGGAACAATCGAGAAGTGTTGGATGAGATGTTGCGTGAATTTCAATATCCAGAATGAAACGGGATTTATTATTTAGCAATTAGGATCAGGAAGAGAGAAGTTGAAGAATCAATTTATAAGCATTGTTTTAGAAAGATTGATGCCTGTTTTTGCATTCACGTACTCTGCACAAGTATACACGGAGCAAGTGAGCATAGTCAATGAATGAGCAAAGGCAGTGGGTTTTGTTATCTATAACATTCAGAAAGTATAATCTACTCCCTTATTCCCATTAATCGCCGTTCCGTTATATTGTCTCCCATGTCAGAACAATAAGATCGCCATAATCAATTTCAATCTATATTGAAGAGTCATAAGACATAGGAGCTGAAATAAGCCACTCGGCCCATCGACCCTTGCCTGCCATTCAACAATGGCTGATACTTATTTCATCCCCATTCTCCTGCCTTCTCCCATAACTCCTGATCCCCTTATTAATCAAGAACCTAACTATCTCTGTCTCAAAAGACACTCGGTTATTTGGCCTCCACAGCCTTCTGCGGCAAAGAGTTGCACAGATTCACCACCTTCTGGCTGAAGAAATGCCTCCTCATGTCTGTTTTAAAGGAGGCATATATAAGCAAGGAGGAACTTTAAAGTCAACCACAGCCTTTATCTGAAAAAGGTTTGTAAAACAAAGGGCTTTGAAATTAGATAACAGTGCAGAGTTCAATTTGAGTAATGCATTCAGATTTAGCCATGATGTGGAGATGCCGGCGTTGGACTGGGGTGAGCACAGTAAGAAGTCTTACAACACCAGGTTAAAGTCCAACAGGTTTGTTTCAAACACGAGCTTTCGGAGCACGGCTCCTTCCGCATTCACCTGAAGAAGGAGCCGTGCTCCGAAAGCTCGTGTTTGAAACAAACCTGTTGGACTTTAACCTGGTGTTGTAAGACTTCTTACTGTGTTCAGATTTAGCGACTGCACAACAGAAGGTGCATACTGACCTTGCTGAAGCTGCAGTGCAGATTCCACCCGAGGACACCGGGACTAAATGTTGCAAATTCATGAACCAATTGGATAGATGCAAGTTGCATTCTTAGAATATTAAAACACTGATGGGTGATCTGTTTGTGGTAAGAACATTGATTCAAGGATTTGTTCGGGTAGACAGAGGAGCAATCTCCTGTGATATGAGAGCCATGCAAAAATGTAGAGGCTTAAATTGAGAACTAATCCACCTCACGGTAAGAGTATTAGAAATAAAGTAATGGAGTTATAGAAAAGTGGCACACAAGAAGTCCCAGCGAGCCAGCACATTTGAAGAAGAATCTATTAGTCCCATTTCATCGCTCATTCCTCAGATTTACCCATTGTTTGTCCGCACGACAACCCTTTTTGAGGTGAAAATTGAATAATTTTTCGCATCCTAAAGGGCAGTACAATCTAAATTCCAGCAATGAGATGCATTTCCTTCCTAACCGTCTGCTCCTATTGACAATTACCTTGGAAACGTACTCTCTGAATGCTTGCACTCACTGTCTTTAAACTCATCATTATGTCACTACCTTCCCGCTCCAAGGACAAAAACGCCAGCTTCCACAGTATATCTACTTCAGAATGGTTCGAGTCTTTCTTTAAGACCCTTCTCCTCAGCCTTCCCATCCTTTCCCAATTCTGGCGCCCTGTACTGGTCAGTGTCTCCTGCTGAAATAGTTGAAAAATAAATAATGTTTCGGGAACTTGAGCAGAACTGCATGTTTTTTTGAATAGAAACATATAAAATAGGAGCAGGAGGAGGCTATTCGGCCGTTCTGCGCCATTCATTGTGATCACGGCTGAGAAAATCATCCAACTCAATAGCCTAATCCTGCTTTCTCCCCATAGCCTTTGATCCCATTCTCCCCTAGTGCTATATCCAGACGCCTCTTGAATATATTCAATGTTTCAGCATCAACTACTTCCTGTGGTTGTGAATTCCACAGGCTCACCACTCTTTGGGTGAAGAAATGTCTCCTCATCTCTGTCCGAAATGGTTCACCTTGAAATCTTTGCTTATTCTGGAAAATGGGGGGTTCAGCCCAGAGATCTGTGAACTGAAGCACTTCGTTAGTAATAATGCAATGAAAAGGAAATTATCTGGGACAACTTCAGAGGGAACACAAGAGGAAATGGACAAGAGGTGTACTTGTTTACAACTTTGAAGATGACAGCACATTAAAAAATGGTTGAAAAAATTGAAATCCTAAGTTGATAAATATAGACAAATGAGAGTGGTGAGCCTGTTGAATTTGTTACAACAGGAAGTAGTTGAGACCAAAACATGGCATGTTTCCAAGAAGCAGTTCGATATAGCACTGGGGGCGAAGTGGATCAAAGGATAGCAGAACAAGATGAAAGGGCAGCACGGTCGCACAAGTGATTAGCACTGTGACTTCACAGCGCCAGGGCCCCAGGTTCGATTCCCTGCTGGGTCTCTCTCCATTGCTGCGACACTGGAGTCTCCTGCGGGCCCTGCTGGCCACTAAAATGCTCCTGACTGTCACGGAATTGAACAGTAGAATCAGTAGCACAGACGTCTGTGTGGAGTCTGCATGTTCTCCCCGTGTCTGCGTGGGTTTCCTCCGGGTGCTCCCGTTTCCTCCCACAGCCCAAAGACGTGCAGATTAGGTGGATTGTTCATGATAAATTGCACAGGAAGTAGTTGATGCTGAAACATTGAATATATTCAAGAGGCGTCTGGATATAGCACTAGGGGAGAATGGGATCAAAGGCTATGGGGAGAAAGCAGGATTAGGCTATTGAGTTGGATGATCAGCCATGATCGTGATAAATGGTGGAGCAGGCTGGAAGGGATAAAAAGTCTCCGCCTGTTCCTATCTTCTATGTATCTATGTTTGTATCTACTTTATGTTTGCCAAATCCACGATCCACCCTATCTCCATTTGAAAGTCAATTAATGGACGTCTTTTGTTTACTCCACTTCTAATGCCCATGTGAAAATAAATTAAAATCGCTTTTTGTCACGAGTAGGCTTCAGTGAAGTTACTGTGAAAAGCCCCTAGTCGCCACATTCCGGCGCCAGTCTGGGGAGGCTGGTACGGGAATCGAACCGTGCTGCTGGCCTGCTTGGTCTGCTTTAAAAGCCAGCGATTTAGCCCAGTGAGCTAAACCAGACCATGTCGCCTGTAACTTACGGAATTGCGTAGTGCACCCCAAATCCAAGTCATTAACGTGCATAAGAGGAACAGTTGTCCTGAATTAAATGCTGGGAAATACGTCACTGCAGTCCAAGAAAAAATCCACACGCCACAGCTCTGTATTCATCCCTTATCCAATTTTGTATCCATTCTGCTTTATCCAATTTTAACATATGGGTTTTTATGTTTTTACCCGGTCTATCCTATTGCGCTACATCATTTACTTTACAAATCCATGACTAAACTTTCATTTTATGTGATTGGATCAATTATTTGCTGATCTATTTGTGATTACTCTGAATACATAGCGGATATCTCGGCCACACTATCACCGGGAAAACATTTAGATGTAATCGGTTGATGCAGTGTTCACCACCATGTTGCATACAGGAGCAACACGGTGACACAGTGGTTAGCACTGCTGCCTCACAGTGCCAGAGACCGAGGTTCGATTCTGTCATCGGGCGATTGCCTGTGTGGAGTCTGCACGTTCTCCCCATGTGTGCGTAGGTTTCCTCCACGTGCTCCGGTTTCCGCTGACAGTCCAAGTTGTGCAGTTTTGGTTGCCCCGACTTTACGCGGTACGGTGGGGATTGGGTCTGGCTGGGCTGCTCTTTCAAAGTATCGGTGCAGACTCGATTGGCTGCCTGGCCTCCTTCTGCACTGTAGGGATTCTGTGAAAACGTGTGTTTATCATGAGGAACATTCATGTTCATACTTTACAGACTACCCCACAGTTTCAGTGGCAATACAATACTTCCGATATTCCAGGAATGTCTGTTGAATAATTCTGTCATTTACTCTTGCAGTTAATGTGGTGACAATCGCAATCCTTTCTCGTGGAAAGTGTGGTCTCTCCAAATGTGTCACTCGCTATCTGGTAGCCATGGCAGCGTCAGATCTACTGGTCATTATTTTCGATCTGATACTAAGGCAAATTCCTATTATCTTTCGTGAACAATTTGGCTTTGTGCGCTCGCTTCGCTTGTGTAACAGCCATGCTGTTCTGCTTTATGCTGTCACAGACTGTTCGGTATGGTTTACTGTTACTTTCACATTTGATCGCTTTATAGCTATTTGTACTCCAAAGTTAAGAGCTAAATATTGCACAGAGAAAACAGCCATTATTGTCATCGGAACAGTGACTACAGTGAGCTGTTTGAAGAATATTTCCTGGTATTTTCTGTATACAACTCGATATTGGCTGACGAACAGTCCATGGTTTTGTCTTGTAGTAACTATGGTAAGCCGCTCATTGGGCTGGGCCGTCTTTGAATTTCTGCATTACATTTTAACGCCCTTTATACCATTTCTATTGATTCTACTGTTCAATGCCCTGACGGTCAGGAGCATTTTAGTGGCCAACAGGGCCCGCAGGAGACTCCAGTGTCGCAGCAATGCAGAGAGTCCACCTGACCCAGAGATGACCAACAGAAGGAAATCCATGATTTTACTATTTGTTATATCGGGGAATTTCATGGTGTTATGGGTAGTGTTCATGGTATGTTCTATATTGAGACGCTTGGATTATTTGGGTGTTCCAGTTTATCTTCCCACGTTTGTATCTGAAATAGGATTCATGCTGCAGCTTCTGAGTTGCTGCACGAACACTTTCATCTATGCAGTTACTCAGAGAAAATTCAGAGATGAGGTGAAGAATGGAGTGAAATATCCAATTGAAAAGATGATTGCGTTAATTCGATGAGATGACCTCAGGCATACTCATATTAATTTGCAGTTAGATGTGCTGACATGATCTGTGAAATGTAAATATTGGGGTATGAAGAGAGCATTGGGTTGGGTATGTGGCTCACATATAACAGAATCAAAGTCACTAATAAGCACTGACATAGGACAAATGATTGTCAAAGGGAGAGAGAGTGGAGCTTCCTGAAGCAGAGGTCATTACTGAGTTGTTCGTTGGGTACCTTGCACCTATTCGCATGGCAGAAGAACACCTTGCCACAACAGGAACAGAAGGGACTGCAACAATATTGGTTAGGTTAAGATTAGGTACTTACAAGGATGCTAGTTCTCAAGTTGGAATAGTTATCTATTCTGGTTCGTGTGCAGTTTAGATTAATGACTAAATTTCGGGACCGTCTGCCACACATCTTTGATTCCGGTATGCTGCCATTGTGATGGAGTATTGTATATTCCGTATGCCCGTACAACAGAATTCAGTGTTCGACTGTACCTGGCAACGAGGGATCAATCCGACTACCTTCACAGTTGGGTCAACGTTTGTGAACAGAAATCTATTCAAACATCGAGGAAATAAAACAAAAATCATTGGAATATGAAAAGCATGGACTAATAAATGAGTGTCACCCCTGCTTTGTCAAAAGAAACTCACATTTGATCAACTTGAACAAACTTTTTTGTTCAATTAGAATAGCGGTGGGACAGAGTCGCAGGGCTTGATTTTTGCTTCCAAAAGAAGTGTGACAAATTACAACATGATATACTTCTTCTTTAAATTGAAGTTCATAAATATACAATAGCAACATGAATGAAAATTTACGGAAGACTGTAAAAAACAGAGGAAGTGTTTGAAACTTTCAGAGATACGGTTTATATATATATATATTTGTACGACAGTTAGTGTTATAACTGGTGGGGAAGATTCCAAATGGAGCCCTGCCTCAAAGAACTGTAACTTTGATTTATTTTTTAAAACCCGGGGGGACAGAGTCACAGGACTGCTAGTTAGCTTCAACAACATGAAAAACAAACATTTATTAAATATGAATAAATTCGATTATAATACTATTTGTTTTATCTCCTCCTTATCCTAACAGTTAAGCAGAGATTTTAGGATTAACACAGTTGGTGAAGTATATCTTAGTCTACAATCGTCCAAGAACACAAAGGCCATTTTAAAGATACAAGATGACTGTGGATAAATAGACACTCCTCTCTGAATTCAATTTATCTTCACCTCAAAATCCATCCAGATCATTGTCTTTTGAAAGTTTCCACACTGCACTCTAAAAACACACTTTCAGATCTTCTGTCATAATATTGCTTTCCCTTGGCGGTTTGCGTTTTATAATCCAGTCCACGTTTTCCAAATGACACCTTTACAAAAGTTCATGCTCCACTTTTCACAGTAAATTCAGTCCAGGATTTAGACCACCGATCAAGCAATGTACGCCGAACTGTTCGACGGTGGGGGGTGGTGGGAGGGCGTAACATTGTCTTTCTCTTTGTGCAGGGTGAAGGTCGGGCTTCGTTTCGGTGGGTATTGGTCTTAATGCAAGCTTCCAGATGCCCTACGGGTTGACTAATAACGCGAGGGACTGGGGCACAGCTCAATTGTTCCCTCAACTCAACTTTTCTTGGAGGAGGTTTTTGAAGGGAGACAATCACACTGACCAAGGGATGATATGGCGGAATGGTAAATCGTGGCCCTCGATCCATTTTCGTGTCTGCAAGTAGAATATCCTCCAGAATTTCAGTAGCGTGTTTAGAAAGGTACTATCGTTTTTGCATCAGAAAGGTTGATGACTTTGGCCCATCCCATGCACCAGTGTCAAGCTTGACTGTTATTATTATGCCATTTGGGGCAGCACGGAGGGGCAGTGGTACTACTGCAGTCTCACGGCGCCGAGGTCCCAGGTTTGATTCCGGCTTTGGGTCACTGTCCGTGTGGAGTTTGCACATTCTCCCCGTGTCTGTGTGGGTTTCGCCCCCGCAACCCAAAGACGAGCAAGATAGGTGGAATGAACATGCTAAATTGCCCAGTAGCTGGGTGTGGGCCTCATACTGAAACACAGTCTGTGCTGCAGAATGTGCCACAGACCGACACACAGACAGACTCAGCCCCCCACAAACAACCCTCACTGTTCACCAGCTGCTGTTCCCCCTCCCGGCCGCCAGAGGCCGCTGCTGCTCATCCCAGTGTCACCTCTTGTCCGCTCCCGGCACCGACCGCTACTGTTTGGCGGCAACATCCGGAACTTGCCAGGGCCGAGCGGCAGCCATATTGCTGTGACGTTCGACGTGAGCGGCCGATTACAAAAAATAAATCACAAAATAAAAAAAAGATTTGGCGCTTCGGAACCGAGAGGGAAGCGAGAGTCTGACGGGAGACGAAGTGAGTAATAATACTTTAAAACATGGAGCTGTTCAGATAGAGCTGCGCATGTCTTTCTCCAGAAGGCAGCGCGCGGTCAACTAATTTACATGACGCCATCTGCCCTGGCAACGCAAGATGGCCGCCGCCTCGCAGGGGGTGCTGGGACGGATGGTTGCGGCGCATTCCCAGTGGCGGCTCCTGCTGCCCATTGTCCCCATTGGGGCAAATTGGGATTGTTGAGGAGATAGAGCAACAATTCCAGTTTCTTTTTTTTTACAGACAATTTTATTGAGGTATTTTTTGGCATTGTAAATAGTAACAATATACATTAGTGTGTAGATACCAATTACAAATAACATAGTGCAAATAACGGTACCACTCCCGCAAATAGACCCGCCTAGTGTTCCCCCCTACTCTACACTATTCTATCCCCTCCCCGCACCTCACCCCCCCCCCCCCCCCCGCACCCAACACACCCCCCCCCCCGCCCCGCTGACGATTAGTTTCCCGCGAAGAAGTCGATGAATGGTTGCCACCTCCGGGCAAACCCCGATAGTGATCCTCGTAAGGCGAACTTGATTTTTTTCCAAGCCGAGAAAGCTTGCCATGTCTGACAGCCATACTTTGGTCTTTGGGGGCTTTGAGTCCCTCCAGGCCAACAGTATTCGTCGCCGGGCTATCATGGAAGCAAAGGCCACAACGTCGGCCTCTATCCCCTCCTGGACTCCCGGGTCTTCCGACACCCCAAAAATCGTCACCTCTGGACTCATCGCTACCCTTGTTTTCAGTACCCGGGATATGATGTCCACAAATCCCTGCCAGTATCCCCTGAGGTTTGGACACGCCCAGAAATGTGGACATGGTTCGCTGGTCCTCCCCCACATCTAGCACACTTGTCCTCCAGCCCAAAGAATTTGCTCATCTGGGCCACCGTCATGTGGGCCCGGTGAACTACCTTGAACTGAATCAGGCTGAGCCTGTCACATGTTGCGGTTGCATTTACCCTCCTCAGAGCATCTGCCAATACGCCTTCCTCCAACTCCGCACCAAGCTCCTCCTCCCACTTTAGTTTCAGTTCCTTGGTCCCTGTGTCCTCCACTCCCATAAGCTCTTTATAAATATCCGAGACTCTCCCCTTTCCTACCTCACCCCTGGAAACTACCCTGTCCTGGATCCCCCTTGGTGGAAGGCATGGAATGGACGGGACATGTCTACATATGGAATCCTGCACCTGCAAGTACCGAAAGTCATTCCCCCTTGCCAGCCCAAACTTCTCCTCCAGCTCCCTCATGTCGTGAAGCTCCCTTCCAGGAACAAGTAGTCCATCCTTCCCACCCCGCCCTCCGCCACGCTCGAAATCCATCATGCATCTTCCCCGGAACAAAACGGTGGTTGTCATATATTGGAGACCAGACCGACGCTCCCACTTCCCCCGCATGCTTCCTCCATTGGCCCCAAATCTGCAGAGCCGCCACCACTATAGGGAGCTGGTGGAGTATCTGGCCGGCAGGAGCGGCAGTGGAGCCGTGACCAGGGCTGCCAAGCTGGTGCCCGTGCACGAAGCAGCCTCCACCCTCTCCCAAACCGACCCCGTACCCACCAGGGGCTGGTGTAGCACACTAGGGGCTGGTTTAGCACACTGGGCTAAATCGCTGGCTTTTAAAGCAGACGAAGGCAGGCCAGCAGCCCGGTTCATTTCCCGTATCAGCCTCCACGAACAGGCGCCGGAATCTGGCGACTAGGGGCTTTTCACAGTAACTTCGTTGAAGCCTACTCCTGACAATAAGCGAATTTCATTTCATTTCCTTATCATGGCTATGTTAGCCGTCCAGTAGTAGTTGCTGAGATTCGGCAACTCCAGTCCCCCCTCGCGACGGTTCGTTCCAACATCCCCCTCTTTACCCGCGGGGACTTCCCCGCCCAATCAAATTCCAGGATGATTTTATTGATTCTTTTAAAGAAGGACCACGGAATGAAAATAGGGAGACACTGAAAAATAAATAGGAATCTCGGGAGGATCGTCATATTCACCGTCTGTACTCTCTCCACTAGTGACAGCGGGAGCGCTTCCCACCTCCGAAACTCGCTCCTCATTTGCTCCACCAGCCTAGACAAGTTCAACTTATGCATCGTACCCTAGTCACTCGTCACTTGTATCCCTAAATACCTAAAACTTTTCCCAATCAGCCTAAATAGTAGCTCCCTCAGTCTATTCTCCTGACCCCTCGCCTGCACCACAAACATCTCGCTTTTTGCCATGTTCAACTTGTAGCCCGAAAACCGACCAAATTCTCCTAGGATTTGCATATCCCGTCCATCCCTGCCGCGGGATCTGACACATACAAAAGCAGGTCATCCACGTAGAGCGAGACCTTGTGTCCCCCCCCCCCCTGACCATTCCCTTCCATCCTCTTGCCGCTCTCAAAGCAATTGCCAGCGGCTCTATGTCCAAGGCAAACTGCAGTGGAGAGACGGGGCATTCCTGTCTTGTCCCGCGGTATAGTCTAAAATACTCAGATGTTGTCCTCTTCGTCCTTACACTATCCTCCGGGGCCTGATATAGCAGTTGAACCCAGTCCACAAAGCCTTCTCGAAACCCAAACCGTCCCAGCACGTCGCATAAATAGTCCCACTCCACTGGGTCAAAAGCCTTTTCGTCATCCATTGCCATCACTATCTCCACCTCTCTGCCCTGTGGCGGCATCATAATCACATTGAGTAGCCTTCTTAGATTGGCTACCAGATGCCTGCCCTTAACAAACCCCGTTTGGTCCTCCACAATCTCGTCCAGTTCGCAGTATTCAATTCTGGACGCCAGGATCTTGGCCAGCTGTTTAGCATCCACATTAATCAGGGAGACTGGCCCATAGGACCCACAAGCTTCTGGATCTTTATCCCATTTTAATATCAGCGAGATGGTGGCTTGCGACATCGTCGGGGGTAGCACCCCAATGTCCCTCGCCACGGTAAACACCCTAACCAGCACCGGCGCCACTATGGAACATAGAACATAGAACATTACAGCGCAGTACCCGTGGAACCATCTGAATCCTATCTGACATACACTATTCCATTTTAATCCATATGTCTATCCAGTGACCACTTAAATGCCCTTAAATTTGGCGAGTCTACAACTGTTGCAGGCAGGGCGTTCCACACCCCTACTACTCTCTGAGTAAAGAAACTGCCTCTGACATCTGTCCTATATCTACCACCCCTCAATTTAAAGCTATGTCCCCTCGTGTTGGTCATCACCATCGAGGAAAAAGACTCTCACTGTCCACCCTATCTAACCCTCTGACTATCTTATATGTCTCTATTAACTCGCCTCTCAGCCTTCTCCTCTCTAACGAAAACAACCTCAAGTTCCTGAGCCTTTCCTCGTAAGACCTTCCTTCCATACCAGGCAACAACCTAGTAAATCTCCTCTGAACCCTTTCCAAAGCTTCCACATCCTTCCTATAATGTGGTGACCAGAACTGCACGCACTACTCCAGGTGTGGCCGCACCAGAGATTTGTACAGCTGCAGCATGACCTCGTGGCTCAGAAACTCAATCCCCCTACTGATAAAGGCTAGCACACCATATGCCTTCTTAACAGCCCCATTAACCTGAGTGGCAACTTTCTGGGATTTATGTACCTGGATGCCGAGTTCTCTCTGTTCATCTACACTACCAAGAATCTTTCCATTAGCCCAGTACTCTGCATTCCTGTTACTCCTTCCAAAGTGAACCACCTCACATTAAACTCTATCTGCCACCTCTGAGCCCAGCTCTGCAGCTTATCTATGTCCCTCTGTACTTATAACATCCTTCAGCACTATCATCAACTCCACCGACCGTCGTGTCATCTGCAACTTTACTGACCCATCCTTCTACACCCTCTTCCAGGTCATTTATTAAAATGACAAACAGCAGTGGCCCAAAACAGATCCTTGCGGTACACCACTAGTAACTGAACTCCAGGATGAACATTTTCCATCAACCACCATCCCCTGTCTTCTTTCAGCTAGCCAATTACTGATCCAAACCGCTAAATCACCTTCAATCCCATACTTCCGTATTTTCTGCAATAGCCTACCGTGGGGAACCTTATCAAACGCCTTACTGAAATCCATATACACCACGTCAACCGCTTTACCCTCATCCACCTGTTTGGTCACCTTCTCAAAAAACTCAATAAGATTTGTGAGGCATGACCGACCCTTCACAAAACCGTGTTGACTATCGCTAATCAACTTGTTCTTTTCACGATGATTATGAACCCTATCTCTTATAACCTTTTCCAACATTTTACCCACAACCGAAGTAACGCTCACACGTCAATAATTACCAGGGTTGTCTCTACTCCACTTCTTGAACAAGGGGACAACATTTGCTATCCTCCAGTTTTGCGGTACTATTACTGTCGACAAAGGCGACATAAAGATCAAGGACAAAGGCTCTGCAATCTCCTCCCTGGCTTCCCAGAGAAGCCGAAGATAAATTCCATCTGGCCCAGGGGACTTATCTGTTTTTACACTTTCCAAAATTGTTAACACCTCCTCCTTGTGAACCTCAATCCCAACTAGCCTGGTCGACTGTACCTGAGTATTCTCCTCGACAACATTGTCTTTCTCCAGTGTAAACACTGTCCAAAAATATCCATTTAACACTTCCCCTATCTCCTCTGATTCCACACACAACTTTCCACTACTATCCTTTATTGGCCCTAATCTTACTCTAGTCATTCTTTTGTTCCTGATATACCTATAGAAATCCTTAGGGTTTTCCTTGATCCTATCCACCAACGACTTTTCTTGTCCTCTCTTTGCTCTTCTTAGCGCTACCTTTAGTTCCTTCCTGGCTAACTTTTAACACTCAAGTGCCCTAACTGAGCCTTCATGTCTCATCCTAACCCAACCCTTCTTCTTCCTCTTGACAAGTGCTTCAGCGTCCTTAGTTCCCTTGCTCGACAACTTCCTCCCTGCCTGACAGGTACATACTTATCATGGACATGCAGTAGCTGTTCCCTGAAAAAGCTACACATTTCGATTGTACCCATCCCCTGCAGTTTCCTTCCCCATCCTCTTCATCCTAAATCTTGCCGAATAGCATCATAATTGCCTTTCCCCCAGCTATAATTCTTGCCTTACGGTATATAACTATCCCTGCCCATCGCTAAAGTAAACATAACCGAATTGTGATCACTATCACCAAAGTGCTCACCTACATCTAAATCTAACTCCTGGCCGGGTTCATTACCCAGTACCAAATCCAATGTGGCATCGCCCCTTGTTGGCGTGTCCACATACTGTGTCAGAAAACCCTCCTGCACACACTGCACAAAAAGTGACCCATCTATAGTACTCGAACAATAGTATTTCCAGTCAATATTTGTAAAGTTAAAGTCCCCCATAACAACTACCCTTTTACTCTCGCTCCTGTCGAGAATCATCTTTGCTATCCTTTACTCTACATCTCTGGAACTATTCGGATGTCTATAGACAATTCCCAATAGGGTGACCTCTCCTCTCCTGTTCCTAACCTCGGCCCATACTACCTCAGTAGACGAGTCCTCAAAAGTCCTTTCTGCCGCCTCAATACTTTCCTTGATTAACAATGCCACCCCCCCCCCCCCCTCTTTTACCATCTTCTCTGTTCTTTTTTTTTATAAATGTTTTTTTATTGAGTTTTCATATTTTATATATGACAAATTACAAGTTATTAGAGAGAGAGAGAAAAAAAGGAAAACACAAAAATTTAACATGAATATTTACAGGTAAGCATCTTCATAACAATAATTGTGGCCGCCCCCTTTAGCCAGCATACATATTTTACATTACCCAATATGGCCGAGGCACATGTTTATAGGCATTTATTTGTGGTGGGGAAAACGGTGCTTCCAGGGATAGACAAGGTGAAATATTCCGCAATTGTGATATCAGACCACGCCCCACACTACATGGACGTGCGGCTGGAGACGGGAAGGGCCCAGCGCCCCACATGGAGGCTGGACGGTGCCTTACTAGCTGACAAGGCCTTCAGCGAAAGGATAGCGCGGGCCATAGCGGAATACACGGAGAACAACCAAAACGGGGAGGTCTCACCCTCCACGTTCTGGGAAGCGCTTAAGGCCGTACTAAGAGGGGAAATCATTGCCTACAAAGCGCAAAGAGATAGGGAGGAAAGGGTGGCGAGGCAGAAGCTGGTCGACTCCATACTGGAGGTAGACCGTAAATACTCCGAGGCCCCGACCGTAGAGCTCCTGGCGGAGAGAAAAGAATTACAAAGGAACTTTGACCTGCTCTCCACCAGGAAAGCAGTACACCAACTCCGCCAGGCACGCGGGGCCCTGTACGAACACGGAGACAAAGCCAGCCGCCTGTTGGCACACCAGCTGAGAAAGCAGGCAGCCAGCAGGGAAATTGCGCAAATCAGAGGTGCCAGAGGCACGTGGGAAACAGAACCAGAGAGGATTAACGAAACCTTCAAGGCCTTCTACCAAGAGCTATACACCTCGGAGCCCCCAACGGGGAAGGCTGGGATGAACCGGTTTCTTGATTGACTGGACATACCAGTCGTGGGAGAGGGCAGAAAACGGGATCTGGAAGCACCACTAGCACTGGGAGAGATCATGGAGAGCATTAGCTCCATGCAGACGGGGAAGGCGCCGGGACCGGACGGATTCCCGGCGGACTTCTACAAAAAATTCGCGACAGCGCTGGCCCCGCACCTGCGGGAGATGTTCACAGACTCGCTAGCTAGGGGCACACTGCCACCCACGTTAGCATAGGCCTCAATTTCGCTGATACCTAAGAAAGAGAAAGACCCAACGGAATGTGGGTCATACAGACCCATATCTCTGCTGAACGCAGACGCCAAAATACTGGCCAAAATCCTAGCCAAAAGGCTAGAAGACTGTGTACCTGAGGTGGTCACAGAGGACCAGACGGGCTTTGTCAAAGGTAGACAGCTTACCGCTAACATCAGGCGCCTGCTGAACGTGATAATGACCCCCTCCGGGGAGAGAACACAAGAGGTGATCGTCTCCCTGGACGCAGAAAAGGCCTTCGACAGAGTCGAATGGAAATACCTCATAGAGGTACTGGAGCGGTTCGGGCTTGGAACAGGGTTCACCGCTTGGGTAAAGCTCCTTCTCTGTTCTTACAGAAACATCTAAATCCTGGAACCTGCAACAACCATTCCTGTCCCTGCTCTACCCATGTCTCCGAAATCGCCACAACATCGAGATCCCAGGTACCAACCCGTGCTGCAAGCTCACCCACCTTATTCCGGATGCTCCTAGCGTTGAAGTAGACATATTTCAAACCAGCATCTTGCTTGCCGGTCCCCTCTTTCGAACTTTTAACCCTGTCCCTGACCTCACTACTCTCAACATCCTGTACACTGGGACTACAATTTAGGTTCCCATCCCCCTGCTGAATTAGTTTAAACCCCCCCCCCCCCCAAAGAGCACAAGCAAATCTCTCCCCCCCCCCCCCCCCAGGATATTGGTACCCCTCTGGTTCAGGTGAAGACCATTCTGTGTGTAGAGGTCCCACCTACCCCAGAATGAGCCCCAATTATCCAGGAAACCAAAACCCGTCCTCCTGCACCATCCCTGTAGGCACGTGTTCAACTCCTCTCTCTCCTTATTTCTCACTTCGCTAGCACATGGCACGGGTAACAACCCAGAGATAACAACTCTGTTTGTTCTAGCTCTCAGCTTCCACCCTAGCTCCCTGAATTGCTGTCTCAAATCCCCATCTCTCTTCCCACCTATGTCGTTGGTACCTATGTAGAACATAGAACAGTACAGCACAGAAAAGGCCCTTCGGCCCTCGATGTTGTGCCGAGCCATGATCACCCTACTCAAACCCACATATCCACCCTATACCCGTAACCCAACAACCCCCCCCCCTTAACCTTACTTTAATTAGGACACTACGGGCAATTTAGCATGGCCAATCCACCTAACCCGCACATCTTTGGACTGTGGGAGGAAACCGGAGCACCCGGAGGAAACCCACGCAAACAGGGGGAGGACGTGCAGACTCCACACAGACAGTGACCCAGCCGGGAATCGAACCTGGGACCCTGGAGCTGTGAAGCATTTATGCTAACCACCATGCTACCCTGCTGCCCTGCTGTGGACCACTTCTTGGGGCTGCTCCCCCTCCCCCTTAACGATCCCAAAAACACGATCAGCGACGTCACCAACCCTGGCACCTGGGAGGCAGCACACCAACCGTGAGTCTCTTTCGGTCCCACAGAACTTCCTGTCTGTTCCTCTAAATATGGAGTCCCCAATGACAAGTGCTCTGTTCCTCTTCTCCCTTCCCTTCTGATCAACAGGGACAGAATCTGTGCCAGAGACCTGTGCCCCATTGCTTACCCCTGGAAAGTCCCCCCCCCCCCCCCAACAGTATCCAAAACGGTATACTTGTTATTGTGGGGAACGACCACAGGGGATCCCTGGACTGCCTACCGGTCCCCGCTCGTTCCCCTGACGGTAACCCATCTACCTTCTTCTTTTACCTGAGGTGTGACTACCTCCCTATAACTCCTCTCAATACCCCCTCCGCCTCCCGAATGATCCGAAGTTCATCCAGCTCCAGCTCCAGGTCCCTAACGCGGTTCTCGAGGAGCTGGAGTTGGGTGCATTTCCCGCAGATCTAGTCAGCAGGGACACTCGAGGTGACCCTTTCCTCCCACATTCTGCAGGAGGAACATTCAACTGCCCTAACCTCCATTCCCACTGAACTAATTTCCCAACTACTGAAAACGAAAAAAAAATGTTTTAAACTTGTTAGTTTACCGACTATACCCGATAAGTTTTTGTAGAACTCCACTGGATACCTGTCCGGCCCCGGGGCTTTACCCGACTTCATGACCTTCAGGCCCCCCATTACTTCTTCAGCTCTAATCGGGGCCCCCAGCCCCTCTACCATCCCCCTGCCCACGTTTGGGAAGGTCAGCCCATCTGTGAAGCGCCTCATCCCCTCCAGCCCCGTGGGGTGGGGGGGGGGGGGTCTGAGGTAAACAGCTTACTGTAAAAGTCCCTGAATACCCTGTTCAATCCTGCCGGGTCTCCACCCCAGTTCCCTGCCCCGTCCACTACCGTCCCTATTTAACAATTCCAGTTTCAATGGGAGCTGCAGCACTGCCCCCCTCCCGCCAGCTCTTCAATCCCCCCACCCCCTCCCCCCCAGTGTCACCGCCGCAGAGTTTTAAACCTCGGGGCAGAGTGACAGCAGCCCCTTAACCTTAACGTCGTCCACCCTCCAGGTGTCAACCAGCCCCACACCCCCGACTTGGCCAGAGGTTAGTGAATCTGTGGAACTCTTTGCCACGGAAGATTGAGGAGGCCAAATCACTGAGTATCTTGAACACAGGGATAGATAAGTCCTTGATTAATAAAAAGATCGGGGATTATTGGGGAAGGCAGGAAAATGTGGATGAGAAAAGTATCAGCCATGATTGAATGGCTGAACGGTCTAAATCTGCGTCTATGTCTTATGGTCTTAAGATCTAGTTGAATACATTGTGCAGCATTAAAAGGTTAAATGAACTAACCTGCTCTGATGGTAAAGGTGAATCAAAAGTCTGATTTTGTGCTTTTGGATTAATTTAAATTAAATTTCTCTTTTTAGACGTTGGAAAAAGTGAACATCATTCATGAGTAATTACTTTGATTTTACTCCTGTCCACAGGAGGCACTGTGACAGGTAGACATATTGGATTCAACATTTCATGTAAAGCCAAACTGCAGGATTCATGATTCATGTGAAGAATATTGCTATGTGGATTCCACCGTCAACCTTGTTATTTCATCAGAAATGCATCAAGAAGCTATTATTAACTGTCGTCTGTTGGATAATCCTATTACTTTTCTCTTGCACACAGTTAATATGCCGACGATTGATACCTTGTCTTGGGGAAAATGTGGCCTCTCCACATGTGTGACTCGCTAACTGGTGGCCATGGCAGTTGGCGGATCTACTGATCGTTATCATTGATCTAATCCTCAGACATATTCCCATTGTTTATCTTGAGCGATGTACTATCTGCTGTATGTTAGAGTTTGTAATATCCATGCTGTTGTGCTTTATGCTGTCACAGACTGTTCTGTCTTTTTCACTGTCACCTTCACCTTTGATAGATATGTAGCCATTAGTTGTCAGAAGCTAAAGGCTAAATATTGCACTGAGAAAACAGCTGCTGTGGTTGTCGGAACGGTGACTGCACTGAGCTGTTTGAAGAACACTTTCTGGTATCTTCTATACACAGGTAAATATTTTCCATCACACCTCGGTTTTGTCTTGTGATGCCCAGTGCTTCTCATTCGATGACCTTGGCTCTCCTTGAATTTATGTATTACATTGTAACACCATTTATCCCATTTGTTTTGATTCTATTGTTGAACGTATTAACGGTGATAAACATTTTAGTGACCAGCAGAGCCTGCAGGAGACTCCAATGTCGGAGCAGTGGGGAGAGTCAAAGTGATCCCGAAATAGGAAAGCAAACGAAATCTATGATGTTGTTTCTAATATCGGGGAACGCCATGCTCCTGGCGATGTTTATGTCCTTTTCTGTATTGAGATGATTGGATTCCCTGATCGTCAGTTCGTCTCCCAAATTTGTACCTGAAATTGGCTTCACGCCCCAGCTCCTGAGCTGCTGCACCAACACTTTTTTATGCAGTTACTCAGAGTCAATTCAAAAAGGAGATGAAGAATGTTTTGAAACATCCCCTGGTGATGATGGCCAAACTAATCCGATAACAATACCTCTCACATTAAATTACAAAATAAAATTTAGGAAAATACAGAGATGAAAATAAAATTAAAATGAAGGCAAAGCGAAGGACCAGCTGCTGCCATTTGAGAGAACAGATTAATTGATTTTGTCTGCAAAAATAAAAATCTGAACCATAATGAATGCAGTTAGCAAATCTGGTTGGACACCAAAATAACAATCTTCTAGTGGAAGCCGAGGACATGATTTCTTAGCATGAAGAATGTGGTTTTGCCGATGGAACATGATAAAGGAAGCAGTGACGATAAGGGACGGGATGAAAATAAATAAGTAAGGAGGATGTATTTAAAATATTGGTTAATTTAAGTTGATAATTTAAAATATATTGTTCAGTTTATCTATTCTTTCCTCAACTTGAATACGATATGCAGATTGGTGGAGTTGTGGATAGTGAGGAAGGCTGTTGTCGGCTGCAAAGAGACATAGACAGGATACAGAGCTGGGATGAGAAGTGGCAGATGGAGTTTAACCATGCAAAGTGTGAGGTTGTCCATTTTTGAAGGACAAATATGAATGCGGAATACAAGGTTTACGGTAGGGTTCTTGGCAATGTGGAGGAGCAGAGAGATATTCCGGTCTATGTTTCATAGAATTTACATTGCAGAAGGAGGCCATTCGGCCCATCGAGTCTGCACCGGCTCTTGGAATGAGCACCCTACCCAAGCCCATACCTCCACCCTATCCCCATAACCCAGTAACCCCACCTAACACTAAGGGCAATTTGGACCCTGAGGGCAATTTAGCCTGGCCAATTCACCTAACCTGTACATCTTTGGACTGTGGGCGGAAACCGGAGCACCCGGAGGAAACCCACTGTGTTCATAGATCTTTGAAAGTTGCCACTCAATTGGATAGAGCTGTGAAGAAGGCCTGTGATGTGCGAGCGTTCATTAGCAGAGGGATTGAATTTAAGAGCCGTGAGGTGATGATGCAGCTGTACAAAACCTTGGTCAGGCCACATTTGGAGTACTGTGTGCAGTTCTGTTCGCCTCATTATAGGAAGGATGTGGAAGCTTTGGAAAAGGTGCAAAGGAGATTTAGCAGGATGTTGCCTGGAATGGAGAGTAGGTCTTACGAGGAAAGGTTGAGGGCGCTAGGCCTTTTCTCATTAGAACAGAAATGGATGAGAGTGTAGCCATCTAAGATGGACACCAGTGAATACAAAATGGAAGACTGCAAAGAGTGCAGGGAAAAACGGACATGGTCAAAAGCAAACAGCTTGCAGAACCTTTAAGCATTGGGACACTTGCAAAAACCTGTTTCCCGACAGCTGCAGAGTTCAGGTAGCGCTGTTAATGGGAAAGCCATCTACATACTAATGAGGTGATACCGGGACAACCCCGGCACAATAGATACACTCAAGTATCTATTGATACTTTCAAAAGCGAAGCAGACACGATGGAGCCAGCGAAACCAGGACAATGAGTCATAAGAACCTCCCCAGCCATCAAGGAACGATCCCAGGATAGGGGGGTTCAAATCATATCGATTGGGGAAAGGCCCAATCGATACCCAGCAGGTGAGAAAGCCCGCCCCAAGGGGCACGGACCTCCTGGGACCTATAAAAAGAAGGTCCCGCACATGGTTCGGTCTCCTGTCTCCGGCCTCCGACTCCAACCTCCAGATCCTGTCTTTTACACCAGCCGTCGAGCAGCAGCCATCGATAAGTAAGTGCCAAAAACGACGATTGCTACCTTGACCCAGGCATTACTTGTACCCGTGCCGACCAGTAGTATCAAGAAGTTGCAGGCCAGAACGGAACGAAGGTCTTGTTCCCTGACCTTGCCTGTTCCTTCTTAGATAAGTATTAGTCGTTTAATGGTAGAGAAGTAAGTTAGTCTTTAGCGTGTGCATGAGTATTCATTATAATTGTTTTAATAAACTCTAACTGTTTGTACTTACTAATTGGTGTATTGCTTTATTGCTTTGAAATTGACCTTGATGCTTGTGACGGTGTCTCTTCCGGCACCTGGCGACCCCAGAGGATAGAAATAAGAAACAGAGCCAAACGAGTTTTAAGCACACTGCCTCTATTGGAGGAGTGTTAAATACACTTACTCAGAACGAGCAACAGGGGCAACTTGATAGAAGTTTATAAGGTGATCAGGGGAATAGATAGAGTAGACAGTCAGAGACTTTTTTTCCCTGGGTGGAACAAACAATTACAAGGAGACACAAATTTAAGGTGAATGGTGAAAGATATAGGGGGGATGTTAGAGGTAGGTTCTTTAGCTAGAGAGTAGTGGGGGCATTGGAAGCACTGGCTATGGAATTAGTTGAGGTGGAAACATTAGGGACCTTCAAGCGGCTATTGGATAGGTACATGGATTACGGTAGAATGGTGGGGTGTAGATTAATTTGTTCTGAATCTGGGACAAAAGTTCGGCACAACACCGTGGGCCGAAGGGCCTGTTCTGTGCTGTATTGTTCTATGTTCTATGAATATAAACGGAAAAGTCACCATTTGCTGCCCATCACTCATTGACCTTGCTAAGACGATGGTCAGACGTCATCTGGGATCAGATCAGTCCTGCTTGGCATGGATGCATCTCCAATTGTTCTTTATGGAAGTAAGAAGGAATGTAAACAAAGGAGAACCAGAGGACGTAATTTATTTAGATTTGCAGAAGGCATTTACAAAGGTGCCATATTGGAGACTGTTAAATGAGTTAAGAGCCCATGGTGTTAAGGGTAAGATCCTGGCATGGATAGAGGATTGACTGACTGGCAGAAGGCAGCGAGTGGGGATAGAGGGGTCTTTTTCAGGATGGCAGCCGCTGTCTCGGGGTGTGCCTCAGGGGTCTATGCTGGGACCACAACTTTTCATAATATATATCAATGATCTGGAAGAAGGAACTGAAGGCACTGGTGCTAAGTTTGCAGATGATAAAATGATCTGTAGAGGGACAGGTAGTATTGAGGAAGCAGGCGGGCTGCACTAGGACCTGGACAAGCTAAGAGAGTGGGCAATGAAGTGGCAGATGGAATACAATGTGTAAAAGGTACTGAGTGTCTTTGAGACAGAGATAGATAGGTTCCTGATTAACCAGGGGATCAGGGGTTTTAGGTAGAAGGCAGGAGAATGGGGATGAGAAAATATCAGCCATGATTGAATGGCGGAGCAGACTCGATGGGCCGAGCGGCATAATTCTGCTCCTATGTCTTATTGCCTCATGGTCTTGTTTGGGAGGGAACTGCATCTTTTTGACCAGGCCACTGTGAAGGAATCATTTTTTTCCATGTCTTATTGAAGTGTTTCCATTTTATACACTGTCCACTCATTAAAGGTAGATTCAACACTTACAATTTCCATGTTCTTTTTCTGTGTCCTGCCCCCCCCACCCCCCGCCACCCCTCCCCCCACCCCACCCCCCCCCCCCCGCCCCCCCGCCCCCCCCCCGCACCCCCGCCACCCCCCCCCCCCCGCCAACCCCCCCCCCCCCCGCCCCCCCCCCCCCCCCCCGCCAGGTTTTGTGAAATCCCTCCTCAGGCACTCGGAAGGTGAATTTAATTTTCTCCAGGTGGAGAAACTCCGCCAGGTCTGCCAGCCAGTCTGCAGCTCTGGGTGGTGCTGCTGATCGCCAGTCGAGTAAGATTCTCCGGCAGGCGATTCGGGAAGCGAAAGCAAGGGCGTGGCTTTGTGTGATTCTAACACCGGACAGCGCCGTGATAATGCAAAGGGTGGAGGGGCAAAAAGTTTCTCATGAGTAGTCAGGAGAATTTTCTCAGTCAGTATGTTTCCAGGCCAAAAATGGAGTGCATAGTCCTGCACCTGTCCCTGCACCAGGAGGTCATGAGAATGAAGTGTTACTAGGGGAACATTTAAGGGCCAGTGTCATTAGGTCAGTTGCACAAGTGACACGACGGTGATTCAACGTAAAGCCAACAACAACGTGAGTTCTGGAGGCGGCAGATGATGGGATACCTCAGGCGTTTTTGCCTTGCCTGATCACAGTATCAACTCAAAAGCCACGATTCGCAACTCCAGGGCCATGAAGACGACCCATGAAGTGAGAAACCCAGAGAAATTATCCAATCGAATGTTTAGATGGACTACCATGGAGCAGAGCGGAGTAAAAGTAATAACTTGGGCTGGGCCAAATTCAATGCGGCCATAACTGGTCTGCCCTCCTTAAAGAAGTCAATCTTGGTCGAGTAAACTGGAAGAAAACAAGTTACCTTCAAAGAGGAGATGTTTGGGAAGAGCCAAGGTACATTTCTCGAAGGGAAAATGTTAGGACAGATAATCAGAGTTCTCCCATCATCAGGAAGAAGACTGAGGGAAAACTGAAGGACGAAAGGGTGGGTGGGGAAATGTTTTTATGAAGGATAATTCAGGACAAAATAAAGAGTCACTTGGATCGTGGGCAGCACGGTAGCACAGTGGTTCGCACGGTTCCTTCACATCTCCAGGGTCCCAGGTTCGATTCCCGGCTTGTCTGTGCGGAGTCTGCACGCTCTTCCCGTGTCTGCATGGGTTTCCTCCGGGTGATCCGGTTTCCTCCCACAGTCCAAAGACGTGCTGTTAGGTAATTTGGACGTTCTGAATTCTTCCTCTGTGTACCCGAACAGGCGCCGGAATGTGGTGACTCGGAGCCTTTCACAGTAACTTAATTTCAGTGTTAATGTAAGTCTACTTATGACAATAAAGATTATTATTATTTAAAATGCAGCACATCGAGTCTGCACTAACCCTCTGCAAGAGCACCCTACCAAGGCCCACTCCCCCACCCTATCCCCATAACCCCACCGAACCTTTTGACAATATGGGGCAATTTAGCATGGTCCAATGCACCTCACCTGCACACCTTTGGACAATGGGAGGAAACCAACGCAGACACGGGGAGAATGTACCAACTCCACATAGTCACCAGGGGCCCATTCAACCCGGTCCCTGGTGCTGTGAGGCAGCAGTGCTAACCACTGTGCCACCGTGTCACCACAAGTCAAATGATCTTATTAAATGGCGGATCTGGCTCGAAGTGCTGAATGGCCTGTTCCTATTTCTGATGGCCTCATGATGTTATTTCAGGACAGTTTGCACAGGACAATCAGTCAACACGTGACCCAATAACAGATCGTTAATCTGCCGAATGTTCCTCACTTTCAGATTCTGCTCCATAACACCACCTGATTGCCGACAGGATTGGCGAAATTGACAAAGGCATGAGTCCACACAGGGCTTTCCTGATATTTATTTAAGTAATTCAGCAACACGTGCAAACGGGGTTCTGGCTAACGTTTTCAATTGGTCCCTGAATTTGCTCTGAGTTACCACGTAGATACACGTATTAGTACAGGAACTGGAAAGTTGAAACATATAAGCCATCTGCTGGAGAATATAGCCGGGATCGGTCCCACCTGTGTAGTAATGAGTGTTTGTAATTCGGTAATACAGGAAGTTGATCACATAGGGCATCCAGAGAACAATAAAGCTGCCCGATATAGCAAACAGTAAAATCATTGACTTCCTTCGGCTCTCAGTTTCTGGATCGACCTGAGCCACCCCGTGATTGGAGAACAAGCTCCTGCGAACTCGATTGGCCACCACAATGTGTCTGACGGTCAGAGCGTTGAAGAGCAAAATAAAGATAAAGGGTAAAATCGGGGTCAGGATCCGGTGGAGCCAATCGTAGCCAATCCACCCCGGCGAGATATAAAAGGCCGGTTTGGATTGGCAGAGCCATGGCACATTGTCAGTGATATAAACAGGGTCAAATGTGAAGTACCATGGTATGTTCTTCAAGCTGAAGAGTATGCACACTGCTGCAATCACCAACGATGCTGTTTTCGGAACGCAGTACCTGTCTTTCAGTTTCCGGTAGCAAATAGCTATGAGCCGATCTAAAGTGAAGGCGACGGTTAACCAGACAGAAGTGTCCCTGGCCACACAGAGCAGAACAATGACGCAGCTGCACACGGGAGTGATGTACAGGGAAGAGCTTGGGAGGTAATAGTAAAGAATGCGATTCAGTATCACTTCGGTGACAACCACCATCAGATCTGCCGCTGCCATTGCCACCAGGTACAGAGTGATACATTTGGAGAGGCCACACTTTCCCTGGGATAGAGTCAAGATCGCCATCAGGTTCACTGCAAATGACAAGGAAAACAGTTATCAAATACGCAAATACGGTGAACACCACTGCTGGGGCAGATGGTGGCATATTGCTACTGCCATTGGAGTAGCCATCCAGAGGCCCAGGCTCAACCCCCGGTGCACATGGCATCAAATCCCAGTGTTCGAAATCGCAAATCTGGAATATAAAGATTATTTCAGTGACGGTGACTATCACAGTGATCAGTTTCGCACAGGGCTAAATCGCTGGCTTTGAAAGTAGACCAAGGCAGGCCAGCAGTACGGTTCAATTCCCATACCAGCCTCCCCGAACAGGCGACGGAATGTGACGACGAGGGGCTTTTCACAATCGCTTCATTTGAAACCTACTCGTGACAAGAAACGATTTTCATTTCATTTCACCGCTTGGCACAAAATGTCATTATGCTCACTAATTACTTTTAGAGAAGGTGGTTCGACCTCTGAACCTGGTCGTAACATGTGACTCCAGGTCCAGAGCAAAGTTGCTGTCTTTTTAACTGTCCTCTGAAATGGACAATATTGGACAGCAATGGTTGGCGTTTCCCGCAATGCCTACATCCCATGAAAAAAGCGGAAAAACATCCCGTCTGTGCTGAACCTTTCCTATTTAGTTTTCACTTCAATCTCCCCTTTTAATTCACTCCAGTAATAAAAAGCCAACTGTTTTCTCAGATTGCCTTCAAGAGAATCCCATTCCTGGAGGACTCACGCATGACCAATTTGGAAACTCACTTTCGTCCCCTTTTAAATCCCCCAAAAAGAAGCAATTCAGATCTTGCAGAAATTGGGTGAGGAAATATTCTCCCTGCTGCTCGTATATTTCTGGCACTATCCATTTCTCCGCTGGGTTGCAGAACGAGCAGAGGAAGATCCCAATAGCAGCCAGGGGATTAAACTTCTAAATGAGGCTACACTGGATTGATTGTTGCCATGGCACCACACCAGGTGTAAATGTCAGCTCTCCACAAATACCCGCCCTGGTGCATTTAACAGAGTGAGCTGGACTCATAGAAAGGCAGTATCAGTTAATTCGGGCCTGAAGGTGCTGGATGACCATAGAACTCTGATAACGGTCTCTCCTGTAGTGTAGGGTAGGAAACCGTCCATCTTTTGTTTTCAAATGTATTTTATTATAAACGTGGATCAACAAAAGTTACAGCACATAAACACCCTGGGAAACATGCTTCCCATCAGTCAACTATACAGTTTGTACAGTTTTCCCCCCTTTTCATCCTCCCCAAATCCCCCACCACCACCACCACCACCACCACTCCAACCCCTGTGATGAACAACTCTTCAAAGACTTTCAAGAACATCCCCACCTTGTCTTAAATCCCTCTGCTGAGACCAGTAACTCAACCTTTATCTTTTCCAGCCATAGGAAGTCAAACAGGACACCCAACCGAGCCGCTACCCCCGGTGGTGATGCGAACCGCCACTCCAGCAAAATGTGCCGCCGTGCAATCAGAGAGACGGAGGCCACGACATCGGCTCCATCAGCTCCGGCTTCTCTGAAACCCCAAATATCGCCACCAAACAGTCCGGGTCCACCTCCTCCTCCACTATCTTGGCTACGACCACGAACAATCCCGCCCAGAGTCTCTCCAGCTTTTCACAACCACAAAACATGTGGGCATCATTCGCTGGCCCCCACCCACACCTCTCACACACATCTGCAACCCCTGGAAGAAACCACTCATACTTGTCCGAGTTATATGCACCCTGTACACCGCCGTAAACTGTATCAGGATCATCCTAGCACAAGAGGAGGTCCAGTTTACCCGATTCATAGCCTCACTCCATACTCCCCAATTGATCTCCCCTCCCAACTCACCTTCCCATTTTTCTTTAATCTTCACCGCCCACACGCCTCCCTGCTCCCCCAGCCGCTTGTATATATCTTCAATTCCTCCCTCCCCTTCCACATCCGGAAGCAGCAGTCGCTCCAGCAGGGTGTATCCCGGAAACCTAGGGAACCCCTTCCAGAACTTTCGCCCAAGGTCCCTAACCTGCAGATACCTGAACTCACTCCCCCTTGGCAGCTCAATCCTCTCCCTGAGCTCTTCCAAACTGGCAAACCCTTCTTCCAAATACAGATCCCTCACCTTGACCACTTCCCTCCACCTCCTGTATCCACAATACCCCCCCCCCCCTCGGCTCAAACCCATAATTTTCGCACAGCGGCGGAAACACCAATATCCCCTCTATCCTAAAATGCCTCCTCAGCTGATTCCATATCTTCATCGTAGACTGTACCATCGGGTTTCCTGAGCACGGCACCATTGGCAACGCTTCCATCATCATGGCACTTAAGCTGGACCCCTTTCAAGATTTCTCCTGCATCCTATCCCACTCTACCCCCTCTCCTTCCCACCATCGCCGCAACGTATCCACATTTGCCACCCAATAATAGTGAAGAGGGTTAGGCAGCACCAACCCGCCCCCCCCCCCTCCACCCCTGCTGCCTCTGCAGCAGGGTCCTCCTTACCCTTGGCACCTACCCCGCCCATACAAAATCCAACTTCAGAAAAAAGGCCTTCAGTATAAAGATCAGCAGTGACTGAAAAATAAACAGGAACCGAGGCAGCAGATTCATTTTAACCACTGTACTCTCCCCGCTCAAGTCAATTGCAATGTGTCCCACCTCCTAAGATCCGCTCTGGCCTCCTCCACCAGCTTTGCTAAGTTCCACTTATGGAGCATCGTCCACCCCCTCGCTTCCTGAATCCGCAAATACCTAAACCTATACCCAGCCACCTTGAATGGCATCCCCCTAAATTAGCTCACTGTCCTAACTGGTTCACCGGGAAAACTTTGTTCCCCCTGCATTCTGCCTGCACCCCAAGGAATCCCCAATCCTCCCCAGCAGGCCCATGATCTTCCCACACTCCATCTGGTGGTAGAAAGACATAAGTGCACCGACCTCAGAATCCTGTGTACAACACTATCTGGGAGCCAGCAACAAGTCCTGCACTGATCTGAACACCCGCGACTGATTTCCATCAATGGCTGAATAGCGGAATTGCACCGACCTGGATTTCTTAGGTCAAACGCCATCTGGTGGTCGAAGGAGGAATTGCGCCAACATGAACATCTCAAGTAACTATTTCCCAGAGGCTGCAACCACAGTAATGAAGAGCCGTCTCAAACCTACACCTAAATCTCCATATGCTTTTGATCCGCGCCAACCCTTACCTTTTGTCTGTCTTATGTGCATCTGCGTAGATGGTGGGACGGGGATTTGAGATCCGGTAGTCTTCTACACCATTATCCTACTATTTCCTTCTATCATAGAATTTACAGCGCAGAAGGAGGCCATTCAGCCCATCGAGTCTGCACCGTCTCTTGGAAAGAGCACCCTACCCAATGTCAACAACTCCACCCTATCCCCATAACCCAGTAACCCCACCCAACACTAAGGGCAATTTTGGACACTAAGGGCAATTTATCATGGCCAACCCACCTAACCTGCACACCTTTGGACTGTGGGAGGAAACCAGAGCACCCGGAGGAAACCCACGCACACACGGGGAGGATGTGCAGACTCCGCACAGACAGTGACCCAAGCTGGAGTCGAACCTGGGACCCTGGAGCTATGAAGCGATTGTGCTATCCACAATGCTACCGTGCTGCCCCTATGTTCATCTTTCCTTCATTTTAGTGATAAACAGTTTGTTAATGTTTACTAACAAATCTGGAGCAGTCAAGGGTTAAAGATCTTTGGAAGACACGAAGTTTTAGTTAATTCACTTATGTTGGGACTGCGGGGTCTGTGGGGATGGAACCGACCGCGCACTCACCCAGGGTGTGAGTAACAACGAACATGATCCCTGTCAATGAGAGATTATTTCATGAGCAAAGGTTAAACAGATTCGGACTCTACTCATTGGAATTTAGAAGAATGAGAGGAGTTCTCATTGAAATATATGGGGCTCTTCTGGAGCTTCACAGGGTAAATGCTGAGAGAATGTTTCCTTTCATGGGGAAATTAACAGGGGCATTAATGGAGTACAGAAAGTGCAACATTGAGCTTCAGAAAACAATTTGGAGAGCAAAGGGAGATGTGAGTAATCTTAGCTGGTAAAAGTAGGGACAATCCCAAATATATTCTTTCAGTATATCAATGGGAAGAGAATAGAGAGGGAAAAAGTAGTGCCCATTAGGGACCAAGGGGGGAAAGCTGTGAGTGGAGCCATGGGACATTGATGGGGTGTTAAATGACGATTTCATATCTGTCTTCTCTCAAGTGAATGATGAGGCAGATATGGAACTCGAGGAGAGAGACGATGAAGCTATTGAGCAAGTTGACAGAGGGAGGGGCAATGTATTGCGGGTGATGGCAGGCTGAAAAGTAGGGAAATCACCAGGTCCAGACGAATTGTGCCCCAGGTTGCTGTGGGTGGTGAGGGAGGAGATTACTGGGGAGCCCTGATCCAAATGTGTAATTCTTCTCTGGCCACGGAAGACCTGTCAGCGGACTGGAGAACCACAAATGCAGCCCCACTATTCAAGAAAGGCTGCTGGGATAAGCCAGGGAACTACAGGCCAGTGAGTCCCACGTCAGTGCTGGGGAAACGAATGGAGACAATTCTGACTATCTCCGCTTGGAGGGGCAAGGTTTGATCAGGAATGGTCATCATGGCTTTGTCAGAGGGAGGTCATGCCTCACAAATTTGATTGCCTATTTTGACCATCTGACGTTGTGCGTCGATGAAGGTACTGCAGTTAATGTAGACTCTACAATGCCTCCCGCATCATATGGGAGAAACAACAGCATTACATGTACCGAAGGCTCTGTCATTGTGCAGTTGGTATGTGACCAAACCAGTAAGCACGTTTCTGTGAATGCCCATTCTCCGGGCACAGACCACAATGCATTTAATCAACGGCACCAGCAACACAATCTGCCTTTAGGCCATCGATTTCCCACTCAGCGACATCTACTAACCCCACCCATGGCTCCCTGACAACACGCCACCATTCCAGACACCACGACCTTCAACGGAAGCCATGGCCACTCTAATAGGGAAAACCAGCCATCTTCAGTCGCGCAAGTTGCTGAACCTGCTCCGAAAGATTAGATACCCCACTGAGACCTGCACTCCACCACCGTAACTGGATGGTGCCAGTCACAGACGGGGTGGCAGCTGGGAGAGACTGCATGCCCCTAGCCCGGAATCTCTGTACCTCTGTCCGAGATGACAGAATTCCCAATGCGCTGGAGCAAAAGCTCAGACAGCAGCAGAGCTGGTTCGGTTTAGCAGTGTTGGCCAGGGGTGCCCCACTGGGAAGGTGGAAATGATGGGCTCAAAGCTCTGCCAGGGCTGCGCCACAGTGGAACTGGTCTGCTCCATTCTCAACACCAGCGACCACTGCCTGTCTGTTAGGTCTATCAGTGCACCAAGCATTTAGACCAACATCAAGGCTTCCCTGCAGCCTGCCTCAATCAGATCTACATGCGAGTGCTTTGCAGTCGAACTGGCGTGTGATCTCTCAATCTGGGGTATTTACATCCAGGGGCAGCAGGGTAGCATGGTGGTTAGCATAAATGCTTCACAGCTCCAGGGTCCCAGGTTCGATTCCCGGCTGGGTCACTGTCTGTGTGGAGTCTGCACGTCCTCCCCCTGTGTGTGTGGGTTTCCTCCGGGTGCTCCGGTTTCCCCCCACAGTCCAAAAATGTGCGGGTTAGGTGGATTGGCCGTGCAAAATTGCCCGTAGTGTCCTAATAAAAGTAAGGTTAAGGGGGGGGGGGGTTGTTGGGTTACGGGTATAGGGTGGATACGTGGGTTTGAGTAGGGTGATCATGGCTCGGCACAACATTGAGGGCCGAAGGGCCTGTTCTGTGCTGTACTGTTCTATGTTCTATGACCTACCCAAACTGCTGTTGTTGCTGACATGGCTGTCCTTCTGGATGTAATATTGGTTTGGGATGTAATACTGCTGGGATATTGCAGCTTCATTGCCAGATACCTCCTCCGTTTAGTTCAACTGCTTAAATAACAGAAAAGAACGCAGTTGCACTGAGCGTTAGATCACAAGAATCCTTTTCTGTCAGAAAACAGGACTCCCAAAGTCTCGCTTTACAGGATTCCTAAAACATTGTGACTGGCATCTCAAGTGAGATTAGAACAATAGGCAGCAATTGAGAATGGACCCACCTCCTCTTGATATTCAAGGGCATTACCATTGCTGAATCCCCCACTCACAACATCCTGGGGGTTATCATTGACCAGAAACTGAACCATATAAATATTGTGGCCACCAGGGCAGGTCAGATGCTGGGAATCCTGTGGTGAATGACTCACCTCCTGACACCGATCCCCCCCCCCCCCCCCCCCCCCCCCCCCCCCCCCCCCCCCCAAAGTCTGTCCAACATTTACAGGGTGCAAGTCAACAGTGTCATCCACTTCCATGGATCAGTGTGCCTCCAACAACACACAAACAAACTCAGCATCATCCAGGGCAAAACAAGCTGCTTGACTGGCACCCCTTCCCCAAACATTCATTCACCCTGACCATTGATGAACAGCAGCAGCCGTGTGTTCTGTCTACAAGGTGCACGGCAGGAACTCACAAAGGTTTCGCTGTCAGCACCTTCCAAATACACAACCTCTGCCTTCTGGAAGTAGAAGGGTAGCAGATACATGAAAACTAGACCCCTTTCAAATTCACCGCAAAGCCACACCCCATCCGGACGTGGAAATATATCCGCCGTTCCTTCACTGTCACTGGGTCAAAATCCAGGAACTCCCTCCCTAACAGCACACTGGGTGCACCTAAAGCACACGGAGTGCAGCGGCTCAAGAAGGCAGCTCCTTCAGGGAAATTAGGGGGACGGTCAATAAATGCTGGTCAAGCCAGCGACACACCCATCCCCGTAAATGAATTAAACGATACCCAGCAAAGCGATCTGACCCAGAACACAGGAACCTGCAGCAGTAATCATGAACTGAAGGATGGTAACAGTTAAGCTGTGAATCCAACGTTTCATTAGATCGCATCCTCACTCACCAGGAACTCCAATAGCCGCAAGGAGAGGATAATATAAAGCGTATATTAGGTCAATGAATGTTTCATACATGTTCCTCTAACTCCCCAAAAAGTACTCCGACCGTCTGCTGGTGTTGAGTTGTACAGGTGCACAGGCAGCACTATTCAAAGGAGTGTATTTATTATTGGAGGAACTCCCTCGATAGTCAATTCAGCTGCTTGCAAATTACTCACAGGCACTTGCACTAACAGATTAGGAAAAAGCATTAATTTTCAGTTTGCACAAATATATATTGTGTTACTCGTGGGTTGTTTTTCGATTGGATTGCATTTGATTTGTTGTCACGTGTATCGAGATACAGAGAAATGTATTGTTCTGTGTCCACTCCAGACACATCATTCCACACATGAAACAACATAGGACATAAATAAATACACAATGTAAACACATAGACATAGGCATGGGTAAAGCATACGGAGTGTAGTGCTACTCAGTAGAGAAGATGTGTGGAGAGATCAGTTCACTCCATAAGAGGGTTGTTCAGTAGCCTGATAACAGCGGGGAAGAAGCTGTTTTTCTACCTGTTAGTGCGTGTTCTCAGACTTTTGTATCTCCTGCCTGATGGAACAGGTTGAAAGAGTGAGTAAGCCGGGTGAGAGGGGTCTTTGATTATGCTTCCCGCTTTCCCAAGGCAGCGGGAGGTGCAGACAGAGTCAATGGGAGGGAGGCGTATTTGCGTGATCGACTGGGCTGTGTTCGCGCTCCTCAGTCGTGTCTTATAATCTTGGGCCGAACGGGGGTTTTAAACTAATTCAGCGGGGGCATGGGAACCTGGATTGTAGTTTTGGGGTACGGGAGATTGAGGGTTTTAAGGTCAGGAGCGCAGATTTGACTTCGCAGGAGGGTGCCAGTGTTCAGGTAGGTGGTTTGAAGTGTGTCTACTTCAATGCCAGGAGTATACGAAATAAGGTAGGGGAACTGGCAGTATGGGTTGGTACCTGGGACTTCGATGTTGTGGCCATTTCAGAGACATGGATAGAGCAGGGACAGGAATGGTTGTTGCAGGTTCCGGGGTTTAGGTGTTTTAGTAAGCTCAGAGAAGGGGGCAAAAGAGAGGGAGGTGTGGCGCTGCTAGTCAAGAACAGTATTACGGTGGCGGAAAGGATGCTAGATGGGGACTCTACTTCCGAGGTAGTATGGGCTGAGGTTAGAAACAGGAAAGGAGAGGTCACCCTGTTGGGAGTTTTCTATAGGCCACCTAATAGTTCTACGGATGTAGAGGAAAGGATGGCGATGATGATTCTGGAAAAGAGCGAAAGTAACAGGGTAGTTGTGATGGGAGACTTTAACTTTCCAAATATTGACTGGAAAAGATATAGTTCGAGTACAATAGATGGGTCGTTCCTTGTACAATGTGTGCAGGAGTGTTTCCTGACACAATATGTTGACAGGCCAACAAGGGGCGAGGCCACATTGGATTTGGTTTTGGGAAATGAACCAGGCCAGGTGTTAGATCTGGAGGTAGGTGAGCACTTTGGAGACAGTGACCACAATTCGGTGACCTTTACGTTAGTGATGGAAAGGGATAAGTATGCCCCGCAGGGCAAGAGTTATAGCTGGGGGGGAAGGGCAATTATGATGCCATTACACATGACTTAGGATGTGAATGTTGGAGAAGTAGGCTGCAAGGGGTGGGCACACTGGATATATGGAGCTTGTTCAAGGGACAGCTATTGCATGTTCTTGATAAGTACGTACCAGTCAGGCAGGGGGGAAGGGGTCGAGCGAGGGAACCGTGGTTTACCAAAGAAGTGGAATCTATTGTCAAGAGGCAGAAGGTGGCCTATGTGAAGATGAGGCATGAAGTTTCAGTTGGGCGCTTGATAGTTTCAAGGAAGCGAGGAAGGATCTAAAGAGAGAGCTAAGAAGAGCAAGGAGGGAGCATGAGAAGTCTTTGGCAGGTAGGATCAAGGAAAACCCAAAAGCTTTCTATAGGTATGTCAGGAATAAAAGAATGACTAGGGTAAGAGTAGGGCCAGTCAAGGACAGTGGTGGGAAGTTGTGTGTGGAGGCTGAGGAGATAAGTGAGACACTAAATGAATACTTTTCGTCAGTATTCACTCAGGAAAAAGATAATGTTGTGGAGGAGAATGCTGAGACCCAGGCTATTAGAATAGATGGCATTGAGGTGAGTAGGGAAGAAGTGTTGGCAATTCTGGGCAAGGTGAAAATAGATAAGTCCCCGGGGCCTGATGGGATTTATCCTAGGATTCTCTGGGAAGCCAGGGAAGAGATTGCTGAGCCTTTGGCTTTGATTTTGATGTCATCATTGGCGCAAGGAGTAGTACCAGAGGACTGGAGGATAGCAAATGTATTCCCTTTGTTCAGGAAGGGGAGTAGAGATAACCCCGGTAACTATAGGCTGGTGAGCCTCACGTCTGTTGTGGGTAAAGTCTTGGAGAGGATTATAAGAGATACGATAAATCGAGGCCCCAGATCCATTTTCATGTCTGCAAATAGAATATCCTCTATGAATTCGGTCGCGTGTTTAGAAAGGCACTATCTTTTTACAATCATAAAGTTTGATGAGGTTGGCCTCTGCACCAGTGTCAAGCTTGACTATTATTATTATGCCATTTGGGGCAGCACGGTGGCGCAGTGGTAGTACTGCAGTCTCACGGCGCCGAGGTCCCAGGTTTGATTCCGGCTTTGGTCACTGTTCGTGTGGAGTTTGCACATTCTCCCCTTGTTTGCATGGGTTTCGCCTCCTGAACTAAAAGACGTGCAGGGTAGGTGGAATGAACATGCAAAATTGCGCCCTTAATTGGGAAAAAAATAATTCGGTACTCTAAATTTTGAAAGAAATTATGGTGCTCTTTATTTCTAATGGCACCTCCATTTATACGTTTAATTATCTGCCTTCCATTCAACATTGATGCAGATTGGAGCAAACACCTTGGGTACACCTTGAGTCCACTTGTCTTTGCTGGAGGTGTCCACCAAGAAAATTTCTCCTAGGCACTGATGTACTTTGTTCAGGCCTGTTTTTTATATAACATTGGGCTGTAAATATAACAGTCTGCCATTATAGATGGCACAGGTTTTTCCAGCAGCGGGGCATTGCCATTTGGTACATTGCGGACACAAAATGGACGATCGGGTCAGCCGCTCAAATTGGCCGCCTGCACTGGAAGCACGTTTCTTATTCAGCTGCGTCACCACACTAATGGGGTCTGTCACCTGCTCTGCCTTTTGTGCCAAATCTGCGGAGATTCAACGTGCCGAGCTGCTTTGCAGCCAGGTCACAAGCGTGACATATTTGAATGGCCAATCAGCTGGGTCTCTGTGATTCCTCCATGGCCAATCAGCTGGGTCTCTGTGATTCCCCCATGGTGGATCAGCGGGGTCTCTGTGAGTCCCCCATGGTCGATCAGCTGCGTCTCTGTGATTCCCCATGGCTGATCAGCTGCGTCTCTGTGATTCCCCCATGGACGATCAGCTGGGTCTCTGTGATTCCCCCATGTCGATCATCTGTGTGTGTCTGACTCCCCCAACCCCAATCAGGGTCGATCAGCTGGGTGAATGTGCCGGACCCCATGACCGATCAGCTAGGTGTGTGCCTCTCCCAAGGCCGAATCGCTGGGTGTGTGTGCCTCCACCATCGCCGATCAGGTGTGTGTGTACGACCGATCAGCTGGGTCTCTGTAATTCCCCCCATTGGCAATGGGGGCTGTTTCTGACTCACTTTGACGGAGGACCAGGGAGGAGTTTGGAATAACTTAGCTTCACCTCGATGTTCCCGCCTTTTTCTCATCAACACCCCCCCCCCCCCCCCCCCACCGCAGCTACACCAATCAGAAAGTACAGAAACGTCACACCACGGCACAGAAGAGGCCATTCAGGCCCTCATGCCTGCACTAGTTTGTGAAATTAATACTGGACTCCCCACTTCCCCCGGAGCCTGATCCCACTTCCCATCCAGGTCCCATCGACTGAGCCCAGGGGGTTTCTGCTTCACCGATCAAACCCTCTGAGTGGAAAACCTCATCCTAATGTTCCCTCTAATGCTTCTACCAATGGCCTTTCATACCCTCCTCACCCCCTCGCTCACCCCACAGTAACTGACCTCTCTCTGCTCAGTGAAACAGGCCTTTCCCCTCTGCCGTATCTCGGCCTCCTCAGATGTTTAGACACTTCATTTAGGTCAGCCCTCAACCTCCTCCGCCCTCAGGAAAACAACCTGAGCCGATCTAATCTTTCCTCTTAGAATCATAGAATCCTGACAGTGTAGAAGGAGGCCATTAGGCCCATGAGGTCCGCACTGACCATTCCAATGAGCGCTGTACCCATATCCACTACCCCGTCCACCCCATCCTAGCGGCATGATCCCTCACTACTGGCGTCTGCAACATTCTGTGCCTTTGCGCCAAAACTGCTGAGATTCAACATTGCGATCAGCTCCATAGCAATCTGACGAGCATGACATACTTGAATGGCCAATCAGCTGGTTTTTGATTCGCCCATGACCTATCTGCTGGATCTCTGTCATTCCCTTATGGACGATCAGTTTGGTATCAGTGATTCCGCCCGTGGCCGACAGCTGGGTGTGTGTGATTTCCCCCATGGCCGATCAGCTGGTTCCGTGTGCATACCCCGCCCCCCCCACCCCATCCCCTCCCGGCAGCTGGTCTGTGTGCCGCTCCCCTTGGATGATCAGCTGGGTGTGTGTGAAGCTCCCAACGGACGGCCAGCAGTGCATTTGCGACGCCCCCCTCCATGATCGATCAGCTGTGTGTGTGCCTCCCCCCATGGCTGATCAGCTGGGTGTGTGCCTCCACGCACAGCAGAGCAGCTGGGTGTGTGCCTCAAACTGAAACACAGTCTGTGCTGCAGAATGTGCAGCAGACAGACACACAGACAGCCTCAGCCCCACATCCCACCCTCACTGCTCACCAGCTGCTGTTCCCCCTCCCGGCCACCAGTGGCCGCTGCTGCTCCTCCCAGTGTCACGTCTTGCCCGCTCCCGGCACCGTTCGCTGCTCTTTGGCGGCAACATCCGGAACCTGCCAGGGCCGAGCGGCAGACATATTGCCGTGACGTACGACGCGAGCAGCCCATCAAACAAAAAATAAATCACAAAATTTTAAAAAAGAGAATTGGAACTACGGAACCTAGAGGGAAGCGAGAGTCTGACGCGAGAGGAGGTGAGTAATAATACTTTGAAACCTGGAGCTGTGTAGATAGAGCTGCCCGTGCGCATGTGCCGAGGGTCTTTCACACAAAAGGCAACGCGCTCGCCAACGACGCACTGAGGCCGTCACTCCTGGCAATGCAAGATGGCAGCCGTGGGTCTCCACTGGCAACGCAAGTTGGCCGTTCAGCGTCTCCCCTGGCAACGCAAGATTGCAGCCGTGCAGAGACTGCTGGGACAGATGGATGTGACGCATGCGCAGTGGCGCCTCCTGCTGCGCATTGTCCCCATTGAGGGTGATTGGGCTTGTTGAGGAGATGGAGCAACAATTGCAGTTTCAATGGGAGCCGCAGCACTGCCTCCCACCACCCTCCACCCGCCCTTCAATCCCCTCCAGTGTCACCGCCGCAGAATTTTACACCAGGGAGCAGAGTGACAGCAGCCCCTGACCTTAACCCCCCTCCCCACATTCCAACAAGGGGCTATTCAGCTTCATGTTATCTTGTTTTCTTGTTTCAAGGCATTATTGTGTTACAATATCATTGACAGCAATTGCTATAAGGGCAGGAAATGTAATTTTGTGGAACCGGGACTCTGAACAATGATTATTAATGATTTATAATTTCTAACAGCAGGAAACAATTGTCCATAAGTGCTCGAAATGAAACATGACAGCAGAGCCGGTTATGACTAGTCAACAATTGGAAACCCCCTTGACCGATCAGTGGGGTGTGTGTGCCTCACCCTATGGCCGATCAGCTGTGTGTGTGTGCCTCCCCCATGGCCGATCAGCTGGGTGTGTGCCTCGCACTGAAATACAGTCTGTGCAGCAGAATGTACCACAGACAGAGACACAGACAGACTCCGCCCTACATCCCACACTCACTGCTCACCAGCTGCCATGAGTCTCCCGGCCGCCAGAGGCCTCTCCTCGACCTCCCAGTGTCACCTCTTGCCCGCTCCTGGCACCGGGCACTGCTCATTGGTGGGAACATCAGGGAGTCTGCTGGGAGGGGCGGGCGGGGCAGGGCGCAGGCCATATTTCCGCGACGTGGGGAACGCGGGGCACATTGAGCAAAAAATAAATTGGTAAAGTAAAAAAAGAGAATCAGTGCTTCAAAACCGAGAGGGAAGCACGGGTGAGAAGGTGACTAATAATACCTTAAATCATGGAGCGGTTCAAATGAGCTATCCGTGTGCATGTGCAGAGGACCTCCCTCGCAGAAGGCACCGCACGGGCATGGGCTCCACTCACAGATTCCCCCCTTGGTCCCTAATGGGCATTACTTTTTCCCTCGTTACCCCATCCCGTTGATGTACTTATAGAATATGTTTGGGATTTTGCCTACTTTTACCAGCTAGAGATTTCTCATGTCCCTTTTTTGATCTCCTAATTGCTTTCTTAAGCTCAATTCTGCACTTTCTGCACTTTCTGTACTCCATTGATGCCTCTGTTGATTTCCCCATGAGGGAAAACATCCTCTCAGCATGTATCCTCTCAAGCTCCTGAAGAAGCCCACATGTTTCAATGAGAACACCACTGATTCTGCTAAATTCCAATGAGAAGAGTCCAAACCTGTTTAACCTTTGCTCATAAGATAATCCGACAGGGGTCATCTCAGTTGTTAGGATGGCACCGTGGGTGAGTGGGTGGTCGATTCCAACCCCTCAGACTCCGACATGTTTTCCAAAGATCTTTAACCCCTGACTGCTGCAATGAGTTACGGACTCCAGATTTGTTAGTAAACATTAACAAACTCTTCATCACTAAAATCAAGAAAAGATGAACAGAGAAGGAAATTTGTCGGAAGTTGGACACGATTATTTTGCATTTTGTATGGGCAGGGAAGTTGCCAAGGACACTGCTACAGAGGCTGAGTCAGCGGTGGTGGTGGGGGGGGGGGAGGTACACAGGATTCTGAGGGCGGTGCACTTCTGCCTTCCTACCAGCAGGCGGAGCATGGGAAGGATCATGGGCCTGCTGGGGAGGTTTGGGGGGTTCTCGGGATACAGGTAGAATGCAGGGGGAAACAAAGTGTTCCCGGTGCACGTTTTACAACAGCGAGCTAATTTATGGGGGATGCCGTTTAAGGTGGCTGGGGTTAGGTTCGGGCATTTGGGGATTCAGGAAGCAAGGCAATGGACGATGCTTCACAAGTGGAACTTAAGGAAGCTGGTCGAGGTGGCCAGAGAGGATCTGAGTGGGTGGGATACGTTGCAGTTAACTTTAGCAGGGAGATTCAAATGGTAAAAATGAATCTTCTTCCAAGGTTCCTCTTTAATTGTCAGTTAGAAGTCTTACAACACCAGGTTAAAGTCCAACAGGTTTGATTCAAACACGAGCTTTCGGAGCGCAGCTCCTTCCTCAGGTGAATTTTAATTGTCAGGCACTACTAAAGGCATTTTTTCGGAAGTTGGACATGATTATTTTGGATTTTATATGGGCAGGGAAATGCCAAGGCTAGAGAGGACCCTGCTGCAGAGGCAGAGTCAGCGGGGGGGGGGGGGGGGCGTGGTTGGGAGGGTGGAAGGGTTGGCATTGCCGAACCTGTTTCATTATTATTGGGCGGCAAGTGTGGGTAAGGTGCGATGATGGTGGGAAGGAGAGGAGGTAGAATGGGATAGGATTCAGGACAAATCTTGAAAGGGGTCCAGCTTAAGGACCATGGTGATAGCAGCGTTGTACAAGAGTAAACGACCAACGTTTTATGCACATTCAACATGTTCAAGGTGGGATCTCTGTTAAATGCACCAGGGCGTGTATTTGTGGAGACCTGACATTTACACCTGGTGTGGTGCCATGGCAGCAATCAATCCAGTGTGTCCTCATTTATAAGATGTGTCTCCGTACAGATGTTGGGATCTTCCTCTGCTCGTTCTGCAACCCAGCGGAGAAATGGATAGTGCCAGAAATAGACGAGCAGCAGGGAGAATATTTCCTCACCCAATTTCTGAATTGCGTCTTTTTGGGGGATTTAAAAGAGGACGAAAGTGAGTTTCCAAAATGGTCATGTGTGAGTCCTCCAGGAAAGGAGTTCTCCTGAAGGCAATCTGAGAAAACAGCTGGCGTTTTATGACTGGAGTGAATTAAAAGTGGAGATTTAAGTGAAAACAAAATAGGAAAGGATGAGCTCAGACGGGATGTTCTTTACTCTTCTGTCATGGGATGTGGGCATTGCGGGAAAAGCCAATCATTGTTGTCCAATATTGTCCATTTCAGAGGACAGTTATAAAGACAGCAACTTTGCTGTGGGCCTTGAGCCACATGTCGGCGCGACCAGGTTCAGAGGTCAAACCTCCTGCCCTAAAATAAAATAGTGATCATAATAACGTTTTATGCCAATCGACAATTCACTGTCACAGTCACCATTACTGAGACCAACTTTATTTTCCAGATTTGCAAATTCCAACAGCTTCCACACTGGAATTTGAGGGTGAGCCTGGGCCTCTGGATGACTACTCCAATGGCACTAACACGATGCCACCATCTGCCCCAGCAGTGGTGTTTTCTATATTTGCATGTTTGATATCTGTTTTCCTTTTGTCTTGCAGGTTAATTGTGCCAATTAGTCTGTTCATCTGCTGTACTGTGTAAGTTAATGTAACAAACAGGAGAGTGAATGGAAAAAAATGTGAAATGGGATTTGCTAATCCGAAAAATAAATCTTCCCTTGTAGAAATGCTAATTGTGATGCTTGTTTGAAAAACAAACAAACAAACACATCCTTCACTTGTCGCTGGGTGAAGATGCTGGAAGTCCCTCCCTAACAGCACTGCGGGTGCACCTACACAACATAGAGAGCAGCGGTCAAGAATGCAACTCATCACCTCATTCCCAAGGGCAATTAGGGATGGGCATTAAATGCTGCCTTACCCAGCTATGCTCCAATCCCTGAAATGTTTATATTTTAAAATCCATTTACATTAACTACCCTCTTTCTATTAATCCTCACTTCTCAACTCTCCTCGTTTTAGATACTCCTCGATTTCCTGAGTTAGATGTACCATTTTTCAGATTCTATCCTTTTACTTTTCAGTGCAGTGTTTCCGATATGATTTAAGAATGGAAGCCATTTGGATGTTACAGAAATGTATTTACGTTGTCTGCATTGTTATCTCAGTTTTGAGTAAGATGTATGGCCAAGCTCACCGTGTCGAAGACTTTGACCCGAATCCTGTAAAGGATTATTGTCGGACTATTTCAGTTATGAATGAAATGATCCATGTCTTTGATTCCAGCAAACCCTGTAAGGAATGTGCACGCTTACCTCCAGAGCACCTCCATTGAACAAGGCAAGCTCCAGACATCAGTTGCAACAACAACATCAGTTATTGAACAAGTAATCGAACTACACGATCCAGACAGCATATTCGTCTTTACTGAACTGACGATTCACTCTGAGAACTCGGCAAATAAGAACTAGGAGCAGTAGTAGGCCATATGGCCCCTCGAGCCTGTTCCGCCATTCAATGAGATCATGGCTGATCTTTTGTGGACTCAGCTCCACTTTCCGGCCCGAACACCATAACCCTTAATCCCTTTATTCTTCAAAAAACTATCTATCTTTACCTTAAAAACATGTAATGAAGGAGCCTCAACTGCTTCACTGGGCAAGGAATTCCATAGATTCACAACCCTTTGGGTGAAGAAGTTCCTCCTCAGCTCAGTCCTAAATCTACTTCCCCTTATTTTGAGGCTCTGTCCCCTAGTTCTGCTTTCACGATCCAGTGGAAACAACCTTCCCGCATCTATCCTATCTATTCCCTTCATAATTTTAAATGTTTCTACAAGATTCCCGCTCATCCTTCTAAATTCAAACGAATACAGTCACAGGCTCCTCAACCTCTCCTCGTAATCCAACCTCTTCAGCTCTGGGTTTAACCTAGTTTAACCTCTGCACACACTCCAGCGCCAGTACGTCCATTCTCAGGTCTGGAGACCAAAACTGAACCCAATACTCCTGGTGTGGCCTCACTAACAGCTTATAGAATTGCAGCATAACCTCCCTAGTCTTAAACTGCACCCCTCTAGCAATGAAGAACAAAATTCTATTTGCCTTCTTAATCACCTGTTGCACCTGTTAACCAGCTTTTTGCAACACATGCGCGAGCACACCCAGGTCTCTCTGCACAGCACCATGTTTTAATATTTTATCATTTAAATAATAATCCATGTTGCTTTAATTCCTACCAAAATGGATAACCTCACATTTGTCAACATTGTATTCCATCTGCCAGATCCTAGCCCATTCACTTAACCTATCCAAATCCCTCTGCAGACTTCCGGTATCCTCTGCATTTTTGCTTTACCATTCATCTTAGTGCCGTCTGAAAACTTGGACACATTGCCCTTGGTCCCCAACTCCAAATCATCTATGTAAATTGTGAACAATTGTGGGCCCAACACTGATACCTGACGGACACCACTAGCTACTGATTGCCAACCAGAGAAACGCCCATTAATCCCCACTCTTTGCTTTCTATTAATTAACCAATCCTCTATCCATGCTACTACTTTGTCCTATATGCCACGCATCTTTATCTCATACAGCAACATTTTACGTGGCATTTTGTCAAAGGCTTTCTGGAAATGCAGATATACCACACCCATTGGCACTCCTTTATTTACCGCTCTTGATCACTGTGAAAAATTGCTTGGAAGGTTCTCCACTGTTCCTCAACTGTTTCACCACCAAGTCTTTGCTCCCAGTCTACATTAGCTCGCTCTTCTCTCATCCCATTGTAATCTCCTTTGTTTAATCACAAAACACTCGTGTTTGATTTCACCTTCTCACCCTCCATCTGTATTTTAAATTCCACCATATTGTGATCGCTCCTTCCGAGAGGATCCCTAACTATGAGATCATTAATCAATCCTGTCTCACTACACAGGACCAGATCAAGGCTGCTTGTTCCCTCATAGGTTCCATTACATACTGTTCTTGGAAACTATCGCGGATACGTTTTCTAAACTCCTCCTCAAGGCTGCCTTGACCAACCTGTTACACCAATCGACATGTAGATTAAAATCCCCCACGATAACTGCTGTACCACTTCTCCATGCATCAGTTATTTCTTTGTTTATTCCCTGACCCAGCGTAAGGTTACTATTTGGTGGCCCATAGACTACTCCTATCAGTGACTTTTTCGCCTTACTATTCCTGATTTCCACTCTAATGGATTCAACCTTATCCTCCATACCACTAATATCATCCCTTCCTATTGCCCGGATGTCATCCTTAAATAACAGAGCTACACCACCTCCCTTCCCATCCACTCTGTACTTCCGAATATTTTGAAACCCTTGGATATTTAACTCCCAGTCGTGATCATCCTTTAACCATGTTTCAGTCATGGCCATTAAACCATACTCATTCACAATGATTTTCGCCATATTTACCTTATTCCTAATACTACATGCATTCAGGGAAAGTACACTTATGTTGGTTTTTATACCTCTGTTTTGAATCTTAACACCTTCTAAGTTATATTTCCTCTTAACATTTCTCCTAATTTTCCTTGTCGTTGAACCCATATCTTCATGTAACAATCTGCCGCCTCGCTTACCATTTATGTATTTACTTCCCGTTTTATTCCATTTAGTATTACTGGGCCTATTCACTGAGCTTCCCTCAGTCACTGTACCTTGTACTGTCGTCCTTTTTGACTTTTTACTATGGCTCCTCTGCCTGACACTTTCCCCCTGACTGCCTTTTGTTTCTGTCCCTATTTTACTACCTTCAGACTTCCTGCGTTGGTTCCCATCCCCCTGGTCCGGTAACATTGTTGAAAACACAATCATTTATCCGCATGCTAGTTCGATAGTTGAGCCAATGATTTTCACTGAGTTGATGAGATAATTGGATAGGTATTAGTAGAATCTGTAGATTAAACAATTCCGACTGATAGGATTGAGGAAGAAACGGGCATTTTTAATCTGAAGAAGAACTTTGGGATCTGCTGCCCTGAATATTGAAGTCATGTTTTCCTTTCTGAATATTGAAGGGATGCTTCCTGACGTGCAATATACTCGCAGTTAAAGTGTACTAAGGGGAGACAAGATGTGGGATATGCATTGCCAAAGAACTGGCTCAGCATGGGCTTAAACATATGAATGCAAAAATATTAAGGCAAATGATGGTCGTTCGGGATCAGAAGCGTTAAAAACATAACTATGTAGTGAAGAGACAGAACCAGGAGCTGAGAATGCAGTATCAAGAGTTGGTAGAAAAACAAAATTCACCTTCTGGTATGTTTTGTTTCACATCTGATCGACAAAGTCTCTTCTTCCATGTTATTTTAAAATGACAGCTTTAGACATCCATATTGTCAGTGTAGGCTTGGCCTTCTTGCAATTTCTACTCTGGGAATTCGATTGTTCTTGCAGTGAAGGTTGTTGACTTCACATGTTTGTTCATTGACTGTAAGTAAGCCGAGTCAGCAAGGGACAAGATCTTGCGATCGGATGGTAATGCTGTCCTATAAGTAAGAGGCATTTTCCGTAAGTATTGTTCAGATAGTTGCTGCAGAATCAAAAGCAATCATCAACTCATTGATTATCATCTAAGGGGAAAGAATGGGTCTTGGTTTCTTTGTCAAACTCCAGATTCTACGGGCACTTTATGATGCACAGATGACTTACTACCCTGTGTTGGCTGCAGTCGGTGTTCCGGGTAAGTTACGACCTGGTGCTAGTGCGATACAGTTTGAAATGAAATGGCATTCGTCAGAATCAACTCAATTATTAGTATGATAGCATGGTGATCAGCACTGCTGCCTCACAACACCAGGGGACCCGGGGTCGATTCCAGCTTTGTGTGACTGTTTATTTGGAACTTTCACTTTCTCTCGTGTCCGAGTGGGTTTCCTCGGGGTGCTTTGTCCTCTCACAGGTTTAGTTGATTGGCCATGCGAAATTGTCCCTTAATATCCCAAGTTATGGAGGTTAGGTGGTGTAACAGTAATGGGGCGGTGGAATGGTCCAAGGTACGGTGCCCTTTCAGAGGGTCAGTGCAGATTCCATGCACTGAAGGGGTTCTATTAATTCTCATATTTTGTTCAATTTCGGTAAATCTAAAGCTCCATATTAACCTCGAATCATGTTGCATCTATTGAGCTCGAGTGTTCGATATGAAAACATTTTATTTCTAAGACTTCATGTGTACATTGATGATTTACATTGATGATTTGGAGTTGGGGACCAAGGGCAATGTGTCCAAGTTTGCAGATGACACTAGGATGAGTGGTAAAACGAAAAGTGCAGAGGATACTGGAAGTCTGCAGAGGGATTTGGATAGGTTAAGTGAATGGGCTCGGGTCTGGCAGATGGAATACAATGTTGACAAATGTGAGGTTATCCATTTTGGTAGGAATAACAGCAAACGGGATTATTATTTAAACGATAAAATATTAAAGCATGCCGCTGTTCAGAGAGACTTGGGTGTGCTAGTGCATGAGTCACAGAAGGTTGGTTTACAAGTGCAACAGGTGATTAAGAAGGCAAATGGAATTTTGTCCTTCATTGCTAGAGGGATGGAGTTTAAGACTAGGGAGGTTATGTTGCAATTGTATAAGGTGTTAGTGCGGCCACACCTGGAGTATTGTGTTCAGTTTTGGTCTCCTTACTTGAGAAAGGACGTACTGGCACTGGAGGGTGTGCAGAGGAGGTTCACTAGGTTAATCCCAGAGCTGAAGGGGTTGGATTATGAGGAGAGGTTGAGTAGACTGGGACTGTACTCGTTGGAATTTAGAAGGATGAGGGGGATCTTATAGAAACATTTAAAATTATGAAGGGAATAGATAGAATAGATGCGGGCAGGTTGTTTCCACTGGCGGGTGACAGCAGAACTAGGGGGCATAGCCTCAAAATAAGGGGAAGTAGATTTAGGACTGAGTTTAGAAGGAACTTCTTCACCCAAAGGGTTGTGAATCTATGGAATTCCTTGCCCAGTGAAGCAGTTGAGGCTCCTTCATTACATGTTTTTAAGGTAAAGATAGATAGTTTTTTGAAGAATAAAGGGATTAAGGGTTATGGTGTTCGGGCCGGAAAGTGGAGCTGAGTCCACAAAAGATCAGCCATGATCTAATTGAATGGCGGAGCAGGCTCGAGGGGCCAGATGGCCTACTCCTGCTCCTAGTTCTTGTGTTCTTATGTTCTTATGTATGTATCTGTGAATATCTCGTTGCCCGTAAGATTTAAGTAGCTGTGTTTATTCATTGATCGACCACGAACAATCGAGAAGTGATGGATGAGATGTTCCGTGAATTTGAATATCCAGAATGAACAGGGATTTAATATTTAACAATTTGGATCAGGAAGAGAGAAGTTGAAGCATTAATGTATAAGCATTCTTTTGGAAAGATTGATGCCACTTTTTGCATTCACGTACTCTGCACAAGTATACACGGAGCATGTGAGCATAGTCAATGAATGAGCAAAGGCAGTGGGTTTGGTTATCTATTCCATTCAGAAAGTATAATCTACTCCCTTATTCCCATTAATCACCGTTCCGTTTTATTGTCTCCCATGTCAGGGCAATAAGATCGCCTTAATCAATTTCAATCTATATTGAAGAGTCATAAGACAGAGGAGCTGAAATAAGCCACTCGGCCCATCGATCCTTGCCTGCCATTCAACAATGGCTGATACTTATCTCATCCCCATTATCCTGCCTTCTCCCATAACTCCTGATTCCCTTATTAATCAAGAACCTAACTATCTGTCTAAAACACACTCGGTGATTTGGCCTCCACACCTTCTGCGGCAAAGAGTTGCACAGATTCACCACCTTCTGGCTGAAGAAATTCCTCCTCATGTCTGTTTTAAAGGAGGCATATATAAGCAACGAGGAACTTTTAAGACAACCCCAGCCTTTATCTGAAAAAGGTTTGTAAAACAAAGAGCTTTGAAATTAGACATCAGTGCAGAGTTCAATTTGAGTAATGCATTCAGATTTAGCGACTGCACAACAGAAGGTGCATACTGACCTTGCGGAAGCTGCAGTGCAGATTCCACCCGAGGACACCGGGTCTAAATGTTGCAAATTCATGACCCAATTGGATAGATGCAAGTTGCATTCTTAGAATATTAAAACAGTGATGGGTGATCTGTTTTTGGTCAGAACATTGATTAAAGGATTTGTTCGGGTAGACAGAGGAGCAATCTCCTGTGATATGAGAGCCATGCAAAAATGTAGAGGCTTAAATTGAGAACTGATCCACCTCACGGTAAGAGTATTAGAAATAAAGTAATGGAGTTATAGAAGAGTGGTACACAAGAAATCCCAGCGAGCCAGCACAATTGAAGAAGAATCTATCAGTCCCATTTCTCTGCTCATTCCTCATCTTTATCCATTGTTTGTCCGCACGACAACCCTTTTTGAGGTTAAAATTGAATAATGTTTCGCATCCTGCAATCTACATTCCAGCAATGAGATGCATTTCCTTCCTGACCGTCTGCTCCTATTGACAATTATATTAGAAATGTACTCTCTGGTTATCTTCAGCTGGTTTAAAATGCTCGCACTCACTGTCTTTAATCTCATCATTATGTCACTACCTTCCCACTCCAAGCACAACAACGCCAGCTTCCACTGTATATCTACTCCAGAATGGTTCGAGTCTTTCTTGAAGAACCTTCTCCTAAGCCTTCCCATCCTTTCCAAATTCTGGAGTACTGAACTGGTCAATGTCTCCCGCCGAATTAGTTGAAAAATAAGAAATGTTTCGAGAACTTGAGCAGTACTGCATGTTTTTTGAATTGAAACGTATAAAATAGGAGCAGGAGGAGGCTATTCGGCCCTTCTGCACCATTCATTGTGATCAAGCTGGTCAGATCATCCAACTCAATTGCCTAATCCCACTTTTTCCCCAAATCATAGATCATATAGAGCCGAAGGAGGCCATTCGGCCCATCGAGTCTGCACTTAAGCTCCCACCTCCACACTATCCTCGTAACCTATCCTAACATTTTTTGGTCACTAAGGGCAATTTATCATGAACAATCCACCTAATCTCCACGTGTTTGGACTGTGGGAGGAAACGGGGGCACCCGGAGGAATCCCACGCAGACACGGGGAGAACATGCAGACTCCACACAGGCGTCTGTGCTACTGATTCTACTGTTCAATTCCGTGACAGTCAGGAGCATTTTAGTGGCCAGCAGGGCCCAAAGGAGACTCCAGTGTCGCAGCAATGGAGAGAGACCCAGCAGGGAATCGAACCTGGGGCCCTGGCGCTGTGAAGTCACAGTGCTAATCACTTGTGCGACCGTGCTGCCCTTTCATCTTGTTCTGCTATCCTTTGATCCACTTCGCCCCCAGTGCTATATCGAACTGCTTCTTGGAAACATGCCATGTTTTGGTCTCAACTACTTCCTGTGGTAACAAATTCAACAGGCTCACCACTCTCATTTGTCTATATTTATCAATTTAGGATTTCAATTTTTTCAAACATTTTGTTATGTGCTGTCATCTTCAAAGTTGTAAACAAGTACACCTCTTGTCCATTTGCTCTTGTGTTCCCTCTGAAGTTGTCCCAGATAATTTCCTTTTCATTGCATTATTACTAACGAAGTGCTTCAGTTCACAAATCTCTGGGCTGAACCCCCCATTTTCCAGAATAAGCAAAGATTTCAAGGTGAACCATTTCGGACAGAGATGAGGAGACATTTCTTCACCCAAAGAGTGGTGAACCTGTGGAATTCACAACCACAGGAAGTAGTTGATGCTGAAACATTGAATATATTCAAGAGGCGTCTGGATATAGCACTAGGGGAGAATGGGATCAAAGGCTATGGGGAGAAAGCAGGATTAGGCTATTGAGTTCGATGATCAGCCATGATCGTGATAAATGGTGGAGCAGGCTGGAAGGGATAAAAAGTCTCCGCCTGTTCCTATCTTCTATGTATATATGTTTGTATCTACTTTATGTTTGCCAAATCCACGATCCACCCTATCTCCATTTGAAAGTCAATTAATGGACGTCTTTTGTTTACTCCACTTCTAATGCCCATGTGAAAAGAAATGAAAATCGCTTTTTGTCACGAGTAGGCTTCAGTGAAGTTACTGTGGAAAGCTCCTAGTCGCCACATTCCGGCGCCAGTCTGGGGAGGCTGGTACGGAATCGAACCGTGCTGCTGGCCTGCTTGGTCTGCTTTAAAAGCCAGCGATTTAGCCCAGTGAGCTAAACCAGACCCTGTCGCCTGTCACTTACGGAATTGCGTAGTGCACCCCAAATCCAGGTCATTAACGTACATAAGAGGAACAGTTGTCCTGAATTAAATGCTGGGAAATACGTCACTGCAGTCCAAGAAAAAATCCACACGCCACAGCTCTGTATTTATCCCTTATCCAATTTTGTATCCATTCTGCTTTATTCAATTTTAACATATGGGTTTTAATGTTTTTGCCCGGTCTATCCTATTGCGCTACATCATTTGCTTTACAAATCCATGACTAAACTTTCATTTTATGTGATTGGATCAATTATTTGCAGATCTATTTGTGATTACTCTGAATACATAGCGGATATCTCGGCCACACTATCACCGGGAAAACATTTAGATGTAATCGGTTGATGCAGTGTTCACCACCATGTTGCATACAGGAGCAACACGGTGACACAGTGGTTAGCACTGCTGCCTCACAGTGCCAGAGACCGAGGTTCGATTCTGTCATCGGGCGATTGCCTGTGTGGAGTCTGCACGTTCTCCCCATGTGTGCGTAGGTTTCCTCCACGTGCTCCGGTTTCCGCTGACAGTCCAAGTTGTGCAGTTTTGGTTGCCCCGACTTTACGCGGTACGGTGGGGATTGGGTCTGGCTGGGCTGCTCTTTCAAAGTATCGGTGCAGACTCGATTGGCTGCCTGGCCTCCTTCTGCACTGTAGGGATTCTGTGAAAACGTGTGTTTATCATGAGGAACATTCATGTTCATACTTTACAGACTACCCCACTGTTTCAGTGGCAATACAATACTTCCGATATTCCAGGAATGTCTGTTGAATAATTCTGTCATTTACTCTTGCAGTTAATGTGGTGACAATCGCAATCCTTTCTCGTGGAAAGTGTGGTCTCTCCAAATGTGTCACTCGCTATCTGGTAGCCATGGCAGCGTCAGATCTACTGGTCATTATTTTCGATCTGATACTAAGGCAAATTCCTATTATCTTTCGTGAACAATTTGGCTTTGTGCGCTCGCTTCGCTTGTGTAACAGCCATGCTGTTCTGCTTTATGCTGTGACTGACTGTTCGGTATGGTTTACTGTTACTTTCACATTTGATCGCTTTATAGCTATTTGTACTCCAAAGTTAAGAGCTAAATATTGCACAGAGAAAACAGCCATTATTGTCATCGGAACAGTGACTACAGTGAGCTGTTTGAAGAATATTTCCTGGTATTTTCTGTATACAACTCGATATTGGCTGACGAACAGTCCATGGTTTTGTCTTGTAGTAACTATGGTAAGCCGCTCATTGGGCTGGGCCGTCTTTGAATTTCTGCATTACATTTTAACGCCCTTTATACCATTTCTATTGATTCTACTGTTCAATGCCCTGACGGTCAGGAGCATTTTAGTGGCCAACAGGGCCCGCAGGAGACTCCAGTGTCGCAGCAATGCAGAGAGTCCACCTGACCCAGAGATGACCAACAGAAGGAAATCCATGATTTTACTATTTGTTATATCGGGGAATTTCATGGTGTTATGGGTAGTGTTCATGGTATGTTCTATATTGAGACGCTTGGATTATTTGGGTGTTCCAGTTTATCTTCCCACGTTTGTATCTGAAATAGGATTCATGCTGCAGCTTCTGAGTTGCTGCACGAACACTTTCATCTATGCAGTTACTCAGAGAAAATTCAGAGATGAGGTGAAGAATGGAGTGAAATATCCAATTGAAAAGATGATTGCGTTAATTCGATGAGATGACTTCAGGCATACTCATATTAATTTGCAGTTAGATGTGCTGACATGATCTGTGAAATGTAAATATTGGGATATGAAGAGAGCATTGGGTTGGGTATGTGGCTCACATATAACAGAATCAAAGTCATTAATAAGCACTGACATAGGACAAATGATCTTCAAAGGGAGAGAGAGTGGAGCTTCCTGAAGCAGAGGTCATTACTGAGTTGTTCGTTGGGTACCTTGCACCTATTCGCATGGCAGAAGAACACCTTGCCACAACAGGAACAGAAGGGACTGCAACAATATTGGTTAGGTTAAGATTAGGTACTTACAAGGATGCTAGTTCTCAAGTTGGAATAGTTATCTATTCTGGTTCGTGTGCAGTTTAGATTAATGACTAAATTTCGGGACCGTCTGCCACACATCTTTGATTCCGGTATGCTGCCATTGTGATGGAGTATTGTATATTCCGTATGCCCGTACAACAGAATTCAGTGGTCGACTGTACCTGTCAACGAGGGATCAATCCGACTACCTTCACAGTTGGGTCAACGTTTGTGAACAGAAATCTATTCAAACATCGAGGAAATAAAACTAAAATCATTGGAATATGAAAAGCATGGGCTAATAAATGAGTGTCATGAGTGCTTTGTCAAAAGAAACTCACATTTGATCAACTTGAACAAACTTTTTTGTTCAATTAGAATAGCGGTGGGACAGAGTCGCAGGGCTTGATTTTTGCTTCCAAAAGAAGTGTGACAAATTACAACATGATATACTTCTTCTTTAAATTGAAGTTCATAAATATACAATAGCAACATGAATGAAAATTTACGGAAGACTGTAAAAAACAGAGGAAGTGTTTGAAACTTTCAGAGATACGGTTTATATATATATATATATATATATATTTGTACGACAGTTAGTGTTATAACTGGTGGGGAAAATTCCAAATGGAGCCCTGCCTCAAAGAACTGTAACTTTAATTTATTTTTTAAAACCCGGGGGGACAGAGTCACAGGACTGCTGGTTAGCTTCAACAACATGAAAAACAAACATTTATTAAATATGAATAAATTCGATTATAATACAATTTGTTTTATCTCCTCCTTATCCTAACAGTTAAGCAGAGGTTTTAGGATTAACACAGTTGGTGAAGTATATCTTAGTCTACAATCGTCCAAGAACACAAAGGCCATTTTAAAGATACAAGATGACTGTGGATAAATAGACACTCCTCTCTGAATTCCATTTATCTTCACCTCAAAATCCACCCAGATGATTGTCTTTTGAAAGCTTCCACACTGCACTCTAAAAACACACTTTCAGATCTTCTGTCATAATATTGCTTTCCCTTGGCGGTTTGCGTTTTGAAATCCAGTCCACGTTTTCCAAATGACACCTTTACAAAAGTTCATGCTCCACTTTTCTCAGTAAATTCAGTCCAGGATTTAGACCACCGATCAAGCAATGTACGCCGAACTGTTCGACTGTGGTGGGTGGTGGGAGGGCATAACATTGTCTGTCTCTTTGTGCAGGGTGAAGGTCGGGCTTCGTTTCGGTGGGTATTGGTCTTAATGCAAGCTTCCAGATACCCTACGGGTTGACTAATAACGCGAGGGACTGGGGCACAGCTCAATTGTTCCCTCAACTCAACTTTTCTTGGAGGAGGTTTTTGAAGGGAGACAATCACACTGACCAAGGGATGATATGGCGGAATGCTAAATCGTGGCCCTAGATCCATTTTCGTGTCTGCAAGTAGAATATCCTCCAGAATTTCAGTAGCGTGTTTAGAAAGGTACTACCGTTTTTGTATCAGAAAGGTTGATGACTTTGGCCCATGCCCATGCACCAGTGTCAAGCTTGACTGTTATTATTATGCCATTTGGGGCAGCACGGATGGGCAGTGGTACTACTGCAGTCTCACGGCACCGAGGTCCCAGGTTTGATTCCGGCTTTGGGTCACTGTCGGTGTGGAGTTTGGACATTCTCCCCGTGTCTGCGTGGGTTTCGCCCCCGCAACCCAAACACGAGCAAGATCGGTGGAATGAACATGCTAAAATGCCCACTTAATTGGAAAAAAGAATTCAGTGCTCTAAATTTTAAAAAAAAAATTGGTGCTGTTTATTTCAAATGGCATCGTCCATTTAACCGTTTAATTATCTGCCTTCCAGTCAACATTGCTGCAGATTGGTACAAACATACTTCTGTTTGATACACCTTGAGTCTCATTGTCTTTGTTGGAGGTCACGTCTACCAAGAAACTTTTTCCGAGAATGCTGCACGTTGTTCAGGCCTGTTTTTTATATAACATTGGGCTGCAAATATAACAGTCTGCCATTATAGATGGCACAAGTTTTTCCATCAGCGCGGCATTGCCGTGCAATATGCCATTTTGTACATCGCGAACACAAAATGGAAAATCGGGTCAGCCGTTCAAATTGGCCGCCTGCACTGGAAGCACGTTTCTTATTCAGGTGCGTCACCGCACTAATGGGGTCTGTCACCTGCCCTGTCTTTGCGCCAAAACTGCGGAGATTCAACGTGCCGAGCTGCTTTGCAGCCAGGTCACAAGCGTGACATATTTGAATGGGCAATCAGCGGGATCTCTGTGATTCCCTATGGCGGATCAGCTGCGTCTCTGTGAATCCTCCATGGCCGATCAGCTGGGTCTCTGTGATTCCCCCATGGCCGATCAGCTGGGTCTCTGATTCACCCATGGTGGATCAGCTGCGTCTTTGTGATTCCCCCAGGGTCGATCAGCTAGATTTCAGTGATTCCTCCATTCCGATCTACTGGGTTTGTGTGATTCCCCCATGGCCGATCAGCTGTGTGTGTGTGATTCCCCATGCCGATCATCTGTGTGTGTCTGACTCCCCCCCCCATCAAGGTCGATCAGCTGGGTGAGTGTACCTGCCCCCATGACCGATCAGCTAGGTGTGTGCCTCTCCCAAGGACGAACAGGTGTGTGCGTGCGCCTGCCCTCACGACCGATCAGCTGGGTCTGTGATTCCCCCCCAATGGGGTCTGTTTCTGACTCACTTTGACATAGCCCAGGGGGTTCCTGCCTCACCCACTAATTTAGGCAGCGAATTGCAACACTGATCACACCGTCTGAGTGAAAAACCTCATCTTAATGTTCCCTTTAATCCTTCCACAAATGGCCTTTCATACCCCCCTCACCCCCTCGCTCAACCCAAAGTAACTGACCTCTCTCTGCTCGGGGAAACAAGCCTTTCCCCCCTACCCTATCTTGGCCTCCTCTGAAGTTTAGACACTTCACTAAGGTCAGCCCTCAACCTCCTCCACCCTCAGAAAAACAACCTGACAGATCTCATCTTTCCTCTTTGAATCATAGAATCCTGACTGTGTAGGAGGAGGCTATTAGGCCCATCAAGTCCTCACTGACCATTCCAATGAGTGCTGTACCCATATTCACTTCCCCACCCATGCCACCCTTGCGACATGATCCCAGACTACTGGCGTCTGCCACATTCTGTGCCTTTGCGCCAAAACTGCTGAGATTCAACATGTCGATCTGCTTCGCAGCAAGCTCACGAGCATGACATATTTGTATTGCCAATCAGCTGGTTTTTGATTAACCCATGGCCGATCTGCTGGATCTCTGTCATTCCCCTATGGACAATCATTTGGGTATCAGTGATTCCGCCAATGGCCGACAGCTGGGTGTGTGTGATTTCCCCCCTGGCCGATCAGCTGGTTCCGTTTGCCTGCCCCCCCCCCCCCTCCCAGCAGCTGGTCTGTGTGCCTCGTCCCATGATGATCAGCTGGGTGTGTGTTAATATCCCCACGGCCGGCCAGCTGTGTCCGTTTGCCTGCCCCCCCCCCACCCCCTCCCGGCAGCAGGTCTGTGTGCCCCTCCCCATGGTCGATCAGCTGGGTGTGTCACGCTCCCCATGGCCGATCAGTTGTGTGTGTGCCTCCCCCCACGGCTGATCAGCTGGGTGTGTGCCTCCACCGCCCCACGGCTGATCAGCTGGGACTGTGCCTCCACCCACGGGAGAGCAGCTGGGTGTGGGCCTCATACTGAAACACAGTCTGTGCTGCAGAATGTGCCACAGACCGACACACAGACAGACTCAGCCCCCCCCAAACAACCCTCACTGTTCACCAGCTGCTGTTCCCCCTCCCGGCCGCCAGAGGCCGCTGCTGCTCATCCCAGTGTCACCTCTTGTCCGCTCCCGGCACCGACCGCTACTGTTTGGCGGCAACATCCGGAACTTGCCAGGGCCGAGCGGCAGCCATATTGCTGTGACGTTCGACGTGAGCGGCCGATTACAAAAAATAAATCACAAAATAAAAAAAAGATTTGGCGCTTCGGAACCGAGAGGGAAGCGAGAGTCTGACGGAAGACGAAGTGAGTAATAATACTTTAAAACATGGAGCTGTTCAGATAGAGCTGCGCATGTCTTTCTCCAGAAGGCAGCGCGCGGTCAACTGATTCACATGACGCCATCTGCCCTGGCAACGCAAGATGGCCGCCGCCTCGCAGGGGGTGCTGGGACGGATGGTTGCGGCGCATTCCCAGTGGCGGCTCCTGCTGCCCATTGTCCCCATTGGGGCTAATTGGGATTGTTGAGGAGATAGAGCAACAATTCCAGTTTCTTTTTTTTTACAGACAATTTTATTGAGGTATTTTTTGGCATTGTAAATAGTAACAATATACATTAGTGTGTAGATACCAATTACAAATAACATAGTGCAAATAACGGTACCACTCTCGCAAATAGACCCGCCTAGTGTTCCCCCCTACTCTACACTATTCTACCCCCCCCCCCCCCCCCCGCCCCGCTGACGATTAGTTTCCCGCAAAGAAGTCGATGAATGGTTGCCACCTCCGGGCAAACCCCGATAGTGATCCTCGTAAGGCAAACTTGATTTTTTTCCAAGCCGCGAAAGCTTGCCATGTCTGACAGCCATACTTTGGTCTTTGGGGGCTTTGAGTCCCTCCAGGCCAACAGTATTCGGCGCCGGGCTATCATGGAAGCAAAGGCCACAACGTCGGCCTCTATCCCCTCCTGGACTCCCGGGTCTTCCGACACCCCAAAAAATCGTCACCTCTGGACTCATCGCTACCCTTTTCTCAGTACCCGGGATATGATGTCCACAAATCCCTGCCAGTATCCCCTGAGGTTTGGATACGCCCAGAAATGTGGACATGGTTCGCTGGTTCTCCCCCACATCTAGCACACTTGTCCTCCAGCCCAAAGAATTTGCTCATCTGGGCCACCGTCATGTGGGCCCGGTGAACTACCATGAACTGAATCAGGCTGAGCCTGTCACATGTTGCGGTTGCATTTACCCTCCTCAGAGCATCTGCCAATACGCCTTCCTCCAACTCCGCACCAAGCTCCTCCTCCCACTTTAGTTTCAGTTCCTTGGTCCCTGTGTCCTCCACTCCCATAAGCTCTTTATAAATATCCGAGACTCTCCCCTTTCCTACCTCACCCCTGGAAACTACCCTGTCCTGGATCCCCCTTGGTGGAAGGCATGGAATGGACGGGACATGTCTACGTATGGAATCCTGCACCTGCAAGTACCGAAAGTCATTCCCCCTTGCCAGCCCAAACTTCTCCTCCAGCTCCCTCATGTCGTGAAGCTCCCTTCCAGGAACAAGTAGTCCATCCTTCCCACCCCGCCCTCCGCCACGCTCGAAATCCATCATGCATCTTCCCCGGAACAAAACGGTGGTTGTCATATATTTTGAGACCAGACCGACGCTCCCACTTCCCCCGCATGCTTCCTCCATTGGCCCCAAATCTGCAGATCCGCCACCACTATAGGGAGCTGGTGGAGTATCTGGCCGGCAGGAGCGGCAGTGGAGCCGTGACCAGGGCTGCCAAGCTGGTGCCCGTGCACGAAGCAGCCTCCACCCTCTCCCAAACCGACCCCGTACCCACCAGGGGCTGGTGTACCACACTAGGGGCTGGTTTAGCACACTGGGCTAAATCGCTGGCTTTTAAAGCAGACGAAGGCAGGCCAGCAGCCCGGTTCATTTCCCGTATCAGCCTCCACGAACAGGCGCCGGAAAAATAAATAGGAATCTCGGGAGGATCGTCATGTTCACCGTCTGTACTCTCTCCGCTAGTGACAGCGGGAGCGCTTCCCACCTCCGAAACTCGCTCCTCATTTGCTCCACCAGCCTAGACAAGTTCAACTTATGCATCGTACCCTAGTCACTCGTCACTTGTATCCCTAAATACCTAAAACTTTTCCCAATCAGCCTAAATAGTAGCTCCCTCAGTCTATTCTCCTGACCCCTCGCCTGCACCACAAACATCTCGCTTTTTGCCATGTTCAACTTGTAGCCCGAAAACCGACCAAATTCCCCTAGGATTTGCATATCCCGTCCATCCCTGCCGCTGGATCTGACACATACAAAAGCAGGTCATCCACGTAGAGCGAGACCTTGTGTTCCCCCCCCCCCCCCCCTGACCATTCCCTTCCATCCTCTTGCCGCTCTCAAAGCAATTGCCAGCGGCTCTATGTCCAAGGCAAACTGCAGTGGAGAGACGGGGCATTCCTGTCTTGTCCCGCGGTATAGTCTAAAATACTCAGATGTTGTCCTCTTCGTCCTTACACTATCCTCCGGGGCCTGATATAGCAGTTGAACCCAGTCCACAAAGCCTTCTCGAAACCCAAACCGTCCCAGCACGTCGCATAAATAGTCCCACTCCACTGGGTCAAAAGCCTTTTCGTCATCCATTGCCATCACTATCTCCACCTCTCTGCCCTGCGGCGGCATCATAATCACATTGAGTAGCCTTCTTAGATTGGCTACCAGATGCCTGCCCTTAACAAACCCCGTTTGGTCCTCCACAATCTCGTCCAGTTCGCAGTATTCAATTCTGGACGCCAGGATCTTGGCCAGCTGTTTAGCATCCACATTAATCAGGGAGACTGGCCCATAGGACCCACAAGCTTCTGGATCTTTATCCCATTTTAATATCAGCGAGATGGTGGCTTGCGACATCGTCGGGGGTAGCACCCCAATGTCCCTCGCCACGGTAAACACCCTAACCAGCACCGGCGCCACTATGGAACATAGAACATAGAACATTACAGCGCAGTACCCGTGGAACCATCTGAATCCTATCTGACATACACTATTCCATTTTAATCCATATGTCTATCCAGTGACCACTTAAATGCCCTTAAATTTGGCGAGTCTACAACTGTTGCAGGCAGGGCGTTCCACACCCCTACTACTCTCTGAGTAAAGAAACTGCCTCTGACATCTGTCCCATATCTACCACCCCTCAATTTAAAGCTATGTCCCCTCGTGTTGGTCATCACCATCGAGGAAAAAGACTCTCACTGTCCACCCTATCTAACCCTCTGACTATCTTATATGTCTCTATTAACTCGCCTCTCAGCCTTCTCCTCTCTAACGAAAACAACCTCAAGTTCCTGAGCCTTTCCTCGTAAGACCTTCCTTCCATACCAGGCAACAACCTAGTAAATCTCCTCTGAACCCTTTCCAAAGCTTCCACATCCTTCCTATAATGTGGTGACCAGAACTGCACGCACTACTCCAGGTGTGGCCGCACCAGAGATTTGTACAGCTGCAGCATGACCTCGTGGCTCAGAAACTCAATCCCCCTACTGATAAAGGCTAGCACACCATATGCCTTCTTAACAGCCCCATTAACCTGAGTGGCAATTTTCTGGGATTTATGTACCTGGATGCCGAGATCTCTCTGTTCATCTACACTACCAAGAATCTTTCCATTAGCCCAGTACTCTGCATTCCTGTTACTCCTTCCAAAGTGAACCACCTCACATTAAACTCTATCTGCCACCTCTGAGCCCAGCTCTGCAGCTTATCTATGTCTCTCTGTACTTATAACATCCTTCAGCACTATCATCAACTCCACCGACCGTCGTGTCATCTGCAACTTTACTGACCCATCCTTCTACACCCTCTTCCAGGTCATTTATTAAAATGACAAACAGCAGTGGCCCAAAACAGATCCTTGCGGTACACCACTAGTAACTGAACTCCAGGATGAACATTTTCCATCAACCACCATCCCCTGTCTTCTTTCAGCTAGCCAATTACTGATCCAAACCGCTAAATCACCTTCAATCCCATACTTCCGTATTTTCTGCAATAGCCTACCGTGGGGAACCTTATCAAACGCCTGACTGAAATCCATATACACCACGTCAACCGCTTTACCCTCATCCACCTGTTTGGTCACCTTCTCAAAAAACTCAATAAGATTTGTGAGGCATGACCGACCCTTCACAAAACCGTGTTGACTATCGCTAATCAACTTGTTCTTTTCACGATGATTATGAACCCTATCTCTTATAACCTTTTCCAACATTTTACCCACAACCGAAGTAACGCTCACACGTCAATAATTACCAGGGTTGTCTCTACTCCACTTCTTGAACAAGGGGACAACATTTGCTATCCTCCAGTCTTGCGGTACTATTACTGTCGACAAAGGCGACATAAAGATCAAGGACAAAGGCTCTGCAATCTCCTCCCTGGCTTCCCAGAGAAGCCGAGGATAAATTCCATCTGGCCCAGGGGACTTATCTGTTTTTACACTTTCCAAAATTGTTAACACCTCCTCCTTGTGAACCTCAATCCCAACTAGCCTGGTCGACTGTACCTGAGTATTCTCCTCGACAACATTGTCTTTCTCCAGTGTAAACACTGTCCAAAAATATCCATTTAACACTTCCCCTATCTCCTCTGATTCCACACACAACTTTCCACTACTATCCTTTATTGGCCCTAATCTTACTCTAGTCATTCTTTTGTTCCTGATATACCTATAGAAATCCTTAGGGTTTTCCTTGATCCTATCCGCCAACGACTTTTCTTGTCCTCTCTTTGCTCTTCTTAGCGCTACCTTTAGTTCCTTCCTGGCTAACTTTTAACACTCAAGTGCCCTAACTGAGCCTTCATGTCTCATCCTAACCCAAGCCTTCTTCTTCCTCTTGACAAGTGCTTCAGCGTCCTTAGTTCCCTTGCTCGACAACTTTCCACTACTATCCTTTATTGGCCCTAATCTTACTCTAGTCATTCTTTTGTTCCTGATATACCTATAGAAATCCTTAGGGTTTTCCTTGATCCTATCCGCCAACGACTTTTCTTGTCCTCTCTTTGCTCTTCTTAGCGCTACCTTTAGTTCCTTCCTGGCTAACTTTTAACACTCAAGTGCCCTAACTGAGCCTTCATGTCTCATCCTAACCCAAGCCTTCTTCTTCCTCTTGACAAGTGCTTCAGCGTCCTTAGTTCCCTTGCTCGACAACTTCCTCCCTGCCTGACAGGTACATACTTATCATGGACATGCAGTAGCTGTTCCCTGAAAAAGCTACACATTTCGATTGTACCCATCCCCTGCAGTTTCCTTCCCCATCCTATACATCCTAAAGCTTGCCGAATAGCATCATAATTGCCTTTCCCCCAGCTATAATTCTTGCCTTGCGGTATATAACTATCCCTGCCCATCGCTAAAGTAAACATAACCGAATTGTGATCATTATCACCAAAGTGCTCACCTACATCTAAATCTAACTCCTGGCCGGGTTCATTACCCAGTACCAAATCCAATGTGGCATCGCCCCTTGTTGGCGTGTCCACATACTGTGTCAGAAAACCCTCCTGCACACACTGCACAAAAAGTGACCCATCTATAGTACTCGAACAATAGTATTTCCAGTCAATATTTGGAAAGTTAAAGTCCCCCATAACAACTACCCTTTTACTCTCGCTCCTGTCGAGAATCATCTTTGCTATCCTTTACTCTGCATCTCTGGAACTATTCGGATGTCTATAGACAATTCCCAATAGGGTGACCTCTCCTCTCCTGTTCCTAACCTCGGCCCATACTACCTCAGTAGACGAGTCCTCAAAAGTCCTTTCTGCCGCCTCAATACTTTCCTTGATTAACAATGCCACCCCCCCCCCCCTCTTTTACCATCTTCTCTGTTCTTTTTTTTATAAATGTTTTTTTATTGCGTTTTCATATTTTTTATATGACAAATTACAAGTTATTAGAGAGATAGAAAAAAAAAGGAAAACACAAAAATGTAACATGAATATTTACAGGTAAGCATCTTCATAACAATAATTGTGGCCGCCCCCTTTAGCCAGCATACATATTTTACCTTACCCAATATGGCCGAGGCACATGTTTATAGGCATTTATTTGTGGTGGGGAAAACGGTGCTTCCAGGGATAGACAAGGTGAAATATTCCGCAATTGTGATATCAGACCACGCCCCACACTACATGGACGTGCTGCTGGAGACGGGAAGGGCCCAGCGCCCCACATGGAGGCTGGACGGTGCCTTACTAGCTGACAAGGCCTTCAGCGAAAGGATAGCGCGGGCCATAGCGGAATACACGGAGAACAACCAAAACGGGGAGGTCTCATCCTCCACGTTCTGGGAAGCGCTTAAGGCCGTACTAAGAGGGGAAATCATTGCCTACAAAGCGCAAAGAGATAGGGAGGAAAGGGTGGCTAGGCAGAAGCTGGTCGACTCCATACTGGAGGTAGACCGTAAATACTCCGAGGCCCCGACCGTAGAGCTCCTGGCGGAGAGAAAAGAATTACAAAGGAACTTTGACCTGCTCTCCACCAGGAAAGCAGTACACCAACTCCGCCAGGCACGCGGGGCCCTGTACGAACACGGAGACAAAGCCAGCCGCCTGTTGGCACACCAGCTGAGAAAGCAGGCAGCCAGCAGGGAAATTGCGCAAATCAGAGGTGCCAGAGGCACGTGGGAAACAGAACCAGAGAGGATTAACGAAACCTTCAAGGCCTTCTACCAAGAGCTATACACCTCGGAGCCCCCAACGGGGAAGGCTGGGATGAACCGGTTTCTTGATGGACTGGACATACCAGTCGTGGGAGAGGGCAGAAAACGGGATCTGGAAGCACCACTAGCACTGGGAGAGATCATGGAGAGCATTAGCTCCATGCAGACGGGGAAGGCGCCGGGACCGGACGGATTCCCGGCGGACTTCTACAAAAAATACGCGACAGCGCTGGCCCCGCACCTGCGGGAGATGTTCACAGACTCGCTAGCTAGGGGCACACTGCCACCCACGTTAGCATAGGCCTCAATTTCGCTGATACCTAAGAAAGACAAAGACCCAACGGAATGTGGGTCATACAGACCCATATCTCTGCTGAACGCAGACGCCAAAATACTGGCCAAAATCCTAGCCAAAAGGCTAGAAGACTGTGTACCTGAGGTGGTCACAGAGGACCAGACGGGCTTCGTCAAAGGTAGACAGCTTACCGCTAACATCAGGCGCCTGCTGAACGTGATAATGACCCCCTCCGGGGAGAGAACACAAGAGGTGATCGTCTCCCTGGACGCAGAAAAGGCCTTCGACAGAGTCGAATGGAAATACCTCATAGAGGTACTGGAGCGGTTCGGGCTTGGAACAGGGTTCACCGCTTGGGTAAAGCTCCTTCTCTGTTCTTACAGAAACATCTAAATCCTGGAACCTGCAACAACCATTCCTGTCCCTGCTCTACCCATGTCTCCGAAATCGCCACAACATCGAGATCCCAGGTACCAACTGGTGCTGCAAGCTCACCCACCTTATTCCGGATGCTCCTAGCGTTGAAGTAGACATATTTCAAACCAGCATCTTGCTTGCCGGTCCCCTCTTTCGAACTTTTAACCCTGTCCCTGACCTCACTACTCTCAACATCCTGTACACTGGGACTACAATTTAGGTTCCCATCCCCCTGCTGAATTAGTTTAAACCCCCCCCCCCCAAAGAGCACAAGCAAATCTCTCCCCCCCCCCCAGGATATTGGTACCCCTCTGGTTCAGGTGAAGACCATTCTGTGTGTAGAGGTCCCACCTACCCCAGAATGAGCCCCAATTATCCAGGAAACCAAAACCCGCCCTCCTGCACCATCCCTGTAGGCACGTGTTCAACTCCTCTCTCTCCTTATTTCTCACTTCGCTAGCACATGGCACGGGTAACAACCCAGAGATAACAACTCTATTTGTTCTAGCTCTCAGCTTCCACCCTAGCTCCCTGAATTGCTGTCTCAAATCCCCATCTCTCTTCCCACCTACGTCGTTGGTACCTATGTAGACCACTTCTTGGGGCTGCTCCCCCTCCCCCTTAACGATCCCAAAAACACGATCAGCGACGTCACCAACCCTGGCACCTGGGAGGCAGCACACCAACCGTGAGTCTCTTTCGGTCCCACAGAACTTCCTGTCTGTTCCTCTAAATATGGAGTCCCCAATGACAAGTGCTCTGTTCCTCTTCTCCCTTCCCTTCTGATCAACAGGGACAGAATCTGTGCCAGAGACCTGTGCCCCATTGCTTACCCCTGGAAAGTCCCCCCCCCCCAACAGTATCCAAAACGGTATACTTGTTATTGTGGGGAACGACCACAGGGGATCCCTGGACTGCCTACCGGTCCCCGCTCGTTCCCCTGACGGTAACCCATCTACCTTCTTCTTTTACCTGAGGTGTGACTACCTCCCTATAACTCCTCTCAATACCCCCTCCGCCTCCCGAATGATCCGAAGTTCATCCAGCTCCAGCTCCAGGTCCCTAACGCGGTTCTCGAGGAGCTGGAGTTGGGTGCATTTCCCGCAGATCTAGTCAGCAGGAACACTCGAGGTGACCCTTTCCTCCCACATTCTGCAGGAGGAACATTCAACTGCCCTAACCTCCATTCCCACTGAACTAATTTCCCAACTACTGAAAACGAAAAAAAAATGTTTTAAACTTGTTAGTTTACCGACTATACCCGATAAGATTTTGTAGAACTCCACTGGATACCTGTCCGGCCCCGGGGCTTTACCCGACTTCATGACCTTCAGGCCCCCCATTACTTCTTCAGCTCTAATCGGGGCCCCCAGCCCCTCTACCATCCCCCTGCCCACGTTTGGGAAGGTCAGCCCATCTATGAAGCGCCTCATCCCCTCCAGCCCCGTGGGGTCTGAGGTAAACAGCTTACTGTAAAAGTCCCTGAATACCCTGTTCAATCCTGCCGGGTCTCCACCCCAGTTCCCTGCCCCGTCCACTACCGTCCCTATTTAACAATTCCAGTTTCAATGGGAGCTGCAGCACTGCCCCCCTCCCGCCAGCTCTTCAATCCCCCCACCCCCTCCCCCCCAGTGTCACCGCCGCAGAGTTTTAAACCTCGGGGCAGAGTGACAGCAGCCCCTTAACCTTAACGTCGTCCACCCTCCAGGTGTCAACCAGCCCCACACCCCCGACTTGGCCAGAGGTTAGTGAATCTGTGGAACTCTTTGCCACGGAAGATTGAGGAGGCCAAATCACTGAGTATCTTGAACACAGGGATAGATAAGTCCTTGATTAATAAAAAGATCGGGGATTATTGGGGAAGGCAGGAAAATGTGGATGAGAAAAGTATCAGCCATGATTGAATGGCTGAACGGTCTAAATCTGCGTCTATGTCTTATGGTCTTAAGATCTAGTTGAATACATTGTGCAGCATTAAAAGGTTAAATGAACTAACCTGCTCTGATGGTAAAGGTGAATCAAAAGTCTGATTTTGTGCTTTTGTATTAATTTAAATTAAATTTCTCTTTTTAGACGTTGGAACAAGTGAACATCATTCATGAGTAATTACTTTGATTTTACTCCTGTCCACAGGAGGCACTGTGACAGGTAGACATATTGGATTCAATATTTCATGTAAAGCCAAACTGCAGGATTCATGATTAATGTGAAGAATATTGCTATGTGTATTCCACCGTCAACCTTGTTATTTCATCAGAAATGCATCAAGAAGCTATTATTAACTGTCGTCTGCTGGATAATCCTATTACTTTTCTCTTGCACACAGTTAATATGCTGACGATTGATACCTTGTCTTGGGGAAAATGTGGCCTCTCCACATGTGTGACTCGCTAACTGGTGGCCATGGCAGTTGGCGGATCTACTGATCGTTATCCTTGATCTAATCCTCAAACATATTCCCGTTGTTTATCTTGAGCGATGTACTTTCTGCTGTATGTTAGAGTTTGTAATATCCATGCTGTTGTGCTTTATGCTGTCACAGACTGTTCTGTCTTTTTCACTGTCACCTTCACCTTTGATAGATATGTAGCCATCAGTTGTCAGAAGCTAAAGGCTAAATATTGCACTGAGAAAACAGCTGCTGTAGTTGTCGGAACGGTGACTGCACTGAGCTGTTTGAAGAACACTTTCTGGTATCTTCTATACACAGGTAAATATTGGCTTTCCATCACACCTCGATTTTGTCTTGTGATGCCCAGTGCTTCTCATTCGATGACCTTGGCTCTCCTTGAATTTATGTATTACATTGTAACACCATTTATCCCATTTGTTTTGATTCTATTGTTGAACGTATTAACGGTGATAAACATTTTTGTGACCAGCAGAGCCCGCAGGAGACTCCAATGTCGGAGCAGTGGGGAGAGTCGAAGTGATCCCGAAATGAGAAAGCAAACGAAATCTATGATGTTGTTTCTAATATCGGGGAACGCCATGCTCCTGGCGATGTTTATGTCCTGTTCTGTATTAAAGATGATTGGATTCCCTGATCGTCAGTTCGTCTCCCAAATTTGTACCTGAAATTTGCTTCACGCCCCAGCTCCTGAGCTGCTGCACCAACACTTTTTTATGCAGTTACTCAGAGTCAATTCAGAAAGGAGATGAAGAATGTTTTGAAACATCCCCTGGTGATGATGGCCAAACTAATCGGATAACAATACCTCTCATATTAAATTACAAAATAAAATTTAGGAAAATACAGAGATGAAAATAAAATTAAAATGAAGGCAAAGCGAAGGACCAGCTGCTGCCATTTGAGAGAACAGATTAATTGATTTTGTCTGCAAAAATAAAAATCTGAACCATAATGAATGCAGTTAGCAAATCTGGTTGGACACCAAAATAACAATCTTCTAGTGGAAGCCGAGGACATGATTTCTTAGCATGAAGAATGTGGTTTTGCCGATGGAACATGATAAAGGAAGCAGTGACGATAAGGGACGGGATGAAAATAAATAAGTAAGGAGGATGTATTTAAAATATTGGTTAATTTAAGTTGATAATTTAAAATATATTGTTCAGTTTATCTATTCTTTCCTCAATTGAATACGATATGAAGATTGGTGGAGTTGTGGATAGTGAGGAAGGCTGTTGTCGGCTGCAAAGAGACATAGACAGGATACAGAGCTGGGATGAGAAGTGGCAGATGGAGTTTAACCATGCAAAGTGTGAGGTTGTCCATTTTTGAAGGACAAATATGAATGCGGAATACACAGGTTTACGGTAGGGTTCTTGGCAATGTGGAGGAGCAGAGAGATATTGGGGTCTATGTTACATAGAATTTACATTGCAGAAGGAGGCCATTCGGCCCATCGAGTCTGCACCGGATCTTGGAATGAGTACCCTACCCAAGCCCATACTTCCACCCTATCCCCATAACCCAGTCATGGTTCGGTCTCCTGTCTCCGGCCTCCGACTCCAGCCTCCAGATCCTGTCTTTTACACCAGCCGTCGAGCAGCAGCCATCGATAAGTAAGTGCCAAAAACGACGATCGCTACCTTGACCCAGGCATTACTTGTACCCGTGCCGACCAGTAGTATCAAGAAGTTGCAGGCCAGAACGGAACGAAGGCCTTGTTCCCTGACCTTGCCTGTTCCTTCTTAGATAAGTATTAGTCGTTTAATGGTAGAGAAGTAAGTTAGTCTTTAGCGTGTGCATGAGTATTTATTATAATTGTTATAATAAACTCTAACTATTTGTACTTACTAATTGGTGTATAGCTTTATTGCTTTGAACTTGACCTTGATGCTTGTGATGGTGTCTCTTCCGGCACCTGGCGACTCCAGAGCATAGAAATAAGAAACAGAGCCAAACGAGTGTTAAGCACACTGCCTCTATTGGAGGAGTGTTAAATACACTAACTCAGAACGAGCAACATTTAGTGGCGAACTCTGACGGGACTCGATTTGAAGTGACACCCCCACTCCGAGAGAACCCAGAAATTTGAATTGGAAATCTAAATGGGAAAAAGGAAATGTCACAAGTGTTCAAGGAGTTCAAATCAATAACGATAATTCAGAAGTATATTTTGTGCATGCGTAACTAACAGGGTTGTACGGTTAAACTGAGAGATTTTTGTTGCGACAAACTGTCGGAAGTTTTTTAAGCGGAACATAGTGAAAGCCTTACCCGTCTTTTAAAACATTACCTGAACATGAACATCCCCTGTTCCAAATTAAAGACAGAAGGAGGAAATGACCATGCAGGCAATGGAACGCCTCATGAATCCAGAGCAGTTCTTGGTCGCAGCGACCAGCAGTAGCAGAGTAGGTCAGTGTCCCGTGTGGGAGCTGGATCTCCGCAAGTATCTAAAAGGGAAAGGATGGCCCCTTTGGAATGAGTTTAGTATGAATGTGGAGACAGGTCCCGGGAGTGTAGGACATACTTGGTGGGAGAACCTCTCTCAAATTCATGAGAAGAATCTTAGTAAATCACGCAAGCCGATGGCAATCGTGTCCTGTTTGATACAATTGCGAGGTACTGAGGAGGTCGTTCGGACGCTCCGAGCAGAGTTAGAGGGACGAAACAGAATGAGTAAAGTGGATGTCAGTGACATCGAAAAGGAAAACCTCGAGCTAAGAGGGAAGCTGGCAGAGAAGGGTAGAGAGGTAGATGATGCCAAGAGGGCACATCAGTCGTGTCTAGCCCATCTGAGCAGTTCCCAGACCCAATATGAAAAAGCCTATCAAGATGTGCAACGTGCAGTCCTGACACGAGATGAATCAGAAAAGCAGGTAGAGGAATTGCAGAGGCAGTGCTCTGACCTAAAGGCAGCTTTGAGAGCACTCCACGCTGCCACCACTGAGCAAAGACAGAGCACAGTAGACCACGCAAAGTGTAGGAAGCAGATTGCGGAGCTGCAATCGCTGCTTTCAGTGCAGAATTGGTTCCAAAGCACCTTTGGAACACAGTTAGATGAGGAGAATGCCCCAGATTGACAGGAACTGAGCGAGACAGCGCAGCGCTAAGTTCAGGGAACATGTGTGCCAGCAGCGCAACAAAAGAGGAAAGCACCCCAACCCCCCACAGATCAGATAGCACCCGCACCTATGAACCCAATCACCACCCAAAGAAAGGCAACCACAGACGGCGCACCAGAAATCACCTACACCACCCCCCTTAACTGTAACGCAACTCAGGGACGCGAGTGAGAAAATCATTCCATTTCTCCCCACCGCAGACCCCCACCAATTTTTCGCAAAGGTAAAACAGCAGGCTACCATGTACGGCCTGGATGAGAGAGAGCAGGTTAAGCTCACTGTTTTGAGCTTAGACCCATCGGTAGTTGCAGCCCTCCCCGACCCACAGAACGTTGGAGGAGGCACCCTCGAAGAGATGCATACATCCATTTTAGATGCGACAGGATATCATTGAGGAGACCCAGTTGAAGGCCTAAATAAATGTAGGCGAAAGAGGACAGAGCATCCCACAGCATTCGCAGGACGGCTGTGGATCCACTTCACTGCAGTTTTAGGTGAAAAAAACCACGCGCATGTAAACCAAGACAACATGGTTAAATGGACCCGCACCATAATCTCCCATGCCACAGATGCAGGACAGAATGCTTGCAATAGTTATAACCCCTCAGAAGAGGCCCATAATGAGAAATGGGTTCTGAAAAGATTGTTCCGCGCTTGGGAACAATCTGTTCAGGGCAATGTTAAGGTAAAGACCCCAGAGGAAGCTCAGGCTGCAGCGGATATTCAGGCAGTGAGAGCGCACCAAAACCCCGCATGGGTAAACGAAGGGAAGAACAGCCCTCCACAGAAGTCGCAGGAATGCTACAACTGTGGTCAATTAGGCCATTTTGCAAAAGAATGCAATGCCCCACAGAGATCACAGAGAGGCCAGCAGACAGGCACTCTGAACAGGAATAGACCGAGGTCTATCCATAGTATAGGGATACAGTCAGGTCAGACACATGTGGACGGAACGGACTGACGGTGTTCGGGCTCCCCCACTTGGGTCTGTGACACCCTCTGGGACCAATCCGGAAGGCCGGTAGTCACAGCGAAGGTTAGAGGGAAGCCCATAGAATTACTTTGGGACACAGGAGGGTCCCGCACCACAATTAATTCCACCACCACAGCACAGGCAGACACATGGCCGACCACATCCACAATTACACTCAGCGGATTTACAGGTCACTCGCAGCAGGGACACATTACAGCCCCCGTAGCAATTCAGCTAGGGAACATCTCCACCAGACACCCCATTCTTTTAGTTATTCTACCCCGCACAGCAGAACACATACTGGGTATCGATTTTATGAATGCCCATAGCCTGTCGTTCGATCCAATAAACCAGTGTGTCTGGAGAATGGCAAAATCAGACAGAGCACCCGCTACTCTCACAGTAGGAGAGTATGCGAATCGGATTATCGCAGTAGGTGACTATTGTTTCGACTTGACCACGCTTAGTACAGACAGATAAGTTAGGGCAGTTTTAAACCGACACAGGACAGCATTTGCCAGTCACCGGCACGACTGCGGCAGAATGACTGGACAAGTTCAAGTTACCGGACCTGACCCCAGACCACAGAAACAGTACCGATTTCGCCCAGAAGCAGAGGGAGAAGTTGGAAAGGTGATAGACAGCTTATTGGAGCAAGGGGTACTTAGGACAGTAGCCTCGACCAATAATGCACCTATTTGACCAGTGAGAAATCCCGACGGATCATGGCGCCTGACCATTGATTATCGGGAGCTCAACAAAGTAACCCCAGAAGTAGCCCCCACGGTAGCAACAAGTCCCGAGACCATGCTCAAACAGGGACTCCACTCAAAATACTTCACGGTTTTGGACATTAGCAATGGCTTCTGGTCAATACCATTGTCAAAGGCGTGCCAGTACAAATTTGCCTTCACATTTAAAGGACAGCAGTGTACGTGGACATGCCTCCCACAAGGATTCCACAATTCCCCCTCCATTTTCCACCGACAGCTGGCAAATGGTTTAGCAAAATTTTCCCGCCCCGAATGTCTGGTACAGTATGTGGACGACCTATTACTGCAGACAGACACCAAGGCAGAGCACATTACGCTTTTGGCCGAGCTCCTGGAACTTCTGAACTCAATCGGATATAAAGTTAACCCCAGAAAGGCCCAAATATTAGAGAACAAAGTGATGTATTTGGGTACAGTCATCACGCACGGCAAACGCGAGATCGAGTTCAAAAGAATTGAATCGATTGTCAAATTGCCCCTTCCCCAGAATGTTTCAGCCCTCCGGTCATTTTTAGGACTGGTTGGTTACTGTCGAAACCATATCGATGGTTTCGCGACAAAGGCAGCCCCACTCTCAGACCTCCTTAAGAAAGGAGCCCCATGGGAATGGCTTCCGCAGCACACAGAGGCTGTGGAAGAGTTAAAAAAAGGCCCTTAGCGCAGCACCCGCGCTACAAGTCCCAGACCAACTCTCCCCCTATGCAATAGAGGTAGCTAGGACAGATCTGACCCTCTCGGCCGTGCTCCTCCAGGAACGGCACGAGCAGCTACGACCCGTGGCTTATGCTTCCAGACTTTTAGACCCCGTAGAGCAAGGATTTTCAGCCTGCAAGAGGCACCTCCTAGAAGTTATTTGGGCAGTTCAGTACTGCTCGTACATTACCGGACTCAATCCCATCACCATTTTGACCGAGCACACCCCCACACAGTTACTTTTAGACGGTCGACTGTTGGACGGTTCAGTGAGCCAGATAAGAGCAGCTAGATGGACGTCACTGTTACAAGGACGGGACATAACAGTTAAACGGACCAGGACACACACATTTTTAGCAGACAACCTCCAGTATCCAGGACAGCCCCACGAATGTGAAATTGTTGCACCCCTACACAACACAGGACCCTTCATCGCAAAGACGCCCCCCAGAGAGACAGGAAATTCAAGCCAGAGGCCCCAGCACACAGACACGTGTGCCGCTTTGAAAATATATGTGGACGGTTCATCCACAGTTTTAGATGGAGAACGCATCACTGGATGCGGGATCTATGTGGAGGATGCGCAGGATCGCGCACTAGAAGAAATCGCTTTAAAATTACCGGGTCACTTAGGCGCGCAGGCAGCAGAGCTCGTGGCCATCGCATACATAGTGGACCACCCAGATTCGTTTCCCAGCCCGGCAGACATATATTCGGACAGTTTATATGTTTGCAACAGCTTGACCGATTTTCTACCCCTGTGGAGGACACGAGGTTTTGTCTCTGCAGACGGGAAGCCCCTTCCATCAGCCCCATTACTGCGCCATATCCTAGACAAAGCAAAGGGTAGGACGTTTGGCATAATTAAAGTTAGGAGTCACCATAGGTCATCCCCCCCTGGAAATGTAAAAGCCGACGCACTGGCAAAAGCAGGTTCCAGGCGAGGTCACTTTTGGACACCCCCAGCTAGCGCACCAGCTAGCGCCCCTGTGAGTGCAGTTCAGGTCTCACAGACAGATATTAAAGGTTTCGTTGAGGCACAGAAACAGGACGGAAATCTCCGGGAGATTCTTAAAGGAAACTTTGTGGCCCAATATGATAGGTTCAGACACGCTTTGACCACACATGAGGGTGTGATCATTAAAGGCAAACTGTATGTGGTTCCAGAGCAAGATAGGAATCAAATGATTGCCTTATTCCATGACAGTCATGGACACCAAGGGATCGACCCGACCACAAGACACTTCAGACAACTCTGTTGGTGGCCAAACCTACGAAACGATGTGACACACTACATCGAGAATTGTCTAATTTGTGCACAAAATAACCCGGAGAGATACTCAAAGAAGGCACAACTTAGCCATACTCGCCCCGTTAATGGCCCCTGGACAAACCTCAAGATCGATTTTATAGGACCATTGCCCCCTTGCAGGAATGGCTATAAATACGTTCTGGTAGTTATAGATACCTTTACCAAATGGGTAGAGACATTCCCTTCACGAACCAACACAGCTAAGACAGCTGCCGAGATCCTGATCCACCACATCTTTACGAGATGTGGTCTTCCCAGAAGTATAGAGTCAGATCAGGGATCTCACTTTACAGGACGTGTCATGAAGAACGTCTTGACCATATTCGGCATCAAACAAAATTTCCACACTGCGTATCACCCCCAGTCAAGCGGGATTGTAGAACGCATGAATCTGACCCTAAAATCGACCCTTAGGAAGATGGTACAGGATAACAATTCAACTTGGGATTCAGTGCTCCCATTCGCACTAATGTTCATCCGCAACACGGTTTCATCATCCACAGGATTCACCCCACACACACTCATGTGACGCACTATGAAAGGGACATAATTCCTTTTAGGACTGGACATGACTAGCCCCGAAGTGACGGCCCTCACACGTGAGAAGGCAGTCAAAGATTTAGTTGAGACTGTGAGGTCTGCACAGTTAGCAGCCGCAGTAACCTTTGGCAAACGACGAAAACAGAGCACGGCTTGTTTTAATAAGAATGTACACCCCACGGAATTTCAGGTTGGGCAACAGGTTATGTTATCTGTTTCTAACCCCAGCACGTTTTTGGCTCCTAAATTCTCCGTCCCTTAATCAATGTCGGACAAAATCAGCCCCTCCGTTTACAGAATAAAATACCCTGATGGTAAGACTGCGTGATTCCATATCAACCAGTTAATGGCTTATGGAACACAGTCCAACCACTGGACGCTGCAGAACATATCGCTCCGCCCACAAGAGACACATTTCCACCCTCCCCCTCACAGACCAGTTCCTCATCGGACTCGCCCTCGACTCCGCCCACTGACTCCAGACCACGCCCCGGAACGCCCACAAGCTGCCACAGCAGAGACAGCGACACTGACTGTGACAATGAGGACAGCCACAGCACCCCACCCTACAGCCCCCACTTCAGCGACTACGACCCCGACTCCAGTGACTCCATGGAGGTCACCTACATTAAATATCTAAACCCACACCCAGACCCACCACCCGACCCCGACGATACCGACTATGACCCTTCAAATTTAGACACCACATTTTGGCACAGGGACAATTCATGGCGACTTGTCCGCAATGACGAGAGTGACCCCCTCACATAATGTGCAGATTGCATGCCTGATCCATACGAGAGTATGGGATCCGGGAGAAGAGGAAGACGTGATGTCTGACTCCTGACACGGCAACCCCTTTGTGACCCTATTCACAGAGAAAGAGGAGAAGTGAGGTGTCCAGATCATGTAACAGAGGAACCGCTTGAGGGAAGCGGTATCCTTTCTGATGGAACCTGCACGTTTGTTTTTTTTTAATATATGTTAAGGGTTTGATTGCAGATCAAGCTGAAAAGCTTGTGACCGCCTCACACGATAGCTTGTCCGCAGATATCTCTGAGAACTTCAGTTAGATATCCTCTGGTGAACCGACAAAGTTCACGACTTGTCTTATGTTTTCAGATGTTGGAGCATTTTGGCTCCTCCCTTGTTTTTTTAGGTGCCCCTCTATTCTGTGAATAGAGGCTGCAATTCCACGATGAATACATTCATACCCGTTCATTTCAGGATGCTCAGGCAGTGGAGAAACGGCATTGAGGACCCGCCCTGTCTGAGAACCCACTTTTGGTCAGCCAAGCTCGGGTACGGCACAGCACGCCTTACCTGGGGATCCCATACAAATCTTACCCGTAGCGGCCCATTCGCAACTCATTCGACCTTTTCGTTCAAAATTTGGTTTCATTTTTCTTTAGGTAGCCCTTCGGCAGCCATCCCACATGCTATTTACATCCAGGAACTTTCGGATGGTAAATCGCAAAGCCTGCGAGACGGCTTGCAGTGGAAAAGTTGTTAGGTGTATGTCTAGTCCTAAATTCGCATTTGAAAAAAAAATTAGAGGAGTCACAGGGTGTGACTTGGCCATTCATTTAAGGGACAAATGGAATGATAGGACAGATACACTAGCATTACAGATATTAAACTGTGTACTGACAGATACTGTGCTTGATCCCATAGCTTTCGAACAGTCGAAGGAGGGATCACGGCAAGATCAGCCATACAAAAGGAAGAAAAGGAAGAGAAGAAAGAAGACCAAGATGGAAGCCTACCTATTTCTATTTAATGTTGTTGTATTTTTGCACGTAGACGCAAACCATGTTTCCCCCATGACCCCCGCCGTTAATGTTTCCCACACACCGACTTCTCCATGCTCAGCGATGATCCGTGAGGTTCTGACCTGGTGCACCAAATTCATGACCTGGTACTCGATGTCATACATAATTGAATCACTTTTGGTGATTGCAATTCTCTGCATCATAGTGCAGACCCTCAGGTTGAGGAAATGGAAAAGGAGAGCTTCCCGCTCCTGCCCCTCAACCATTTACGGAGTTCAATCACCTATTTTCGGTTTTCACCAATCCCCCCCAACCCCTTGATGCATAAGAAATGTATTTATAGCGATCTATAAATAAAAATGATACGGATGTATTATATGGTTCTGTACTCGACTGCCGAGTCAGAAAGCAAGATGTACTGTGGTATGAATGAGTAAGATTTTAAGATAAGATAGAATTTTTTTAAAATAAGACGAGAGTTGTTATTGTGATAGGTAGAGGTTCCCGTGTATTGGTAGTGCATGTCCCCTTTGACATAGCGTCAATTAGAGAATATGTTATCTAAAAATTTCTGGCGTAGTTAAGGACAGAGTAGACGCCCTGGAACTCGCAAAGGTCAGGGACCCCAAAGGAACCCAAAGGAACACAAAGGAACCGTACATAGGTGATCCTTCAAAATTTCTAGTGAGGATCACAAGGAGGGAGTGTAGCCATCTAAGATGGACACCAGTGAATACAAAATGGAAGACTGCAAAGAGTGCAGGGAAAGACGGACATGGTCAAAAGCAAACAGCTTGCAGAAGCTTTAAGCATTGGGACACTTGCAAAAACCGGTTTCCCGACAGCTGCAGAGTTCAGGTAGTGCTGTTAATGGGAAAGCCATCTACATACTAATGAGGTGATACCGGGACAACCCCGGGCACAATAGATACACTCAAGTATCTATTGATACTTTCAAAAGCGAAGCAGACACGATGGAGCCAGCGAAACCAGGACAATGAGTCATAAGAACCGCCTCAGCCATCAAGGAACGAACCCAGGATAGGGGGGTTCAAATCATATCGATTGGGGAAAGGCCCAATCGATACCCAGCAGGTGAGAAAGCCCGCCCCAAGGGGCACGGACCTCCTGGGACCTATAAAAAGAAGGTCCCGCACATGGTTCGGTCTCCTGTCTCCGGCCTCCGACTCCAACCTCCAGATCCTGTCTTTTACACCAGCCGTCGAGCAGCATCCATCGATAAGTAAGTGCCAAAAACGACGATTGCTACCTTGACCCAGGCATTACTTGTACCCGTGCCGACCAGTAGTATCAAGAAGTTGCAGGCCAGAACGGAACGAAGGTCTTGTTCCCTGACCTTGCCTGTTCCTTCTTAGATAAGTATTAGTCGTTTAATGGTAGAGAAGTAAGTTAGTCTTTAGCGTGTGCATGAGTATTCATTATAATTGTTTTAATAAACTCTAACTGTTTGTACTTACTAATTGGTGTATTGCTTTATTGCTTTGAAATTGACCTTGATGCTTGTGACGGTGTCTCTTCTGGCACCTGGCGACCCCAGAGGATAGAAATAAGAAACAGAGCCAAACGAGTTTTAAGCACACTGCCTCTATTGGAGGAGTGTTAAATACACTTACTCAGAACGAGCAACAGGGGCAACTTGATAGAAGTTTATAAGGTGATCAGGGGAATAGATAGAGTAGACAGTCAGAGACTTTTTTTCCCTGGGTGGAACAAACAATTACAAGGAGACACAAATTTAAGGTGAATGGTGAAAGATATAGGGGGGATGTTAGAGGTAGGTTCTTTAGCTAGAGAGTAGTGGTGGCATTGGAAGCACTGGCTATGGAATTAGTTGAGGTGGAAACATTAGGGACCTTCAAGCGGCTATTGGATAGGTACATGGATTACGGTAGAATGGTGGGGTGTAGATTAATTTGTTCTGAATCTGGGACAAAAGTTCGGCACAACACCGTGGGCCGAAGGGCCTGTTCTGTGCTGTATTGTTCTATGTTCTATGAATATAAACGGAAAAGTCACCATTTGCTGCCCATCACTCATTGACCTTGCTAAGACAATGGTCAGACGTCATCTGGGATCAGATCAGTCCTGCTTGGCATGGATGCATCTCCAATTGTTCTTTATGGAAGTAAGAAGGAATGTAAACAAAGGAGAACCAGAGGACGTAATTTATTTAGATTTGCAGAAGGCATTTAACAAGGTGCCATATTGGAGACTGTTAAATGAGTTAAGAGCCCATGGTGTTAAGGGTAAGATCCTGGCATGGATAGAGGATTGACTGACTGGCAGAAGGCAGCGAGTGGGGATAGAGGGGTCTTTTTCAGGATGGCAGCCGCTGTCTCGGGGTGTGCCTCAGGGGTCTATGCTGGGACCACAACTTTTCACAATATATATCAATGATCTGGAAGAAGGAACTGAAGGCACTGGTGCTAAGTTTGCAGATGATAAAATGATCTGTAGAGGGACAGGTAGTATTGAGGAAGCAGGCGGGCTGCACTAGGACCTGGACAAGCTAAGAGAGTGGGCAATGAAGTGGCAGATGGAATACAATGTGTAAAAGGTACTGAGTGTCTTTGAGACAGAGATAGATAGGTTCCTGATTAACAAGGGGATCAGGGGTTTTAGGTAGAAGGCAGGAGAATGGGGATGAGAAAATATCAGCCATGATTGAATGGCGGAGCAGACTCGATGGGCCGAGCGGCCTAATTCTGCTCCTATGTCTTATTGCCTCATGGTCTTGTTTGGGAGGGAACTGCATCTTTTTGACCAGGCCACTGTGAAGGAATCATTTTTTTCCATGTCTTATTGAAGTGTTTCCATTTTATACACTGTACACTCATTAAAGGTAGATTCAACACTTACAATTTCCATGTTCTTTTTCTGTGTCCTGCCCCCCCCACCCCCCGCCACCCCTCCCCCCACCCCACCCCCCACCCCCGCCCCCCCGCCCCCCCCCCTCCCCGCACCCCCGCCACCCCCCCGCCAACCCCCCCCCCCCCCCCCCCCCGCCCCCCCCCCCCCCCCCCCCCCGCCGCCAGGTTTTGTGAAATCCCTCCTCAGGCACTCGGAAGGTGAATTTAATTTTCTCCAGGTGGAGAAACTCCGCCAGGTCTGCCAGCCAGTCTGCAGCTCTGGGTGGTGCTGCTGATCGCCAGTCGAGTAAGATTCTCCGGCAGGCGATTCGGGAAGCGAAAGCAAGGGCGTGGCTTTGTGTGATTCTAACACCGAGCAGCGCCGTGATAATGCAAAGGGTGGAGGGGCAAAAAGTTTCTCATGAGTAGTCAGGAGAATTTTCTCAGTCAGTATGTTTCCAGGCCAAAAATGGAGTGCATAGTCCTGCACCTGTCCCTGCACCAGGAGGTCATGAGAATGAAGTGTTACTAGGGGAACATTTAAGGGCCAGTGTCATTAGGTCAGTTGCACAAGTGACACGACGGTGATTCAACGTAAAGCCAACAACAACGTGAGTTCTGGAGGCGGCAGATGATGGGATACCTCAGGCGTTTTTGCCTTGCCTGATCACAGTATCAACTCAAAAGCCACGATTCGCAACTCCAGGGCCATGAAGACGACCCATGAAGTGAGAAACCCAGAGAAATTATCCAATCGAATGTTTAGATGGACTACCATGGAGCAGAGCGGAGTAAAAGTAATAACTTGGGCTGGGCCAAATTCAATGCGGCCATAACTGGTCTGCCCTCCTTAAAGAAGTCAATCTTGGTCGAGTAAACTGGAAGAAAACAAGTTACCTTCAAAGAGGAGATATTTGGGAAGAGCCAAGGTACATTTCTCGAAGGGAAAATGTTAGGACAGATAATCAGAGTTCTCCCATCATCAGGAAGAAGACTGAGGGAAAACTGAAGGACGAAAGGGTGGGTGGGGAAATGTTTTTATGAAGGATAATTCAGGACAAAATAAAGAGTCACTTGGATCGTGGGCAGCACGGTAGCACAGTGGTTCGCACGGTTCCTTCACATCTCCAGGGTCCCAGGTTCGATTCCCGGCTTGTCTGTGCGGAGTCTGCACGCTCTTCCCGTGTCTGCATGGGTTTCCTCCGGGTGATCCGGTTTCCTCCCACAGTCCAAAGACGTGCTGTTAGGTAATTTGGACGTTCTGAATTCTTCCTCTGTGTACCCGAACAGGCGCCGGAATGTGGTGACTCGGAGCCTTTCACAGTAACTTAATTTCAGTGTTAATGTAAGTCTACTTATGACAATAAAGATTATTATTATTTAAAATGCAGCACATCGAGTCTGCACTAACCCTCTGCAAGAGCACCCTACCAAGGCCCACTCCCCCACCCTATCCCCATAACCCCACCGAACCTTTTGACAATATGGGGCAATTTAGCATGGTCCAATGCACCTCACCTGCACACCTTTGGACAATGGGAGGAAACCAACGCAGACACGGGGAGAATGTACCAACTCCACATAGTCACCAGGGGCCCATTCAACCCGGTCCCTGGTGCTGTGAGGCAGCAGTGCTAACCACTGTGCCACCGTGTCACCACAAGTCAAATGATCTTATTAAATGGCGGATCTGGCTCGAAGTGCTGAATGGCCTGTTCCTATTTCTGATGGCCTCATAATGTTATTTCAGGACAGTTTGCACAGGACAATCAGTCAACACGTGACCCAATAACAGATCGTTAATCTGCCGAATGTTCCTCACTTTCAGATTCTGCTCCATAACACCACCTGATTGCCGACAGGATTGGCGAAATTGACAAAGGCATGAGTCCACACAGGGCTTTCCTGATATTTATTTAAGTAATTGAGCAACACGTGCAAACGGGGTTCTGGCTAACGTTTTCAATTGGTCCCTGAATTTGCTCTGAGTTACCACGTAGATACACGTATTAGTACAGGAACTGGAAAGTTGAAACATATAAGCCATCTGCTGGAGAATATAGCCGGGATCGGTCCCACCTGTGTAGTAATGAGTGTTTGTAATTCGGTAATACAGGAAGTTGATCACATAGGGCATCCAGAGCACAATAAAGCTGCCCGATATAGCAAACAGTAAAATCATTGACTTCCTTCGGCTCTCCGTTTCTGGATCGACCTGAGCCCCCCCGTGATTGGAGAACAAGCTCCTGCGAACTCGATTGGCCACCACAATGTGTCTGACGGTCAGAGCGTTGAAGAGCAAAATAAAGATAAAGGGTAAAATCGGGGTCAGGATCCGGTGGAGCCAATCGTAGCCAATCCACCCCGGCGAGATGTAAAAGGCCGGTTTGGATTGGCAGAGCCATGGCACATTGTCAGTGATATAAACAGGGTCAAATGTGAAGTACCATGGTATGTTCTTCAAGCTGAAGAGTATGCACACTGCTGCAATCACCAACGATGCTGTTTTCGGAACGCAGTACCTGTCTTTCAGTTTCCGGTAGCAAATAGCTATGAGCCGATCTAAAGTGAAGGCGACGGTTAACCAGACAGAAGTGTCCCTGGCCACACAGAGCAGAACAATGACGCAGCTGCACACGGGAGTGATGTACAGGGAAGAGCTTGGGAGGTAATAGTAAAGAATGCGATTCAGTATCACTTCGGTGACAACCACCATCAGATCTGCCGCTGCCATTGCCACCAGGTACAGAGTGATACATTTGGAGAGGCCACACTTTCCCTGGGATAGAGTCAAGATCGCCATCAGGTTCACTGCAAGTGACAAGGAAAACAGTTATCAAATACGCAAATACGGTGAACACCACTGCTGGGGCAGATGGTGGCATATTGCTACTGCCATTGGAGTAGCCATCCAGAGGCCCAGGCTCAACCCCCGGTGCACATGGCTTCAAATCCCAGTGTTCGAAATCGCAAATCTGGAATATAAAGATTATTTCAGTGACGGTGACTATCACAGTGATCAGTTTTGCACAGGGCTAAATCGCTGGCTTTGAAAGTAGACCAAGGCAGGCCAGCAGTACGGTTCAATTCCCATACCAGCCTCCCCGAACAGGCGACGGAATGTGGCGACGAGGGGCTTTTCACAATTGCTTCATTTGAAACCTACTCGTGACAAGAAACGATTTTCATTTCATTTCACCGCTTGGCACAAAACGTCATTATGCTCACTAATTACTTTTAGAGAAGGTGGTTCGACCTCTGAACCTGGTCGTAACATGTGACTCCAGGTCCACAGCAAAGTTTCTGTCTTTTTAACTGTCCTCTGAAATGGACAATATTGGACAACAATGGTTGGCGTTTCCCGCAATGCCCACATCCCATGAAAAAAGCGGAAAGAACATCCCGTCTGTGCTGAACCTTTCCTATTTAGTTTTCACTTCAATCTCCCCTTTTAATTCACTCCATTCATAAAAAGCCAACTGTTTTCTCAGATCGCCTTCAAGAGAATCCCATTCCTGGAGGACTCATGCATGACCAATTTGGAAACTCACTTTCGTCCCCTTTTAAATCCCCCAAAAAGAAGCAATTCAGATCTTGCAGAAATTGGGTGAGGAAATATTCTCCCTGCTGCTCGTCTATTTCAGGCACTATCCATTTCTCCGCTGGGTTGCAGAACGAGCAGAGGAAGATCCCAATAGCAGCCAGGAGATTAACCTTCTAAATGAGGCTACACTGGATTGATTGTTGCCATGGCACCTCACCCGGTGTAAATGTCAGCTCTCCACAAATACCCGCCCCGGTGCATTTAACAGAGTGAGCTGGACTCATAGAAAGGCAGTATCAGTAAATTCGGGCCTGAAGGTGCTGGATGGCCATAGAACTCTGATAACGGTCTCTCCTGTAGTGTAGGGTAGGAAACCGTCCAATATTTTGTTTTCAAATGTATTTTATAATAAACGTGGATCAACAAAAATTACAGCACATAAACACCCTGGGAAACATGCTTCCCATTAGTCAACTATACAGTTTGTACAGTTTTCCCCCCTTTTCATCCTCCCAAAATCCCCTCCCACCACCACCACCACCACTCCAACCCCTGTGATGAACAACTCTTCAAAGACTTTCAAGAACATCCCCACCTTGTCTTAAATCCCTCTCCTGAGACCATTAACTCAACCTTTATCTTTTCCAGCCATAGGAAGTCAAACAGGACACCCAACCGAGCCGCTACCCCCGGTGGTGATGCGAACCGCCACTCCAGCAAAATGTGCCACCGTGCAATCAGAGAGGCGAAGGCCACGACATCGGCGTTCCACCTCTCCATCAGCTCCGGCTTCTCTGAAACCCCAAATATCGCCACCAAACAGTCCGGGTCCACCTCCTCCTCCACTATCTTGGCTACGACCACGAATACTCCCGCCCAGAGTCTCTCCAGCTTTTCACAAACACAGAACATGTGTGCATCATTCGCTGGCCTCCGCCCACACCTCTCACACACATCTGCAACCCCTGGAAGAAACCACTCATACTTGTCCGAGTCATATGCACCCTGTACACCACCGTAAACTGTATCAGGATCATCCTAGCACAAGAGGAGGTCCAGTTTACCCGATACATAGCATCACTCCATACTCCCCAATTGATCTCCCCTCCCAACTCACCTTCCCATTTTTCTTTAATCTTCACCGCCCACACGCCTCCCTGCTCCCCCAGCCGCTTGTATATATCTTCAATTCCTCCCTCCCCTTCCACATCCGGAAGCAGTAGTCGCTCCAGCAGGGTGTATCCCGGAAACCTAGGGAACCCCTTCCAGACCTTTCGCCCAAGGTCCCTAACCTGCAGATACCTGAACTCACTCCCCCTCGGCAGCTCAACCCTCTCCCTGAGCTCTTCCAAACTGGCAAACCCTTCTTCCAAATACAGATCCCTCACCTTGACCACTTCCCTCCACCTCCTGTGTCCACAATACCACTCCCCCCCCCCCCTCGGCTCAAACGCATAATTTTCGCACAGCGGCGGTAACACCAATATCCACTCTATCCTAAAATGCCTCCTCAGCTGATTCCATATCTTCATCGTAGACTGTACCATCGGGTTTCCTGAGCACGGCACCATTGGTAACGCTTCCATCATCATGGCACTTAAGCTGGACCCCTTTCAAGATTTCTCCTGCATCCTATCCCACTCTACCCCCTCTCCTTCCCACCATCGCCGCAACGTATCCACATTTGCCACCCAATAATAGTGAAGAGGGTTAGGCAGCACCAACCCGCCCCCCCTCCACCCCTGCTGCCTCTGCAGCAGGGTCCTCCTTACCCTTGGCACCTACCCCGCCCATACAAAATCCAACTTCAGAAAAAAGGCCTTCAGTATAAAGATCAGGAGTGACTGAAAAATAAACAGGAACCGAGGCAGCAGATTCATTTTTACCACTGTACTCTCCCCGCTCAAGTCAATTTCAATGTGTCCCACCTCCTAAGATCCGCTCTGGCCTCCTCCACCAGCTTTGCTAAGTTCCACTTATGGAGCATCGTCCACCCCCTCGCTTCCTGAATCCGCAAATACCTAAACCTATACCCAGCCACCTTGAATGGCATCCCCCTAAATTAGCTCACTGTCCTAACTGGTTCACCGGGAAAACTTTGTTCCCCCTGCATTCTGCCTGCACCCCAAGGAATCCCCAATCCTCCCCAGCAGGTCCATGATCTTCCCACACTCCATCTGGTGGTAGAAAGACATAAGTGCACCGACCTCAGAATCCTGTGTACAACACTATCTGGGAGCCAGCAACAAGTCCTGCACTGATCTGAACACCCTGGACTGATTTCCACCAATGGCTGAATAGCGGAATTGCACCGACCTGGATTTCTTAGGTCAAACGCCATCTGGTGGTCGAAGGAGGAATTGCGCCAACATGAACATCTCAAGTAACTATTTCCCAGAGGCTGCAACCACAGTAATGAAGAGCCGTCTCAAACCTACACCTAAATCTCCATTTGCTTTTGATCCGCGCCAACCCTTACCTTTTGTCTGTCTTATGTGCATCTGCGTAGATGGTGGGACGGGGATTTGAGATCCGGTAGTCTTCTACACCATTATCCTACTATTTCCTTCTATCATAGAATTTACAGCGCAGAAGGAGGCCATTCAGCCCATCGAGTCTGCACCGTCTCTTGGAAAGAGCACCCTACCCAAGGTCAACAACTCCACCCTATCCCCATAACCCAGTAACCCCACCCAACACTAAGGGCAATTTTGGACACTAAGGGCAATTTATCATGGCCAACCCAACTAACCTGCACACCTTTGGACTGTGGGAGGAAACCAGAGCACCCGGAGGAAACCCACGCACACACGGGGAGGATGTGCAGACTCCGCACAGACAGTGACCCAAGCTGGAGTCGAACCAGGGACCCTGGAGCTATGAAGCGATTGTGCTATCCACAATGCTACCGTGCTGCCCCTATGTTCATCTTTCCTTCATTTTAGTGATAAACAGTTTGTTAATGTTTACTAACAAATCTGGAGCAGTCAAGGGTTAAAGATCTTTGGAAGACACGAAGTTTTAGTTAATTCACTTATGTTGGGACTGCGGGGTCTGTGGGGATGGAACCGACCGCGCACTCACCCAGGGTGTGAGTAGCAACGAACATGGTCCCTGTCAATGAGAGATTATTTCATGAGCAAAGGTTAAACAGATTCGGACTCTACTCATTGGAATTTAGAAGAATGAGAGGAGTTCTCATTGAAATATATGGGGCTCTTCTGGAGCTTCACAGGGTAAATGCTGAGAGAATGTTTCCTTTCATGGGGAAATTAACAGGGGCATTAATTGAGTACAGAAAGTGCAACATTGAGCTTCAGAAAACAATTAGGAGAGCAAAGGGAGATGTGAGTAATCTTAGCTGGTAAAAGTAGGGACAATCCAAATATATTCTATAAGTATATCAATGGGAAGAGAATAGAGAGGGAAAAAGTAGTGCCCATTAGGGACCAAGGGGGGAAAGCTGTGAGTGGAGCCATGGGACATTGATGGGGTGTTAAATGACGATTTCACATCTGTCTTCTCTCAAGTGAATGATGAGGCAGATATGGAACTCGAGGAGAGAGACGATGAAGCTATTGAGCAAGTTGACAGAGGGAGGGGCAATGTATTGCGGGTGATGGCAGGCTGAAAAGTAGGGAAATCACCAGGTCCAGACGAATTGTGCCCCAGGTTGCTGTGGGTGGTGAGGGAGGAGATTACTGGGGAGCCCTGATCCAAATGTGTAATTCTTCTCTGGCCACGGAAGACCTGTCAGCGGACTGGAGAACCACAAATGCAGCCCCACTATTCAAGAAAGGCTGCTGGGATAAGCCAGGGAACTACAGGCCAGTGAGTCCCACGTCAGTGCTGGGGAAACGAATGGAGACAATTCTGACTATCTCCGCTTGGAGGGGCAAGGTTTGATCAGGAATAGTCATCATGGCTTTGTCAGAGGGAGGTCATGCCTCACAAATTTGATTGCCTATTTTGACCATCTGACGTTGTGCGTCGATGAAGGTACTGCAGTTAATGTAGACTCTACAATGCCTCCCGCATCATATGGGAGAAACAACAGCATTACATGTACCAAAGGCTCTGTCATTGTGCAGTTGGTATGTGACCAAACCAGTAAGAACGTTTCTGTGAATGCCCATTCTCCGGGCACAGACCACAATGCATTTAATCAACGGCACCAGCAACACAATCTGCCTTTAGGCCATCGATTTCCCACTCAGCGACATCTACTAACCCCACCCATGGCTCCCCGACAACACGCCACCATTCCAGACACCACGACCTTCAACGGAAGCCATGGCCACTCTAATAGGGAAAACCAGCCATCTTCAGTCGCGCAAGTTGCTGAACCTGCTCCGAAAGATTAGATACCCCACTGAGACCTGGACTCCACCACCGTAACTGGATGGTGCCAGTCACAGACGGGGTGGCAGCTGGGAGAGACTGCATGCCCCTAGCCCAGAATCTCAGTACCTCTGTCCGAGATGACAGAATTCCCAATGCGCTGGAGCAAAAGCTCAGACAGCAGCAGAGCTGGTTCGGTTTAGCAGTGTTGGCCAGGGGTGCCCCACTGGGAAGGTGGAAATGATGGGCTCAAAGCTCTGCCAGGGCTGCGCCACAGTGGAACTGACCTGCTCCATTCTCAACACCAGCGACCACTGCCTGTCTGGTAGGTCTATCAGTGCACCAAGCATTTAGACCAACATCAAGGCTTCCCTGCAGCCTGCCTTAATCAGATCGACATGCGAGTGCTTTGCAGTCGAACTGGCGTGTGATCTCTCAATCTTGGGTATTTACATCCAGGGGCAGCAGGGTAGCATGGTGGTTAGCATAAATGCTTCACAGCTCCAGGGTCCCAGGTTCGATTCCCGGCTGGGTAACTGTCTGTGTGGAGTCTGCACGTCCTCCCCCTGTGTGTGTGGGTTTCCTCCGGGTGCTCCGGTTTCCCCCCACAGTCCAAAGATGTGCGGGTTGGGTGGATTAGCCGTGCAAAATTGCCCGTAGTGTCCTAATAAAAGTAAGGTTAAGGGTGGGGGGGGGGGGTTGTTAGGTTACGGGTATGGGGTGGACACGTGGGTTTGAGTAGGGTGATCATGGCTCGGCACAACATTGAGGGCCGAAGGGCCTGTTCTGTGCTGTACTGTTCTATGTTCTATGACCTACCCAAACTGCTGTTGTTGCTGACATGGCTGTCTTTCTGGATGTAACATTGGGTTGGGATGTAATACTGCTGGGATATTGCAGCTTCATTGCCAGATAACTCCTCCGTTTAGTTCAACTGCTATTCGGAGCAGGTTCAGCAACTTGCGCGACTGAAGATGGCTGGTTTTCCCTATTAACAGAAAAGAACGCAGTTGCACTGAGCGTTAGATCACAAGAATCATTTTCTGTCAGAAAACAGGACTCCCAAAATCTCGCTTTACAAGATTCCTAAAACATTGTGACTGGCATCTCAAGTGAGATTAGAACAATAGGCAGCAATTGAGATTCAATGGCATTACCATTGCTGAATCCCCCACTCACAACATCCTGGGGGTTATCATTGACCAGAAACTGAACCATATAAATATTGTGGCCACCAGGGCAGGTCAGATGCTGGGAATCCTGTGGTGAATGACTCACCTCCTGACACCGACCCCCCCCCCCCCCCCCCCCCCCCCCCCGACCCCCCCCAAAAGTCTGTCCACCATTTACAGGGTGCAAGTCAACAGTGTCATCCACTTCCATGGATCAGTGTGACTCCAACAACACACAAACAAACTCAGCATCATCCAGGGCAAAACAAGCTGCTTGACTGGCACCCCTTCCCCAAACATTCATTCACCCTGACCATCGATGAACAGCAGCAGCCGTGTGTTCTGTCTATAAGGTGCACGGCAGGAACTCACAAAGGTTTCGCTGTCAGCACCTTCCAAATACACAACCTCTGCCTTCTGGAAGTAGAAGGGTAGCAGACACCTGAAAACTAGACCCCTTTCAAAATCACCGCAAAGCCACACCCCATCCTGACGTGGAAATATATCGGTCGTTCCTTCACTGTCGCTGGGTCAAAATCCAGGAACTCCCTCCCTAACAGCACAGTGGGTGCACCTAAAGCACACGGAGTGTAGCGGCTCAAGAAGGCAGCTCCTTCAGGGAAATTAGGGGGACGGTCAATAAATGCTGGTCAAGCCAGCGACACACCCATCCCCGTAAATGAATTAAACGATACCCAGCAAAGCGATCTAACCCAGAACACAGGAACCTGCAGCAGCAATCATGAACCGAAGGATGGTAACAGTTAACCTGTGAATCCAACGTTTCATTAGATCGCATCCTCACTCACCAGGAACTCCAATAGCCGCAAGGAGAGGATAATATAAAGCGTATATTAGGTCAATGAATGTTTCATACATGTTCCTCTAACTCCCCAAAAAGTACTCCGAACGTCAGCTGGTGTTGAGTTGTACAGGTGCACAGGCAGCACTATTCAAAGGAGTGTATTTATTATTGGAGGAACTCCCTCGATAGTCAATTAAGCTGCTTGCAAATTACTCACAGGCACTTGCACTAACGGATTAGGAAAAAGCATTAATTTTCAGTTTGCACAAATATATATTATGTTACTCGTGGGTTGTTTTTCGATTGGATTGCATTTGATTTGTTGTCACGTGTACCGAGATACAGAGAAATGTATTGTTCTGTGTCCACTCCAGACACATCATTCCACACATGAAACAACATAGGACATAAATAAATACACAATGTAAATACAGCGACATAGGCATGGGTAAAGCATACGGAGTGTAGTGCTACTCAGTAGAGAAGATGTGTGGAGAGATCAGTTCAGTCCATAAGAGGGTTGTTCAGTCGCCTGATTACAGCGGGGAAGCTGTTTTTCTACCTGTTCGTGCGTGTTCTCAGACTTTTGTATCTCCTGCCTGATGGAACAGGTTGAAAGAGTGAGTAAGCCGGGTGGGAGGGGTCTTTGATTATGCTTCCCGCTTTCCCAAGGCAGCGGGAGGTGCAGACAGAGTCAATGGGAGGGAGGCGTATTTGCGTGATCGACTGGGCTGTGTTCACGATTCTCAGTCGTTTCTTATGATCTTGGGCCGAACGGGGGTTTTTAACTAATTCAGCGGGGGCATGGGAACATGGATTGTAGTTTTGGGGTACGGGAGATTGAGAGTTTTAAGGTCAGGAGCGCAGATTTGACTTCGCAGGAGGGTGCCAGTGTTCAGGTAGGTGGTTTGAAGTGTGTCTACTTCAATGCCAGGAGTATACGAAATTAGGTAGGGGAACTGGCAGTATGGGTTGGTACCTGGGACTTCGATGTTGTGGCCATTTCAGAGACATGGATAGAGCAGGGACAGGAATGGTTGTTGCAGGTTCCGGTGTTTAGGTGTTTTAGTAATCTCAGAGAAGGGGGCAAAAGAGGGGGAGGTGTGGCGCTGCTCGTCAAGAACAGTATTACGGTGGCGGAAAGGATGCGAGATGGGGACTCTACTTCCGAGGTAGTATGGGCTGAGGTTAGAAACAGGAAAGGAGAAGTCACCCTGTTGGGAGTATTCTATAGGCCACCTAATAGTTCTAGGGATGTAGAGGAAAGGATGGCGAAGATGATTCTGGAAAAGAGCGAAAGTAACAGGGTGACTTTAACTTTCCAAATATTGACTGGAAAAGATATAGTTCGAGTACAATAGATGGGTCGTTCCTTTTACAATGTGTGCAGGAGTGTTTCCTGACACAATATGTTGACAGGCCAACAAGAGGTTTGGTTTACAAGTGCAACAGGTGATTAAGAAGGCAAATGGAATTTTGTTCTTCATTGCTAGAGGGATTGAGTTTAAGACTAGGGAGGTTATGTTGCAATTATATAAGGTGTTAGTGCGGCCACACCTGGAGTATTGTGTTCAGGATTGGTCTCCTTACCTGAGAAAGGACGTACTGGCGCTGGAGGGTGTGCAGAAGAGATTCACTCGGTTAATCCCAGAGCTGAAGGGGTTGGATTATGAGGAGAGGTTGAGTAGACTGGGACTGTACTCGTTGGAATTTAGAAGGATGAGGGGGGGATCTTATAGAAACATTTAAAATTATGAAGGGAATAGATAGGATAGATGCGGGCACGTTGTTTCCACTGGCGGGTGCAAGCAGAACTAGGGGGCATAGCCTCAAAATAAGGGGAAGTAGATTTAGGACTGAGTTTAGGAGGAACTTCTTCACCCAAAGGGTTGTGAATCTATGGAATTCCTTGCCCAGTGAAGCAGTTGAGGCTCCTTCATTACATGTTTTTAAGGTAAAGACAGATAGTTTTTTGAAGAATAAAGGGATTAAGGGTTATGGTGTTCGGGCCGGAAAGTGGAGCTGAGTCCACAAAAGATCAGCCATGATCTAATTGAATGGGGGAGCAGGCTCGAGGGGCCAGATGGCCTACTCCTGCTCCTAGTTCTTATGTTCTTATGTAAGAGGCGAGGCCATATTGGATTTGGTTTTGGGAAATGAACCAGGCCAGGTGTTAGATCTGGAGGTAGGTGAGCACTTTGGAGACAGTGACCACAATTCGGTGACCATTACGTTAGTGATGGAAAGGGATAAATATACCCCGCAGGGCAAGAGTTATAGCTGGGGGAAGGGCAATTATGATGCCATTAGACATGACTTAGGATGTGAAGGTTGGAGAAGTAGGTTGCAAGGGGTGGGCACACTGGATATATGGAGCTTGTTCAAGGAACAGCTATTGCATGTTATTGATAAGTACGTACCAGTCAGGCAGGGAGGAAGGGGTCGAGCGAGGGAACCGTGGTTTACCAAAGAAGTGGAATCTCTTGTTAAGAGGAAGAAGGAGTCCTATGTGAAGATGAGGCATGAAGTTTCAGTTGGGGCGCTTGATAGTTACAAGGAAGCGAGGAAGGATCTAAAGAGAGAGCTAAGAAGAGCAAGGAGAAGTCTTTGGCAGGTAGTATCAAGGAAAACCCAAAAGCTTTCTATAGGTATGTCAGGAATAAAAGAATGACGAGGGTAAGAGTAGGGCCTGTCAAGGACAGTGGTGGGAAGTTATGTCTGGAGGCTGAGGAGATAAGCGAGATACTAAATAAATACTTTTCGTCAGTATTCACTCAGGAAAAAGATAATGTTGTGGAGGAGAATGCTGAGACCCAGGCTATTAGAATAGATGGCATTGAGGTGAGTAGGGAAGAAGTGTTGGCAATTCTGGGCAAGGTGAAAATAGAAAAGTCCCCGGGGCCTGATGGGATTTATCCTAGGATTCTCTGGGAAGCCAGGGAACAGATTGCTGAGCCTTTGGCTTTGACTTTTATGTCATCATTGGCGACAGAAATAGTACCAGAGGGCTGGAGGATAGCAAATGTATTCCCTTTGTTCAAGAAGGGGAGTAGAGATAACCCCGGTAACTATAGGCTGGTGAGCCTCACGTCTGTCGTGGGTAAAGTCTTGGAGAGGATTATAAGAGATACGATAAATCGAGGCCCCAGATCCATTTTCATGTCTGCAAATAGAATATCCTCTATGATTTCAGTCGCGTGTTTAGGTACTATCTTTTTTACAATCAGAAAGTTTGATGAGGTTGGCCTCGGCACCAGTGTCAAGCTTGACTATTATTATTATGCCATTTGGGGCAGCACGGTGACGCAGTGGTAGTACTGCAGTCTCACGGCGCCGAGGTCCCAGGTTTGATTCCGGCTTTGGTCACTGTTCGTGTGGAGTTTGCACATTCTCCCCTTGTTTGCATGGGTGTCGCCTCCTGAACTAAAAGACGTGCAGAGTAGGTGGAATGAACATGCTAAATTGCGCCCTTAATTGGGGAAAAAATAATTCGGTACTCTAAATTTTGAAAGAAATTATGGTGCTCTTTATTTCTAATGGCACCTCCATTTACACGTTTAATTATCTGCCTTCCATTCAACATTGCTGCAGATTGGTGCAAATCACCTTGGGTACACCTTGAGTCTACTTGTCTTTGCTGGATGTCATGTCCACCAAGAAAATTTCTCCTAGGCACTGATGTACTTTGTTCAGGCCTGTTTTTTATATAACATTGGGCTGCAAATATAACAGTCTGCCATTATAGAACATAGAACATAGAACATAGAACAGTACAGCACAGAACAGGCCCTTCAGCCCTCAATGTTGTGCCGAGCCATGATCACCCTACTCAAACCCACGTATCCACCCTATACCCGTAACCCAACAACCCCCCCCTTAACCTTACTTTTTTATTAGGACACTACGGGCAATTTAGCATGGCCAATCCACCTAAACCGCACATCTTTGGACTGTGGGAGGAAACCGGAGCACCCGGAGGAAACCCACGCACACAGGGGGAGGACGTGCAGACTCCACACAGACAGTGACCCAGCCGGGAATCGAACCTGGGACCCTGGAGCTGTGAAGCATTTATGCTAACCACCATGCTACCCTGCTGCCCCTATAGATGGCACAAGTTTTTCCAGCAGCGGGGCATTGCCGTGGCTTATGCCGTTTGGTACATGGCGGACACACAATGGACGATCGGGTCAGCCCTCAAATTGGCCGCCTGCACTGGAAGCAAGTTTCTTATTCAGCTGCGTCACCACACTAATGGGGTCTGTCACCTGCTCTGCCTTTGTGCCAAATCTGCGGAGATTCAACGTGCCGAGCTGCTTTGCAGCCAGGTCACAAGCGTGACATATTTGAATGGCCAATCAGCTGGGTCTCTGTGATTCCTCCGTGGCCAATCAGCTGGGTCTCTGTGATTCCCCCATGGTGGATCAGCGGGGTCTCTGTGAGTCCCCCATGGTCGATCAGCTGCGTCTCTGTGATTCCCCATGGCAGATCAGCTGCGTCTCTGTGATTCCCCCATGGCCGATCAGCTGGGTCTCTGTGATTCCCACATGGCTGATCAGCTGGGTGTGTGTGAATCCCCCATGGCTGATCAGCTGGGTGAGTGTGATTCCCCCATGTCGATCATCTGTGTGTGTCTGACTCCCCCAACCCCAATCAGGGTCGATCAGCTGGGTAAGTGTGCGGGACCCCATGACCGATCAGCTAGGTGTGTGCCTCTCCCAAGGCCGAATTGCTGGGTGTGTGTGCCTCCACCATCGCCGATCAGGTGTGTGTGTACGACCGATCAGCTGGGTCTCTGTAATTCCCCCCATTGGCAATGGGGGCTATTTCTGACTCACTTTGACGGAGGACCAGGGAGGGGTTTGGAATAACTTAGCTTCACCTCGATGTTCCCGCCTTTTTCTCATCAACACCCCACCCCCCCCGCCCCCGCCCCCCCCCCCCCCGCCCACACACCCCCACCCCCCCCCCCCCCCCCCCACCCCCACCCCACCGCAGCTACACCAATCAGAAAGTACAGAAACGTCACACCACGGCACAGAAGAGGCCATTCAGGCCCTCATGCCTGCACTAGTTTGTGAAATTAATACTGGACTCCCCACTTCCCCCGGAGCCTGATCCCACTTCCCATCCAGGTCCCATCGACTGAGCCCAGGGCGTTTCTGCCTCACCGATCAAACCCTCTGAGTGGAAAACCTCATCCTAATGTTCCCTCAAATGCTTCTACCAATGGCCTTTCATACCCTCCTCACCCCCTCGCTCACCCCACAGTAACTGACCTCTCTCTGCTCAGTGAAACAGGCCTTTCCCCTCTACCCTATCTCGGCCTCCTCAGAAGTTTAGACACCACTTAGGTCAGCCCTCAACCTCCTCCGCCCTCAGGAAAACAACCTGAGCCGATCTAATCTTTCCTCTTAGAATCATAGAATCCTGACAGTGTAGAAGGAGGCCATTAGGCCCATGAGGTCCGCATTGACCATTCCAATGAGTGCTGTACCCATATCCACTACCCTGTCCACCCCATCCTAGCGCCATGATCCCTCGCTACTGGCGTCTGCAACATTCTGTGCCTTTGCGCCAAAACTGCTGGGATTCAACATTGCGATCAGCTCCATAGCAATCTGACGAGCATGACATATTTGAATGGCCAATCAGTTGGTTTTCGATTCGCCCATGGCCTATCTGCTGGATCTCTGTCATTCCCCTATGGACGATCAGTTTGGTATCAGTGATTCCGCCCGTGGCCGACAGCTGGGTGTGTGTGATTTCCCCCATGGCCGATCAGCTGGTTCCGTGTGCATACCCCCCCCCCCCCATCCCCTCCCGGCAGCTGGTCTGTGTGCCTCTCCCCATGGATGATCAGCTGGGTGTGTGTGAAGCTCCCCACGGACGGCCAGCTGTGCATTTGCGACGCCCCCCTCCATGGTCGATCAGCTGTGTGTGTGCCTCCCCCCATGGCTGATCAGCTGGGTGTGTGCCTCCACGCATGGCAGAGCAGCTGGGTGTGTGCCTCAAACTGAAACACAGTCTGTGCTGCAGAATGTGCAGCAGACAGAAACACAGACAGCCTCAGCACCACATCCCACCCTCACTGCTCACCAGCTGCTGTTCCCCCTCCCGGCCACCAGTGGCCGCTGCTGCTCCTCCCAGTGTCACCTCTTGCCCGCTCCCGGCACCGTTCGCTGCTCTTTGGCGGCAACATCCGGGACCTGCCGGGGCCGAGCGGCAGCCATATTGCCGTGACGTACGACGCGAGACGCCCATTAAACAAAAAATAAATCACAAAAATTTTAAAAAGAGAAATGGAACTACGGAACCTAGAGGGAAGCGAGAGTCTGACGCGAGAGGAGGTGAGTAATAATACTTTGAAACCTTGGGCTGTGCAGATAAAGCTGCCCGTGCGCATGTGCCGAGGGTCTTTCTCACAAAAGGCAACGCGCTCGCCAACGACGCACTGAGGCCGTCACTCCTGGCAACGCAAGTTGACCGTTCAGCGTCTCCCCTGGCAACGCAAGATTGCAGCCGTGCAGAGACTGCTGGGACAGATGGATGTGACGCATGCGCAGCGGCGCCTCCTGCTGCGCATTGTCCCCATTGGGGGTGATTGGGCTTGTTGAGGAGATGGAGCAACAATTGCAGTTTCAATGGGAGCTGCAGCACTGCCTCCCACCGCCCTCCATCCGCCCTTCAATCCCCTCCAGTGTCACCGCCGCAGAATTTTACACCAGGGAGCAGAGTGACAGCAGCCCCTGACCTTAACCCCCCTCCCCACATTACAACAAGGGGCTATTCGGCTTCATGTTATCTTGTTTTCTTGTTTCAAGGCATTATTGAGTTACAAATATTCAACATGGTGGGTATCATTGACAGCAATTGCTACAAGGGCAGGAAATGTAATTTTGTGGAACCGGGACTCTGAACAATGATTATTAATGATTTATAATTTCTAACAGCAGGAAACAATTGCCCATAAGTGTTCGAAATTAAACATGACAGCAGAGCCGGTTATAACTAGTCAACAATTGGAAACCCCCTTGACCGATCAGTGGGGTGTGTGTGCCTCACCCGGTGGCCGATCAGCTGTGTGTGTGTGCCTCCCCCATGGCCGATCAGCGGGGTGTGTGCCTCGCACTGAAATACAGTCTGTGCAGCAGAATGTACCACAGACAGAGACACAGACAGACTCCGCCCTACATCCCTCACTCACTGCTCACCAGCTGCCATGAGTCTCCCGGCCGCCAGAGGCCTCTCCTCGACCTCCCAGTGTCACCTCTTGCCCGCTCCTGGCACCGGCACTGCTCATTGGTGGGAACATCAGGGGGCCTGCTGGGAGGGCGGGGCAGGGCGCAGGCCATATTTCCGCGACGTGGGGAACGCGGGGCACATTGAGCAAAAAATAAATCGGTAAAGTAAAAAAAGAGAATCAGTGCTTCAAAACCGAGAGGGAAGCACGGGTGAGAAGGTGACTAATATTATCTTAAAACATGGAGCGGTTCAAATGAGCTATCCGTGTGCATGTGCAGAGGACCTCCCTCGCAGAAGGCACCGCACGGGCATGGGCTCCACTCACAGATTCCCCCCTTGGTCCCTAATGGGCATTACTTTTTCCCTCGTTACCCCATCCCATTGATGTACTTATAGAATATGTTTGGGATTTTGCCTACTTTTACCAGCTAGAGATTTCTCATGTCCCTTTTTTGATCTCCTAATTGCTTTCTTAAGCTCAATTCTGCACTTTCTGTACTCCATTGATGCTTCTGTTGATTTCCCCATGAGGGAAAACATCCTCTCAGCATGTATCCTCTCAAGCTCCTGAAGAAGCCCACATGTTTCAATGAGAACATCACTGATTCTGCTGAATTCCAATGAGAAGAGTCCAAACCTGTTTAACCTTTGCTCATAAGATAATCCGGCAGGGGTCATCTCAGTTGTTAGGATGGCACCGTGGGTGAGTGGGTGGTCGATTCCAACCCCTCAGACTCCGACATGTTTTCCAAAGATCTTTAACCCCTGACTGCTGCAATGAGTTACGGACTCCAGATTTGTTAGTAAACATTAACAAACTATTCATCACTAAAATCAAGAAAAGATGAACAGAGAAGGAAATTTTTCGGAAGTTGGACACGATTATTTTGGATTTTGTTTGGGCAGGGAAGTTGCCAAGGACACTGCTACAGAGGCAGAGTCAGCGGTGGTGGTGGCGGGGAGGTACACAGGATTCTGAGGTCGGTGCACTTCTGCCTTCCTACCAGCAGGCGGAGCATGGGAAGGATCATGGGCCTGCTGGGGAGGTTTGGGGGGTTCTCGGGATACAGGCAGAATGCAGGGGGAAACAAAGTGGTCCCGGTGCACGTTTTACAACAGCGAGCTAATTTATGGGGGATGCCGTTTAAGGTGGCTGGGGTTAGGTTCGGGGATTCAGGAAGCAAGGCAATGGACGATGCTTCACAAGTGGAACTTAAGGAAGCTGGTCACTGCTCCCGCTATTCCCGGACACTGCTCCCGCTATTCCCGGACACTGCTTCTGTGATTCGCGGGCACTGCTCCCCCGATTCCCGCACACTGTATCCGCTATTCCCGGACACTGCTCCCGCTATTCCCGGACACTGCTCCCGCAATTCCCGGACACTGTTCCCGCGAATCCCGCACTCTGCTCCCACGATTCCCGGACACTGCTCCCGCGATTCTCGCACACTGCTCCCGCGATTCCCAGACACTGCTCCCGCTATTCCCGGACACTGCTCCCGCTATTCCCGCACACAACTCCTGTGAGTCCCGGACACTGCTCCCGACATTCCCGGACACTGCTCCTGTGATTCCCGCACACTGCTCCTGTGATTCCCGGACACTGCTCCCGCTATTCCCGGACACTGCTCCCGTGATTCCCGGGGACTGTTCCCGCTATTCCCGGACACTGCTCCCGATATTCCCGGACACTGCTCCTGTGATTCCCGGACACTGCTCCTGTGATTCCCGCACACTGCTCCCGGTATTCCCGGATAGTGCTCCTATGATTTCCGGAAACTGCCCCTGTGATTCCCGGACACTGCTCCCGACATTCCCGGACACTGCTCCTTTGATTCCCGCACACTGCTACCGCGATTCCCGGGGACTGTTCCCTCTATTCCCGGACACTGCTCCTGTGATTCTCGGACACTGCTCCTATGATTCCCGCACACTGCTCCCGCTATTCCCGGACACTGCTCCCGCTATTCCCGGACACTGCTCCCGCTATTCCCGGACACTGCTCCCGCGATTCCCGGACAATGCTCCCGTGATTCCCGGACACTGCTCCCACGATTCCCGGACACTGCTCCCGTGATTCCTGGACACTGCTCCCGTGATTCCCGGACACTGCTCCCACGATTCCCGGACACTGCTCCCGGGATTCCCGGACACTGATTCTGCGATTCCCACACACTGCACCTGTGATTCCCGGACACTGGTCCTGCGATTCCCGCACACTGCACCTGTGATTCCCGGACACTGGTCCTGCGATTCCCGGACACTGCTCCTGTGATTCCCGGACACTGCTCCTGCTATTCCCAGACACTGCTCATGTGATTCCCGGACACTGCTCCAACGATTCCCGCACACTGCTCCTGTGATTCCCGGACACTGCTCCTGCTATTCCCGGACACTGCTCATGTGATTCCCAGACACTGCTCCAACGATTCCCGCACACTGCTCCTGGGATACCCGCACATTGCTCCTGTGATTCCCGGACACTGCTCCCGCAATGCCCGGACACTGCTCCCGTGATACCCGGACACTGCTTCAGTGATTCCCGCACACTGCTCGCGCTATTCCCGGACACTGCTCCAGTGATTCCCGGACACTGCTTCAGTGATTCCCGGACACTGCTCCCGTGATACCCGGACACTGCTCCCGCAATTCCCGGACACTGCTCCCGTGATTCCCGGACACTGCTCCCGTGATACCCGGACACTGCTTCTGCGATTCCCGCACACTGCTCGCGCTATTCCCGGACACTGCTCCAGTGATTCCCGGACACTGCTTCAGTGATTCCCGGACACTGATTCTGTGATTCCCGGACACTGCTCCCGCTATTCCGGAACATTTCACCCGTGATTCCCGCACTCTGCTCCTGTGCTTCTCCGACACTGATCACGTGATTCCCGGTCACTGCTCCTGTGATTCCCGCACACTGCTCCTGTGAGTCCCGGACACTGCCCCCACTATTCCCGCACACTGCTCCCGCGATTCCCGGACACTGCTCCTGAGATTCCCAGACACTGCTCCCGCGATTCCCGGACACTGCCCCTGTGATTCCCAGACACTGCTCCCGCTATTCCCGGAGACTGCTCCCGCTATTCCCAGACACTGCTCCCGCTATTCCCGGAGACTGCTCCCGCTATTCCCGGACACTGCTCCTGTGATTCCCGCACACTGCTCCTGTGATTCCCGGACACTGCCCCCACTATTCCCGCACACTGCTCCCGCGATTCCCGGACACTGCTCCTGAGATTCCCAGACACTGCTCCCGCGATTCCCGGACACTGCCCCTGTGATTCCCAGACACTGCTCCCGCTATTCCCGGAGACTGCTCCCGCTATTCCCAGACACTGCTCCCGCTATTCCCGGAGACTGCTCCCGCTATTCCCGGACACTGCTCCTGTGATTGCCGGACACTGCTCCCGTGATTCCCAGACACTGCTCCCGTGATTCCCGGAGACTGCTCCCGCGATTCCCGGACACTGCTCCCGTGATTCCTGGACACTGCTCCCGTGATTCCCGGACACTGCTCCCGTGATTCCCGGAGACTGCTCCCGCGATTCCCGGACACTGCTCCCGTGATTCCCGGACACTGCTGCTGTGATTCCCGGACACTGATCCTGTGATTCCCGACACTGCTCCAGTGATTCCCGCACACTGCTCCTGTGATTCCCGTACATTTCACCCGCGATTCCCGGATGCTGATCCCGCGATTCTCGGACACTGCTCCCGCTATTCCCTGACACTGCTCCAGCGATTCCCAGACACTGCTCACATGATTCCCGGACACTGCTCCCGCGATTCCCAGACACTGCCCCCTTGCTTCCCGCACACTGCTCCCGCTATTCCCGGACACTGCTCCCACTATTCCCGGACACCGCTCCTGCTATTCCCGGACACAGATCCTGTGATTCCCGACACTGCTCCAGTAATTCCCGCACACTGCTCCTACAATTCCCGGACACTGCTCCCGTGATTCCTGGACACTGCTCCCGTGATTCCCGGACACTGCTCCCGTGATTCCCGGACACTGCTCCCGTGATTCCCGGAGACTGCTCCCGCGATTCCCGGACACTGCTCCCGTGATTCCCGGACACTGCTGCTGTGATTCCCGGACACTGATCCTGTGATTCCCGACACTGCTCCCGTGATTCCCGCACACTGCTCCTGTGATTCCCGTACATTTCTCCCGTGATTCCCGGATGCTGATCCCGCGATTCTCGGACACTGCTCCCGCTATTCCCTGACACTGCTCCAGCGATTCCCAGACACTGATCACATGATTCCCGGACACTGCTCCCGCGAGTCCCAGACGCTGCCCCCTTGCTTCCCGCACACTGCTCCCGCTATTCCCGGACACTGCTCCCGCTATTCCCGGACACCGCTCCTGCTATTCCCGGACACTGATCCTGTGATTCCCGACACTGCTCCAGTAATTCCTGCACACTGCTCCCACAATTCCCGGACACTGCTCCCGTGATTCCTGGACACTGCTCCCGTGATTCCCGGACACTGCTCCTGCGATTCCCGGACACTGCTCCCGGGATTCCCGGACACTGCTCCTGTGATACCCGGACACTGGTCCTGCGATTCCCGGACACTGCTCCTGTGATTTCCGGACACTGTTCCTGCTATTCCCAGACACTGCTCGTGTGATTCCCGGACACTGCTCCAACGATTCCCGCACACTGCTCCTGTGATTCCCGGACACTGCTCCTGCTATTCCCGGACACTGCTCATTTGATTCCCGGACACTGCTCCAACGATTCCCGCACACTGCTCCTGGGATACCCGCACATTGCTCCCGCAATTCCCGGACACTGCTCCCGTGATACCCGGACACTGCTTCTGCGATTCCCGCACACTGCTCGCGCTATTCCCGGACACTGCTCCAGTGATTCCCGGACACTGCTTCAGTGATTCCCGGACACTGATCCTGTGATTCCCGGACACTGCTCCCGCTATTCCGGAACATTTCACCCGTGATTCCCGCACTCTGCTCCTGTGCTTCTCCGACACTGATCACGTGATTCCCGGTCACTGCTCCTGTGATTCCCGGACACTGCTCCCACTATTCCCGCACACTGCTCCCGCGATTCCCGGACACTGCTCCTGAGATTCCCAGACACTGCTCCCGCGATTCCCGGACACTGCCCCTGTGATTCCCAGACACTGCTCCCGCTATTCCCGGAGACTGCTCCCGCTATTCCCGGACACTGCTCCTGTGATTGCCGGACACTGCTCCTGTGATTGCCGGACACTGCTCCCGTGATTCCCAGACACTGCTCCCGTGATTCCCGGAGACTGCTCCCGCGATTCCCGGACACTGCTCCCGTGATTCCCGGACACTGCTCCCGTGATTCCCGGACACTGCTCCCGTGATTCCCGGAGACTGCTCCCGCGATTCCCGGACACTGCTCCCGTGATTCCCGGACACTGCTGCTGTGATTCCCGGACACTGATCCTGTGATTCCCGACACTGCTCCAGTGATTCCCGCACACTGCTCCTGTGATTCCCGTACATTTCACCCGCGATTCCCGGATGCTGATCCCGCGATTCTCGGACACTGCTCCCGCTATTCCCTGACACTGCTCCAGCGATTCCCAGACACTGCTCACATGATTCCCGGACACTGCTCCCGCGATTCCCAGACACTGCCCCCTTGCTTCCCGCACACTGCTCCCGCTATTCCCGGACACTGCTCCCACTATTCCCGGACACCGCTCCTGCTATTCCCGGACACAGATCCTGTGATTCCCGACACTGCTCCAGTAATTCCCGCACACTGCTCCTACAATTCCCGGACACTACTCCCGTGATTCCTGGACACTGCTCCCGTGATTCCCGGACACTGCTCCCGTGATTCCCGGAGACTGCTCCCGCGATTCCCGGACACTGCTCCCGTGATTCCCGGACACTGCTGCTGTGATTCCCGGACACTGATCCTGTGATTCCCGACGCTGCTCCCGTGATTCCCGCACACTGCTCCTGTGATTCCCGTACATTTCTCCCGTGATTCCCGGATGCTGATCCCGCGATTCTCGGACACTGCTCCCGCTATTCCCTGACACTGCTCCAGCGATTCCCAGACACTGCTCACATGATTCCCGGACACTGCTCCCGCGAGTCCCAGACGCTGCCCCCTTGCTTCCCGCACACTGCTCCCGCTATTCCCGGACACTGCTCCCGCTATTCCCGGACACCGCTCCTGCTATTCCCGGACACTGATCCTGTGATTCCCGACACTGCTCCAGTAATTCCTGCACACTGCTCCCACAATTCCCGGACACTGCTCCCGTGATTCCTGGACACTGCTCCCGTGATTCCCGGACACTGCTCCTGCGATTCCCGGACACTGCTCCCGGGATTCCCGGACACTGCTCCTGTGATACCCGGACACTGGTCCTGCGATTCCCGGACACTGCTCCTGTGATTCCCGGACACTGCTCCTGCTATTCCCAGACACTGCTCGTGTGATTCCCGGACACTGCTCCAACGATTCCCGCACACTGCTCCTGTGATTCCCGGACACTGCTCCTGCTATTCCCGGACACTGCTCATGTGATTCCCGGACACTGCTCCAATGATTCCCGCACACTGCTCCAGTGATTCCCGCACTCTGCTCCCGTGATTCCCGGACACTGCTCCTGTGATTCCCGCACACTGCTCCTGTAATTCCCGGACACTGCTCCCACTATTCCCGCACACTGCTCCCGCGATTCCCGGACACTGCTCCTGAGATTCCCAGACACTGCTCCCGCTATTCCCGGACGCTGCTCCTGTGATTCCCAGACACTGCTCCCGCGATTCCCGGACACTGCCCCTGTGATTCCCAGACACTGCTCCCGCTATTCCCGGAGACTGCTCCCGCTATTCCCGGACACTGGTCCTGCGATTCCCGGACACTGCTCCTGTGATTCCCGGACACTGCTCCTGCTATTCCCAGACACTGCTCGTGTGATTCCCGGACACTGCTCCAACGATTCCCGCACACTGCTCCTGTGATTCCCGGACACTGCTCCTGCTATTCCCGGACACTGCTCATGTGATTCCCGGACACTGCTCCAACGATTCCCGCACACTGCTCCTGGGATACCCGCACATTGCTCCCGCAATTCCCGGACACTGCTCCCGTGATACCCGGACACTGCTTCTGCGATTCCCGCACACTGCTCGCGCTATTCCCGGACACTGCTCCAGTGATTCCCGGACACTGCTTCAGTGATTCCCGGACACTGCTCCTGGGATACCCGCACATTGCTCCTGCGATTCCCGCACACTGCTCGCGCTATTCCCGGACACTGCTCCAGTGATTCCCGGACACTGCTTCAGTGATTCCCGGACACTGATCCTGTGATTCCCGGACACTGCTCCCGCTATTCCGGAACATTGCACCCGTGATTCCCGCAAACTGCTCCTGTGCTTCTCGGACACTGATCCCTTGATTCCCGGTCACTGCACCAGTGATTCCCGCACACTGCTCCCGCTATTCCCGGACACTGCTCCCGCTATTCCCGGACACTCCTCCCACTATTCCCGAACACTGCTCCTGTGATTCCCGGACACTGCTCCCGCGATTCCCGGACACTGCTCCCGCGATTCCCGGACAATGCTCCCGTGATTGCCGGACACTGTTCCCGTGATTCCCGGTCACTGTTCCCGCGATTCCCGCACTCTGCTCCCGTGATTCCCGGACACTGCTCCTGTGATTCCCGCACACTGCTCCTGTAATTCCCGGACACTGCTCCCACTATTCCCGCACACTGCTCCCGCGATTCCCGGACACTGCTCCTGAGATTCCCAGACACTGCTCCCGCTATTCCCGGACGCTGCTCCTGTGATTCCCAGACACTGCTCCCGCGATTCCCGGACACTGCCCCTGTGATTCCCAGACACTGCTCCCGCTATTCCCGGAGACTGCTCCCGCTATTCCCGGACACTGCTCCTGTGATTGCCGGACACTGCTCCCGTGATTCCCAGACACTGCTCCCGTGATTCCCGGAGACTGCTCCCGCGATTCCCGGACACTGCTCCCGTGATTCCTGGACACTGCTCCCGTGATTCCCGGACACTGCTCCCGTGATTCCCGGAGACTGCTCCCGCGATTCCCGGACACTGCTCCCGTGATTCCCGGACACTGCTGCTGTGATTCCCGGACACTGATCCTGTGATTCCCGACACTGCTCCAGTGATTCCCGCACACTGCTCCTGTGATTCCCGTAAATTTCACCCGCGATTCCCGGATGCTGATCCCACGATTCTCGGACACTGCTCCCGCTATTCCCTGACACTGCTCCAGCGATTCCCAGACACTGCTCACATGATTCCCGGACACTGCTCCCGCGATTCCCAGACACTGCCCCCTTGCTTCCCGCACACTGCTCCAGCTATTCCCGGACACTGCTCCCACTATTCCCGGACAACGCTCCTGCTATTCCCGGACACTGATCCTGTGATTCCCGACACTGCTCCAGTAATTCCCGCACACTGCTCCAGTAATTCCCGGACACTGCTCCCGTGATTCCTGGACACTGCTCCCGTGATTCCCGGACACTGCTCCCGTGATTCCCGGACACTGCTCCCGTGATTCCCGGAGACTGCTCCCGCGATTCCCGGACACTGCTCCCGTGATTCCCGGATACTGCTGCTGTGATTCCCGGACACTGCTCCTGTGATTCCCGTTCATTTTACCCGCGATTCCCGGATGCTGATCCCGCGATTCTCGGACACTGCCCCCTTGCTTACCAAACACTGCTCCCGCTATTCCCGGACACTGCTCCCGCTATTCCCGGACACCGCTCCTGCTATTCCCGGACACTGATCCTGTGATTCCCGACACTGCTCCAGTAATTCCCGCACACTGCTCCCACAATTCCCGGACACTGCTCCCGTGATTCCTGGACACTGCTCCCGTGATTCCCGGACACTGATCCAGTAATTCCCGCACACTGCTCCAGTAATTCCCGCACACTGCTCCCACAATTCCCGGACACTGCTCCCGTGATTCCTGGACACTGCTCCCGTGATTCCCGGACACTGCTCCTGCGATTCCCGCACACTTCTCCCACGATTCCCGGACACTGCTCCCGGGATTCCCGGACACTGATCCTGCGATTCTCACACACTGCACCTGTGATTCCCGGAAACTGGTCCTGCGATTCCCGCACACTGCACCTGTGATTCCCGGACACTGGTCCTGCGATTCCCGGGCACTGCTCCTGTGATTCCCGGACACTGGTCCTGCGATTCCCGGACACTGCTCCTGTGATTCCCGGACACTGTTCCTGCTATTCCCAGACACTGCTCATGTAATTCCCGGACACTGCTCCAACGATTCCCGCACACTGCTCCTGTGATTCCCGGACACTGCTCCTGCTATTCCCGGACACTGCTCATGTGATTCCCGGACACTGCTCCAAAGATTCCCGCACACTGCTCCTGGGATACCCGCACATTGCTCCTGTGATTCCCGGACACTGCTCCCGCAATTCCCGGACACTGCTCCCGTGATACCCGGACACTGCTTCTGCGATTCCCGCACACTGCTCGCGCTATTCCCGGACACTGCTCCAGTGATTCCCGGACACTGCTTCAGTGATTCCCGGAAACTGATCCTGTGATTCCCGGACACTGCTCCCGCTATTCCGGAACATTGCACCCGTGATTCCCGCACACTGCTCCTGTGCATTTTCGACACTGATCCCGTGATTCCCGGTCACTGCTCCAGTGATTCCCGCACACTGCTCCTGCGATTTCCGCACACTGCTCCTCTGATTTCCGGACAACACTCCTCTGATTCCCGCACACTTCGCCTGCGATTCCCAGACATTGCTCCTGTGATTCCCGCATACTTCTCCCGCGATTCCCGGACACTTCCTCCGTGATTCCCGGACACTGTTCCCGCGATTCCCGCACACTGCTCCCCCGATTCCCAGACACTGCTCCAGCGATTCCCGGACACAGCTCCCGCTATTCCCGTCACTGGTCCTGTGATTCCCAGACACTCCTCCCGTGACTCCCGGACACTGCTCCCGCTATTCCCGGACACTGCTCCCGTGATTCCCGCACACTGCTCCCGCATTTGCCAGACACTGCTCCCGCTATTCCCGCACACTGCTCCCGCAATTCCCGGACACTGCTCACGCCATTCCCGGACACTTCTCCCGCGATTCCTGGATGCTGCTCCCGCGATTCCCGGACACTGCTCCCGCTATTCCCAGACACTGCTCCCGTGTTCCCCGGACACTGCTCCCGTGTTCCCCGGACACTACTCTCATGATTCCCGGCTGTTCCCCCGATTCCGGTACGCTGCTTCCGCTATTCCCGGTCACTGCTCCTGTGATTCCCGGACACTGCTCCTGTGATTCCCGGACACTGCTCCCGCGATTCCCGGACACTGCTCCCGCTATTCCCAGACACTGCTCCCGCTAGTCACAGTCACTGTCTGTTTGGAGCCTGCACATTCTCCACATATCTGCGTGCTTCTCAAACCCAGAAACCCACAGATGTGCAGGGTAGGTGAATTGGCCACGCTCAATTGATCCTTAATTGGGAAAATAAAGAATTCGGTACTCCAAACCTATTTTTTTTTAACGGGTTGCTGAGGCAGAGAAGTGAAGATTATAAATGGGAGCAGTGTGGTTGGTGGCATTGCAACCTCACTGTGCCAGGAACCCGGATTCCCTTCTAGCCTTGGGTGACTGTGTGGAGTTTGCACATTTTCCCCATGTCGGTATGGGTTTCCTCCGGGCGCTACAGTTTCCTCTTCAAACCAAAGATGTGCAGGGAAGGTGGATATGCAACACTAAATTGACCCTAAATTGACCCTGCTGGCAGACAGCAGCAACTACAGGTGCTGTTCCCCTGTGTATTACCCCCCCCCCCCCCCCCCAAACACCTTCACACACCCGAGTTGCGCACTGACAAGGGTATATCATTAAAGAGAGAGTTGCAATTCCACTGTTTGCTTTAACAGTCGGGTTTCTGTGGAAGGAGGTTGTTTTTGGTGGTGGTAAAGTCCAGGGCAGTTGCTGGATTCTCTCAGGGGCTCATCACTCAGCAGGAAATGATTTGAGGAGCTGCTTGGAGGGGGTTTGATTGTAAAGGTGGTGAAAGGGGGGACTGTATCCCCCACAGGGGAAGGCGCTGGCCTAACGCTATTGTCACTGGGCGAAGAATCAAGAGACCCCAAAGTGATGCTCTCGAAATACGGGTTCAACTCCCACCGCAAAATTGTTGTAGTTTGACCTCAGCTAACAAAGAAAATCTGTGATTAGAAGTCCAATGATGTCTGTGAACCGATTGTTATAAACCCTATCTCGTTCACTAACGTCCTGCCGGGAAGGAAATCTGCCATCCTTACACCAGTCTGGTCTCCATGTGACTCCAGACCCACACAGCGATGCAGTTGGCTCTTAAATGTCCCTCTGAAATGGCCCAGTGAGACCCTGAGTCGAAGGGCAATTAGGGATGGGCAACAAATGATGGAATATTTTTTTTAAAACATCCATGGACCCGAATCCAATTTTGTCATGTGACAGCGGTAGCTGACCCCTGAGAATTTCCAATGATAATCGAGTTTATTTGACTTACAGTGCAGACATATTAATTAGAAGCACACGTGGGCCACATGGCCCCTCGAGGCTGATTCACAAATCAATATGATCAGCTGAGGCAACATTCAGCCTGCAGATGAAGCTCCTGATTGGCTGAGGGGATGTTAGTCAGCTGTTGGAGCTCCTGATTGGCTGAGGGCTGTTGGTCAGTTTTATTTACTCATTAATTTAAAAACTGATGTAATCGGGTATTTCACCATGAGCTTGATCTGCTCCCTGAACCGGGACTGAGTCACCACATAAATAAATGTGTTTGTGCAGCAATTTAAATCCAGCAGCATCAATCCTACTTCCTGTAAATTATATAGAGGCAGGGTGACGTAATGTAATCCTCTTACATCCAAATAGAAAAAAATTATAACAGCCACACTCCAGAGGAGAATGAAAGCTCCGGAGAGGATGAAGAGTAAAATCATTGACTTCCTTCTGCTCTTCATCTCTGGGTCTGTGCGATTGTCTCCCTGATTCTGAGCCCTCAGTGCCTTCCGGACTCGACTGGTGAGTAAAATGTGTCTGACGGCAAGAGAGTTGATCAACAGTATTGAGAAGAATGGAATCAATGGGGTTAAAACCTGATTAAACCAGTTAAATAAAACCCACCCGGGGTCAGTATAAATGCTGCTCTTTGTGTCACAGCCCCACTGGACGTTATCGAATATCTCAGTTGGCTCATATGCAAAGTAAAAGGGGATGTTTTTTACACTGAGCAGGAGGCTGGTTGTTCACAGGACCCCAGTGCAATATTTAGTTTTCAGTTTCTGACAGCTAATGGCCACAAATCGGTCAAAGGAGAAAGTGAGGGTGAACCAAACAGAACAGTCCATGGCTGCAGCCATCAGGACATGGTTAACACTACACACATGGGTGAGGTCGAGGAAATTCAGGGGGAAATAATAATCATTGATGCTGTTCAGTATGGGGCGAGTAATAAATACAGAAGATCCGACGTTGCCATGGCCATCAGATAGCGAGTGGTGCAGGTAGAGAGGCCACACTTTCCCCGACACAGAATCGCAATTCCCAGCAAATTCACTGTCAGAGAGAGAAGGGAGAAGAACCAGGAAATTACTAGTTAAACATTCTCTGCGTGTGAAACATGACACGTTTTCAGCATCAATACAATGGGCAGTGGGAGGGGGGGGAGTGTTGGTAGTGGAGTGGGCAGAGAGATTAAGAGCGCAGAAAGGGAAGTAGAAAATGTAAACCAAGTGCTTAAATCGTGGGAAGGGGAAAAGTGTGAATTGCAGCCCTGTCAGTTTAATGGCCGTGGTAGGAAAATCTTCATAATTCTTTGCGGTGGCGCAGTGGTTAGAGCAGCTGTTCGTGGCGACAAGGAATCGGGATTGACCCTGGAGCTGGGTCACTGTCCGTGTACAGTTTGCACATTCTCCTCGTGTGTGCATGGATGTCACCCCCACAACCCAAATATGTGCCGGGTAGGTGTACTGGCCACGCTAAATTTCCCCGTAATTTGAAAAAATATTGGGTACTCTGAATTTATATTAAAAATAATCAAATACCTTTGGGAGGGGTTACTACAGGAGTAACCCTGACCCACCAGGTTTCCCAAACCAGATACAATCATACAAGATATTTCATAAAATTTACAGTGCAGAAGGAGACCATTCAGCCCATCGAGTCTGCCCCGGCTCTTGGAAAGAGCACCCTACCCAAGGTTAACACCTTCACCCTATCCCCATAACCCAGTAACCCCACCAAACACAAAGGGCAATTTTGGACACTAAGGGCAATTTATCACGGCCAATCCACCTAACCTGCCCATCTTTGGACTGTGGGAGGAAACCGGAACACCCGGAGGAAACCCACGCACACACGGGAGGATGTGCAGACTCCGCACAGACAGTGACCCAAACCGGAATCGAACCTTGGACCTTGGAGCTGTGAAGCGATTGTGCTATCCACAATGCTACCGTGCTGCCCACTCCCTGCTCAATTATTGGACCAGAACCCGGATTGTACTATTCCCTGGACTCAATTTCTGATGGAGTTCAGTACCATTCCTGGATTATTGAATCCACCACGATCAATGGAAAAATAAAATATGCGCAGGATCTTCCCACTTCATAATTATGAGACAAATAGAGCCTGTCTAGTGTCCAGAACATTCCCAGGGCACACCTTTCCCAGGTTCAGTCATTCATCAGACACCCTCTCCCAGTCTAAATTTGTTGAACTTAAAGTAAAGTCCTAAGGGCTGTAACATCCTAATTGGAAGATGAGATGTTGCTCCTCCAGGTTGCATTGAGCTTCACTGAACTCTTGCAGCAGGCCAAGGACAGACATGTGGGCCTGAGAGTAAGGTGCTGAGTTAAAATGGCCGCAACAGGAAGGCTGGGGTCATGACTGTGGGATGTGTGAAGGTGTTCCGCAAAGTGGTCTCCCAGCCTGCGTTTAGTCTCCCCAATGTCGAGAAGACTGTATTGGGAGCAGCGAATACAGTAGACCAAATTGAAGGAAGCAGAAGTGAAACGCTGCTTCACCAGAAAGGAGAGTTTGTTGGTAAAAATGAGACGGGAGGTGGTAAAGGGGCCGTTGCTGCACCGTCTGTGATTGCAAGGGAAGATGCCGTGTGAAGGGAAAGGGGTCTCATGGAGAAGTGGACAAGGGTGTCGAGGAGGGAGCGGTACCTGAGGAATGTCGAAAAGGTGGGGGTGGTTGGAGAGAGGTGAATATGTGTTTCGTGATGCCATCACCCTGGAGTTGGCACAACTGTGGAGGATGATCCTTTCAATGAAGAGGTCAGTGCTGTGGAGACCCGATCATGTTTTCGGGAGGGAGGTGATGTGTGAGGGCAGAGGTGCGAGAAATGAATTGAGCACGATTGAGAGCCCTGTCAACCAATGGAAGGCGGTGGGGGAACCCCGGCAGACATGACAGAAGGGCTATTTTCAAACACAGCATCATCAGGACAGAAACGATGGAGGTGGAGAAACTGTGAGAATGGGATTCATTCGAATAGGAAGCAGGATGTGAGGATCTTTCCACGAGGTAGCTGTGGATTCGGTGGTTTGGAATGAATATAGTTGGTCCGTCATTGGCTAGAAATGGAGACAGACAGCCCAAGGCAGGGAAGGGAAGTGCAGGAGATCGACTCTGTAAAGGCGAGAGAGGGGTGGAAATTGGAAGGGAAATCGATTCATGTTGCCAGGTCCAGACAGAAACATGGAGTGTCACCAATAATGTCATCAATACAGTTGCAACAGAGACTGAGTTGTGGGAGGGGACCGAGTACAACAGCAACAAGGAGTGTTCACATAACCCACAATATGGCATACAGAGCGGAGACCAGGAGGGTACCCATGGCTACACCTTTATTTGCAAGAAGTGACACAAATTTATTCCCAATCAGGCGCAATGTAGTATGACCAATCCATCTGACCTGCACATCTTTGAGTTGTGGGAGTGAGCCCAACGCAGACACGGGGGTGGGGGGGGGGGGGTGTGTGCAAACTCCACACGGACAGTGACCCCGGGCCGGGATCGAGCGTGGGTCCTCAGAGCCGGAGGCAGAAGTGCTAACCGTTGCACCACCGTGACGCCTCTGAGACAAGTTGAAGGAGAAATAATCGAGTGACAGAATGGCGGAGGAAGGTGGTGGTGGTCGCGGATAGTCCCGGCCTCCGATCAAGGAAGAAGCTGAGAGCCCTCAGACCCTCCTCTTGGGGAACGGAGATGTAGAGGGATTGGACATCCAGAGTAAAGATTAGGCTGCTAGGAACAGGGAAATTGACCTTGTTTATATGACATGCGGCACGAGAGGAATCCTAGAATCCCTACAGTGCAGAATGTTGTAATTAGAACATAGAACATAGAACGATACAGCGCAGTACAGGCCCTTCGGCCCTCAATGTTGCACCGACATGGAAAAAAACTAAAGGCCATCTTTAATTCGCCCCCTAAGTCTGTTCTACCCCTCTCAAAGAGTACCTCACCCAAGCTCACTCGCCCACCTTATTCCCGTAACCCCTGAGTCGAACTGACACATCCTTTTGGACACTAGGAGCAATTTAGCACAGCCAATGTACCTAACCTGCACATATTTGGACAGTGGGAGGAAACAAGAGCACCCGGTGGAAACCCACGCAGGCACGGGGAGAACGTGCGCACTCCGAACAGACAGTGACCCAAGCTGGGATTCGAACCTGGTGCTGTAAAGCCACAGTGCTAACCACCTGTGCTACCATGCTGCCCAAACATGAGTATATGAGTACAGACATATGAATTAGGTGCAGGCGTGTGCCACTCGACCCCTCAAGGCTGTTCCAACAATCAAAATGATCAGCTGAGGTGATATCCAACCTGCAAATGAAGCTCCTCATTGGCTGAGTGTCTGTCGGTCAGTTTTATTTTCTCATTAATTAAAAATGGATGTAATCAGGTATTTCACCACGAGCTTGATCTGCTCCCTGAACCGGGACTGAGTCACCACATGAATAAATGTGTTTGTGGAGCCATTTAAATCCTGGAGCATAAATCCGACTTTCTGTAATGTGTATTGAGGAAGGGTGATCTGATATAATCCTCTCACACCCAAGTAGAAAAATGTTATAACAACCACACTCCAGAGGAGAATGAAAGCTCCGGAGATGCTGAAGAGTAAAATCATTGACTTCCTTCTGCTCTCCATCTCTGGGTCTGTGCGATTGTCTCCCTGACTCTCAGCCCTCAGAGCCTTCCGGACTCGACTGGTGAGGATAACGTGTCTGACTGTCAGAGAGTTGATCAACAGGATTGAGAAGAATGGGATCAATGGGGTGAAAACCTGATAAAACTAGTTATAGAAAACCCATCCGGGGTCAGTGAGAAAGCTTCTCTTTGTATCACAGCCCCACAGGATATTGTCGAATATCTCTCCAGGTTCATATGTGAAGTAAAATGGGATGTTGTTCTCACCGAGCAGGAGGCTGGTTGCAGTTTTCCTGGTTCAATATTTAGTTTTCAGTTTCTGGCACCGAATGGCCACAAATCGATCAACGGAGAAAGTGAGGGTGAACCAGACAGAACAGTCCGCAGCTGTAGTCATCAGGACAAGGGCAGCATAACAAATAGGGGTGAGGTCCAGGAAATTCAGGGGGAAATAATAACTATTAATCATGTTATTATTTCCTCAGCGACTGATAGAAATGAGGCTATGACAGGTGAGGACCTTGAGAGGATTGTTATCACTAAGGAGGGAGTGATGGGCAAGCTAATGGGGCTAAAGGTAGACAAGTCTCCTGGCCCTGATGGAATGCATCCCAGAGTGCTAAAAGAGATGGCTAGGGAAATTGCAGAAGAGCTAGTGATAATTTACCGAAATTCACTAGACTCTGGGGTGGTCCCGGTGGATTGGAAATTAGCAAACGTGACGCCACTGTTTAAAAAAGGAGGTAGGCAGAAAGCAGGAAATTATAGGCCAGTGAGTTTAACTTCGGTAATAGGGAAGATGCTGGAATCTATCATCAAGGAAGAAATTGCGAGGCATCTGGATAGAAATTGTCCCATTGGGCAGACGCAGCATGGGTTCGTTAAAGGCAGGTCATGCCTTTTTTGAGGACATTACCAGTGCAGTAGATAACGGGGAGCTGATGGATGTGGTATATCTGGATTTCCAGAAAGCCTTTGACAAGGTGCCACACAAAAGGTTGCTGCATAAGATAAAGATGCATGGCATTAAGGGTAAAGTAGTAGCATGGATAGAGGATTGGTTAATTAATAGAAAGCAAAGAGTTGGGATAAATGGGTGTTTCTCTGGTTTGCAATCAGTAGCTAGTGGTGTCCCTCAGGGATCCGTGTTGGGCCCACAATTGTTCACAATTTACATTGATGATTTGGAGTTGGGGACCAAGGGCAATGTGTCCAAGTTTGCAGATGACACTAAGATGAGTGGTAAAGCGAAAAGTGCAGAGGATACTGGAAGTCTGCAGAGGGATTTGGATAGGTTAAGTGAATGGGCTCGGGTCTGGCAGATGGAATACAATGTTGACAAATGTGAGGTTATCCATTTTGGTAGGAATAACAGCAAACGGGATTATTATTTAAATGATAAAATATTAAAGCATGCCGCTGTTCAGAGAGACTTGGGTGTGCTAGTGCATGAGTCACAGAAGGTTGGTTTACAAGTGCAACAGGTGATTAAGAAGGCAAATGGAATTTTGTCCTTCATTGCTAGAGGGATGGAGTTTAAGACTAGGGAGGTTATGTTGCAATTGTATAAGGTGTTAGTGCGGCCACACCTGGAGTATTGTGTTCAGTTTTGGTCTCCTTACTTGAGAAAGGACGTACTGGCACTGGAGGGTGTGCAGAGGAGATTCACTAGGTTAATCCCAGAGCTGAAGGGGTTGGATTATGAGGAGAGGTTGAGTAGACTGGGACTGTACTCGTTGGAATTTAGAAGGATGAGGAGGGATCTTATAGAAACATTTAAAATTATGAAGGGAATAGATAGGATAGATGCGGGCAGGTTGTTTCCACTGGCGGGTGACAGCAGAACTAGGGGGCATAGCCTCAAAATAAGGGGAAGTAGATTTAGGACTGAGTTTAGGAGGAACTTCTTCACCCAAAGGGTTGTGAATCTATGGAATTCCTTGCCCAGTGAAGCAGTTGAGGCTCCTTCATTACATGTTTTTAAGGTAAAGATAGATAGTTTTTTGAAGAATAAAGGGATTAAGGGTTATGGTGTTCGGGCCGGAAAGTGGAGCTGAGTCCACAAAAGATCAGCCATGATCTAATTGAATGGCGGAGCAGGCTCGAGGGGCCAGATGGCCTACTCCTGCTCCTAGTTCTTATGTTCTTATGTTCTTATGTTCAGTATGGGTTGAATGATAATATACAGAAGATCCAATGTTGCCATGGCTACCAGGTAGCGAGTGGTGCAGGTAGAGAGGCCGCACTTTCCCCGACACAGAATCACAATTCCCAGTAAATTCACTGTCAGAGAGAGAAGGGAGAATAACCAGGAAATTACTCATTAAACATTCTCTGTGTGTGAAACATGACACGTTTTCAGCATCAATACAATGGGCAGTGGGTGGGTGGGCTATTGGCAGAAGAGTGGGCACAGAGATTAACTTTGCAGAAAGAGAAGTAGCAAATGTAAACCAAGTGCTTAAGTCGTGGGAAGGGAAAACTGAATTGCAGCCCTGTCATTTTAATGGCCGTGGCAGGTAAATGTTCATAATTGAATTACCTTTGGGGTGGCGCAGTGGTTAGTATTGCAGCATCACGGCACCGCAGACCTGGGATTGACGCCGGCCCTGGGTCACTGTCCGTGTGCAGTTTGCACATTCTCCTCATGTGTGCATGGCTTTCACCCCCACAACCCAAATATATACAGAGTCGGTGTATTGGCCACGCTAAATTGACCCTTAAGTTGAAAAAATATTGGGTACTCTAAATTTAAATCAGGAAAGAGACAAATACCTTTGGGAGAGGTTACATTTCTCATTTAGTCTGATTTACAGGATTAACTCAGACCAGCCAGGTTTCCCAAACCGGATACAAACAATACAGAGATTGTCATCCCTGCAAATTTATTGGACCACACCCCGGATTGGACCGTTCGCTGGACTGGATTCCTGTTGGAGTTGGGCACCATTCCCGGATTATTGATTCTTCCACGATCAATGGAAAAATAAAACATGCACAGGACCTTCCCACTTTATAATGATGGGTCGAATAGAGCCTGTCCAGTCTCCATAACATTCCCAGGGCACATCTTTCCGAACTTCAGTCATTCGTCAGACGCCCTCCTCCAGTCTAAAGTTGTTGAACTTTAATTTAAGTCCCGAGGGCTGTTATGTGCCTAATTGGAAGATGAGATGTTGCTCCTCCAGCTTACATTGGGCTTCACTGGATCCTTGCAGCAGGCCAAGGAGGGGCATGTGGGCCTAAGAGCAAGGTGCTGAGTCAAAAAGGCCGCAACAGGAAGGCTGGATCATGACTCTGGGCTGAGTTAAGGTGTTCTACAAAGCAGTCACCCAGTCTGCGTTTAGTCTCCCCAATGTAGATGAGACTGTATTGGGAGCAGCGAATACAGTCGGCCAAATGATAGGAAGCAGAAGCGAAACGCTGCTTCACCAGAAAGGAGGATTTGTTGTCTCAAATCATGAGACGGGAGGTGGTAAAGGGGCAGTTGTGACACCGTCTGGGATTGCAAGGCAAGGTGCCGTGGGAAGGGAAAGGGGTATTGGCTCTAATGGAGAAATGGACAAGGGTGTCGAGGAGGAAGCGGTACTTGAGGAATTTACAAAACATGGGGGGTGGTTGGAGAAAGGTGAAGATGGGTTTCGTGGTGGCATCATGCTGGAGTTGTCAGGAATGGTGGAGGATGATCCTTTCAATGCAGAGGCCAGTGGTGTAGACAGTGGGGATAGGGAAACCCTAGCATGTTTCCGGGAGGCAGGGAGATGTGTGAGGGCAGAGGTGCGAGAAAGGAATAGAACATGATTGAGAGCCCTGTGAATCAATGGAAGGTGGTGGGTCAACCCCGGTGAAGGAAAAGGCAGACATACCAGAACGGCTATTTTCAAACAGAGGTGATGGAGGTGGAGAAACTGGGAGAATGGGATTCATTCCTACAGGAAACAGGGTGTGCGGATCTGTACACGAGGTAGCTGCGGATTCGATTGGTTGTAATGAATATAGATGTTCAGGCTGTCGCTGGAAATGAGACAGACAAGTCAAGAAAGGAAAGGGAAATGTCGGAGATGTTATAATATACACACAAGTATATGATGGTGCACAGACAGGCAGTGATTGGCACACAGGGTGACCAATGAACACACAGAACACAGCAGCCAATCACCAGTCAGGACACGACCACTATAAAGCCAGGGGGCACTAGTTTTCCCGCTCTCTGGGGATCCAGCCTCTGAGACAGTCAGAGCTCGTGAGCAGCAAGGAGAACACACACCATGTGGTAGTCAGTTAGTCTGGTCAGGTTAGCCTCAGGTCTCCAGTCAAGTCAGCATAGTGTCAACCCACAGTTAAAGTATATATGATAGTTAAGAGTTCAATAAAATCGAGTTGCATTTCTTCAAGTGTTGGACGCCTGTCTCTCTCACTGCTACAGTAAACGCAGTCCTCGCAGACCCAGCTTACCCAACACACCATGGTACCAGTGAGTCATGCTCGGGTTTGACGGACCAACCTTGAGACAGTCTGCCTTTGACCAGCGATCAGCCATCCGGTAACATGGACAGCGTCCGCCCTCCCCCGCCACTTCGCATCGCCACACCACGACCAAGGGGACGGCGAGGCCGACGACCGAACTGCGCAGGTGCGCTCATCGTTTGACCACACTGCACATGCCCAGTGGCGCACGGAGTGTCCTGACATTGGCGCCATGGCGGGCAACAACTGTCGCTCTGCCCATTTAAAGCGGCAATGTCCCACTAAATCTCGATGCTGTCTCCAGTGCGGCAAGCTTGGCCACTAAGCAGCCCTGTGCAGATCTGCTCAACTGCCCAAAACACAGCGTTCCCAGCCGGAGAGCAGGAACGTCCGGTCAGTACAGCAACCCGTTGCAGACTCCGACTCCGACACGGTTCCAGAGACCGAAACCGAGGGCCTCACATCCCCATTCCAGGTGGGCATTATCACCAAGCATATGATGCTTTCCGCCAAAAAGGTGAAACAACTCCCAGTGATGAGCATTGATCCGGACGACGAGTGGTCTGCCACCCTTACAGTCAACAAGGCTCACATACACTTCAGGCTGGACACCGGCGCTTCAGCGAACCTCATTTCAAAGTCTGACCTTGGTACCATCCGTGTCAAGCCAAGCATTCTTCCACTGGCCTGCCAGCTCCTTGACGACAATGGCAATGCCATTGCTGCCAGTGGCTCATGCCAGCTTGCGGTATCCCATCGTTCTTCAAAAGCAATCCTGCGTTTTGAAATTGTAGGAACCCACAGAGCTTCTTTGCTCGGTTCTCAGGCCTGAAAACTCCTGAATCTTGTGCAGCGAGTTCACACCATGTCGTCCGCTGAGGCAACGGCCTCGCCAGATGTCAACTTCCAAGCCCGATTAGATGACATCATAGCACAATACCACAGCGTCTTCGAAGGTATGGGCACACTCCCCTACCGATACACGATATTACTGAAGCCGAATTCCACACCTGTTGTTCAAGCACCACGTTGGGTTCCGGCACCCCTTCAGGACTGCCTCAAGCAGCAGCTTGACCTGGGTTTCATTTCTGAGGTCACGGAACCCACGGACTGGGTTAGCTCCATGGTTTGTGTCAAAAAACTGTCAGGGGAACTTTGCATTTGTATCGACCCCAAAGATTTGAAGCATAACATCATGAGGGAACACTACCCTTTCCCTAAGCACGAAGAGCTCACCTGCGAAATGGCTCACGCCAAGTTTTTCATAAAGCTGGATGCCTCCAAGGGGTTTTGGCAAATACAGCTGGACGTGTCCAGTCAAAAGCTTTGCACATTTAACACCCCGTTCGGTCGTTACTGTTACAACTGGATGCCCTTTGGCATCATCTCCGCCTCGGAGGTGTTCCACCGAATAATGGAGCAAATGATGGAGGGCATCGAGGGGGTGCGAGTGGACGTCAATGATACCATTGTCTGGTCCACAACTCCTCAGGAGCACATCGAGCGCCTCAAACGAGTGTGCCATAGGATCCACAAGCATGGCTCAATAGAGCCAAATGCTCGTTCGGTCAAGCAGAAATAAAGTTCCTGGGCGACCATATTTCGCAGTTCGGTGTGCAGCCAGATGCAGACAAGGCGTCGGCGATCGACGCCATGAAGACCCCAGAGGGCAAGAAAGTGGTCCTCCGCTTCCTAGGGATGGTCAACGTCCTTGCGAAGTTTACCCCAACCTTCCATCACACACCACAGCTCTCTGCCAGCTTGATAAAAAAAACTACCGACTTCCAGTGGCTCCCCGCTCATGAGCGAGAGTGGCGTGAGCTCAGGGCGAAACTCACCAAGGCCCCAGCACTAGCGTTTTTCGACCCCGCCAAGGAGATGAAGATCTCCACCGATGCGAGCCAGGCTGGCATTGGAGCAGTACTCCTCCAGCGGGACAAATCCTCCTCCTGGGGCCCAGTCGCATATGCATCAAGAGCCATGACCCCTACTGTGCAACGATACGCTCAGATTGAAAAGGAATGCCTGGGCCTCCTCACAGGGATTGACAAGTTCCATGATTACGTGTATGGACTCCCCAAATTCACGGTCGAGATGGACCACAGGCCATTGGTTCACATCATCCAAAAAGACCTCAATGATATGATGCCACACCTACAACTTCTCCTCAAACTCCGCCGCTACGAGTTCTGCACCCCGGGCAAGGAGCTCGTTGTGACCGACGCACTCTCTCGATCCATCACCATGCCATGTGAGCAGTCGTACTTTGTCTGTCAGATCAACACTCAGGTGAAGTTTTGTGCATCCAACGTGTATATGGATTTCAGTAAAGCGTTTGATAAGGTTCCCCACGGTAGGCTATGGCAGAAAATAAAGAGGCATGGGTCTCAGGGTGGTTTAGCAGTTTGGATCAGAAATTGGCTAGCTGATAGAAGACAGAGGGTGGTGGTTGATGGGAAATGTTCTGACTGGTGTCCAGTTACCAGTAGTGTGCCACAAGGATCTGTTTTGGGACCGCTGCTGTTTGTCATTTTTATAAATGATCTGGAGGAGGGCATTGCAGGATGGGTGACTAAATTTGCAGATGACACTAAAGTCGGTGGAGTTGTGGACAGTGCGGAAGAATGTTACAAGTTACAGAGGGACAGAGATAAGCTGCAGAGCTGGGCTGACAGGTGGCAAATGGAGTTTAATGCAGAAAAATGTGAGGTGATTCATTTTGGAAGGAATAACAGGAAGACAGAGTACTGGGCTAATGGTAAGATTCTTGGTAGTGTGGATGAGCAGAAAGATCTCGGTGTCCATGTGAATAAATCCTTGAAAGTTGCCACCCAGGTTGAGAGGGTTGTTAAGAAGGCGTACGGTGTGTTAGTTTTTATTGGTAGAGGATTTGAGTTTCGGAGCCATGAGGTCATACTGCAGTTGTACAAAACTCTGGTGCGGCCGCATTTCGAGTATTGCATGCAGTTCTGGTCGCCACACTATAGGAAGGATGTGGAAGCATTGGAAAATGTACAGAGGAGATTTACAACGATGTTGCCTGGTATGGAGGGAAGATCATATGAGGAAAGGCTGAAGGACTTGAGGCTGTTTTCGTTAGAGAGAAGAAGGTTAAGAGGTGACTTAATTGAGGCATACAAGATGATCAGAGGATTAGATAGGGTGGACATTTAGAGCCCTTTTTCCTCAGATGGTGATGTCCAGCACGAGGGGACATAGCTTTAAATTGAGGGGAGATAGATAATAGGCCAGATGTCAGAGGTAGGTTCTTTACTCAGAGAGTAGTAAGGGCGTGGAATGCCCTCCCTGCAACAGTAGTGGACTCGCCAACACTAAACGCATTCAAATGGTCATTGGATAGACATATGGACAATAAGGGAATAGTGTAGATGGGCTTTAGAGGGGTTTCACAGGACGGCGCAACATGGAGGGCCGAAGGGCTACGCTGTAATGTTCTATGTTCTACCGTGGGGGCCTCACGGTAGCATGGTGGTTAGCATCAATGCTTCACAGCTCCAGGGTCCCAGGTTCGATTCCCGGCTGGGTCACTGTCTGTGTGGAGTCTGCACGTCCTCCCCGTGTGTGCGTGGGTTTCCTCTGGGTGCTCCGGTTTCCTCCCACAGTCCAAAGATGAGCGGGTTAGGTAGATTGGCCATGTTAAATTGCCCGTAGTGTAATGTTAATGGGGGGATTTGTTGGGTTACGGGTAACGTGAGTTTAAGTGGGGTGATCATTGCTCGGCACAACATCGAGGGCCGAAGGGCCTGTTCTGTGCTGTACTGTTCTATTCTATTCTATGTTCCGGCCACTGATGAAAGGGTCGTGCAAATTCATCAGGAGACGGCCAGGGATCCTTTACTCCAGCGGGTCATGCGTCATCTCACGGATAGTTGGCAAAAGGGGCAGTGCCCACAGTTCTATAATGTAAAGGACGATCTAGCAGTAGTGGATGGCATACTAATGAAACTGGACAGGGTAGTAATCCCACAGAGCATGCGAGAACTGGTCCTCAGCCAAATCCATGAGTGTCACCTGGGGGTCGAAAAGTGTTGCCATCGAGCCCGAGAGGCAGTATATTGGCCAGGCATCAGTCAGGATATCGCCAACACTGTCCTCAATTTCCCAAAGTGCCGAAGGTTCCAGCCGGCTCAGCCGAAAGAGACTCTGCAGCCGCATGAACTGGTGTCCTCCCCATGGTCCAAAGTTGATATTGACCTCTTTCATGCAAAGGGTCGAGACTATGTCCTCCTTGTGGACTACTTTTCTAACTACCCCGAGGTGTTCAGACTGACTGACCTCACATCAGCAACAGTCATCAAGGCATGCAAAGAGACCTTTGCCCGTCATGGCATTCCACTTACAGTTATGACTGATAATGGCTCCGTGCTTCTTCAGCCAGGAGTGGACGGATTTTGCCCGGCTGTACAATTTTACGCAGGTCACTTCAAGCTCCACTACCCCCAGTCGAATGGGAAAGCTGAAAAGGGGGTCCACATTGTTAAAAGACTGTTGTGCAAAGCTGCTGACTCGGGTTCGGAATTTAATCTGGCGCTTTTAGCCTACAGGGCGACTCCTTTGTCCGCTGGCCTGTCCCCAGCACAGCTGCTAATAAACGGCACACTACAGACGATGGTGCCGGCTATCCACATCCCGGACCTTGACAATTTTCCGGCCCTGCAGAGGATGTAACTGTCCCAGACCCAATGCAAGTCGGGGTACGACGCCCACGTCACAGATCTCCCTCCTCTGGCCCCTGCTGACCAGGTTCGTGTTCAGCTACCTGACGGTGGCTGGTCTGCCACAGCTACGGTGGTTAAGCAAGTGGCCCCCGAGATCGTTCCTTGTTCGTATACATGATGGCTCCTTTCTTCGGCGTAATAGGCGGGCACTGCGGCTACTTCAATGCTCATCACGCGAACGTGATGTCTCGCCTCCCATTCTGGTTCCTCAGGACGCGTCCTTCCACGAGGCCACCGATCTGCCAGTTCTTTTACCGACCTCTACATTGGAGGCAGTTCCGCCCGTTCCAGTGCAGGCGGCCCCTGACTCACCCTTGAGGCAGTCAACCAGAATTCATCGCCCACCACAGAGACTGAATTTATAGACTGAATGTTGCATCGCCTTGTGATCCATTTACACATCTGTACATATTGTTTCTTCCTAATTTGTTGTCTGCCCTCTCTCTGCACTAGACACCTTCGCATGTAAATACGTTCACATACTTTGTATATAGTCGGGCTCCTACACACACTCACTATTTATTGACCTATACACATTTTTTAAAAGTAAAAAAAGGGAGATGTCATAATATACACACAAGTATATGATGGTGCACAGACAGGCAGTGATTGACACACAGGGTGACCAATGAACACACAGAACACAGCAGCCAATCAGCAGACAGGACACAACCACTATAAAGCCAGAGGGCACTAGTTTTCCCGCTCTCTGGATTTGGATTGGATTGGATTGGATTTGTTTATTGTCACGTGTACCGAGGTACAGTGAAAAGTATTTTTCTGCAAGCAGCTCAACAGATCATTCAGTACATGGAAGAAAAGGGAATTAAACAGAATTGAAGAAAATACATGAGAATACATAATAGGGCACCACAATATATACAATGTACTACATAAGCATTGGCATCGGATGAAGCAGACACGGATGTAGTGTTAATGAGGTCAGTCCATAAGAGGGTCATTTAGGATTTGCATTGGATTTGGATTTGTTTATTGTCATGTGTACCGAGGTACAGTGAAAAGTATTTTTCTGCAAGCAGCTCAACAGATCATTCAGTACATGGGAAGAAAGGGAATTAAACAAAATTCAAGAAAATACATAATAGGGCAACACAAGATATACAATGTACCTACATAACCATTGGCATCGGATGGAGTATACAGGGTGTAGTGTTAATGAGGTCAATCAATAAGAGGGTCATTTTCTGCTGAACGCAGATGCCAAAATACTGGCCAAAAGGCTAGAAGACTGTGTACCTGAGGTGGTCACAGAGGACCAGACGGGCTTCGTCAAAGGTAGACAGCTCACCTCGAACATCAAGCGCCTGCTGAATGTGATAATGACCCCCTCCGGGGAGAGAACTAGCAATCGAACCACGAGCAATCGCGCTCAGGGCAGCAAAAAATTGGAGGGGGATCCAAAGGGGAGGCAGAGAGCACAGAGTCTCACTCTGTGCAGATGATCTGCTCCTCTACATTTCGGACCCACAGTGCAGCATGGACGGAATCATTGCGCTCCTGAAAGAGTTTCGAGCCTTCTAGGGCTACAAACTCAACATGAGCAAAAGTGAGATCTTCCCAGTACACCCGCAAGTTGGGGGGGGGGGGGGGGCAGCACTAAAGGGGCTGCCGCTCAAACAAGCCCGACACAAATTCCGCTACCTGGGGATCCAAATAGCCCATGACTGGAAAGGGATCCACAAATGGAACCTCACCAGCCTGACGGAGGAAGTAAAAAAGGACCTGCAAAGATGGAACACACTCCCGCTCTCCCTCGCGGGGAGAGTCCAGACGATCAAAATGAACGTACTGCCCAGGTTCCTCTTCCTGTTTAGATCCATTCCGATCTACATCCCCAAGGCCTTTTTCAAAGCGCTGGACAAACTAATCATGGCGTTCGTATGGAGGGGGGGGGGGGGGGGGGGTAAAAATGCTAGGATCCCAAAGAAGGTCCTACAAAAAACAAAATCCAGGGGGGGCTAGCCCTCCCAAACCTACAATTCTACCACTGGGCGGCAACAGCTGAGCGAGTAAGGGGATGGATCCAGGAGCCAGAGGCCGGGTGGGTGCGTGCGGAGGAGGCCTCCTGCATGGGGACCTCCCTCCGGGCCCTCGCCACGGCAGCACTCCCATCCCACCCAAAAAACACTCCTGCAACCCAGTGGTGACAGCCACCCTCCAATCCTGGAACCAACTGCGGCAGCAATTTGGACTGGCCAAAATGTCGGACAAGGCTCCCATCTGCAACAACCATAGGTTCAAACCAGCACTGACCGACGCCACCTTCAAAAGGTGGAGACAGGACGGAGGGACACTGACAGTCAGGGACCTATACACGGATGGCAGGATCGCAACACTGGACGAACTGAAAGAGAAATTTCGGCTAGCCAGGGGGAACGAGCTACGGTATCTGCAGCTCAAAATCTTCTTACAAAAGGAGACAAGGACGTATCCACAACCGCCACGACAGACACTACTGGAAGACCTACTGGACGCAAGTATCCTAGATAACGGGAACTGATGCAACATGTATGACCGACTGGTAGAAAGTGCCAACACCATACTGGACACAACAAGAAAGAAATGGGAGGATGACCTGGGGATTGAGATAGGGTGGGGACTCTGGAGGCACTGCATAGGGTCAACTCCACCGCCACGTGTGCAAGGCTCAGCCTGACGCAGCTAAAAGTGGTACATAGATATCATCATAGATATCATAGCATTTGCAGTGCAGAAGGAGGCCATTCGGCCCATCGAGTCTGCACCGGCTCTTGGAAAGAGCACCCTACCCAAGGTCAACACCTCCACCTTATCCCCATAACCTAGTAACCCACCCAACACAAAGGGCAATTTTGGACACTAAGGGCAATTTATCATGGCCAATCCACCTAACCTGCACATCTTTGGGCTGTGGGAGGAAACCGGAGCACCCGGAGGAAACCCACGCACACACGGGGAGGATGTGCAGACTCCACACAGACAGTGACCCAAGCTGGAATCGAACCTGGGACCCTGGAGCTGTGAAGCAATTGTGCTATCCACAAGGCTACCGTGCTGCCCCAATAAAGCCCAATTAACAAGAATCCGTCTGAATAGGTTCTTCCCGGAGGTGGAGGACAGATGTGAACGGTGCCAAAGAGGCCCGGCCAACCACGCCCACATGTTCTGGTCTTGCCCCAGACTTGTGGAGTACTGGACAGCCTTCTTCGAGGCTATGTCCAAAGTGGTGGGGGTGAGGGTGGAGCCATGCCCGATAGTGGCGGTCTTCGGGGTTTCAGACCAGCCAGATCTATTCCTGGGGAGGAAGGCAGTCGCCCTTGCCTTTGCCTCCCTGATCGCCCGCCGTAGAATCCTGTTTGGCTGGCGGTCAGCAGCACCGCCCAGAGCTGCAGACTGGCTGTCCGACCTCTCGGAATCTCTCCAAATGGAGAAAATGAAATTCGCCATCCGAGGGTCAGAGACGGCTTCCACAGAATGTGGGAGCCATTCATGCAATTGTTCCGGGACCTGTTTGTGGACAACGAACAAGAGGAAGAATAGTCGGGTGGCCAAGAATCAGGGGAAAATGGACGGGAATCGGGGGAAGGTAGCTGGGAGGAGGGGGGGGGGGGCTACGGGTTCGTTATGGGGGTTTGTTCTCATGGTTTTACGCTTATTTCTTTTTCTTGTTAATTTATTGTTTTTGTATTGGAGGGGAGGGGTTACTGTTTTTCTCTGTTGTGATAAAATTTGTTGTTGAAAACTTGAATAAAAATTATTCCAAAAAAAAAGGAAGGGCAAAGCCGGAAGCGACAGCCTGATGGCTAGCTAAGGCCCAAATCCAAATTGTAAATAAATGCCTATAAACATGTGCCTCGGCCATATTGTGGAATGTAAAATATGTATGCCGGTTAAAGGGTGCGGCCACAGTTCTTATTATGAAGATGCTTACCTGTAAATATACATGTTAATTTTTGCGTGTTTTTTTCTAATAATTTGTAATTTGTTGGATATAAAATATGAAAACTCAATAAAAAACATTTCCAAAAAAAAATAAGAGGGTCATTTAGGAGTCTGGTGACAGTGGGGAAGAAGCTGTTTTTGAGTCTGTTTGTGCGTGTTCTCAAACTTCTGTATCTCCTGCCTGATGGAAGAAGTTGGAAAAGTGAGTAAGCCGCGTGGGAGGGATCTGATTATGCTGCCCGCTTTCCCCTGGCAGCGGGAGGTGCAGATGGAGTCCATGGATGGGAGGCGGGTTTGTGTGATGAACTGGGCGGTATTCACGGCTCTCTGAAGTTCCTTGCTGTCCTGGGCCGAGCAACTGCCATACCAACTTCAAAATCACTAGTCCCACCCCACAGAAAAATCATCGACATGCATCATAAAGATGCCAGAAAGATTGTCTCAACTGGCAGCAGCCTAACTTTAACAAAACTGACCTTACTGAAAAATACCAGACTCTAGATGCATCTTCTGTGTTAGCTGCTTCTTTAGGAGGACAGAGAAAAATGTCTCTCTGGAGCTGATGAGATTGCAGCTGTTAGATCTATAGATTTGCATTCCCATGCCTTTGGTGCTAATAGAACCAAGAAGTTCTTTAAAATAACCTTTCCTGCTGTAGGTGAATCTACACTTAAATCCTGATCCTCTAAGTTTTCTTCAAATCCCCTTGCCACAAGCCTGGCTTTGCCTTATAAGTTCCATCTGGAAGAACCTTTTCCGTGCAAATCCATCTGTGGGATAGAGCTCTTTGTCCCCCATCCGGTACTTCCGTGTATACCCCAAATTCACTCCAACTATGCAATTCTTGCTGTTTGGCATCTTTGATAATTTTTTCATCTAATTTATTTGATGCCGCCAAAATCTCACTTGCATGTGGGCTTCTACTCCTATTTGAATTCCTAGTCTTACCCATGTTCCGTGGCATTGATAAACTACGTCCCCTCTTTCGTCTGGTTTCTCATTCTGCACTGCTACTGCTTGATCTTTCCCTTATACTGTGGGATGTCATTTCAATAGTTCTCGACCTTTTCCTGCGAACCTGTTCACTATCTGATGTACTATCTGAACTGGCACTGCGTTTCTCTGCCCTCCATTTTTGAACTTCGTGTTCCCAATCCATTGTCTTGACTCCCTACCCCGAATGCTGGAGATTCAACCAACGTTTATACTTTCCAATGGCCTTCCCTGCTCTACTAATAACAGTTGCATTGACTAGACCTTTCAGGCAAGTATGTCACTTGTGTACCAACTTTTGGCAGTTGTCCTTTCGGTAAAATGGCCTGTCCTAATTCATTAGAAGTGTTGTGTTCCTCTATAGAAGCCCTGTCTATATCAGTTAACGGGTCCTCATAGTTCAGTAACATGTGCATACCAGATTGCGCTGGTTCCTCGTCATGTTCATCTGCTCTGTCTAAATTTGAAAATTTGTAATCTGTACCCATTAGCCTTGATTAATGTACTGTTATGGGAGAGGTGTTTTCAGAACCCCAAAATGTATCATGGAGTTCAACCAACCCCCACCTTTAATGGATTGTTGCTTTTGAAGCACACGGCTTGTTCCCCAGGTGTAGTATTACAATTATGGACACGTGGTTTTTAAAACAAAACAATGTTCATTCCATGAACTCAAATTAACCAATAAACATTGGATCTCTTAACACCCCGTACATGAAAGATAACCCCGAAAATAATACAACACTACCCAATCCTGCAAACTGTTCCTTTACACATCCAAAAGACTTAACAAATCCTTCAAACAGAAGTATATTAGATTTATATTCAATACTGAGACATTTTTACCAGCAATGCAGCTCACAGCCACACCCAAGCTTTGTTCAAATTGAAACTAAAACTGCAAAACTATCCGCAAGAATGGCCGAACTGATCTCAGCTCCACCCACTCTCTGACATCACTATTATCTTAAAGGTACATTGCTTAAACATCAATTTCTTAAAGGTACTCTCACATGACAGTACCCTAACAGTTTGATTGCCATGCTGCAAAATAATTGTTTTGCCATCTATGCCTAAGATCGTCCTTGGACCTTTCCATTTGTTAAAATTGTCTCTATTATAGTATACTACGTCTCCTTGCTGAAAAGCGGTATTTGATGGCCGTACATTATGCCTTAAAGCTCAGCGAATTCTTTCAGAGACTTCTGGTTCCAAAAAGGCTTCTCGACCGCTATATAATGCATTTAAATGTTCAGCAAAACCAGGGCTAATTGTAGCCCCTCCCAAGCTAGAGGCTGTTCATCGAAAATGGATGGAATTTGAGGATTTCTACCAAACACTAATTGATAAGGACTATAGCCCCCACCTATCTGCAATGAATTCTATGCATGCACCGCCTATACTAAAGCTGAACTTAGCCTGCAATTTGGTCGGTCTGCCAAAATTTTCCGAAGCACGTCATCGATGACAGCATGATTTCTTTCACAGACACCATTACTAAATGGGCTTTTTTCAGCCGTATTCATAACTCTGATATTCACATTTTCACACATATCCCTAAACTCATAATGAGCAAATTCCCCCCATCATCCGTAAGGAATTTTGCCGGTGGACCCATTCCTGGCCCTATCCATTTTTCCACGATTGGATCCAGAATTACTCTCTTTTCTTTACTTGATTGACTAAATCTGGTTGCTAAATCTACAAAATGCAAAATAAATATATTATTGGCTTTATCCCAGATATTAAGGTCGTTAAAATCCCTGGCCAAAGGTAGGGTTACTATTGGTCGTGCTGGTGTCCTTCTGTACTTCCGACAAACTTCACAGCGATCACTAACCTGTTCTATCAGTTTAGCACAGTCGTCATCCCCTACCCCTGCATCCTTTAATAATGTCTTCAGCCTCCGAGGAGGTGGATGTACAAATTGCCTATGCAGTTTAAATACAACCAGCTAAAGTCCCATTTTCAACTGCCATTGACACATCCTCAACCACTCTACTTGAAATATTAATTGTCAGTAATGACAATAGTGTCCCGACCGTGTAAATTGTAAGTCCACCGTTTTTCCAAAAACTGTTGCCTTATCCTGTTCCATATCCAGTTTATGTGTGCTTTCTTCATCGACGTTCTGCTCAGAAGCAAAGGTATCTCACTTGATGCAACTTCCGTGCTAATGAAATTATTCACTCTGGCAATATTGCAAGGGATCACCACTCTTTTCAGCGACTTCAGAGTATTATCATCCCCAAACCTGAAACTTGCGGAACTTTCAAATTCCTTAACCTTGTTGCGATTTTCAGCATTCAAGGAGTCCAGATAACATTTTAACCAGTCAATTCCACAGGCAGTAGATGTGCAGCCACTGTCCAATAAAGCACAGTTGAAGGATTCTGCAATCAACACCCTCATTACTGACGCAAAACTGCTTGTTAATAGGACAATGCCTTCTAGAATCTAGAACAGTACAGCACAGAACAGGCCCTTCGGCCCTCAATGTTGTGCCGAGCCATGATCACCCTACTCAAACCCACGTATCCACCCTATACCCGTAACCCAACAACCCCCCCCCCTTAACCTTACTTATTAGGACACTACGGGCAATTTAGTATGGCCAATCCACCTAACCCGCACATCTTTGGACTGTGGGAGGAAACCGGAGCACCCGGAGGAAACCCACGCACACAGGGGGAGGACGTGCAGACTCCACACAGACAGTGACCCAGCCGGGAATCGAACCTTCTTTCTGGTCACTATCTTTTTCCTCTTCTGACTCTTCCGTGTCATGTGTCGCTTCAAACACTCTATCATAACGAGTTGGACAGTTGAAAGCAGAATGGTATTGAGAGTCACATCGAAAACATCGATTTATCATGCCCCGTGTCTTTCTGGCTTTCATCTTCCTATTGTAGGTTCTAACTATGTTTCTGTCTTCATAATTTCCTTGTCTCGTGCTCCTTCTATAGTCTTGTGCCCTGTTCGTAGCCATACAATTTTGCCATCCTGTTCATAGTGTATCTTCTATATTCTGCTTTATTGCAGGCTGACCTATTTGGGTCATCAGAGCCATCGGAATCGAATGTTTCCCAGGAAACTTTTGAAAAGCTTTTCTCATCTGTTCGAATATGGTATCCTTATCCATAAACTGAACTCCTGTCAGAACCAGGAGTCTATCCCTGTTGTTCACTCGAGCACAGTCAAGTAATTTAAAGGCCAACACAGACTGGAAATTCCAGGTTGTGTTTCTGCAGCCTTTTACATAGTCTGCCAAATTCCATTATATAGTCTTCCATGGAGAAATCCTCAATTTTCCGGAACTTATCAAAATCTGACCATGCTTCATAGGCACTTAACAAGTCATCTTTCTTATAAATCTGATCCATATAATGTAATAAAGTCTGCAGACCTTCTTTTGAGTCTAACTCTTCCAATTCCAGCTCAGAAAGCACTTTGTTTCGGATTTTACTGTCATATGGTAGAGAAAGAGCCAATGCCATACCTTGTTTTCTCTTTCCCAAAGCAGTTACCTTAGTTCACATAACTACTGCACTTCTCCATTGGTCGTACGATTCCCTTTCAGAAAAAACGGGAGGATAGTCATATCCAGCCATCTTTATCCTATGTTAGGGCAGCACGGTGGCCTAGTGGTTAGCACAACCGCCTCACGGCACTGAGGTCCCAGGTTCAATCCCGGCTCTGGGTCACTGTCCGTGTGGAGTTTGCACATTCTCCCCGTGTCTGCGTGGGTTTCGCCCCCACAACCCAAAAATGTGCAGAGTAGGTGGATTGGCCACGCTAAATTGCCCCTTAATTGGAAAAAATAATTGGGTAATCTAAATTTATAACAAAAAAAAAGAAGATCTTTATCCTATGTTCAGCCATATATCCCTTTTTTCTTCACACTCACTCCTTGGTTTGATCTGGAAAAGTTGTATCTTTCAACTCTTCACATTTACACAGCAACCATCCTCTGCTACCAATTGTTAGACGTTTTAGTTGCTGTGGTATGAAGAGACAAAAGTTCTGTTCCTTTTTCACCAACACACATTTATTTCATTCCAACAGACTCTGCACAAAACTCTAACTTCATATCACCAGACACAGAGGCCACCTGCAGACCCTTTACATATCAGTGTCAATTATTGGATACTTAACATAAATGAGACAACTAATTGCAATGTCTCTTAACCCATTATTTAACATTGCACACTGGTTGCAATATTTGGGGGTTTCAGTTTCCCCGTCATTCTACTTGAGAGTGAGGATGGATGTTTTTGCCTTCGCTTACTTAATAGCCAGGAGACGAATATTACTCAACTGAAGATCTCCCTCGCCACCCAAGGCATCTGTATGGGGAAGAGATTATATTCCTGCATCTGGAAAAGGCCAAGTAAACTATCAAAGTTTCGGTGGGGAGGTTCTACATGAAATGGCGGCCATTCAATACTTTCTTTGAAGATCCGGACAAGTTCGAGGGCAAGGGGAATTAAGTTCGAGGGGGTTAGTTTAGTAATAGCGGTTCCTTGTTCCATTTAATTCGTTATGTAATATATATTATGTGTATATCTTTGCTTATATGTTTATTACTGTTCATATTTGATCAAATGTTTAATAAAATCCCTATTGTTTCGGATTCGGAAGCGAAGGGCTGGTTCAGCTCAGTGGGCTAGACAGCTGGTTTGCGATGCAGAGCAAGGCCAGCAGCATGCGTTCAATTCCTGTGCTAGCTTACCCGAACAGATTCCGGAATGTGGCGACGAGGGACTTTTCACAGTAACCTCATACTTGTGACAATAAAGAAGTTATTATTATTATGAAATCGACATAATCAGAATAAGTCCTATCTCATGATTCACTGTTGGAATATTCATTAGATAAAGCATACAAGGACTACCAACAGTGTAAGAGAAAGTTGAAAATTAATGTTTGATGACCTTTTGAGTGAGCCCTTGGCGAGGATACTTGAGAACTCATTGATCTCTGCTAATGCTCATTGGAATCTTCAACGCCCTCCAGATCTGGCGGCACTGACAGATAAACTGGGCTGAGTGCGAGAAAGGACCTTCCCTCGATGCAGAGATTGCTCAGTGCTGCCGCACCCTCTCAGAATCAGCCAGTGTCTTTTTGTGTCTTAGACACTGAACTACTTAAAATCACTTATGTCGGACACATCGGCAGTTGTGTGGCCGTACTCAACCCGAAAAGAGAAATAAGAAGGGACCAGGATAGAGCAAGGTGTAAAACACAGAACAAACACCCACCCTCAGCAGTGATCATTGTGGGTACATAATCAGCGCTACCTTAGAAGAGGAGGACCACGCTGAACCTGGAAATGGGTTTATTTTGTTACCTGTCTGGTAGGTAACATGTGCTACTCAATCCTTGGTTAGTGATGAGGTATTCTGAATCCCGATGAAGAAGATTCGAACTCTTCCAGTAGTAACGTAAGGTTTATTGAGTAACCACAACAATGTTTACATGAGTTCTATACTTGGGTGATAAGGTTAACATGATTTAACTATGGTAACTATCCGTAACTCCACTGGCCATCTAAACTAGTCTGCTGTTATTTGATCACCATGCACCAAAGAGAGAGGAAGAGACCCAATGTGGCTGCTCTTTATACTCCTGTTGGTCCGGCCCTCAAGTGAACATGTGGTGCTACTGCTTACACATTAAACCCTTGTGTACATGCACGTATAGAGATCACTACATCCCCCCTTTTTTCATGTTACATATTTTCTGTACGTTGTAAGGAAAATTGAGCAAACATAATGGCTGCAGTTTGCAAAAGCATTACATAAAATCAATGAGCTACTCTGTCAAATGTTAATACATTTCGTCTCTTAAGTTTTGTTTTGCTTGCTTGAAATAGGTAGACAAATGATGCTATGTACAAGCTGTGATGATCTTGACGATTATACAAAGCCAATTAATTTTTATGACTCCAGTCTTAATAAATAAAAAACAATTTGTGAGTCCAAACTTTATGAATTTGTGCGGTCGAGTTGCTTTCTTCTTCTGTAGTTGAAGTGGTGATGTTGATGTTGTTATTTCTTTGTAAACATCGTCAGTGTCATCAATAAGGTGTTGGAATGGTTGAATCACTTTGTTGTCTGATTTATGCTTTTTTTATGCTTGAGGTATTGATTCCCTGTTACATCTTTGTTGTCTGACCTGGACTTTTTCCTGTGTTTGTGGTGTAGATTCTGTATGTCATATTTGTAGTCTGACGTGGACTTTTTCTTGTATTTGTGGTATTGATTCTTCATGTCATCTTTCTTGACAGCTGGCTTGCTTGTTTGTTGTGGAGCAAATGTGAATTTATGGAATTCGGTGCCATGCCATGGCATATTTGTACTCTTGCCATTGTTTTGCAGTGTGCTGTGGCATTGCCCTTCATGTGCAGAGTTGTACCATGTTGTACAGGTCGTTGTTTCATTGTTCACGTTTCTGTCTTGATCGTTTTCGTTGTCATTCTTGTTGTTGTCATTCTTGTTGTTGTTTTTGGCATGCTTGTTGTTTCTGTTTTTGTTGTTTTCGCTGTTGCTCTTGTTGTTTTTCTCGTCATGCTCGTTGTTTCTGTTTTTGTTATGCTTCTTGTTGTGTTTGTTGTTGTTGTTGTAGTTTTTGTTGTTGTGCTTGTAGTTTTTGATGTTGCTGTCATTGTTCTTGTTTCTGCAGCGCGTCCTGTTGTTATTGTTGCTCTTGTTGCGCTGCATGTTGTTTTTGTTGTTGCTGTTGCGCTCAATGAATGTTCCGTTTGGATGAGGTGAGTCATTGTCACAGTTATTGGTGTCAGTGTCTCTTGTGGTATCTGTTACATTGAGCGTTTTTTCTTGAGAACTGTGAGAATGATCTGATGTTGCATTGGTGTTGGTGACATCAGTCATTTGTGGTTGATCTGATTCCTCTTCTTTGCTTCCTTGGTACTCCTCTTCTAGAGTCATTTATGGTTCATTTGAATCTCCTTTGGTTTCTTTATGCTCCTCTTCTGCAGTCAAAATCTTCACAATTTCATTTGACGTGGTCTCTGGACTCATGAATAGCCGTCCTCTGATTATTGAGTGCTTCTGTGCAGATGAGCTGAGATATGTCAGTCTCGCTGTGATCCTGCACATCCTGTATGGGAATTGTGATTTCTTCATCACTTGTCTCACATACAGTGGGTAGAAATTCAGTGTCTTCTTGTTGGTTAAATGAGCTGAGTAGACATTCATAGTCTTCTTCTGGTGGCTCAAATAAGCTTGATAGATCTTCATGGTCTCGTTCATGCATGGCGTCCGCTGTGGAGTGTTTGCTTGCTTCCATTTTTGAGTCTGTCACCGAGCTGTCTGTGGAGGTTTGCGTCACTCTAGAACATAGAACATAGAATAGTACAGCACAGAACAGGCCCTTCGGCCCTCGATGTTGTGCTGAGCAATGATCACCCTACTCAAACCCACGTATCCACCCTATACCCGTAACCCAACAACCCCCCCTAGCCTTAATTTTTAGGACACTACGGGCAATTTAGCATGGCCAATCCACCTAACCCGCACATCTTTGGACTGTGGGAGGAAACCGGAGCACCCGGAGGAAACCCACGCACACACGGGGAGGACGTGCAGACTCCATACAGACAGTGACCCAGCCGGGAACCGAACCTGGGACCCTGGAGCTGTGAAGCATTTGTGCTAACCACCATGCTACCGTGCTGCCCCAAATGCTCTCTTTGTGGAGGGTTACATTGCTCCCTTTGTGGAGGCTTGTGTCACTCTCTCTGTGGAGTTTTTCATCGCTCTCTGTGTGGAGTCTTTCATCACTCTTGCTGTGGAGCTTTTCATTTCTCTCTCCCCATGGAGTCCTTCATCGCTCTCTTTGTGAAGTCGTGCAGCGCTCTCGCTGTAGAGTATATCTGTTCTCTCTCAATGGAGTCATTCTGTGCTCTCTGCGTGGCGTCGTCTTCGCCTTGTGTATTGCTGGCATCCAATGTATCGATGATCTGCCATGGCACCGTGGTATTGGATTCATCTACCATGAGAAGAGTAGTGTTGAGCTTTTCAATCTTGTTGCTGATGCTGTGATCATCATATCCGAATAACTCAGCCATGTCTGCGCAGTATTGTGTGTATTGTTCAATAGACAAGTCATCCCATTTTGTTTTGGAGTTGTTATCGTTCTCTTTATGTTCAATGAACAAATCATCTGCTTTGGATTCAAATTTTTTATTGTGCTCTTCACTTTGGATGGTGCAGACTGCTTGTTCCAGGGTGCTGTGAACGTTATTTTCAACTGCTGGTGTATGTGTATGTATCTTTTGAGGGAAGAAAATTGGGTTTTGCAGCTTTAAATTTATTTTTGTTCATTTTCGTGCATTTCCCTTTTAAGTGGGCGTGGTTCGTGGCCCTCTGACGTCATGGTGGTCGTGACGTCGCGTGTAGGTCTCGAGTGCGCATGCGCAATTCGAGATTCCCTTGGTGCAGCTGCGCATGCGCTGCTTCTCGCGCATGCGCGGCTTATCGTGCATGCGCAGAACACTGTTCTTGCCGGTTTGCGTCTTTGAGGGAAGTGCGCATGTGCGGCTCCTTTCCCAAGATGGCTGCCGCTCAGAACAGCCGTCTTCTCAAAATTTCAACCGTGCGTCTGCCTCGTGGTGAGTATTCGCGCCCTTTTTTTTACCGATTTTATTTTCTAAATAATGATTCTGTGTTTGTAGAGACTCAAAGTAATGATTTTGTTTTTGTTCATAAGCAAGGCATTTTTGCAGAGCAGTTTCTAGAGTTAGATGTTTATTTTGTGATAGTTCTTCCCTCAAATTTTTATCAGATAGTCCAGAAATTAATTGCTGCATTATCACAGTGTCTCTGAAATCAGTATAATCACAGCCTTGTGGTATTACCTTCAGATTTGTAATAAAATCAGTGATGGGCCCTCCGTTTCTCTGGCATTTATGACAATTGTTAAATCTTTCCAGCATCTCACAGTCTTCATCAAATCTTTTGAGCATTACTTGTATTTTGGTGTCGTCTTCATTTCTAAGTAATTAAAGCAATTATATATTTCTCTAGCTCCATGCCCTCCCATTGAGAGTAGTAATGCTATTTTCATTGCGTTTGAGACCGTGCTTAAATCATCAGCTGCGATAAATATTTCTAATATCTGTTCAAACCTTTTCCAGTCATAACTTAAATTACCGGTTGTTTCCAGCTGCCCTGGATGTCCAATGAGTCCCATAGTTAGCCGCCGAGGATCCATTCGCTGCGCAGTGGTCCACAGTCGAATGTCCAGCCTTCTCTTTTTCTTCTCTTTCTGTTTAACCTTGTCGAACTAGTTCTGTTCAAGCCACTCGACTGGCACCATGTTTTGTTACCTGTTAGGGCAGCACGGTAGCATGGTGGTTAGCATAAATGCTTCACAGCTCCAGGGTCCCAGGTTCGATTCCCGGCTGGGTCACTGTCTGTGCGGAGTCTGCACGTCCTCCCCGTGTGTGTGTGGGTTTCCTCCGGGTGCTCCGGTTTCCTCCCACAGTCCAAAGATGTGCGGGTTAGGTGGATTGGCCATGCTAAATTGCCCTTAGTGTCCTAAAAAATAAGGTTACCTGTGGGGGGGTGTGGGGGGGGGGGGGTTACTGGTATAGGGTGGATACGTTGGCTTGAGTAGGGTGATCATTGCTCGGCACAACATCGAGGGCCGAAGGGCCTGTTCTGTGCTGTCCATGTGGTTCTGAATCCTTGGTTAGTGATGAGGTATTCTGAATCCCGATGAAGAAGATTCGAACTCGTCCAGCAGAAACACAAGGTTTATTGAGTAACCACAACAATATTTACATGAGTTCTTTACTTTAACTTTGATACTAGTGATAAGGTTAACACGATCTAACTATGGCAACTATCCGTAACTCCACTGGCCATCTAAACTAGTCTGCTGTTACTTTGATCACTGTGCATCCAAGAGAGAGAGAGAGACCCAATGTGGCTGCTCTTTATACCCCTGTTGGTCCGGCCCTCTAGTGATCATGTACTAATGTACTGATTACACATTAACCCCTTGTGTACATGCATTCATAGAGATCGCTACAGGGCTAAAAGAATGAGAGCGACATCCAGTTCTTTGTGACTTATGAGGAAACACAGATTCATTAATACAGCCACTGTTCTGAAGGCTGGGTAGTTTGCAGTTGTATGCGGTTACTTCCCTTCAAACAACCGCGCAACCACAAACAATCCATTGTTTGCAGCAAACTACCCAGCCTTCAGAACAACGACCACGACACCACACAATCCTGCCCTTGCAATCTCCGCAAGATGCCAGATCATCGACATGGGTAACACCATTACACGTGAGAACACCACCAGATATATGGTACGTACTCGTGCGACTCAGCCAACGTTGTCTACCTCATAGGCTGCAGGAAAGCATGTCCCAAAGCGTGGTACATTAGGAGACCATGCAGACGCTGCGACAACAGATGAAAGGGCATCGCGTGACAATCGCCAGACAGGAATGTTCCCTTCCAGTCGGGGAACACTTCAGCAGTCAAGGGAATTCAGCTTCTGATCTTTGGGCAACCGTTCTCCAAGGCGGCCTTCAGGAGACGCGACAACGTAGAATCGCTGAGCAGAAAGATACAGCCAAGTTCCGCACACATGAGTACAGCCTCAACCGTGATCTTGGATTCATGTTGCATTACATTCAACCTCCACATCTGGCCTGGGCTTACAAAATCCTACCAACTGTCCTGTCTTGAGACAATTCACACCTCTTTAATCTGTGATTATCCCTCTCTCCAGTTGCTGCATTTGGACCGGTAAAGACTTAATTACATAGAACATAGAACATTACAGCGCAGTACGGGCCCTACAGCCCCCAATGTTGCGCCGACCTGTGAAACCGTCTGAAGCCTATCTGACCTACACTATTCCATTTTCATCCATATGTCTATCCAGTGACCACTTAAATGCCCTTAAATTTGGCGAGTCTACTACTGTTGCAGACAGGGCGATCCACACCCCTACTACTGTCTGAGTAAAGAAACTGCCTCTGACATCTGTCCTATATCTACCACCCCTCAATTTAGAGCTATGTCTCCTCGTGTTGGTCATCACCATCCGAGGAAAAAGACCCTCACTGTTCACCCTATCTAACCCTCTGACTATCTTATATGTCTCTATTAAGTCACCTCTCAGCCTTCTCCTCTCTAACGAAAACCACCTCAAGTCCCTGAGTCTTTCCTCGTAAGACCTTCCCTCCATACCAGGCAACATCCTAGTAAATCTCCTCTGAACCCTTTCCAAAGCTTCCACATCCTTCCTATAATGTGGTGACCAGAACTGCACGCAGTACTCCAGGAGCGGCCGCACCAGAGTTATGTACATCTGCAGCATGACCTTGTGGCTCCGAAACGCAATCCCCCTACTGATAAAGGCTAGCACACCATATGCCTTCATAACAGCCCTATTAACCTGGGTGGCAACTTTCAGGGATTTATGTACCTGGATGCCGAGATCTCTCTGTTCAAAGTATTGTCTTGCATCATTGACTGTCGATGAAATTGTTTCTGGAACCCACATCTTCATTCACCTGAGGAAGGAGCACTGCTCTGAAAGCTAGTCATTTGAAACAAACCTGTTGGACTTTAATCTGGCGTTGTAAGACTTCTTACTGTCGTCTCCCCTGGCAATGCAAAATGGGCGCCGAGCCGTGCAGGGGCTGCTGGGACAGGTTGGTTGTAGCGCATATGCCCATTGTCCACATTGGGATTGTTGAGGAGATGGAGCAACAATTCCAGTTTCAATGGGAGCTGCAGCGATGCCCCACTCCCCCACTTTTCAATCCCCTCCAGTGACACTGCCGCGGAGTTTTCAACCAGAGTCACCGCAGCCCCTTAACCTGAAACCCCCCCACCCTATATAGCTTGGCATAAAAGGAACAGATAAAAGTGGTCGTGTTGAAGGAGACAATTGAAGTGACATGTGCCTTGCCTGCTGAGTTTGGAGCAGAGTGGCAAGTTCACAAGCACCCACAGCGCCGCGCAGGAAAAGACAGCAACCACGCAGCAAATGTTTCGGCTGGTGTGACCACATCAACCCCAGAGGACGATTGCTCATGAAGACAATGAACCGAAAGACAGAAAAGACCCGTGGACAGCAGCCCGATCTGTATTCGGTTCATATACTCAGCTGCCCCTGATTTGAACAAGAGGTGGGACAAGCAGAGTACTGGTTCCACCAAGATTTGAACTCGCATCGCTGGTTTTGTAGGCCAGAGTGCTCACTGTTACACCATGGAACTGACAGTTTTGAGGGTTTGAGCTGGCAGCAGTACTTTCTCGACACGCACACATACGCTTGCTTGATCAAAGAGTCTCTGACTGCAGTCGAATAGCAGTTGCCGTGGCAGGCAAACTGGTGCCGCCTTTCAACACAGAAGTTAAAGAGCAGGGCCCACAGGATGGCAAAATGCTGCGTGTGCAGGCAGGCAGCAGCAGAGGCTGAGCAATGTGAATTGCAGTGGCCGTTGAGGCGGCTGAGAAATGATGCAGTCAATTTGCACTTTGTGGCAAATGTGAAAGAAGTGCTCTCGCTCTCACACACAATTCATTTGCATTGGCAAGAAGAAAGGTTCCACTGAGATTTGAACTCAGATCGCTGGATTCAGAGCCCAGAGTGCTGACCATTACACCATGGAACCCCAGCTGCAGCATTGCGCTGCAAATTTTCACTCAAACAAGTTTACCTCTTTCGTTGAATGTGCAAAGACACAGCGGGTGCGACAAGAGAGTCTGATTGTGTGCAAACATTGTTATGCAAAGATGTGACGGGACACCTTCCTCAAAGATGACACCCAATCTATTCACCCCCCCCCCCCCCCAAGCCACCGCGGGGGTATTGGGACAAGTCATCAGGTTTCACAGGGGCCAGTGTCCCGTTTTGCTGAGGGCTCAGAGCAGCGTCGCTGAATCATGTCAGGCTCAGCTGTGAGAGCCAGCTGGAATACTGCAAGCAAAAGTTGCACAGTGACTCCAGCGAATGGGATCAATGGGCAAGCAAGATAGTTTGTGAGGCGCTACCGTACTGCAAATTGCACAATGTGTGTGGCTGACTGACCCTCAAGAATACGCGCACGTCTTTCCCATGAGCAGAATGGGAAGCACTTGAAAATGTAATCTCCGACGTTCAGCCTTGCCTGGATTATTATCTCAAGCGTTACTTCATCTCTGTCACTCAGCCTCTGACTCGGTTTGACTGCTGTGCAAATGAAAGCGGTGCAGACAAGCAGCCGCTCCCAGCGCCGCTGAAGCCGTTTTCCCCGAGTATTGCAATGCTGCCTCGGGATCAGTGTACAAACATTGCAAAGGTATTCACACACGATGCTTTGCATGAAAGGAAAAGATAAAAATGGTCGTGTTGAAGGAGACAATTGAAGTGACATGTGCCTTGCCTGCACTTGAGTTTGGAGCAGAGTGGCAAGTTCACAAGCACCCACAGCGCCGCGCAGGAAAAGACAGCGACCACGCAGCAAATGTTTCGGCTGGTGTGACCACATCAAACCGAGTGGACAATCGCTCAATAAGACATTGAGCTGAACGGCAGAAAATGCCCATGGACAGCAGCCCTGCCTGCCTGTTCTTTTTCTCAGCTGTCCCCAATTTAATAAAGATGTGGACACGCAGAGTACTGGCTCCACCGAGATTTGAACTCGGATCGCTGGATTCAAAGTCCAGAGTGCTCACCGTTACACCATGGAACCAAGGCTGTTGAAAGGTTGAGCTGGCTGCAGCCTTTTCTCAACACGCACACAAAAGGTTGCTTGAACAAAGATTCTCTGACGACAGTCGAATAGCAGTTGCTGTGGCAGGCAAACTGGTGCCGCCTTTCAACACAGAAGTTAAAGAGCAGGGCCCACAGGATGGCAAAATGCTGCGTGTGCAGGCAGCCAGCAGCAGAGGCTGAGCAATGTGAATTGCAGTGGCCGTTGAGGCGGTTGAGAAATTATGAAGTCAATTTGCACTTTGTGGCAAATGTGAAAGAAGTGCTCTCGCTCTCACACACAAATCATTTGCATTGGCAAGAAGAAAGGTTCCACCGAGATTTGAACTCGGATCGCTGGATTCAGAGCCCAGAGTGCTGACCATTACACCATGGAACCCCAGCTGCAGCATTGGGCTGCAAATTTTCACTCAAACAAGTTTACCTCTTTCGTTGAATGTGCAAAGACACAGCGGGTGCGACAAGAGAGTCTGATTGTGTGCAAACATTGTTATGCAAAGATGTGACGGGACACCTTCCTCAAAGATGACACCCAATCTATTCACCCCCCCCCCTCCCCCAAGCCACCGCGGGGGGTATTGGGACAAGTCATCAGGTTTCACAGGGGCCAGTGTCCCGTTTTGCTGAGGGCTCAGAGCAGCGTCGCTGAATCATGTCAGGCTCAGCTGTGAGAGCCAGCTGGAATACTGCAAGCAAAAGTTGCACAGTGACTCCAGCGAATGGGATCAATGGGCAAGCAAGATAGTTTGTGAGGCGCTACCGTACTGCAAATTGCACAATGTGTGTGGCTGACTGACCCTCAAGAATACGCGCACGTCTTGCCATGAGCAGAATGGGAAGCACTTGAAAATGTAATCTCCGACGTTCAGCCTTGCCTGGATTATTATCTCAAGCGTTACTTCATCTCTGTCACTCAGCCTCTGACTCGGTTTGACTGCTGTGCAAATGAAAGCGGTGCAGACAAGCAGCCGCTCCCAGCGCCGCTGAAGCCGTTTTCCCCGAGTATTGCAATGCTGCCTCGGGATCAGTGTACAAACATTGCAAAGGTATTCACGCACGATGCTTTGCATGAAAGGAAAAGATAAAAATGGTCGTGTTGAAGGAGACAATTGAAGTGACAAGTGCCTTGCCTGCACTTGAGTTTGGAGCAGAGTGGCAAGTTCACAAGCACCCACAGCGCCGCGCAGGAAAAGACAGCGACCACGCAGCAAATGTTTCGGCTGGTGTGACCACATCAAACCGAGTGGACAATCGCTCAATAAGACATTGAGCTGAAAGGCAGAAAATGCCCATGGACAGCAGCCCTGCCTGCCTGTTCTTTTTCTCAGCTGTCCCCAATTTAATAAAGATGTGGACACGCAGAGTACTGGCTCCACCGAGATTTGAACTCGGATCGCTGGATTCAAAGTCCAGAGTGCTCACCGTTACACCATGGAACCAAGGCTGTTGAAAGGTTGAGCTGGCTGCAGTCTTTTCTCAACACGCACACAAAAGGTTGCTTGACCAAAGATTCTCTGACTACAGTCGAATAGCAGTTGCTGTGGCAGGCAAACTGGTGCCGCCTTTCAACACAGAAGTTAAAGAGCAGGGCCCACAGGATGGCAAAATGCTGCGTGTGCAGGCAGCCAGCAGCAGAGGCTGAGCAATGTGAATTGCAGTGGCCGTTGAGGCGGTTGAGAAATTATGAAGTCAATTTGCACTTTGTGGCAAATGTGAAAGAAGTGCTCTCGCTCTCACACACAAATCATTTGCATTGGCAAGAAGAAAGGTTCCACCGAGATTTGAACTCGGATCGCTGGATTCAGAGCCCAGAGTGCTGACCATTACACCATGGAACCCCAGCTGCAGCATTGGGCTGCAAATTTTCACTCAAACAAGTTTACCTCTTTCGTTGAATGTGCAAAGACACAGCGGGTGCGACAAGAGAGTCTGATTGTGTGCAAACATTGTTATGCAAAGATGTGACGGGACACCTTCCTCAAAGATGACACCCAATCTATTCACCCCCCCCCCCCCCCAAGCCACCGCGGGGGGTATTGGGACAAGTCATCAGGTTTCACAGGGGCCAGTGTCCCGTTTTGCTGAGGGCTCAGAGCAGCGTCGCTGAATCATGTCAGGCTCAGCTGTGAGAGCCAGCTGGAATACTGCAAGCAAAAGTTGCACAGTGACTCCAGCGAATGGGATCAATGGGCAAGCAAGATAGTTTGTGAGGCGCTACCGTACTGCAAATTGCACAATGTGTGTGGCTGACTGACCCTCAAGAATACGCGCACGTCTTGGCCATGAGCAGAATGGGAAGCACTTGAAAATGTAATCTCCGACGTTCAGCCTTGCCTGGATTATTATCTCAAGCGTTACTTCATCTCTGTCACTCAGCCACTGACTCGGTTTGACTGCTGTGCAAATGAAAGCGGTGCAGACAAGCAGCCGCTCCCAGCGCCGCTGAAGCCGTTTTCCCCGAGTATTGCAATGCTGCCTCGGGATCAGTGTACAAACATTGCAAAGGTATTCACACACGATGCTTTGCATGAAAGGAAAAGATAAAAATGGTCGTGTTGAAGGAGACAATTGAAGTGACATGTGCCTTGCCTGCACTTGAGTTTGGAGCAGAGTGGCAAGTTCACAAGCACCCACAGCGCCGCGCAGGAAAAGACAGCGACCACGCAGCAAATGTTTCGGCTGGTGTGACCACATCAAACCGAGTGGACAATCGCTCAATAAGACATTGAGCTGAAAGGCAGAAAATGCCCATGGACAGCAGCCCTGCCTGCCTTTCTGTTCTTTTTCTCAGCTGTCCCCAATTTAATAAAGATGTGGACACGCAGAGTACTGGCTCCACCGAGATTTGAACTCGGATCGCTGGATTCAAAGTCCAGAGTGCTCACCGTTACACCATGGAACCAAGGCTGTTGAAAGGTTGAGCTGGCTGCAGCCTTTTCTCAACACGCACACAAAAGGTTGCTTGAACAAAGATTCTCTGACTACAGTCGAATAGCAGTTGCTGTGGCAGGCAAACTGGTGCCGCCTTTCAACACAGAAGTTAAAGAGCAGGGCCCACAGGATGGCAAAATGCTGCGTGTGCAGGCAGCCAGCAGCAGAGGCTGAGCAATGTGAATTGCAGTGGCCGTTGAGGCGGTTGAGAAATTATGAAGTCAATTTGCACTTTGTGGCAAATGTGAAAGAAGTGCTCTCGCTCTCACACACAAATCATTTGCATTGGCAAGAAGAAAGGTTCCACCGAGATTTGAACTCGGATCGCTGGATTCAGAGCCCAGAGTGCTGACCATTACACCATGGAACCCCAGCTGCAGCATTGGGCTGCAAATTTTCACTCAAACAAGTTTACCTCTTTCGTTGAATGTGCAAAGACACAGCGGGTGCGACAAGAGAGTCTGATTGTGTGCAAACATTGTTATGCAAAGATGTGACGGGACACCTTCCTCAAAGATGACACCCAATCTATTCACCCCCCCCCCCCCCCCAAGCCACCGCGGGGGGTATTGGGACAAGTCATCAGGTTTCACAGGGGCCAGTGTCCCGTTTTGCTGAGGGCTCAGAGCAGCGTCGCTGAATCATGTCAGGCTCAGCTGTGAGAGCCAGCTGGAATACTGCAAGCAAAAGTTGCACAGTGACTCCAGCGAATGGGATCAATGGGCAAGCAAGATAGTTTGTGAGGCGCTACCGTACTGCAAATTGCACAATGTGTGTGGCTGACTGACCCTCAAGAATACGCGCACGTCTTGGCCATGAGCAGAATGGGAAGCACTTGAAAATGTAATCTCCGACGTTCAGCCTTGCCTGGATTATTATCTCAAGCGTTACTTCATCTCTGTCACTCAGCCTCTGACTCGGTTTGACTGCTGTGCAAATGAAAGCGGTGCAGACAAGCAGCCGCTCCCAGCGCCGCTGAAGCCGTTTTCCCCGAGTATTGCAATGCTGCCTCGGGATCAGTGTACAAACATTGCAAAGGTATTCACACACGATGCTTTGCATGAAAGGAATAGATAAAAATGGTCGTGTTGAAGGAGTCAATTGAAGTGACAAGTGCCTTGCCTGCACTTGAGTTTGGAGCAGAGTGGCAAGTTCACAAGCACCCACAGCGCCGCGCAGGAAAAGACAGCGACCACGCAGCAAATGTTTCGGCTGGTGTGACCACATCAAACCGAGTGGACAATCGCTCAATAAGACATTGAGCTGAAAGGCAGAAAATGCCCATGGACAGCAGCCCTGCCTGCCTTTCTGTTCTTTTTCTCAGCTGTCCCCAATTTAATAAAGATGTGGACACGCAGAGTACTGGCTCCACCGAGATTTGAACTCGGATCGCTGGATTCAAAGTCCAGAGTGCTCACCGTTACACCATGGAACCAAGGCTGTTGAAAGGTTGAGCTGGCTGCAGTCTTTTCTCAACACGCACACAAAAGGTTGCTTGAACAAAGATTCTCTGACTACAGTCGAATAGCAGTTGCTGTGGCAGGCAAACTGGTGCCGCCTTTCAACACAGAAGTTAAAGAGCAGGGCCCACAGGATGGCAAAATGCTGCGTGTGCAGGCAGCCAGCAGCAGAGGCTGAGCAATGTGAATTGCAGTGGCCGTTGAGGCGGTTGAGAAATTATGAAGTCAATTTGCACTTTGTGGCAAATGTGAAAGAAGTGCTCTCGCTCTCACACACAAATCATTTGCATTGGCAAGAAGAAAGGTTCCACCGAGATTTGAACTCAGATCGCTGGATTCAGAGCCCAGAGTGCTGACCATTACACCATGGAACCCCAGCTGCAGCATTGGGCTGCAAATTTTCACTCAAACAAGTTTACCTCTTTCGTTGAATGTGCAAAGACACAGCGGGTGCGACAAGAGAGTCTGATTGTGTGCAAACATTGTTATGCAAAGATGTGACGGGACACCTTCCTCAAAGATGACACCCAATCTATTCACCCCCCCACCCCAAGCCACCGCGGGGTGTATTGGGACAAGTCATCAGGTTTCACAGGGGCCAGTGCCCCGTTTTGCTGAGTTAGGAGCAGCGTCGCTGAATCATGTCAGGCTCAGCTGTGAGAGCCAGCTGGAATACTGCAAGCAAAAGTTGCACAGTGACTCCAGCGAATGGGATCAATGGGCAAGCAAGATAGTTTGTGAGGCGCTACCGTACTGCAAATTGCACAATGTGTGTGGCTGACTGGCGGCGCTGGGAGCTGCTGCTTGTCTGCACCGCTTTCATTTGCACAGCAGTCAAACCGAGTCAGTGGCTGAGTGACAGAGATGAAGTAACGCTTGAGATAATAATCCAGGCAAGGCTGAACGTCGGAGATTACATTTTCAAGTGCTTCCCATTTTGCTCATGGGAAAGACGTGCGCGTATTCTTGAGGGTCAGTCAGCCACACACATTGTGCAATTTGCAGTACGGTAGCGCCTCACAAACTATCTTGCTTGCCCATTGATCCCATTCGCTGGAGTCACTGTGCAACTTTTGCTTGCAGTATTCCAGCTGGCTCTCACAGCTGAGCCTGACATGATTCAGCGACGCTGCTCTGAGCCCTCAGCAAAACGGGACACTGGCCCCTGTGAAACCTGATGACTTGTCCCAATACCCCCCGCGGTGGCTTGGGGGGGGGGGGGGTGAATAGATTGGGTGTCATCTTTGAGGAAGGTGTCCCGTCACATCTTTGCATAACAATGTTTGCACACAATCAGACTCTCTTGTCGCACCCGCTGTGTCTTTGCACATTCAACGAAAGAGGTAAACTTGTTTGAGTGAAAATTTGCAGCCCAATGCTGCAGCTGGGGTTCCATGGTGTAATGGTCAGCACTCTGGGCTCTGAATCCAGCGATCCGAGTTCAAATCTCGGTGGAACCTTTCTTCTTGCCAATGCAAATGATTTGTGTGTGAGAGCGAGAGCACTTCTTTCACATTTGCCACAAAGTGCAAATTGACTTCATAATTTCTCAACCGCCTCAACGGCCACTGCAATTCACATTGCTCAGCCTCTGCTGCTGGCTGCCTGCACACGCAGCATTTTGCCATCCTGTGGGCCCTGCTCTTTAACTTCTGTGTTGAAAGGCGGCACCAGTTTGCCTGCCACAGCAACTGCTATTCGACTGTAGTCAGAGAATCTTTGTTCAAGCAACCTTTTGTGTGCGTGTTGAGAAAAGACTGCAGCCAGCTCAACCTTTCAACAGCCTTGGTTCCATGGTGTAACGGTGAGCACTCTGGACTTTGAATCCAGCGATCCGAGTTCAAATCTTGGTGGAGCCAGTACTCTGCTGTGTCCACATCTTTATTAAATTGGGGACAGCTGAGAAAAAGAACAGAAAGGCAGGCAGGGCTGCTGTCCATGGGCATTTTCTGCCGTTCAGCTCAATGTCTTATTGAGCGATTGTCCACTCGGTTTGATGTGGTCACACCAGCCGAAACATTTGCTGCGTGGTCGCTGTCTTTTCCTGCGCGGCGCTGTGGGTGCTTGTGAACTTGCCACTCTGCTCCAAACTCAAGTGCAGGCAAGGCACATGTCACTTCAATTGTCTCCTTCAACACGACCATTTTTATCTTTTCCTTTCATGCAAAGCATCGTGCGTGAATACCTTTGCAATGTTTGTACACTGATCCCGAGGCAGCATTGCAATACTCGGGGAAAACGGCTTCAGCGGCGCTGGGAGCGGCTGCTTGTCTGCACCGCTTTCATTTGCACAGCAGTCAAACCGAGTCAGAGGCTGAGTGACAGAGATGAAGTAACGCTTGAGATAATAATCCAGGCAAGGCTGAACGTCGGAGATTACATTTTCAAGTGCTTCCCATTCTGCTCATGGGAAAGACGTGCGCGTATTCTTGAGGGTCAGTCAGCCACACACATTGTGCAATTTGCAGTACGGTAGCGCCTCACAAACTATCTTGCTTGCCCATTGATCCCATTCGCTGGAGTCACTGTGCAACTTTTGCTTGCAGTATTCCAGCTGGCTCTCACAGCTGAGCCTGACATGATTCAGCGACGCTGCTCTGAGCCCTCAGCAAAACGGGACACTGGCCCCTGTGAAACCTGATGACTTGTCCCAATACCCCCCGCGGTGGCTTGGGGGGGGGGGGGGGTGAATAGATTGGGTGTCATCTTTGAGGAATGTGTCCCGTCACATCTTTGCATAACAATGTTTGCACACAATCAGACTCTCTTGTCGCACCCGCTGTGTCTTTGCACATTCAACGAAAGAGGTAAACTTGTTTGAGTGAAAATTTGCAGCCCAATGCTGCAGCTGGGGTTCCATGGTGTAATGGTCAGCACTCTGGGCTCTGAATCCAGCGATCCGAGTTCAAATCTCGGTGGAACCTTTCTTCTTGCCAATGCAAATGATTTGTGTGTGAGAGCGAGAGCACTTCTTTCACATTTGCCACAAAGTGCAAATTGACTTCATAATTTCTCAACCGCCTCAACGGCCACTGCAATTCACATTGCTCAGCCTCTGCTGCTGGCTGCCTGCACACGCAGCATTTTGCCATCCTGTGGGCCCTGCTCTTTAACTTCTGTGTTGAAAGGCGGCACCAGTTTGCCTGCCACAGCAACTGCTATTCGACTGTAGTCAGAGAATCTTTGTTCAAGCAACCTTTTGTGTGCGTGTTGAGAAAAGACTGCAGCCAGCTCAACCTTTCAACAGCCTTGGTTCCATGGTGTAACGGTGAGCACTCTGGACTTTGAATCCAGCGATCCGAGTTCAAATCTCAGTGGAGCCAGTACTCTGCGTGTCCACATCTTTATTAAATTGGGGACAGCTGAGAAAAAGAACAGAAAGGCAGGCAGGGCTGCTGTCCATGGGCATTTTCTGCCGTTCAGCTCAATGTCTTATTGAGCGATTGTCCACTCGGTTTGATGTGGTCACACCAGCCGAAACATTTGCTGCGTGGTCGCTGTCTTTTCCTGCGCGGCGCTGTGGGTGCTTGTGAACTTGCCACTCTGCTCCAAACTCAAGTGCAGGCAAGGCACTTGTCACTTCAATTGTCTCCTTCAACACGACCATTTTTATCTTTTCCTTTCATGCAAAGCATCGTGCGTGAATACCTTTGCAATGTTTGTACACTGATCCCGAGGCAGCATTGCAATACTCGGGGAAAACGGCTTCAGCGGCGCTGGGAGCGGCTGCTTGTCTGCACCGCTTTCATTTGCACAGCAGTCAAACCGAGTCAGTGGCTGAGTGACAGAGATGAAGTAACGCTTGAGATAATAATCCAGGCAAGGCTGAACGTCGGAGATTACATTTTCATGTGCTTCCCATTCTGCTCATGGGAAAGACGTGCGCGTATTCTTGAGGGTCAGTCAGCCACACACATTGTGCAATTTGCAGTACGGTAGCGCCTCACAAACTATCTTGCTTGCCCATTGATCCCATTCGCTGGAGTCACTGTGCAACTTTTGCTTGCAGTATTCCAGCTGGCTCTCACAGCTGAGCCTGACATGATTCAGCGACGCTGCTCTGAGCCCTCAGCAAAACGGGACACTGGCCCCTGTGAAACCTGATGACTTGTCCCAATACCCCCCGCGGTGGCTTGGGGGGGGGGGGTGAATAGATTGGGTGTCATCTTTGAGGAATGTGTCCCGTCACATCTTTGCATAACAATGTTTGCACACAATCAGACTCTCTTGTCGCACCCGCTGTGTCTTTGCACATTCAACGAAAGAGGTAAACTTGTTTGAGTGAAAATTTGCAGCCCAATGCTGCAGCTGGGGTTCCATGGTGTAATGGTCAGCACTCTGGGCTCTGAATCCAGCGATCCGAGTTCAAATCTCGGTGGAACCTTTCTTCTTGCCAATGCAAATGATTTGTGTGTGAGAGCGAGAGCACTTCTTTCACATTTGCCACAAAGTGCAAATTGACTTCATAATTTCTCAACCGCCTCAACGGCCACTGCAATTCACATTGCTCAGCCTCTGCTGCTGGCTGCCTGCACACGCAGCATTTTGCCATCCTGTGGGCCCTGCTCTTTAACTTCTGTGTTGAAAGGCGGCACCAGTTTGCCTGCCACAGCAACTGCTATTCGACTGTAGTCAGAGAATCTTTGTTCAAGCAACCTTTTGTGTGCGTGTTGAGAAAAGACTGCAGCCAGCTCAACCTTTCAACAGCCTTGGTTCCATGGTGTAACGGTGAGCACTCTGGACTTTGAATCCAGCGATCCGAGTTCAAATCTCGGTGGAGCCAGTACTCTGCTTGTCCACATCTTTATTAAATTGGGGACAGCTGAGAAAAAGATTAGAAATGCAGGCAGGGCTGCTGTCCATGGGCATTTTCTGCCTTTCAGCTCAATGTCTTATTGAGCGATTGTCCACTCGGTTTGATGTGGTCACACCAGCCGAAACATTTGCTGCGTGGTCGCTGCCTTTTCCTGCGCGGCGCTGTGGGTGCTTGTGAACTTGCCACTCTGCTCCAAACTCAAGTGCAGGCAAGGCACATGTCACTTCAATTGTCTCCTTCAACACGACCATTTTATCTTTTCCTTTCATGCAAAGCATCGTGCGTGAATACCTTTGCAATGTTTGTACACTGATCCCGAGGCAGCATTGCAATACTCGGGGAAAACGGCTTCAGCGGCGCTGGGAGCGGCTGCTTGTCTGCACCGCTTTCATTTGCACAGCAGTCAAACCGAGTCAGAGGCTGAGTGACAGAGATGAAGTAACGCTTGAGATAATAATCCAGGCAAGGCTGAACGTCGGAGATTACATTTTCAAGTGCTTCCCATTCTGCTCATGGGAAAGACGTGCGCGTATTCTTGAGGGTCAGTCAGCCACACACATTGTGCAATTTGCAGTACGGTAGCGCCTCACAAACTATCTTGCTTGCCCATTGATCCCATTCGCTGGAGTCACTGTGCAACTTTTGCTTGCAGTATTCCAGCTGGCTCTCACAGCTGAGCCTGACATGATTCAGCGACGCTGCTCTGAGCCCTCAGCAAAACGGGACACTGGCCCCTGTGAAACCTGATGACTTGTCCCAATACCCCCCGCGGTGGCTTGGGGGGGGGGGGTGAATAGATTGGGTGTCATCTTTGAGGAAGGTGTCCCGTCACATCTTTGCATAACAATGTTTGCACACAATCAGACTCTCTTGTCGCACCCGCTGTGTCTTTGCACATTCAACGAAAGAGGTAAACTTGTTTGAGTGAAAATTTGCAGCCCAATGCTGCAGCTGGGGTTCCATGGTGTAATGGTCAGCACTCTGGGCTCTGAATCCAGCGATCCGAGTTCAAATCTCGGTGGAACCTTTCTTCTTGCCAATGCAAATGATTTGTGTGTGAGAGCGAGAGCACTTCTTTCACATTTGCCACAAAGTGCAAATTGACTTCATAATTTCTCAACCGCCTCAACGGCCACTGCAATTCACATTGCTCAGCCTCTGCTGCTGGCTGCCTGCACACGCAGCATTTTGCCATCCTGTGGGCCCTGCTCTTTAACTTCTGTGTTGAAAGGCGGCACCAGTTTGCCTGCCACAGCAACTGCTATTCGACTGTAGTCAGAGAATCTTTGTTCAAGCAACCTTTTGTGTGCGTGTTGAGAAAAGACTGCAGCCAGCTCAACCTTTCAACAGCCTTGGTTCCATGGTGTAACGGTGAGCACTCTGGACTTTGAATCCAGCGATCCGAGTTCAAATCTCGGTGGAGCCAGTACTCTGCTTGTCCACATCTTTATTAAATTGGGGACAGCTGAGAAAAAGATAGAAATGCAGGCAGGGCTGCTGTCCATGGGCATTTTCTGCCTTTCAGCTCAATGTCTTATTGAGCGATTGTCCACTCGGTTTGATGTGGTCACACCAGCCGAAACATTTGCTGCGTGGTCGCTGCCTTTTCCTGCGCGGCGCTGTGGGTGCTTGTGAACTTGCCACTCTGCTCCAAACTCAAGTGCAGGCAAGGCACATGTCACTTCAATTGTCTCCTTCAACACGACCATTTTTATCTTTTCCTTTCATGCAAAGCATCGTGCGTGAATACCTTTGCAATGTTTGTACACTGATCCCGAGGCAGCATTGCAATACTCGGGGAAAACGGCTTCAGCGGCGCTGGGAGCGGCTGCTTGTCTGCACCGCTTTCATTTGCACAGCAGTCAAACCGAGTCAGTGGCTGAGTGACAGAGATGAAGTAACGCTTGAGATAATAATCCAGGCAAGGCTGAACGTCGGAGATTACATTTTCATGTGCTTCCCATTCTGCTCATGGGAAAGACGTGCGCGTATTCTTGAGGGTCATTCAGCCACACACATTGTGCAATTTGCAGTACGGTAGCGCCTCACAAACTATCTTGCTTGCCCATTGATCCCATTCGCTGGAGTCACTGTGCAACTTTTGCTTGCAGTATTCCAGCTGGCTCTCACAGCTGAGCCTGACATGATTCAGCGACGCTGCTCTGAGCCCTCAGCAAAACGGGACACTGGCCCCTGTGAAACCTGATGACTTGTCCCAATACCCCCCGCGGTGGCTTGGGGGTGTTAATAGATTGGGTGTCATCTTTGAGGAATGTGTCCCGTCACATCTTTGCATAACAATGTTTGCACACAATCAGACTCTCTTGTCGCACCCGCTGTGTCTTTGCACATTCAACGAAAGAGGTAAACTTGTTTGAGTGAAAATTTGCAGCCCAATGCTGCAGCTGGGGTTCCATGGTGTAATGGTCAGCACTCTGGGCTCTGAATCCAGCGATCCGAGTTCAAATCTCGGTGGAACCTTTCTTCTTGCCAATGCAAATGATTTGTGTGTGAGAGCGAGAGCACTTCTTTCACATTTGCCACAAAGTGCAAATTGACTTCATAATTTCTCAACCGCCTCAACGGCCACTGCAATTCACATTGCTCAGCCTCTGCTGCTGGCTGCCTGCACACGCAGCATTTTGCCATCCTGTGGGCCCTGCTCTTTAACTTCTGTGTTGAAAGGCGGCACCAGTTTGCCTGCCACAGCAACTGCTATTCGACTGTAGTCAGAGAATCTTTGTTCAAGCAACCTTTTGTGTGCGTGTTGAGAAAAGACTGCAGCCAGCTCAACCTTTCAACAGCCTTGGTTCCATGGTGTAACGGTGAGCACTCTGGACTTTGAATCCAGCGATCCGAGTTCAAATCTCGGTGGAGCCAGTACTCTGCTTGTCCACATCTTTATTAAATTGGGGACAGCTGAGAAAAAGATTAGAAATGCAGGCAGGGCTGCTGTCCATGGGCATTTTCTGCCTTTCAGCTCAATGTCTTATTGAGCGATTGTCCACTCGGTTTGATGTGGTCACACCAGCCGAAACATTTGCTGCGTGGTCGCTGCCTTTTCCTGCGCGGCGCTGTGGGTGCTTGTGAACTTGCCACTCTGCTCCAAACTCAAGTGCAGGCAAGGCACTTGTCACTTCAATTGTCTCCTTCAACACGACCATTTTTATCTTTTCCTTTCATGCAAAGCATCGTTCGTGAATACCTTTGCAATGTTTGTACACTGATCCCGAGGCAGCATTGCAATACTCGGGGAAAACGGCTTCAGCGGCGCTGGGAGCGGCTGCTTGTCTGCACCGCTTTCATTTGCACAGCAGTCAAACCGAGTCAGAGGCTGAGTGACAGAGATGAAGTAACGCTTGAGATAATAATCCAGGCAAGGCTGAACGTCGGAGATTACATTTTCATGTGCTTCCCATTCTGCTCATGGGAAAGACGTGCGCGTATTCTTGAGGGTCAGTCAGCCACACACATTGTGCAATTTGCAGTACGGTAGCGCCTCACAAACTATCTTGCTTGCCCATTGATCCCATTCGCTGGAGTCACTGTGCAACTTTTGCTTGCAGTATTCCAGCTGGCTCTCACAGCTGAGCCTGACATGATTCAGCGACGCTGCTCTGAGCCCTCAGCAAAACGGGACACTGGCCCCTGTGAAACCTGATGACTTGTCCCAATACCCCCCGCGGTGGCTTGGGGGTGTTAATAGATTGGGTGTCATCTTTGAGGAATGTGTCCCGTCACATCTTTGCATAACAATGTTTGCACACAATCAGACTCTCTTGTCGCACCCGCTGTGTCTTTGCACATTCAACGAAAGAGGTAAACTTGTTTGACTGAAAATTTGCAGCCCAATGATGCAGCTGGGGTTCCATGGTGTAATGGTCAGCACTCTGGGCTCTGAATCCAGCGATCCGAGTTCAAATCTCGGTGGAACCTTTCTTCTTGCCAATGCAAATGATTTGTGTGTGAGAGCGAGAGCACTTCTTTCACATTTGCCACAAAGTGCAAATTGACTTCATAATTTCTCAACCGCCTCAACGGCCACTGCAATTCACATTGCTCAGCCTCTGCTGCTGGCTGCCTGCACACGCAGCATTTTGCCATCCTGTGGGCCCTGCTCTTTAACTTCTGTGTTGAAAGGCGGCACCAGTTTGCCTGCCACAGCAACTGCTATTCGACTGTAGTCAGAGAATCTTTGTTCAAGCAACCTTTTGTGTGCGTGTTGAGAAAAGACTGCAGCCAGCTCAACCTTTCAACAGCCTTGGTTCCATGGTGTAACGGTGAGCACTCTGGACTTTGAATCCAGCGATCCGAGTTCAAATCTCGGTGGAGCCAGTACTCTGCTTGTCCACATCTTTATTAAATTGGGGACAGCTGAGAAAAAGATCAGAAAGGCAGGCAGGGCTGCTGTCCATGGGCATTTTCTGCCTTTCAGCTCAATGTCTTATTGAGCGATTGTCCACTCGGTTTGATGTGGTCACACCAGCCGAAACATTTGCTGCGTGGTCGCTGCCTTTTCCTGCGCGGCGCTGTGGGTGCTTGTGAACTTGCCACTCTGCTCCAAACTCAAGTGCAGGCAAGGCACTTGTCACTTCAATTGACTCCTTCAACACGACCATTTTTATCTATTCCTTTCATGCAAAGCATCGTGCGTGAATACCTTTGCAATGTTTGTACACTGATCCCGAGGCAGCATTGCAATACTCGGGGAAAACGGCTTCAGCGGCGCTGGGAGCGGCTGCTTGTCTGCACCGCTTTCATTTGCACAGCAGTCAAACCGAGTCAGAGGCTGAGTGACAGAGATGAAGTAACGCTTGAGATAATAATCCAGGCAAGGCTGAACGTCGGAGATTACATTTTCAAGTGCTTCCCATTCTGCTCATGGGAAAGACGTGCGCGTATTCTTGAGGGTCAGTCAGCCACACACATTGTGCAATTTGCAGTACGGTAGCGCCTCACAAACTATCTTGCTTGCCCATTGATCCCATTCGCTGGAGTCACTGTGCAACTTTTGCTTGCAGTATTCCAGCTGGCTCTCACAGCTGAGCCTGACATGATTCAGCGACGCTGCTCTGAGCCCTCAGCAAAACGGGACACTGGCCCCTGTGAAACCTGATGACTTGTCCCAATACCCCCCGCGGTGGCTTGGGGGGGGGGGGGTGAATAGATTGGGTGTCATCTTTGAGGAATGTGTCCCGTCACATCTTTGCATAACAATGTTTGCACACAATCAGACTCTCTTGTCGCACCCGCTGTGTCTTTGCACATTCAACGAAAGAGGTAAACTTGTTTGAGTGAAAATTTGCAGCCCAATGCTGCAGCTGGGGTTCCATGGTGTAATGGTCAGCACTCTGGGCTCTGAATCCAGCGATCCGAGTTCAAATCTCGGTGGAACCTTTCTTCTTGCCAATGCAAATGATTTGTGTGTGAGAGCGAGAGCACTTCTTTCACATTTGCCACAAAGTGCAAATTGACTTCATAATTTCTCAACCGCCTCAACGGCCACTGCAATTCACATTGCTCAGCCTCTGCTGCTGGCTGCCTGCACACGCAGCATTTTGCCATCCTGTGGGCCCTGCTCTTTAACTTCTGTGTTGAAAGGCGGCACCAGTTTGCCTGCCACAGCAACTGCTATTCGACTGTAGTCAGAGAATCTTTGTTCAAGCAACCTTTTGTGTGCGTGTTGAGAAAAGACTGCAGCCAGCTCAACCTTTCAACAGCCTTGGTTCCATGGTGTAACGGTGAGCACTCTGGACTTTGAATCCAGCGATCCGAGTTCAAATCTCGGTGGAGCCAGTACTCTGCTTGTCCACATCTTTATTAAATTGGGGACAGCTGAGAAAAAGATCAGAAAGGCAGGCAGGGCTGCTGTCCATGGGCATTTTCTGCCTTTCAGCTCAATGTCTTATTGAGCGATTGTCCACTCGGTTTGATGTGGTCACACCAGCCGAAACATTTGCTGCGTGGTCGCTGTCTTTTCCTGCGCGGCGCTGTGGGTGCTTGTGAACTTGCCACTCTGCTCCAAACTCAAGTGCAGGCAAGGCACTTGTCACTTCAATTGTCTCCTTCAACACGACCATTTTTATCTTTTCCTTTCATGCAAAGCATCGTTCGTGAATACCTTTGCAATGTTTGTACACTGATCCCGAGGCAGCACTGCAATACTCGGGGAATACGGCATCAGCGGCGCTGGGAGCGGCTGCTTGTCTGCACCCAGGGCCGGCTTAAGGTACCGGCAACTCGGGCAGTCGCCCGGGGCGCCATGTGCTCGGGGGCGCCAATCCCATCACGAGACAAAATCCCATCACGAGACAAAACTAACTAACTTTTTTGAAGGAGAGAAAAGGAACCAGACGAAGGAATGAGAGAGAGAGAGAAAGAGAGTCAGAGAGAGAGAGACTAAACAAACTGTGAGTTAAACCCTCACAATCTTAGTTTGGGCTACAATAAGCTGAACAGCCACAAGTGGGCTGAAAGCAAACTTGAGGAGAATAATGCCTCAGACTCTGAGACTGGCTCGGAATTTTTCCTCTTCGGAGCGCTGCAGTTTCTGAGCTGCTATGCCTATTTAGCCCTCTTGGTGGAAATTGGAATGCGCACCTTAGGTCAGCGAGAGTCAGGTATTGTAGATTAACTGGGTCTAATTAGCTTCCCGAAATTTCATTATACTTCTGGTGCTCTCTCGAAGTGTTGTTTAAAAAAACACACACACAAGGCAGATGTTGCCGCCGTAAATAGCATTTGGAGGGAGTTTCTTGTTTCTGGGTACTCCTTGCCGAGTTAACCTTATCTGTTAAGTTTATTTGCAAGGCTGAATTTTGAAACCTAAGCGTCGTGCTTATTGCGTGATTCAGAGTTCGCCCAGACACACTAGGTTTTCAAAATTCATCAGTTACAATACACTTAAGCAACTGACTGTAGTGTATTGTAACTGATGAATTTTGAAAACCTAGTGTGTCTGGGCGAACTCTGAATCACGCAATAAGCATCGACGCTTAGGTTTCAAAATTCAGCCTTGCAAATAAACTTAACAGATAAGGTTAACTTGGCAAGGAGTACCCAGAAACTCCCTCCAAATGCTATTTACGGCGGCAAAATCTGCCTCGTGTGTGTGTTTTTTTAAACAACACTTCGAGAGGTCACCAGAAGTATAGTGAAATTTCGGGAAGCTAATTAGACCCAGTTAGTTAATCTACAATACCTGACTCTATTATAAAATGTAGAGTTTTATAACTCTTCTAATAGAGTCAGGTATTGTAGATTAACTAACTGGGTCTAATTAGCTTCCCGAAATTTCATTATACTTCTGGTGCTCTGTCGAAGTGTTGTTTAAAAAAACACACACACGAGGCAGACTTTGCCGCCGTAAAGAGCATTTGGAGGGAGTTTCTGGGTACTCCTTGCCGAGTTAACCTTATCTGTTAAGTTTATTTGCAAGGCTGAATATTGAAACCTAAGCGTCGATGCTTATTGCGTGATTCAGAGTTCGCCCAGACACACTAGGTTTTCAAAATTCATCAGTTACAATACATTTAAGCAACTGACTGACCCTGACTATATTTTATATTATCTGAATCTGATTTACATTGACTTACATAGAATTTACAGTGCAGAAGGAGGCCATTCGGCCCATCGAGTCTGCACCGGCTCTTGGAAAGAGCACCCTACCCCCTATCCAAGGTCAACACCTCCACCCTATCCCCATTACCCAGTAACCCCACCCAACACTAAGGGCAATTTTGGATACTAAGGGCAATTTATCATGGCCAATCCACCTAACCTGCACATCTTTGGACTGTGGGAGGAAACCGGAGCACTCGGAGGAAACCCACGCACACACGGGGAGGATGTGCAGACTCCGCACAGACAGTGACCCAGCCGGAATCGAACCTGGGACCCTGGAGCTGTGAAGCGATTGTGCTATCCACAAGGCTACCGTGCTGCCCCTGATGTTGACGCAATGACATTGACACACGGACAAATCACAATAACGTGAAGAGCATTATATGAAGAAAACCCACACTGGTGGTAAACAGATTTATTCTGAACAGTTCCTCATCAGACTGGAACAAAAATACCAGTATTTTACACTCACCAACAATATATATATATATATATATATGTATATACTATACATATATATTATATTCCATTTTAGATTTGTTTTATTATTTTCCTAGATAGCAAATGCCTCCAAAAAAGTTATCCGGCTATGAAAACAGAAAAAGACGTCTTCAACAAGAAGAAGCAGCCAGGAAACACCCAAAGCTATCAAGTTTTTTCAGTCCTAAGTCTAACAGTGGGGACAATGCAGGCTCAACTTCTTCAGCTACATCTATCTCTCCAGATTTGTCATCTAATGATTGTGAAGTCAAACCAACTGAAGATACTGTACTTTCTGAAGGAAAGAACAATTGCATGCATGAATTAAAACATCAAGATCACAATTGTAATGCTGTTGACGACTTAGGCAATAATGTCACAGCAGGTAATACTGAGAATGTTGAAAGTAAATTTGAAAACTCCCCCAAAAGAAATATCAACTACAATGATCCAGCACACTGGCCAGATGAATTATCAATGGCTGAAAGTGATCACATCATTATGAATGGGCCGCATCCTATTAATAAACAGTACAATTTTCCAAAAGATGCAAATAAACGTAGTTTCTCTGTGACAATGATGTATAGGAAAATAAACAACGGTGAGAATTTTCTTAGAAGGTGGCTTATTTATTCAGAGAGCACCAATAAAATTTATTGTTTTTGTTGCAAAATTTTTGGCTTCTCAAATAAGTCATTGTTAGGAAAATCTGGAATTAATGACTGGAAGCATGCTCATGAATATTTGCAGTCACATGAAAATGCAGTACATCATCTGGAATGTCTTAAGAAGTAGTTTGAAACATCACTGCGATTGCAGACTAATAAATCTATTGATAAGGGGATGCAGTCACGAGTGGGAAAAGAACGAGAGCATTGGTGTAAAGTTTTGGAACGTTTAATGAGCATCACTCTGTATTTAGCTGAACATAATTTGGCTTTCAGAGGAACTTCAGACACATTATTTACACCGCACAATGGGAATTTTTTAGGTCTTGTCGAGCTACTTGGAAAATATGATCTGACAATGAGTGAACATTTACGTCGGGTTGTGTCTAAAGAAACTCACATTCACTATTGCGGAAAAAATGTTCAGAATGAAATAATCAATTTGTTGGGAAATGCTGTTCAGGAAAATATATTAAACCGAGCTAAAGAAGCCAAATATTTTAGTCTTATCTAAGACTGTACGCCAGATATAAGTCATGTGGAGCAGCTTTCATTTACAATACGATTTTTAGATGTAGAAGACATTTCAATAAAGGAACATTTTGTTAACTATAAACCAGTTATAGATACTACAGGCAAAGGATTATATGAAAGTATACTTGATTTTCTGAGAGCGAGCGAGCTAGAATTACATAACTGCAGAGGTCAGGGCTATGATAATGGTTCAAATATGAAAGGAAAGAATAAAGGGGTTCAGGCACGGATCATGAAAGAAAATCCACAGGCGTTTTATATGCCATGTGGATGTCATAGCCTAAACTTAGTGGTTGGTGACAGGGCAACAAGTTGCCGGGAATCCACTTCATTTTTTGGTACTGTCCAGCGCATATATATTTTGTTTTCTGCCTCTCCTTGCCGATGGCATGCACTGAAAAAACATGTTAAATGCCTCACTGCAAAACCTTTATGCGAGACTAGATGGGAGTGCAGATTAGAATGTGTCAAAGCCATTAAATATGAAATTATAGTAATCCGAGAAGCTCTTTATGAACTTTCAGAAATGCCTGCTTCTGATCCTGCAATGCGACATGAAGCAGAGACTCTTGTAACACAAATAGATTACAGTTTTCTAGTGATGCTGAATGTCTGGTACGATGACTTAGGCAGAGTAAATGTTGTCAGTAAAACTATGCAGAACACCTCTGTGGAAATGTCTACCGCAGTTTCATTAATGAATAATGTCACTGATTACTTAATTGATTATCGTGCAAATGGATATGAAAAAGCACTAGAGTCAGCAAAAGAATTAGCTACAGAATTAGATGTAGAGCCCATTTTCAGAAGTAAAAGAATAAGCAGAAAAAGGAAGCTGTTTGAATATGAGTGCATTGACGAGCTTCCAAATGCAGATGACCCAGAAAAAAGATTTCATAATCATGTGTTCAATGTAATACTCGACAGAGCTATTAATTCTTTATCAGAGAGATTTGAACAGTTACAAAGTTTCAATAACACATGGGGATTTTTAAATAACCTAAAAGATCTGCCAGATAAAAGTAAACTCAAAGTAGCATGTCAAGGTTTGGAGGATAAGTTAAAGTACCAAGAAAATAGTGATATTAATGGATGTGATCTCTTGACTGAACTGGATATTGCAAAAGAATTATTTCCTGAAGATGTAAAGCTTCCAATAGAAGCCGTTAGGTTCATAAACATTAATAAGTTACCGGCTGTCATGCCAAATCTGTGGGTTGCATTAAGAATAATGCTTATAATACCTATTACTGTGGCCACCGGAGAGAGAAGCTTTAGTAAACTGAAGCTTACAAAGACATACTTACGGTCGTCCATGACTCAAGACAGATTAAATTCTTTGGCAATTTTGTCAATAGAACATGATCTTGTAAAGAAGATAGATATAGAAAGTGCCATGAAAAGATTTGCAGATCTAAAGGCTAGAAAAAAATGTTTTAGGTAGGATAATAAATGTTTTCCAGCGTCACTGTCTGTGCGGAGTCTGCACGTCCTCCCCGTTTCTGCTTGGGTTTCCTCCCGGTTCTCCGGTTTCCTCCCACAGTCCAAAGATGTGCGGGTTAGGTGGATTGGCCATGCTAAATTGCCCGTAGTGTCCTAAAAAGTAAGGTTGGGGGGGGGGGGGGGCTGGGTTGTTGGGTTACGGGTATGGGGTGGATGCGTGGGTTTGAGTGGGGTGATCATTGCTCGGCACAACATCGAGGGCCGAAGGGCCTGTTCTGTGCTGTACTGTTCTATGTTCTATGTTCTATCTGTTCATTTGTTCATACTTTTTATTAGGAGCAAATTCGTTACAGCTACAGTTTTTATCATCGTGAACTTACGGAATATAGTATGCTTATCAGTTTGTTCAGATTCTGTGCAGATTTGAATGCCTCGATTTTGTAATATTGTAATAAACTCTTTATTCTACATTTTCAGTTTTTCTCCTTGTGAAAATTTAAAAAAAATTTATACTTGTAAGGGCGCCGAAGTTCAGCTTGCCCGGGGCGCCAGCAACTCTAGGGCCGGCACTGTCTGCACCGCTTTCATTTGCACAGCAGTCAAACCGAGTCAGTGGCTGAGTGACAGAGATGAAGTAACGCTTGAGATAATAATCCAGGCAAGGCTGAACGTCGGAGATTACATTTTCATGTGCTTCCCATTCTGCTCATGGGAAAGACGTGCGCGTATTCTTGAGGGTCAGTCAGCCACACACATTGTGCAATTTGCAGTACGGTAGCGCCTCACAAACTATCTTGCTTGCCCATTGATCACATTCGCTGGAGTCACTGTGCAACTTTTGCTTGCAGTATTCCAGCTGGCTCTCACAGCTGAGCCTGACATGATTCAGCGACGCTGCTCTGAGCCCTCAGCAAAACGGGACACTGGCCCCTGTGAAACCTGATGACTTGTCCCAATACCCCCCGCGGTGGCTTGGGGGTGTTAATAGATTGGGTGTCATCTTTGAGGAATGTGTCCCGTCACATCTTTGCATAACAATGTTTGCACACAATCAGACTCTCTTGTCGCACCCGCTGTGTCTTTGCACATTCAACGAAAGAGGTAAACTTGTTTGAGTGAAAATTTGCAGCCCAATGCTGCAGCTGGGGTTCCATGGTGTAATGGTCAGCACTCTGGGCTCTGAATCCAGCGATCCGAGTTCAAATCTCGGTGGAACCTTTCTTCTTGCCAATGCAAATGATTTGTGTGTGAGAGCGAGAGCACTTCTTTCACATTTGCCACAAAGTGCAAATTGACTTCATAATTTCTCAACCGCCTCAACGGCCACTGCAATTCACATTGCTCAGCCTCTGCTGCTGGCTGCCTGCACACGCAGCATTTTGCCATCCTGTGGGCCCTGCTCTTTAACTTCTGTGTTGAAAGGCGGCACCAGTTTGCCTGCCACAGCAACTGCTATTCGACTGTAGTCAGAGAATCTTTGGTCAAGCAACCTTTTGTGTGCGTGTTGAGAAAAGACTGCAGCCAGCTCAACCTTTCAACAGCCTTGGTTCCATGGTGTAACGGTGAGCACTCTGGACTTTGAATCCAGCGATCCGAGTTCAAATCTCGGTGGAGCCAGTACTCTGCGTGTCCACATCTTTATTAAATTGGGGACAGCTGAGAAAAAGAACAGAAAGGCAGGCAGGGCTGCTGTCCATGGGCATTTTCTGCCGTTCAGCTCAATGTCTTATTGAGCGATTGTCCACTCGGTTTGATGTGGTCACACCAGCCGAAACATTTGCTGCGTGGTTGCTGTCTTTTCCTGCACGGTTGCTGTCTTTTCCTGCACGGCGCTGTGGGTGCTTGTGAACTTGCCACTCTGCTCCAAACTCAATTGCAGGCAAGGCACATGTCACTTCAATTGTCTCCTTCAACACGACCACTTTTATCTTTTCCTTTGATGCCAAGCATCGTGTGTGAATACCTTTGCAATGTTTGTACACTGATCCCGAGGCAGCATTGCAATACTCGGGGAAAACGGCTTCAGCGGCGCTGGGAGCGGCTGCTTGTCTGCACCGCTTTCATTTGCACAGCAGTCAAACCGAGTCAGAGGCTGAGTGACAGAGATGAAGTAACGCTTGAGATAATAATCCAGGCAAGGCTGAACGTCGGAGATTACATTTTCAAGTGCTTCCCATTCTGCTCATGGCAAGACGTGCGCGTATTCTTGAGGGTCAGTCAGCCACACACATTGTGCAATTTGCAGTACGGTAGCGCCTCACAAACTATCTTGCTTGCCCATTGATCCCATTCGCTGGAGTCACTGTGCAACTTTTGCTTGCAGTATTCCAGCTGGCTCTCACAGCTGAGCCTGACATGATTCAGCGACGCTGCTCTGAGCCCTCAGCAAAACGGGACACTGGCCCCTGTGAAACCTGATGACTTGTCCCAATACCCCCCGCGGTGGCTTGGGGGGGGGGGTGAATAGATTGGGTGTCATCTTTGAGGAATGTGTCCCGTCACATCTTTGCATAACAATGTTTGCACACAATCAGACTCTCTTGTCGCACCCGCTGTGTCTTTGCACATTCAACGAAAGAGGTAAACTTGTTTGAGTGAAAATTTGCAGCCAATGCTGCAGCTGGGGTTCCATGGTGTAATGGTCAGCACTCTGGGCTCTGAATCCAGCGATCCGAGTTCAAATCTCGGTGGAACCTTTCTTCTTGCCAATGCAAATGATTTGTGTGTGAGAGCGAGAGCACTTCTTTCACATTTGCCACAAAGTGCAAATTGACTTCATAATTTCTCAACCGCCTCAACGGCCACTGCAATTCACATTGCTCAGCCTCTGCTGCTGGCTGCCTGCACACGCAGCATTTTGCCATCCTGTGGGCCCTGCTCTTTAACTTCTGTGTTGAAAGGCGGCACCAGTTTGCCTGCCACAGCAACTGCTATTCGACTGTAGTCAGAGAATCTTTGTTCAAGCAACCTTTTGTGTGCGTGTTGAGAAAAGACTGCAGCCAGCTCAACCTTTCAACAGCCTTGGTTCCATGGTGTAACGGTGAGCACTCTGGACTTTGAATCCAGCGATCCGAGTTCAAATCTCGGTGGAGCCAGTACTCTGCGTGTCCACATCTTTATTAAATTGGGGACAGCTGAGAAAAAGAACAGGCAGGACTGCTGTCCATGGGCATTTTCTGCCGTTCAGCTCAATGTCTTATTGAGCGATTGTCCACTCGGTTTGATGTGGTCACACCAGCCGAAACATTTGCTGCGTGGTCGCTGTCTTTTCCTGCGCGGCGCTGTGGGTCCTTGTGAACTTGCCACTCTGCTCCAAACTCAAGTGCAGGCAAGGCACATGTCACTTCAATTGTCTCCTTCAACACGACCACTTTTATCTTTTCCTTTCATGCAAAGCATCGTGTCGTGAATACCTTTGCAATGTTTGTACACTGATCCCGAGGCAGCATTGCAATACTCGGGGAAAACGGCTTCAGCGGCGCTGGGAGCGGCTGCTTGTCTGCACCGCTTTCATTTGCACAGCAGTCAAACCGAGTCAGTGGCTGAGTGACAGAGATGAAGTAACGCTTGAGATAATAATCCAGGCAAGGCTGAACGTCGGAGATTACATTTTCAAGTGCTTCCCATTCTGCTCATGGGAAGACGTGCGCGTATTCTTGAGGGTCAGTCAGCCACACACATTGTGCAATTTGCAGTACGGTAGCGCCTCACAAACTATCTTGCTTGCCCATTGATCACATTCGCTGGAGTCACTGTGCAACTTTTGCTTGCAGTATTCCAGCTGGCTCTCACAGCTGAGCCTGACATGATTCAGCGACGCTGCTCTGAGCCCTCAGCAAAACGGGACACTGGCCCCTGTGAAACCTGATGACTTGTCCCAATACCCCCCGCGGTGGCTTGGGGGGGGGGGGTGAATAGATTGGGTGTCATCTTTGAGGAATGTGTCCCGTCACATCTTTGCATAACAATGTTTGCACACAATCAGACTCTCTTGTCGCACCCGCTGTGTCTTTGCACATTCAACGAAAGAGGTAAACTTGTTTGAGTGAAAATTTGCAGCCCAATGCTGCAGCTGGGGTTCCATGGTGTAATGGTCAGCACTCTGGGCTCTGAATCCAGCGATCTGAGTTCAAATCTCGGTGGAACCTTTCTTCTTGCCAATGCAAATGATTTGTGTGTGAGAGCGAGAGCACTTCTTTCACATTTGCCACAAAGTGCAAATTGACTTCATAATTTCTCAACCGCCTCAACGGCCACTGCAATTCACATTGCTCAGCCTCTGCTGCTGGCTGCCTGCACACGCAGCATTTTGCCATCCTGTGGGCCCTGCTCTTTAACTTCTGTGTTGAAAGGCGGCACCAGTTTGCCTGCCACAGCAACTGCTATTCGACTGTAGTCAGAGAATCTTTGTTCAAGCAACCTTTTGTGTGCGTGTTGAGAAAAGACTGCAGCCAGCTCAACCTTTCAACAGCCTTGGTTCCATGGTGTAACGGTGAGCACTCTGGACTTTGAATCCAGCGATCCGAGTTCAAATCTCGGTGGAGCCAGTACTCTGCGTGTCCACATCTTTATTAAATTGGGGACAGCTGAGAAAAAGATCAGAAAGGCAGGCAGGGCTGCTGTCCATGGGCATTTTCTGCCTTTCAGCTCAATGTCTTATTGAGCGATTGTCCACTCGGTTTGATGTGGTCACACCAGCCGAAACATTTGCTGCGTGGTCGCTGTCTTTTCCTGCGCGGCGCTGTGGGTGCTTGTGAACTTGCCACTCTGCTCCAAACTCAAGTGCAGGCAAGGCACATGTCACTTCAATTGTCTCCTTCAACACGACCATTTTTATCTATTCCTTTCATGCAAAGCATCGTGCGTGAATACCTTTGCAATGTTTGTACACTGATCCCGAGGCAGCATTGCAATACTCGGGGAAAACGGCTTCAGCGGCGCTGGGAGCGGCTGCTTGTCTGCACCGCTTTCATTTGCACAGCAGTCAAACCGAGTCAGAGGCTGAGTGACAGAGATGAAGTAACGCTTGAGATAATAATCCAGGCAAGGCTGAACGTCGGAGATTACATTTTCAAGTGCTTCCCATTCTGCTCATGGGCAAGACGTGCGCGTATTCTTGAGGGTCAGTCAGCCACACACATTGTGCAATTTGCAGTACGGTAGCGCCTCACAAACTATCTTGCTTGCCCATTGATCCCATTCGCTGGAGTCACTGTGCAACTTTTGCTTGCAGTATTCCAGCTGGCTCTCACAGCTGAGCCTGACATGATTCAGCGACGCTGCTCTGAGCCCTCAGCAAAACGGGACACTGGCCCCTGTGAAACCTGATGACTTGTCCCAATACCCCCCGCGGTGGCTTGGGGGGGGGGGGGGGTGAATAGATTGGGTGTCATCTTTGAGGAAGGTGTCCCGTCACATCTTTGCATAACAATGTTTGCACACAATCAGACTCTCTTGTCGCACCCGCTGTGTCTTTGCACATTCAACGAAAGAGGTAAACTTGTTTGAGTGAAAATTTGCAGCCCAATGCTGCAGCTGGGGTTCCATGGTGTAATGGTCAGCACTCTGGGCTCTGAATCCAGCGATCCGAGTTCAAATCTCGGTGGAACCTTTCTTCTTGCCAATGCAAATGATTTGTGTGTGAGAGCGAGAGCACTTCTTTCACATTTGCCGCAAAGTGCAAATTGACTGCATCATTTCTCAACCGCCTCAACGGCCACTGCAATTCACATTGCTCAGCCTCTGCTGCTGGCTGCCTGCATACGCAGCATTTTGCCATCCTGTGGGCCCTGCTCTTTAACTTCTGTGTTGAAAGGCGGCACCAGTTTGCCTGCCACAGCAACTGCTATTCGACTGTAGTCAGAGAATCTTTGTTCAAGCAACCTTTTGTGTGCGTGTTGAGAAAAGACTGCAGCCAGCTCAACCTTTCAACAGCCTTGGTTCCATGGTGTAACGGTGAGCACTCTGGACTTTGAATCCAGCGATCCGAGTTCAAATCTCGGTGGAGCCAGTACTCTGCGTGTCCACATCTTTATTAAATTGGGGACAGCTGAGAAAAAGAACAGGCAGGCAGGGCTGCTGTCCATGGGCATTTTCTGCCTTTCAGCTCAATGTCTTATTGAGCGATTGTCCACTCGGTTTGATGTGGTCACACCAGCCGAAACATTTGCTGCGTGGTCGCTGTCTTTTCCTGCGCGGCGCTGTGGGTGCTTGTGAACTTGCCACTCTGCTCCAAACTCAAGTGCAGGCAAGGCACTTGTCACTTCAATTGTCTCCTTCAACACGACCATTTTTATCTTTTCCTTTCATGCAAAGCATCGTGTGTGAATACCTTTGCAATGTTTGTACACTGATCCCGAGGCAGCATTGCAATACTCGGGGAAAACGGCTTCAGCGGCGCTGGGAGCGGCTGCTTGTCTGCACCGCTTTCATTTGCACAGCAGTCAAACCGAGTCAGAGGCTGAGTGACAGAGATGAAGTAACGCTTGAGATAATAATCCAGGCAAGGCTGAACGTCGGAGATTACATTTTCAAGTGCTTCCCATTCTGCTCATGGCCAAGACGTGCGCGTATTCTTGAGGGTCAGTCAGCCACACACATTGTGCAATTTGCAGTACGGTAGCGCCTCACAAACTATCTTGCTTGCCCATTGATCCCATTCGCTGGAGTCACTGTGCAACTTTTGCTTGCAGTATTCCAGCTGGCTCTCACAGCTGAGCCTGACATGATTCAGCGACGCTGCTCTGAGCCCTCAGCAAAACGGGACACTGGCCCCTGTGAAACCTGATGACTTGTCCCAATACCCCCCGCGGTGGCTTGGGGGGGGGGGGGGGGGGTGAATAGATTGGGTGTCATCTTTGAGGAAGGTGTCCCGTCACATCTTTGCATAACAATGTTTGCACACAATCAGACTCTCTTGTCGCACCCGCTGTGTCTTTGCACATTCAACGAAAGAGGTAAACTTGTTTGAGTGAAAATTTGCAGCCCAATGCTGCAGCTGGGGTTCCATGGTGTAATGGTCAGCACTCTGGGCTCTGAATCCAGCGATCCGAGTTCAAATCTCGGTGGAACCTTTCTTCTTGCCAATGCAAATGATTTGTGTGTGAGAGCGAGAGCACTTCTTTCACATTTGCCACAAAGTGCAAATTGACTTCATAATTTCTCAACCGCCTCAACGGCCACTGCAATTCACATTGCTCAGCCTCTGCTGCTGGCTGCCTGCACACGCAGCATTTTGCCATCCTGTGGGCCCTGCTCTTTAACTTCTGTGTTGAAAGGCGGCACCAGTTTGCCTGCCACAGCAACTGCTATTCGACTGTCGTCAGAGAATCTTTGGTCAAGCAACCTTTCGTGTGCGTGTTGAGAAAAGACTGCAGCCAGCTCAACCTTTCAACAGCCTTGGTTCCATGGTGTAACGGTGAGCACTCTGGACTTTGAATCCAGCGATCCGAGTTCAAATCTCGGTGGAGCCAGTACTCTGCGTGTCCACATCTTTATTAAATTGGGGACAGCTGAGAAAAAGAACAGAAAGGCAGGCAGGGCTGCTGTCCATGGGCATTTTCTGCCGTTCAGCTCAATGTCTTATTGAGCGATTGTCCACTCGGTTTGATGTGGTCACACCAGCCGAAACATTTGCTGCGTGGTCGCTGTCTTTTCCTGCGCGGCGCTGTGGGTGCTTGTGAACTTGCCACTCTGCTCCAAACTCAAGTGCAGGCAAGGCACATGTCACTTCAATTGTCTCCTTCAACACGACCATTTTTATCTTTTCCTTTCATGCAAAGCATCGTGTGTGAATACCTTTGCAATGTTTGTACACTGATCCCGAGGCAGCATTGCAATACTCGGGGAAAACGGCTTCAGCGGCGCTGGGAGCGGCTGCTTGTCTGCACCGCTTTCATTTGCACAGCAGTCAAACCGAGTCAGAGGCTGAGTGACAGAGATGAAGTAACGCTTGAGATAATAATCCAGGCAAGGCTGAACGTCGGAGATTACATTTTCAAGTGCTTCCCATTCTGCTCATGGCCAAGACGTGCGCGTATTCTTGAGGGTCAGTCAGCCACACACATTGTGCAATTTGCAGTACGGTAGCGCCTCACAAACTATCTTGCTTGCCCATTGATCCCATTCGCTGGAGTCACTGTGCAACTTTTGCTTGCAGTATTCCAGCTGGCTCTCACAGCTGAGCCTGACATGATTCAGCGACGCTGCTCTGAGCCCTCAGCAAAACGGGACACTGGCCCCTGTGAAACCTGATGACTTGTCCCAATACCCCCCGCGGTGGCTTGGGGGGGGGGGGGGGGGTGAATAGATTGGGTGTCATCTTTGAGGAAGGTGTCCCGTCACATCTTTGCATAACAATGTTTGCACACAATCAGACTCTCTTGTCGCACCCGCTGTGTCTTTGCACATTCAACGAAAGAGGTAAACTTGTTTGAGTGAAAATTTGCAGCCCAATGCTGCAGCTGGGGTTCCATGGTGTAATGGTCAGCACTCTGGGCTCTGAATCCAGCGATCCGAGTTCAAATCTCGGTGGAACCTTTCTTCTTGCCAATGCAAATGATTTGTGTGTGAGAGCGAGAGCACTTCTTTCACATTTGCCACAAAGTGCAAATTGACTTCATAATTTCTCAACCGCCTCAACGGCCACTGCAATTCACATTGCTCAGCCTCTGCTGCTGGCTGCCTGCACACGCAGCATTTTGCCATCCTGTGGGCCCTGCTCTTTAACTTCTGTGTTGAAAGGCGGCACCAGTTTGCCTGCCACAGCAACTGCTATTCGACTGTCGTCAGAGAATCTTTGGTCAAGCAACCTTTCGTGTGCGTGTTGAGAAAAGACTGCAGCCAGCTCAACCTTTCAACAGCCTTGGTTCCATGGTGTAACGGTGAGCACTCTGGACTTTGAATCCAGCGATCCGAGTTCAAATCTCAGTGGAGCCAGTACTCTGCGTGTCCACATCTTTATTAAATTGGGGACAGCTGAGAAAAAGAACAGAAAGGCAGGCAGGGCTGCTGTCCATGGGCATTTTCTGCCTTTCAGCTCAATGTCTTATTGAGCGATTGTCCACTCGGTTTGATGTGGTCACACCAGCCGAAACATTTGCTGCGTGGTCGCTGTCTTTTCCTGCGCGGCGCTGTGGGTGCTTGTGAACTTGCCACTCTGCTCCAAACTCAAGTGCAGGCAAGGCACATGTCACTTCAATTGTCTCCTTCAACACGACCATTTTTATCTTTTCCTTTCATGCAAAGCATCGTGTGTGAATACCTTTGCAATGTTTGTACACTGATCCCGAGGCAGCATTGCAATACTCGGGGAAAACGGCTTCAGCGGCGCTGGGAGCGGCTGCTTGTCTGCACCGCTTTCATTTGCACAGCAGTCAAACCGAGTCAGTGGCTGAGTGACAGAGATGAAGTAACGCTTGAGATAATAATCCAGGCAAGGCTGAACGTCGGAGATTACATTTTCAAGTGCTTCCCATTCTGCTCATGGCCAAGACGTGCGCGTATTCTTGAGGGTCAGTCAGCCACACACATTGTGCAATTTGCAGTACGGTAGCGCCTCACAAACTATCTTGCTTGCCCATTGATCCCATTCGCTGGAGTCACTGTGCAACTTTTGCTTGCAGTATTCCAGCTGGCTCTCACAGCTGAGCCTGACATGATTCAGCGACGCTGCTCTGAGCCCTCAGCAAAACGGGACACTGGCCCCTGTGAAACCTGATGACTTGTCCCAATACCCCCCGCGGTGGCTTGGGGGGGGGGGGGGGGTGAATAGATTGGGTGTCATCTTTGAGGAAGGTGTCCCGTCACATCTTTGCATAACAATGTTTGCACACAATCAGACTCTCTTGTCGCACCCGCTGTGTCTTTGCACATTCAACGAAAGAGGTAAACTTGTTTGAGTGAAAATTTGCAGCCCAATGCTGCAGCTGGGGTTCCATGGTGTAATGGTCAGCACTCTGGGCTCTGAATCCAGCGATCCGAGTTCAAATCTCGGTGGAACCTTTCTTCTTGCCAATGCAAATGATTTGTGTGTGAGAGCGAGAGCACTTCTTTCACATTTGCCACAAAGTGCAAATTGACTTCATAATTTCTCAACCGCCTCAACGGCCACTGCAATTCACATTGCTCAGCCTCTGCTGCTGGCTGCCTGCACACGCAGCATTTTGCCATCCTGTGGGCCCTGCTCTTTAACTTCTGTGTTGAAAGGCGGCACCAGTTTGCCTGCCACAGCAACTGCTATTCGACTGTAGTCAGAGAATCTTTGTTCAAGCAACCTTTTGTGTGCGTGTTGAGAAAAGACTGCAGCCAGCTCAACCTTTCAACAGCCTTGGTTCCATGGTGTAACGGTGAGCACTCTGGACTTTGAATCCAGCGATCCGAGTTCAAATCTCGGTGGAGCCAGTACTCTGCGTGTCCACATCTTTATTAAATTGGGGACAGCTGAGAAAAAGAACAGAAAGGCAGGCAGGGCTGCTGTCCATGGGCATTTTCTGCCGTTCAGCTCAATGTCTTATTGAGCGATTGTCCACTCGGTTTGATGTGGTCACACCAGCCGAAACATTTGCTGCGTGGTCGCTGTCTTTTCCTGCGCGGCGCTGTGGGTGCTTGTGAACTTGCCACTCTGCTCCAAACTCAAGTGCAGGCAAGGCACATGTCACTTCAATTGTCTCCTTCAACACGACCATTTTTATCTTTTCCTTTCATGCAAAGCATCGTGTGTGAATACCTTTGCAATGTTTGTACACTGATCCCGAGGCAGCATTGCAATACTCGGGGAAAACGGCTTCAGCGGCGCTGGGAGCGGCTGCTTGTCTGCACCGCTTTCATTTGCACAGCAGTCAAACCGAGTCAGTGGCTGAGTGACAGAGATGAAGTAACGCTTGAGATAATAATCCAGGCAAGGCTGAACGTCGGAGATTACATTTTCAAGTGCTTCCCATTCTGCTCATGGCCAAGACGTGCGCGTATTCTTGAGGGTCAGTTACAGCACACACACATTGGTGGCAATTTGCAGTACGGTAGCGCCTCACCAAACTATCTTGCCTTGCCCATTGATCCCATTCCGCTGGAGTCAACTGTGCAACTTTTGCTGCAGTATTCCAGCTAGGCTCTCACCTGAGACCTGCCTGACATGATTCAGCGACGCTGCTCTGAGCCCTCAGCAAAACGGGACACTGGCCCCTGTGAAACCTGATGACTTGTCCCAATACCCCCCGCAGTGGCTTGGGGAGGGGGGGGGGTGAATAGATTGGGTGTCATCTTTGAGGAATGTGTCCCGTCACATCTTTGCATAACAATGTTTGCACACAATCAGACTCTCTTGTCGCACCCGCTGTGTCTTTGCACATTCAACGAAAGAGGTAAACTTGTTTGAGTGAAAATTTGCAGCCCGATGCTGCAGCTGGGGTTCCATGGTGTAATGGTCAGCACTCTGGGCTCTGAATCCAGCGATCCGAGTTCAAATCTCGGTGGAACCTTTCTTCTTGCCAATGCAAATGATTTGTGTGTGAGAGCGAGAGCACTTCTTTCACATTTGCCACAAAGTGCAAATTGACTTCATAATTTCTCAACCGCCTCAACGGCCACTGCAATTCACATTGCTCAGCCTCTGCTGCTGGCTGCCTGTACACGCATCATTTTGCCATCCTGTGGGCCCTGCTCTTTAACTTCTGTGTTGAAAGGCGGCACCAGTTTGCCTGCCACAGCAACTGCTATTCGACTGTCGTCAGAGAATCTTTGTTCAAGCAACCTTTTGTGTGCGTGTTGAGAAAAGACTGCAGCCAGCTCAACCTTTCAACAGCCTTGGTTCCATGGTGTAACGGTGAGCACTCTGGACTTTGAATCCAGCGATCCGAGTTCAAATCTCGGTGGAGCCAGTACTCTGCGTGTCCACATCTTTATTAAATTGGGGACAGCTGAGAAAAAGAACAGAAAGGCAGGCAGGGCTGCTGTCCATGGGCATTTTCTGCCTTTCAGCTCAATGTCTTATTGAGCGATTGTCCACTCGGTTTGATGTGGTCACACCAGCCGAAACATTTGCTGCGTGGTCGCTGTCTTTTCCTGCGCGGCGCTGTGGGTGCTTGTGAACTTGCCACTCTGCTCCAAACTCAAGTGCAGGCAAGGCACATGTCACTTCAATTGTCTCCTTCAACACGACCATTTTTATCTTTTCCTTTCATGCAAAGCATCGTGCGTGAATACCTTTGCAATGTTTGTACACTGATCCCGAGGCAGCATTGCAATACTCGGGGAAAACGGCTTCAGCGGCGCTGGGAGCGGCTGCTTGTCTGCACCGCTTTCATTTGCACAGCAGTCAAACCGAGTCAGAGGCTGAGTGACAGAGATGAAGTAACGCTTGAGATAATAATCCAGGCAAGGCTGAACGTCGGAGATTACATTTTCAAGTGCTTCCCATTCTGCTCATGGGAAGACGTGCGCGTATTCTTGAGGGTCAGTCAGCCACACACATTGTGCAATTTGCAGTACGGTAGCGCCTCACAAACTATCTTGCTTGCCCATTGATCCCATTCGCTGGAGTCACTGTGCAACTTTTGCTTGCAGTATTCCAGCTGGCTCTCACAGCTGAGCCTGACATGATTCAGCGACGCTGCTCTGAGCCCTCAGCAAAACGGGACACTGGCCCCTGTGAAACCTGATGACTTGTCCCAATACCCCCCGCGGTGGCTTGGGGGGGGGGGGGGTGAATAGATTGGGTGTCATCTTTGAGGAAGGTGTCCCGTCACATCTTTGCATAACAATGTTTGCACACAATCAGACTCTCTTGTCGCACCCGCTGTGTCTTTGCACATTCAACGAAAGAGGTAAACTTGTTTGAGTGAAAATTTGCAGCCCAATGCTGCAGCTGGGGTTCCATGGTGTAATGGTCAGCACTCTGGGCTCTGAATCCAGCGATCCGAGTTCAAATCTCGGTGGAACCTTTCTTCTTGCCAATGCAAATGATTTGTGTGTGAGAGCGAGAGCACTTCTTTCACATTTGCCACAAAGTGCAAATTGACTTCATAATTTCTCAACCGCCTCAACGGCCACTGCAATTCACATTGCTCAGCCTCTGCTGCTGGCTGCCTGCACACGCAGCATTTTGCCATCCTGTGGGCCCTGCTCTTTAACTTCTGTGTTGAAAGGCGGCACCAGTTTGCCTGCCACAGCAACTGCTATTCGACTGTAGTCAGAGAATCTTTGTTCAAGCAACCTTTTGTGTGCATGTTGAGAAAAGACTGCAGCCAGCTCAACCTTTCAACAGCCTTGGTTCCATGGTGTAACGGTGAGCACTCTGGACTTTGAATCCAGCGATCCGAGTTCAAATCTCGGTGGAGCCAGTACTCTGCGTGTCCACATCTTTATTAAATTGGGGACAGCTGAGAAAAAGAACAGAAAGGCAGGCAGGGCTGCTGTCCATGGGCATTTTCTGCCTTTCAGCTCAATGTCTTATTGAGCGATTGTCCACTCGGTTTGATGTGGTCACACCAGCCGAAACATTTGCTGCGTGGTCGCTGTCTTTTCCTGCGCGGCGCTGTGGGTGCTTGTGAACTTGCCACTCTGCTCCAAACTCAAGTGCAGGCAAGGCACATGTCACTTCAATTGTCTCCTTCAACACGACCATTTTTATCTTTTCCTTTCATGCAAAGCATCGTGTGTGAATACCTTTGCAATGTTTGTACACTGATCCCGAGGCAGCATTGCAATACTCGGGGAAAACGGCTTCAGCGGCGCTGGGAGCGGCTGCTTGTCTGCACCGCTTTCATTTGCACAGCAGTCAAACCGAGTCAGTGGCTGAGTGACAGAGATGAAGTAACGCTTGAGATAATAATCCAGGCAAGGCTGAACGTCGGAGATTACATTTTCAAGTGCTTCCCATTCTGCTCATGGCCAAGACGTGCGCGTATTCTTGAGGGTCAGTCAGCCACACACATTGTGCAATTTGCAGTACGGTAGCGCCTCACAAACTATCTTGCTTGCCCATTGATCCCATTCGCTGGAGTCACTGTGCAACTTTTGCTTGCAGTATTCCAGCTGGCTCTCACAGCTGAGCCTGACATGATTCAGCGACGCTGCTCTGAGCCCTCAGCAAAACGGGACACTGGCCCCTGTGAAACCTGATGACTTGTCCCAATACCCCCCGCGGTGGCTTGGGGGGGGGGGGGGGTGAATAGATTGGGTGTCATCTTTGAGGAAGGTGTCCCGTCACATCTTTGCATAACAATGTTTGCACACAATCAGACTCTCTTGTCGCACCCGCTGTGTCTTTGCACATTCAACGAAAGAGGTAAACTTGTTTGAGTGAAAATTTGCAGCCCGATGCTGCAGCTGGGGTTCCATGGTGTAATGGTCAGCACTCTGGGCTCTGAATCCAGCGATCCGAGTTCAAATCTCGGTGGAACCTTTCTTCTTGCCAATGCAAATGATTTGTGTGTGAGAGCGAGAGCACTTCTTTCACATTTGCCACAAAGTGCAAATTGACTTCATAATTTCTCAACCGCCTCAACGGCCACTGCAATTCACATTGCTCAGCCTCTGCTGCTGGCTGCCTGCACACGCAGCATTTTGCCATCCTGTGGGCCCTGCTCTTTAACTTCTGTGTTGAAAGGCGGCACCAGTTTGCCTGCCACAGCAACTGCTATTCGACTGTCGTCAGAGAATCTTTGTTCAAGCAACCTTTTGTGTGCATGTTGAGAAAAGGCTGCAGCCAGCTCAACCTTTCAACCGCCTTGGTTCCATGGTGTAACGGTGAGCCCTCTGGGCTTTGAATCCAGCGATGCAAGTTCAAATCTCGGTGGAGCCAGTACTCTGCGTGTCCACATCTTTATTAAATTGGGGACAGCTGAGAAAAAGAACAGAAAGATCAGATTTCAGAGACATGGGTAGAGGAGGGACAGGAATAGTTGTTGCAGGTTCCAGGATTTAGATGTTTCTGTAAGAACAGAGAAGATGGTAAAAGAGGGGGGGGTGTGGCATTGTTAATCAAGGAAAGTATTACGGCGATAGAAAGGACGCTTGAGGACTCGTCTACTGAGGCAGTATGGGCCGAAGTTAGGAACAGTAGAGGAGAGGTCACCCTGTTGGGAGTTGTCTATAGACCTCCGAATAGTCCCAGAGATGGAGAGGAAAGGATTGCAAAGATGATTCTTGACAGGAGCGAGAGTAACAGGGTAGTTGTTTTGGGGGACTTTAACTTTCCAAATATTGACTGGAAATACTATAGTTCGAGTACTATGGATGGGTCAGTTTTTGTGCAGTGTGTGCAGGAGGGTTTTCTGACACAGTATGTAGCCAGGCAACAAGGGGCGAGGCCACATTGGATTTGGTACTGGGTAATGAACCAGGCCAGGTGTTAGATTTAGATCTAGGTGAGCACTTTGGTGATAGTGATCACAACTCGGTTATGTTTACTTTAGCAATGGGCAGGGATAGGTATATACCGCAAGGCAAGAATTTTAGCTGGGGGAAAGGCAATTATGATGCTATTCGGCAAGATTTAGGAGGTATAGGATGGGGAAGGAAACTGCAGGGGATGGGTACAATCGAAATGTGGAGCTTTTTCAAGGAACAGCTACTGCGTGTCCTTGATAAGTATGTACCTGTCAGGCAGGGAGGAAGTTGTCGAGCAAGGGAGCCGTGGTTTACTAAGGAAGTTGAAGCACTTGTCAAGAGGAAGAAGAAGGCTTATGTTAGGATGAGACATGAAGGCTCAGTTAGGGCACTTGAGAGTTACAAGTTAGCCAGGAAGGACCTAAAGGGAGAGTTAAGAAGAGCGAGGAGAGGACACGAAAAGTCGTTGGCGGATAGGATCAAGGAAAACCCTAAGGCTTTCTATAGGTATATCAGGAACAAAAGAATGACTCGAGTAAGATTAGGGCCAATCAAGGATAGTAGTGGAAAGTTGTGTGTGGAATCAGAGGAGATAGGGGAAGCATTAAATGGATATTTTTCGTCAGTGTTTACACTGGAGAAAGCCAATGTTGTCGAGGAGAACACTCAGGTTCAGTCGACCAGGCTAGATGGAATTGAGGTTCAAAAGGAGGAGGTGTTAGCAATTTTAGAAAATGTCAAAATAGATAAGTCCCCTGGGCCAGATGGGATTTATCCTAGGATTCTCTGGGAAGCCAGGGAGGAGATTGCTGAGCCTTTGTCCTTGATCTTTATGTCGTCTTTGTCGACAGGAATAGTGCCGGAAGACTGGAGGATAGCAAATGTTGTCCCCTTGTTCAAGAAGGGGAGTAGAGACAACCCTGGTAATTATAGACCTGTGAGCCTTACTTCGGTTGTGGGTAAAATGTTGGAAAAGGTTATAAGAGATAGGGTTTATAATCATCTTGAAAAGAACAAGTTGATTAGCGATACTCAACACGGTTTTGTGAAGGGTAGGTCATGTTTCACAAACCTTATTGAGTTTTTTGAGAAGGTGACCAAACAGGTGGATCAGGGTAAAGCTGTTGATGTGGTGTATATGGATTTCAGTAAGGCGTTTGATAAGGTTCCCCACGGTAGTCTATTGCAGAAAATAAGGAAGTATGGAATTGAAGGTGATTTAGCGGTTTGGATCAGTAATTGGCTAGCTGAAAGAAGACAGAGGGTGGTGGTTGATGGCAAATGTTCATCCTGGAGTTCAGTTACTAGTGGTGTACCGCAAGGATCTGTTTTGGGGCCACTGCTGTTTGTCATTTTTATAAATGACCTGGAAGAGGGTGTAGAAGGATGGGTTAGTAAATTTGCAGATGACACGAAGGTCGGTGGAGTTGTGGATAGTGCTGAAGGATGTTATAGGATACAGAGGGACATAGATAAGCTGCAGAGCTGGGCTGAGAGGTGGCAGATGGAGTTTAATGCGGAAAAGTGTGAGGTGGTTCACTTTGGAAGGAGTAACAGGAATGCAGAGTACTGGGCTAATGGCAAGATTCTTGGTAGTGTAGATGAACAGAGAGATCTCGGCATCCAGGTACATAAATCCCTGAAAGTTGCCACCCAGGTTAATAGGGCTGTTAAGAAGGCATATGGTGTGCTAGCCTTTATAAGCAGGGGGATTGAGTTTCGGAACCACAAGGTCATGCTGCAGCTGTACATAACTCTGGTGCGGCCACACCTGGAGTACTGCGTGCAGTTCTGGTCACCACATTATAGGAAGGATGTGGAAGCTTTGGAAAGGGTTCAGAGGAGATTTACTAGGATGTTGCCTGGTATGGAGGGAAGGTCTTACGAGGAAAGGCTCAGGGAATTGAGGTTGTTTTCGGTAGAGAGGAGAAGGCTGAGAGGTGACTTAATAGAGACATATAAGATAGTCAGAGGGTTAGATAGGGTGGACAGTGAGAGTCTTTTTCCTCGGATGGTGATGACCAACACGAGGGGACATAGCTTTAAATTGAGGGGTGAGAGATATAGGACAGATGTCAGAGGCAGTTTCTTTACTCAGAGAGTAGTAGGGGTGTGGAACGCCCTGCCTGCAATACTAGTAGACTCGCCAACTTTAAGGGTATTTAAGTGGTCACTGGATAGACATATGGATGAATATGGAATAGTGTAGGTCAGATAGCCTTCAGATGGTTTCACAGGTCGGCGCAACATCGAGGGCCGAAGGGCCCGTACTGCGCTGTAGTGTTCTATGTTCTATGTTCTAAAGGCAGGCAGGGCTGCTGTCCATGGGCATTTTCTGCCTTTCAGCTCAATGTCTTATTGAGCGATTGTCCACTCGGTTTGATGTGGTCACACCAGCCGAAACATTTGCTGCGTGGTCGCTGTCTTTTCCTGCGCGGCGCTGTGGGTGCTTGTGAACTTGCCACTCTGCTCCAAACTCAAGTGCAGGCAAGGCACATGTCACTTCAATTGTCTCCTTCAACACGACCATTTTTATCTTTTCCTTTCATGCAAAGCATCGTGCGTGAATACCTTTGCAATGTTTGTACACTGATCCCGAGGCAGCATTGCAATACTCGGGGAAAACGGCTTCAGCGGCGCTGGGAGCGGCTGCTTGTCTGCACCGCTTTCATTTGCACAGCAGTCAAACCGAGTCAGAGGCTGAGTGACAGAGATGAAGTAACGCTTGAGATAATAATCCAGGCAAGGCAGAACGTCGGAGATTACATTTTCAAGTGCTTCCCATTCTGCTCATGGGAAAGACGTGCGCGTATTCTTGAGGGTCAGTCAGCCACACACATTGTGCAATTTGCAGTACGGTAGCGCCTCACAAACTATCTTGCTTGCCCATTGATCCCATTCGCTGGAGTCACTGTGCAACTTTTGCTTGCAGTATTCCAGCTGGCTCTCACAGCTGAGCCTGACATGATTCAGCGACGCTGCTCTGAGCCCTCAGCAAAACGGGACACTGGCCCCTGTGAAACCTGATGACTTGTCCCAATACCCCCCGCGGTGGCTTGGGGGGGGGGGGGGGGGGGGGTGAATAGATTGGGTGTCATCTTTGAGGAAGGTGTCCCGTCACATCTTTGCATAACAATGTTTGCACACAATCAGACTCTCTTGTCGCACCCGCTGTGTCTTTGCACATTCAACGAAAGAGGTAAACTTGTTTGAGTGAAAATTTGCAGCCCAATGCTGCAGCTGGGGTTCCATGGTGTAATGGTCAGCACTCTGGGCTCTGAATCCAGCGATCCGAGTTCAAATCTCGGTGGAACCTTTCTTCTTGCCAATGCAAATGATTTGTGTGTGAGAGCGAGAGCACTTCTTTCACATTTGCCACAAAGTGCAAATTGACTTCATAATTTCTCAACCGCCTCAACGGCCACTGCAATTCACATTGCTCAGCCTCTGCTGCTGGCTGCCTGCACACGCAGCATTTTGCCATCCTGTGGGCCCTGCTCTTTAACTTCTGTGTTGAAAGGCGGCACCAGTTTGCCTGCCACAGCAACTGCTATTCGACTGTAGTCAGAGAATCTTTGGTCAAGCAACCTTTCGTGTGCGTGTTGAGAAAAGACTGCAGCCAGCTCAACCTTTCAACAGCCTTGGTTCCATGGTGTAACGGTGAGCACTCTGGACTTTGAATCCAGCGATCCGAGTTCAAATCTCGGTGGAGCCAGTACTCTGCGTGTCCACATCTTTATTAAATTGGGGACAGCTGAGAAAAAGAACAGAAAGGCAGGCAGGGCTGCTGTCCATGGGCATTTTCTGCCGTTCAGCTCAATGTCTTATTGAGCGATTGTCCACTCGGTTTGATGTGGTCACACCAGCCGAAACATTTGCTGCGTGGTCGCTGTCTTTTCCTGCGCGGCGCTGTGGGTGCTTGTGAACTTGCCACTCTGCTCCAAACTCAAGTGCAGGCAAGGCACATGTCACTTCAATTGTCTCCTTCAACACGACCATTTTTATCTTTTCCTTTCATGCAAAGCATCGTTCGTGAATACCTTTGCAATGTTTGTACACTGATCCCGAGGCAGCATTGCAATACTCGGGGAAAACGGCTTCAGCGGCGCTGGGAGCGGCTGCTTGTCTGCACCGCTTTCATTTGCACAGCAGTCAAACCGAGTCAGAGGCTGAGTGACAGAGATGAAGTAACGCTTGAGATAATAATCCAGGCAAGGCTGAACGTCGGAGATTACATTTTCAAGTGCTTCCCATTCTGCTCATGGGAAAGACGTGCGCGTATTCTTGAGGGTCATTCAGCCACACACATTGTGCAATTTGCAGTACGGTAGCGCCTCACAAACTATCTTGCTTGCCCATTGATCACATTCGCTGGAGTCACTGTGCAACTTTTGCTTGCAGTATTCCAGCTGGCTCTCACAGCTGAGCCTGACATGATTCAGCGACGCTGCTCTGAGCCCTCAGCAAAACGGGACACTGGCCCCTGTGAAACCTGATGACTTGTCCCAATACCCCCCGCGGTGGCTTGGGGGGGGGGGGGGGTGAATAGATTGGGTGTCATCTTTGAGGAAGGTGTCCCGTCACATCTTTGCATAACAATGTTTGCACACAATCAGACTCTCTTGTCGAACCCGCTGTGTCTTTGCACATTCAACGAAAGAGGTAAACTTGTTTGACTGAAAATTTGCAGCCCAATGCTGCAGCTGGGGTTCCATGGTGTAATGGTCAGCACTCTGGGCTCTGAATCCAGCGATCCGAGTTCAAATCTCGGTGGAACCTTTCTTCTTGCCAATGCAAATGATTTGTGTGTGAGAGCGAGAGCACTTCTTTCACATTTGCCACAAAGTGCAAATTGACTTCATAATTTCTCAACCGCCTCAACGGCCACTGCAATTCACATTGCTCAGCCTCTGCTGCTGGCTGCCTGCACACGCAGCATTTTGCCATCCTGTGGGCCCTGCTCTTTAACTTCTGTGTTGAAAGGCGGCACCAGTTTGCCTGCCACAGCAACTGCTATTCGACTGTCGTCAGAGAATCTTTGGTCAAGCAACCTTTCGTGTGCGTGTTGAGAAAAGACTGCAGCCAGCTCAACCTTTCAACAGCCTTGGTTCCATGGTGTAACGGTGAGCACTCTGGACTTTGAATCCAGCGATCCGAGTTCAAATCTCGGTGGAGCCAGTACTCTGCGTGTCCACATCTTTATTAAATTGGGGACAGCTGAGAAAAAGAACAGAAAGGCAGGCAGGGCTGCTGTCCATGGGCATTTTCTGCCGTTCAGCTCAATGTCTTATTGAGCGATTGTCCACTCGGTTTGATGTGGTCACACCAGCCGAAACATTTGCTGCGTGGTCGCTGTCTTTTCCTGCGCGGCGCTGTGGGTGCTTGTGAACTTGCCACTCTGCTCCAAACTCAAGTGCAGGCAAGGCACATGTCACTTCAATTGTCTCCTTCAACACGACCATTTTTATCTTTTCCTTTCATGCAAAGCATCGTGCGTGAATACCTTTGCAATGTTTGTACACTGATCCCGAGGCAGCATTGCAATACTCGGGGAAAACGGCTTCAGCGGCGCTGGGAGCGGCTGCTTGTCTGCACCGCTTTCATTTGCACAGCAGTCAAACCGAGTCAGAGGCTGAGTGACAGAGATGAAGTAACGCTTGAGATAATAATCCAGGCAAGGCTGAACGTCGGAGATTACATTTTCAAGTGCTTCCCATTCTGCTCATGGCCAAGACGTGCGCGTATTCTTGAGGGTCAGTCAGCCACACACATTGTGCAATTTGCAGTACGGTAGCGCCTCACAAACTATCTTGCTTGCCCATTGATCCCATTCGCTGGAGTCACTGTGCAACTTTTGCTTGCAGTATTCCAGCTGGCTCTCACAGCTGAGCCTGACATGATTCAGCGACGCTGCTCTGAGCCCTCAGCAAAACGGGACACTGGCCCCTGTGAAACATGATGATGTGCCCCAAAGTCTCCCGCTGACGTGGGTCGCGAATGTCGCCTGACGTGAGCCGCGAAGGTCGGCCAGCATGTGTCGCGATGGTCGGTTGGCGTGGGTCGCGAAGGTCGGCCAGCATAGGTCACGAAGGTTGGCCGGGTTGGGTCTTTAATGTCGGCCGGCGTGGGTCGCGAAGGTCGGCCAGCATGGGTCACGACGGTCGGCCGGGTTGGGTCGTTAATGTCGGCCGGCGTGGGTCACGAAGGTCGTCCGGGTCGGGTCGCGAAGGTCGGCCAGCCTGGGTCACAAAGGTTGGCCGGGTTGGGTCGCGAAGGTTGGCCGGCTTGGGTCGCGAATGTCGGCCGGACTGGGTAGCGAAATTCGGCCGGGTTGGGCCGCGAAAGTCATCTGCCGTGGGCCGCGAAGGTCGGCCTGAGTGGGTCCCGACGGTTGGCCGGTTGAGCAAAATGTGTCGCTGTAAAAAAATGTTTGAAAAACTCAGATCCAGAGGGTGGTGGGAATCGGGAACCCGCTGTCTGAAACGGTGGGAGAGGAGGGAACCCTCATTACATTTAAGAAGCATTTGGATGAGCGATTGAAACTCCACAGCAAACAAGGCTACGGACCAAGTACTCGGAAATGGGATTAGAATAGATCGGGGCTGGATGGCCGGCGCGGTCACGATGGTCCGAAGGGCCTCATTCTGTGACGTGGGGACTCGGGTTCGATCCCAGCTCTGGGTCACTGTCCGTGTGGAGTTTGCACATTCTCCCCGTGTCTGCGTGGGTTTCACCCCCACAACCCAAAGATGTGCTGGGTGCATGGATTGGCCGCGCTAAATTGCCCCTTAATTGGTAAAAATGAATTGGGCACTCTAAATTAAATTTATTTTAAAAGATGGGAAAGTCCATGTCGATATGGGAGTGGATTCCCAGTTGCGTTCTGTTCTATGGGTTGCCATGGAAATTTTTGACTCTCGACCTCCCAGAGTTCAAGGACCTCCTATTGTGCAGTGCCATCAAGTGGAGAGAGGCCATTACTGCATGCACAAAGTTTCTGCCTTTTTGCAGTGAGATGGCTGCAATGGTGTGTTAGCGACAGAGGCAATGTCTGAATGGATGTTGGTAGCCAGGAGCGGTTGAAACTCCAGCAAACAAGGCTGCGGCCCAAGTGCCGGAAAATGGGATTAGAATAGATCGGGGCTGGATGGCCGGCGCGGACACGATGGGCCGAAGGGCCTCATCTGTTCTGTGGGGACCCGGCCCTGGGTCACTGTCCGCGTGGAGTTTGCACATTCTCCCCGTGTTTGCGTGGGTTTCGCCCCACAACCCAAAGATGCGCAGGGTCGGTGGATTGGCAACACTAAATTGCTCCTTAATTGGTAAAAAAATGAATTGGGCACTCCAAATTTAATTTTTAAAAAAAGATGGGAAAGTCCATCTTTATATGGGAGTAGATTCCCAGTTGCGTTCTGTTCTATAGGTTGCCATGGAAATGTTTGACTCGACCTCCCAGAGGTCAAGGCCCTCCTGTTGTGCAGTGCCATCAAGTGGAGAGAGGTCATTACTGCATGCACAAAGTTTCTGCCTTTTATCTCCCTTCTCCCCGCTCTCAGTCTCGCTCTTTTCTCTCCTGTCTCTGCAGCCCCCTCGGTGTTGTGTGTATTAGAATTGTTACTGATTAAGCTGTTTGTGAATGGCCCTTTGTCCGGTGAACAATGCTTCTGAGAGGTTAGAAAAGGCCACGAATAAATCTAGGCCAGATTAGAAGATTAGGGCAGCACGGCAGCATAGTGGTTAGTACTGGCGCTAACCAGGGTCCCAGGTTTGATTACCGGCTTCGATTACTGTCTGTGCGGAGTCTGCATGTACTCCCCATCTGTGCGTGGGTTTCCTCCGGGTGCTCCGGTTTCCTCCGGGTGCCCCGGTTTCCTCCCACAGTCCAAAGATGTGCAGGTTAGGGTGGATTGGCCACTATAAATTGCCCCTTCCTGTCCAAAACGATTAGGAGGCGTAATTGGGTTGCGGGGATAGGGTGGAAGTGAGGGCTTAAAGTTGAGTCGGTGCAGACTCGATGGGCCGAATGGCCTCCTTCTGCACGGTGTGTTCTATGTTCTAGGATTAAATATGACACGTCTGTCCATGCACAGTGCACTGTCCGGTCCCAGTTCTACCTGACACTCAGGATTCTGCGGGCTTCGTTCCGGGAACCTTTTAGCATATCGTTCTTCGCCCATTCTGACAGAGGGCAGCAGACTCCGGCCTCTCATGCGTGTGTTTCTTGGCAGCGCGCTAGTCAATGGGAATCGGCAACGAATCCTGTCATCAGAATGTCGCTTTAAGAAATGTTTGGCTGCTCATATTACTGCAGTGATGTCAGAGAGTGGGTGAAGCTGGGCTGTCTGTCAGCTTTTTACTTTCGTTTTCAGCTGTTTGCTGCAGGGTGTGTTTATGTTTCGTTTTCAGTGTTGGAGCTGAAGCCAGGCAGAGCAGGTGTACTGCTGTTCTCTCTGCCATCAAAAGACTATCTCTCGATCATTTGGCGAATTCAGAATTATAAATGTTCTCAGTCGTGAATGTAAACCTGACGTGCTTCTGTTAAAAGGTGTTTCTTTTGTCTGGATGTTGTTTGGGAAGTTATTAAGGATTACTTCATGTTGTATTATTTTGGGGGTGTATTTGAATTGATGGTTGCTAAGGTATGTTTTAAAAAGGTTAACTTGAGTTCATAGAATAAACATTGTTTTGCTTTAAAAAATACTTTTCCATTTCTGCCGCCCCACACCTGTAGAGTGGGCCGTGTGCTCCCCATACCACAATCTAGTAAATGTTGTGGGTCAGGTGAACTCCATGATACACTTTGGGGTTCTCGAAACCCTGGCCCATAACAAGCCACCGGGGGAGACCTGTGGGCATGGGGGTACCCCTCCCCCCCTCTCCCCCTCCCCCCCCCTCCCACAAACCGTACAAACTACAATATAAGTGCAGAAAACTGCAAAATCCAGGTACGGTTTTATTTTATTCTTTCACAGGATGTGCCTGCCGCTGACTAGGCCCACATTTTTATTGCCCGTCCCAAATGAGCCGCCTTCTTGAGCCACTGCAGCCCGTGAGGTGTAGGTACACCCACTGTGCCGTTAGGGAGGGAGTTCCAGGATTTTGGGACAGTGAAGGAACAGCCGATATATTTCCCAGTCGGGTGGTGCTGACGCAGCACAATCCAAGACAACTAGAGCATTGTACCATCTAGAGCCATTAAAAATTTTTTTTAAGAGTATCCAGTTCATTTTTTCCAATTAAGGGGCAGTTTAGTGTGGCCAATCCATCTACCCAGCACATCTTTGGGTTGTGGGGGCGAAACCCACGCAAACACGGGGAGAATGTGCAAACTTCACATGGATAGTGACCCAGAGCTGGGATCGAACCTGGAATCTCGCCGCCGTGAGGCAGTAGTGCCAACCACTGCGCCACCGTGCTGCCCTATCTGATCTATTTGTGACACACAGACAGCATAGCACACTTTTGAGTTTGGATACATTCATCTGCCAGGTCTCAATACAGCCCGTTGAATTACTCCTGTTCCCTGTAGAGTACAAAGTACAAAGAAAAGTACAGCACAGGAACAGGCCCTTCGGCCCTCCAAGCCTGCGCCGACCATGCTGCCTGTCTAACCTAAAACCTTCTGCACTTCCGGGGTCCGTATCCCTCTATTCCCATCCTACTCATGTATTTGTCAAGACGCCCATTAAATGTCACTATCGTGCCTGCTTCCACCACCTCCTCCGGCAGCGACTTCCAGGCACCCACTACCCTCTACCCTGGGGAAAAGCCTCTGACTATCCAATCTGTCCATTCCCTTCAACCTCCGTCGTTCCAGTGAAAACAATCCGAGTTTATCCAACCTCTTGTCCACCCAGACCAGGCAACATCCTGGCAAACCTCCTCCGCACCCTCTCCAAAGCCTCCACATCCTTCTGGGAGTGTGGCGACCAGAATTGTGCGCAATATTTCAAGTGTGGCCTAACTAAGGTTACAGCTGGAGCATAACTTGCCAATTCTTATACTCAATGCCCCCACTGATGCCTTCTTGACTGCCTTCTCCACCTGTGTTGCCACTTCCAGTGACCTGTGGACCTGCAGGCCCAGATCCATCTGCCTATCAATACTCCTGAGGGTTCTGCCATTTGCTGCATATTTCCCACCTGTGTTAGACCTTCCAAAATGCGTTACCTTTGTGCAGGACAGACCCACGTATAGGGAAGGTATTCCCGGTTTCTGATATAGCTGTGGGGAGGATGCCAGGAGTTTGCAAAGGAATGTGGGTAAATTGAGCGAGTAGGGAAAAATCTGGCAAAAGTGTAACTTGCAAAAATGTCAAGTTTCCCACTTTTACAGGAAGGATAAGAAATCAATGTACCATCTAATTGGAGAGATTGAAGAATGCGGCAGGACTGAGAAACCGGGTGTCTTCGTACCATGTAAGAAGTGAGGAGCTGAAATGTTGCAAAACCCTCTGTTATATTACCCCTGGTGATAATATGTCGTGTTCTTTTTCTTTTGATCCAGAATCGCCCATTGAGTTGATGACAAAGAAACCACCAATCATTAGATTGAAACAAAACTAATTTATTGGATTACAAATAATTAAATGAAGTTCGCACACGCTACAGAGCTATAGTTAATAATAAAGTAATACTGAATCTGTCTAGCAGTAATCAATAATCTAATATTCACTAATAATATCCTCATGTTAACTCTCTCTAATATACCCCTCGTGCTGTTCTCAGGCTTTCCCTTACCCAGCATTCCCTGAGCTCTGATTTGTATACTGGGGTATGGTGGTGCCCTCTAGTGTTTCAATTACACAGAGATTTAATAATTAACCCTTCACTGCCTTGCCTATATACATATCATTACACCGTCTACTGATGGTTGGAGATTTAACTTTGGAAACATCAGAACTCAGACTTTATGGCACCCGTGAGATTAGAGAAATACAGCACAGAACAGGCCCTTCGGCCCACGATATTGTGCCAAACATTTGTCCTAGGTTAATGATAGATTATCATAGAATTTTGGACACGAAGGGCAATTTATCATGGCCAATCCACCTAACCTGCACATCTTTGGGCTGTGGGGTGGGAGGAAACCGGAGCACCCGGAGGAAACCCACGCAGACACGGGGAGGATGTCCAGACTCCACACAGACAGTGACCCAAACCGGAATCGAACCTGGGACCCTGGAGCTGTGAAGCAATTGTGCTAACCACAATGCTAGATTGGAGGGATTTGGTCTGCTTGGTTGGCTGGTGGCCAATGAATTGGCCAAAGGTCGTTCTCTGCCCGGCGACAGGCAGTCATTGGGTCCGACCTGAGTGGAATGGTTTTCAGTGGACGCAGGAGGTGACAGTCAGATCCTGGACGGTCAGGGAAGAAGCTGTGAGTGTCTACATCTCTCTGGCTTTCTGCAGGAATGCTGCATACTGCTGATTTCAGAACGTGCAGAGAAGCTTTTGAGACCCGGCTGAATCCATAGTGAAAACTAGACTGGAAGCAAAAACCTCCACCTGAAAGCCATGATTGAAGAAAGGTAACCAGAAGATGTTCTTCTGAAACTAGAAGCCCTAGTGATACTTCTTGTTGAATTTCCACAGCAGTTTTTCCTTCTAATATTTTATCTGGAAGTTTTGCTGTCTACGTCTAGACAGATATGATCTTAGTGCCTGAAAAAAAACCCTTCCATTGTTCAATTACACAGCCAAAGATACAGGACCGCTTCGGTTAAGAATAACACCATGTAACCAACACCATGTTAGGGCAGCACGGTAGCATGGTGGTTAGCATAAATGCTTCACAGCTCCAGGGGCCCAGGTTCGATTCCCGGCTGGGTCACTGTCTGTGTGGAGTCTGCACGTCCTCCCCGTGTGTGCGTGGGTTTCCTCCGGGTGCTCTGGTTTCCTCCCACAGTCCAAAGATGTGCGGGTTAGGTGGATTGGCCATGCTAAATTGCCCTTAGTGTCCTAAAAAATAAGGTTAATGGGGGGGGGGTTACTGGTATAGGGTGGATGCGTTAGGGTGATCATTGCTCGGCACAACATCGAGGGCCGAAGGGCCTGTTCTGTGCTGTACTGTTCTACTATTCTATGAAGTAACTAACGCTAGTTACTGCTACTATTCCTGTTATAAACACAATCATTCAGGCTAAAACATCTCTCTTTAGCACGATCACCATGGGCTGGATTCTCCGTTGGCCAACGCCGGAATCGGGAGAGGCGATTGGGCGGAGAATCGTTTATTTACGCCGAAAACGGGCGGGCGCCGGCTCACGCCAAATCGCAATTCTCCGTCGGCTCGACAGCGGCGTCAATGCGTTCTGCTACGTACGTACAGAAAACGCTGTTCGTGTATCATCCGCGGGCCTGACCCGATATTCTCCAGGACCTCCGCGATTCTCCGGCTCCACCGGTGCGGGGGGGGGGGGGTGATTTTTGGCTGAAGAGGGAGAGAGAGGAAGTACGACTCGGAGAGGCGCGATGGTGGGCTGCCGGTCCAGACACTGGCTGGGTTGGCTGGGAGGGGGGGTGGAGAGGGGGACAGGCGTTGGGGCCGAGGCGACCCCCCCCCCCCCCCCACCCCCCCAAGGGACTGGAGCTGTGCCCAGGCACCGATCGCCATTGCCGCACGCTGCAAGGCCGCCATCTCGCTGCGCACCCCACTGACCACCCGCCTGTGGAGTGCCCACCGGCTGTCTGGGTGGCACCTTCCCCGCACCCCAGTTCCGACTGCCACAACCCCCCCCCCCCACCTTGGCCACCCTCCTGCCTGTAACCCTCTAGGTGGGTGCAGGCCTGGGTTGGCAGTAACAGCGGGAACGGTCCAAAGGGTGACGATGACCCGCTCTGCGAGGAGCTCTGGTGCTCCGCATCGTAAGGTACTTCCCACCTTGGTGATTCCTGAATGCCAGCTGGCCGGTCCATCGCACGGACCCATCGGATCCCGGGGGTGGCAGAGGTGGGGACAGTGGGGGGTGGAAATTGCCGTCAATGGGAAATCCCAATGCAAAACAGCGGGAAGAGGGAAGAGAGAATCTCATTGCCGGCGAACAGTGCGCCGTCGGGAAATTCCCGGCCTGGAGCCCGGAAGATGCTGACCAATCATATGTCAACATTCACTTGTCGCTGAAGAGATTTTTCCAACACACCAGGAGATTTGCCGACACTTTGCCAAGGCTTCACTGTCGTGATTCTAAAATTGAGCGATGCCCACGAGGCCATTCTCGTTACAATTCCATCCAGCTCCCTCTGGGGAAGGAAATCTGCCCTCCTCACCTGGTCTGACCCACAGGGACCCACAGCAACGTAGTTGACTCTTAAATGCCCCTTCAGACGAAAGGGAAAATGCTGGAAAATCTCAGCAAGCCTGGCAGCATCTGTCGGGACAGAAAAGAGCTAACGTTTCGAGTCCAATGAGTCTTTGTCAAAGCCCCTCAGAAATGGCCAAGCCAACCCGCTGGGTTCAAGGGGCAATAAATCTTGTTGGCGTCGGCGATGTGCGCATCCAAATGCACGAGTGTTTCAAAGGTTCAAATCGCGAGAGTCAGCACTTCCAGATTGACTAGACCTATAAGCAAGGAACCCGTTTCTAACCTTTCACCAGGATCAAAGCCTAATCAACGTCTTTGTGAGAGTGAATTGGAGTGTCAAGGAAAGATCAGTAGCTCATGTTCCCGGTGCTAATCAGTGACTGTATTACGCTCTGATAATAGGGGTTGATTGTCCTTAATGAGGCCTGTTTAACGACTGCACGGCACTTCAGCGCAGGCAATGAGAGCAAGTCATAAAGGAGATCGATCTGCTGCTCGATTGACCGAATCCCTCACGTCTGGAACCCTCAAACCTGCATTTCGCGACAAGGCAGTCCTTCAACATCCTCCGTGCGGGGGGGGGTGTTGAGCGGAAAGCAGTCCCGTTTAGCCGATGACAAATACAAACATTTTTTTTTATTCCACCCCCCTCCCCTTACAAAGCCCCTCATAAACATGGTGCACGGTGACCTTGTACTCTGCCCCCACCTTGCTAATAATCAATGCTCAGGAAATTAGCAAGCTGCAATCCACAATAATAATAGCACCCGTGCTCATAAATCTTAATATTAAAGTTCACTTTGATAATACTTCAAGGGCTTTAACCAGCTGTCTTGACGCCTGGACTCAGTGATGTGTGATTCTGGGGTCTCCACAGTGTCCGGTGTTCATGGTGGGTGGTGGGGGCTTGTTTGTGCGACTATAGACAAGAGTCAACATCGGTAGTGTAGCTTTGATGGTACAATGCGCAGGAATCTCTGCACGGTCAGTCCAGTGCGTGCACTGCGCATTTCAAAGGAATCTCAAACCTGGGGGAAAAAACCCTCATGGGATCGGCCCAAGTAGTGGGTGACCCCGGGCATTGTCCAACTGGACTCCCTGCCCCTTTATTGCAGCTACATTCAGGGACGTCTACCCCCTTCGCCCGTGCCCTGTGGGCACCGTGGGGAACTGGGGCGCCTCATCGACCTCTTAAATCACGTTTTGGCTTCAGGTTTTAGGTTTCATTTGTGTTCCGTTTCAGGCAGTGACCCTTTCAGGGGGTGCCCCCTTTTGATTTGTCCCTCAGGTTCCCCGATGTCATTGAATCGGTTATTCGATTTCACCACACCGGCCTCCCCGAACAGGCGCCGGAATGTGGCGACTAGGGGCTTTTCACAGTAACTTCATTTGAAGCCTACTCGTGACAATAAGCGATTTTCATCTCCTTTTTCACTGAGGGGGGGGACAGCAATGGGGTAAGTGGAGTCCCTCTATGACGTGACCCTTCTGTGATTCTATGGCGCCCCCGAATCGTTCCTTATGATAATCCTTCGACGAAGTTCCTTGTGGCATTTAATGCCATTGAGGGTGCTGGAGAAATTGAATGTGTCGGTATTGCTGGAGGAAGATTGAAGGGGCAATCTTATTGTCCTCCAAAGGTAAGTGATGCTGAAGGAGGAATGGGTCGTCACGCTGTGCAGTGGGGAGTTAACGTATTGTGTGGCCCTCCCCTCAGTGGTCCGGTGAGGAAGGTGGGTGGGGAGTGGGCTGGGTTGGAGAGCCGCGTGTTGGTGGGTGCTGGGCCCAACAGGGGAGCGGAATCCGTGGCCCTTACGGCTGTCCCTGGGCGAGAGAGAAATCCCATCTCTCCAAGGCTCCTTCGACAGCACCTTTCAACCCCCCCCCCCCCCCCCCACCCGCGATCTCCACTACCTCAGAGGATGTGGAAGAAGGCGAACGAATGACCCCCAAGTGGTTGCAATGAAACATTCAGAACAGGGAGGTTTATCCAAGAATGTTTTTATTCCCCATTAATTACTTCTACCCATTCCCCCGGAGCACAGGAGGAGCATACTCGTCAATACCAATGCAGATCATTGCCAACGATCAGATTTAACAGAAGCGTATAAAGAGAAAGGTAACCGGATTTTGCTTTGCTGCACTCGGGATGAAGGGATGCACGTGTAGATGACACTGGACACATTTCACACTGATCCTCGGTGAGGAAGCTGCTCTGTCAGGACGAATGTTGTCCCAGACTCCATTCGAACAGCGCACTAATGTGGACACCCAGACCCTGCAGTCCCTCAGACGTAAGCATTCTTCCCGTAGTTACTGGCGTTGTCCACCTCCGAGGTCAATTTCCTCGACACGGTTCCCGCTCCCGGTGTCGATCTGGAAGCTCTGTATGTGTACGTGTACTGACTGCATAAAAGGGAGACAGGAAGTCATGGTGTCGGTAACACAAGCCCCGTCACCGTGGTGTCGGAGAGACTCTCTCGCGTCGCTGGCCTGTGTCAGGGCAGTGGGGTGGTTGCATTGCCCAGGGTGGGCCCAATGCCCAGGGAGGCCTCAGTGTCCAGGGCCAGGGCCCAGGCTTGCTCCAGTGTCCAAGTTATGGTTAGACGCTGAATCCAGTACCCAGGAAATGGTCAGTTCCTGTGGCCAGTGCCCAGGGTGGGGTCAGTGCCCTGGGAGGGGGTCAGTACCCAGGGAATGGTCAGTTCCTGTGGCCAGTGCCCAGGGAGGGGTCGGTACCCAGAGCCAGGCCAGTGCCCAGGGAGGGGTAGGTACCCAGAGCCAGGCCAGTGTCTGGGGAGGGGCAGATCAGTGTTCATTGGGGGCAGAGTGGTGTTGGGGGGAAATCAGGGAGGTGAGCAACGCAGTGTCTAGGAAGAAGAACGAATGCCAAGGGTGGGGAAAGGCGGGGGCGCAGGGGGTGGGAGCACGGGGAGGAGTGCGGGAGAAGCTGTGCCCGGGTGGAAGACTGTCCTGTGTGCGATAAACCGTGAGTTTGCTCTCCGTCACACTTACCCGGTGGCCCCTCTGGCCGCTTTACAAGACAGACACAGGCAGATCCCTCCAATCAGCTCCAGAGACCCCCCAGCCCAGCCAATGTACAGGCCTGGTCCAAGCTCATACCTTGAAGCACAGAAGGAGATTACCATGGTTACCAACGTGGACACCCCCAAGGTCAATGTGTATCAGCCGCGTAAATACACGACCCCCACCCCAGACCTCCACAAGTAGCTGCTGGCGTTTGTTCCGATTTCTCAAAGTTAATGCAGTTGTTTAAACTCAAACCTGGGGAACATGTTCATTATTTAATTACATCAGAGACTCCAAAGATACTGACTGCAAGCCTGAAGGATCATGGGGCAAAGGCTCTGAAACACAGAGGGGGCAAAAGACTCATGGAGCGAGGATAAGAAACTCTAAAAGGGACAAGTTTGGTGACCAGTTGGTGAGTATGTTTCAAACAAATCCTTAGCGAAAGAGAAAATGCTGGAAAATCTCAGCAGGTCTGGCAGCATCTGTAGGGAGAGAAAAGAGCTGACGTTTCGAGCCCGATGACTCTATGTCAAAGCTAACAGACAGAGAAAGTGGGAAATATTTATATTGTGGAGTGAGAATGAAAGATGAGTCATAGCCACAGAGACCCAGGGAAGCCGGGTGCTAATGGCCACAGAAACCAAGGGAACAGAGTGCTAGTGGCCACAGAAACCAAGGGAACAGAGTGCTAGTGGCCACAGAAACCAAGGGAACAGAGTGCTAGTGGCCACAGAAACCAAGGGAACAGAGTGCTAGTGGCCACAGAAACCAAGGGAACAGAGTGCTAATGGCCACAGAAACCAAGGGAACAGAGTGCTAATGGCCACAGAAACCAAGGGAACAGGCTGCCAATGGTAGTCCCCAGAGAGGACAAAATATGTGAAAGGTCAAACAGCAGGGAAACTAACATCAGAGGGTAAACTGTAGGTGTGGAGGGAGGAGAAGGGGAAAGCAAAGAGGGGAACGGCGAAGGAAAGGTGGATAAGATTGGGGGGGTGGGGGGGAATTTAAATGTATATTAAGAAAAAAAGAAATGGTAAAAGACAGATAAAATGAATTGAAAACAAATGGGTCGAGGTGGGGGTAGAGCTAATCATCTGAAGTTGTTGAATTCGATGTTGAGACCGGAAGGCTGTAGCGTGCCTGACCAGAAGATGAGATGTTGTTCCTCCAGTTTGCATTGAGCTTCACTGGAACATTGCAGCAGGTCAAGGTCAGACATGTGGGCCTGGGAGCAGGGTCCTGTGTTAAAATGGCAAGCACCAGGAAGGTCAGGGTCCTGTTAGTGCACAGACCGAAGGTGCTCAGCAAAGCAATCACCCAGTCTGCATTTGGTCTCTCCGATATAGAGGATAAATCCTTAGTATGTCTCAAATTTATTTCCGTTAAATTCAGGAATAGAGTTATGGCAAGACACGCCAGTTCCAGAGAGTGTGAATCCTGTTCCATGTGGAGTAAGAGTTCTCTCCTGTTTGTTCCTGTTTGTTCCCTTATTTCCCCTTTTATTTTCTCTGTTACATTTTTGATCCATGGATGTTTTTATTTTTTAAATTTAGAGTCCCCAATTAAATTTTTCCAATTAAGGGGCAATTTAGCGTGGCCAATCCACCTACCCTGCACATCTTTGGGTCGTGGGGGTGAAACCCGCGCAGACACGGGGAGAATGTGCAAACTCCACACGGACAGTGACCCATAATCGAACCTGGGACCTCGGCGCCGTAAGGCAGCAGTGCTAACCCACTGCGCCAACGTGCCGCCCTGATCCGTGGATGTTTAATGGACCTGTGACTTAAAGGCAAAGCAGGCTGTATCTTTCCTTCCAACAGCGGGATCGAGAAGGCCGCGCTGTTTAAAGACTGGTGATTGGACATCGGCTGGCCTCCGCGATGACCCAACAACAACAAAGAAACAACAAAGAAAATTACAGCACAGGAACAGGCCCTTCGGCCCTCCCAGCCTGCGCCGATCCAGATCCTTTATCTAAACCTGTCGCCTATTTTCCAAGGATCTACTTCCCTCTGTTCCCCGCCCGTTCATATATCTGTATAGATGCATCTTAAATGATGCTATCGTGCCCGCCTCTACCACCTCCTCTGGCAAAGCGTTCCAGGCACCCACCATCCTCTGTGTAAAATACTTTTCAATTATTTGGCACAAAGGGCTGGGCTCCGCCCGGGAACCGGTGGTGACTTGATCTGATCCCACTGGAATGCTTTCAAGAGCTTCAAGGGTTGGGTTTTAGGTCCCACTTTTGATTCTGCAGCTTGGATGGAGGGTTCCGACTCATTAACTCCAAAACGGTCCAGATAAACTCGCTCCATTAGGCTACAATGAGGGCTGACTCTCTCGCCAGCAAGGCTGGGTGTCATTTTCCCGAGACTGTGAAGGCTGGAGGTTGCACCATGAGCTGGAAGCAGGGTCCAAAGTGAGACCGGGTGGCTCAGGAAAGAAATAGGCCCAAGTGTGAGCCTCGGGTTGAAGGCCCAGATTGAAAGGGGTGACAGTGACTGCCCAGAAGGCCTGCTGCTGGTAAGCACCACTGTGAATGAAAGGATTGGCCAACAAGAGCTGCAAACCAGAGACTTTGATCATCGAGCAAGCTGTGAGGAAAACCCACTATGGAACCACCCTTGGAAGCACAGCCTCTTGACTTTTGACCTTCATCCTTATTATTTTCACCCTTTCACCCCTCTCTTGTTTGTCTGTCTGTGTGTGTGGGCAGAGGGGAGACAGCTAAATGGGGCTAATAGGTTCCCTTGCTTGCTATCTGGCTCAATTTCCTGCATATTTCATCATTCTTGTTACAAATAAACAGTAATTGTGTTTCTATATACAAACCTCGTGACTCTGAACATTGGGCCGCTAAGGGTGAAAGAGGTCAGGACATTTATAAACGGCTGTGGAGCTGGTAATGACCGTGTATTTGCTCAGGGGGGGGGGGGGGTAACAGTGGGGACTTCAGGATACTGCTTGTGACATAGAATAGCACTCCTGCAAAACTGCGTCCCCACACTGTCACACACACACACTCCAGTTAAACTGTCTCCCCACACTGTCACACACATACTCCAGTTAAACTGTCTCCCCACACTGACACACACACACTCCAGTCAAACTGTGTCCCCACACTGTCACACACACACTCCAGTTAAACTGTCTCCCCACACTGACACACACACACTCCAGTCAAACTGTGTCCCCACACTGTCACACACATACTCCAGTTAAACTGTCTCCCCACACTGACACACACACACTCCAGTCAAACTGTGTCCCCACACTGTCACACACACACTCCAGTTAAACTGTGTCCCCACACTGTCACACACACTCCAGTTAAACTGTGTCCCCACACTGTCACACACACACACTCCAGTTAAACTGTGTCCCCACACTGTCACACACACTCCAGTTAAACTGTGTCCCCACACTGTCACACACACACACTCCAGTTAAACTGTGTCCCCACACTGTCACACACACACACATACTCCAGTTAAACTGTGTCCCCACACTGTCACACACACACACTTCAGTTAAACTGTGTCCCACACTGTCACACACACACTCCAGTTAAACTGTGTCCCCACACTGTCACACACACACTCCAGTTAAACTGTGTCCCCACACTGTCACTGACACACACTCCAGTTAAACTGTGTCCCACACTGTCACACACACACTTCAGTTAAACTGTGTCCCCACACTGTCACACACACACACTCCAGTTAAACTGTGTCCCCACACTGTCACACACACACTCCAGTTAAACTGTGTCCCCACACTGTCACACACACACTCCAGTTAAACTGTGTCCCCACACTGTCACACACACACTCCAGTTAAACTGTGTCCCCACACTGTCACACACACACTCCAGTTAAACTGTGTCCCACACTGTCACACACACACACTCCAGTTACACTGTGTCCCCACACTGTCACACACACACTCCAGTTACACTGTGTCCCCACACTGTCACACACACACACTCCAATTAAACTGTGTTCCCACACTGTCACACACACACACTCCAGTTAAACTGTGTCCCCCACACTGTCACACACAGACTCCAGTTAAACTGTGTCCCACACACTGTCACACACACACACTCCAGTTAAACTGTGTCCCTCAGACTGTCACACACACACACTCCTGTTAAACTGTGTCCCCACACTGTCACACACACACACTCCAGTTAAACTGTGTCCCCCACACTGTCACACACACACTCCAGTTAAACTGTGTCCCACACACTGTCACACACACACACTCCAGTTAAACTGTGTCCCCACACTGTCATACACACACTCCAGTTAAACTGTGTCCCCACACTGTCACACACACTCCAGTTAAACTGTGTCCCACACTGTCACACACATACACTCCAGTTAAACTGTGTCCCCACACTGTCACACACACTCACTCCAGTTAAACTGTGTCCCCACACTGTCACACACACACACTCCAGTTAAACTGTGTCCCCCACAATGTCACACACACACACTCCAGTTAAACTGTGTCCCCACACTGTCACACACACACTCCAGTTAAACTGTGTCCCCACACACACACACCAGTTAAACTGTGTCCCCACACTGTCACACACACACTCCAGTTAAACTGTGTCCCCACACACACACTCCAGTTAAACTGTGTCCCCACACTGTCACACACACACACACTCCAGTTAAACTGTCCCCACACTGTCACACACACACACTCCAGTTAAACTGTGTCCCTCACACTGTCACACACACACACTCCAGTTAAACTGTGTCCCCACACTGTCACACACACACTCCAGTTAAACTGTGTCCCCCACACTGTCACACACACACACTCCAGTTAAACTGTGTCCCCACACTGTCACACACACACACTCCAGTTAAACTGTGTCCCCACACTGTCACACACACACTCCAGTTAAACTGTGTCCCCACACTGTCACACACACACACACTCCAGTTAAACTGTGTCCCCACACTGTCACACACACACACTCCAGTTAAACTGTGTCCCCACACTGTCACACACACACACTCCAGTTAAACTGTGTCCCCACACTGTCACTGACAACACTCCAGTTAAACTGTGTCCCCACACTGTCACACACACACACTCCAGTTAAACTGTGTCCCCACACTGTCACACACACACACACTCCAGTTAAACTGTGTCCCACACTGTCACACACACACACTCCAGTTAAACTGTGTCCCCACACTGTCACTGACACACACTCCAGTTAAACTGTGTCCCCACACTGTCACACACACACACACTCCAGTTAAACTGTGTCCCTCACACTGTCACACACACACACTCCAGTTAAACTGTGTCCCTCACACTGTCACACACACCAGTTAAACTGTGTCCCCACACTGTCACACACACACACACTCCCGTTAAACTGTGTCCCCACACTGTCACACACACACACTCCAGTTAAACTGTGTCCCTCACACTGTCACACACACACACACCAGTTAAACTGTGTCCCCACACTGTCACACACACACACTCGAGTTAAACTGTGTCCCACACTGTCACACACACACTCCAGTTAAACTGTATCCCCACACTGTCACACACACACTCCAGTTAGACTGTGTCCCCACACTGTCACACACACACTCCAGTTAAACTGTGTCCCCACACTGTCACACACACACACTCGAGTTAAACTGTGTCCCACACTGTCACACACACACTCCAGTTAAACTGTGTCCCCACACTGTCACTGACACACACACTCCAGTTAAACTGTGTCCCCACACTGTCACACACACACACTCCAGTTAAACTGTGTCCCCACACTGTCACTGACACACACTCCAGTTAAACTGTGTCCCTCACACTGTCACACACACACACTTCAGTTAAACTGTGTCCCACACTGTCACACACGGTCCAGTTAAACTGTGTCCCCACACTGTCACACACACACACTCCAGTTAAACTGTGTCCCCACACTGTCACACACACACACTCCAGTTAAACTGTGTCCCACACTGTCACACACGGTCCAGTTAAACTGTGTCCCCACACTGTCACACACACACACTTCAGTTAAACTGTGTCCCACACTGTCACACACGGTCCAGTTAAACTGTGTCCCCACACTGTCACACACACACTCCAGTTAAACTGTGTCCCCACACTGTCACACACACTCCAGTTAAACTGTGTCCCACACTGTCACTGACACACACTCCAGTTAAACTGTGTCCCACACTGTCACACACACACACTCCAGTTAAACTGTGTCCCACACTGTCACACACACACACTCCAGTTAAACTGTGTCCCCACACTGTCACACACACACACTCCAGTTAAACTGTGTCCCACACTGTCACACACACACACTCCAGTTAAACTGTGTCCCACACTGTCACACACACACACTCCAGTTAAACTGTGTCCCCACACTGTCACACACACACACTCCAGTTAAACTGTGTCCCACACTGTCACACACACACACTCCAGTTAAACTGTGTCCCCACACTGTCACACACACACACTCCAGTTAAACTGTGTCCCCACACTGTCACTGACACACACTCCAGTTAAACTGTGTCCCCACACTGTCACACACACTCCAGTTAAACTGTGTCCCCACACTGTCACACACACTCCAGTTAAACTGTGTCCCCACACTGTCACACACACACTCCAGTTAAACTGTGTCCCCACACTGTCACACACACACACCAGTTAAACTGTGTCCCCACACTGTCACACACACACACTCCAGTTAAACTGTGTCCCCACACTGTCACACACACACACTCCAGTTAAACCGTGGCCCCACACTGTCACACACACACTCCAGTTAAACTGTCCCTCACACTGTCACACAGACACTCCAGTTAAACTGTGTCCCCACACTGTCACACACACACACTCCAGTTAAACTGTGTCCCACACTGTCACACACACACTCCAGTTAAATTGTGTCCCCACATTGTCACACACACTCCAGTTAAACTGTGTCCCCACACTGTCACACACACACACTCCAGTTAAACTGTGTCCCCACACTGTCACTGTCACACAGTCCAGTTAAACTGTGTCCCCACACTGTCACACACACACACTCCAATTAAACTGTGTTCCCACACTGTCACACACACACACTCCAGTTAAACTGTGTCCCCACACTGTCACACACACACACTCCAGTTACACTGTGTCCCACACTGTCACACACACACACTCCAGTTAAACTGAGTCCCCACACTGTCACACACACACACTCCAGTTACACTGTGTCCCCACAATGTCACACACACACACTCCAGTTAAACTGTGTCCCCACACTGTCACACACACACTCCAGTTAAACTGTGTCGCCACACTGTCACACACACACACACTCCAGTTAAACTGTGTCCCCACACTGTCACACACACACTCCAGTTAAACTGTGTCCCCACACTGTCACACACACACACTCCAGTTACACTGTGTCCCCACACTGTCACACACACTCCAGTTAAACTGTGTCCCCACACTGTCACACACACTCCAGTTACACTGTGTCCCCACACTGTCACACACACACTCCAGTTAAACTGTGTCCCCCACACTGTCACACACACACACTCCAGTTAAACTGTGTCCCCACACTGTCACACACACACACTCCAGTTAAACTGTGTCCCCACACTGTCACACACACACACTCCAGTTAAACTGTGTCCCACACTGTCACACACACACACTCCAGTTAAACTGCGTCCCCACACTGTCACACACACACACTCCAGTTAAACTGTGTCCCCACACTGTTACACACACATACTCCAGTTAAACTGTGTCCTCACACTGTCACACACTCCAGTTAAACTGTGTCCCCACACTGTCACACACACACACACTCCAGTTAAACTGTGTCCCACACTGTCACACAGTCCAGTTTAACTGTGTCCCCACACTGTCACACACACACACTCCAGTTAAACTGTGTCCCCGCACTGTCACACACACACACTGCAGTTAAACTGTGTCCCACACTGTCACACAGTCCAGTTAAACTGTGTCCCCCACACTGTCACACACACACACTCCAGTTAAACTGCGTCCCCACACTGTCACACACACACATTCCAGTTAAACTGTGTTCCCACACTGTCACACACACACACTCCAGTTAAACTGTGTCCCCACACTGTCACACACACTCCAGTTAAACTGTGTCCCCACACTGTCACACACACACACTCCAGTTAAACTGTGTCCCACACTGTCACAGACACATACTCCAGTTAAACTGTGTCCCCACACTGTCACACACACACTCCAGTTAAACTTTGTCCCACAATGTCACACACACACACTCCAGTTTAACTGTGTCCCACACTGTCACTGACACACACTCCAGTTAAACTGTGTCCCCACACTGTCACACACACACACTCCAGTTAAACTGTGTCCCACACTGTCACAGACACACACTCCAGTTAAACTGTGTCCCCACACTGTCACACACACACACTCCAGTTAAACTGTGTCCCCACACTGTCACACACACACACTCCAGTTAAACTGTGTCCCCACACTGTCACACACACACACTCCAGTTAAACTGTGTCCCACACTGTCACACACGGTCCAGTTAAACTGTGTCCCCACACTGTCACACACACACACTTCAGTTAAACTGTGTCCCACACTGTCACACACGGTCCAGTTAAACTGTGTCCCCACACTGTCACACACACACACTCCAGTTAAACTGTGTCCCCACACTGTCACACACACTCCAGTTAAACTGTGTCCCACACTGTCACTGACACACACTCCAGTTAAACTGTGTCCCACACTGTCACACACACACACTCCAGTTAAACTGTGTCCCACACTGTCACACACACACACTCCAGTTAAACTGTGTCCCCACACTGTCACACACACACACTCCAGTTAAACTGTGTCCCACACTGTCACACACACACACTCCAGTTAAACTGTGTCCCACACTGTCACACACACACACTCCAGTTAAACTGTGTCCCCACACTGTCACACACACACACTCCAGTTAAACTGTGTCCCACACTGTCACACACACACACTCCAGTTAAACTGTGTCCCCACACTGTCACACACACACACTCCAGTTAAACTGTGTCCCCACACTGTCACTGACACACACTCCAGTTAAACTGTGTCCCCACACTGTCACACACACTCCAGTTAAACTGTGTCCCCACACTGTCACACACACTCCAGTTAAACTGTGTCCCCACACTGTCACACACACACTCCAGTTAAACTGTGTCCCCACACTGTCACACACACACACCAGTTAAACTGTGTCCCCACACTGTCACACACACACACTCCAGTTAAACTGTGTCCCCACACTGTCACACACACACACTCCAGTTAAACCGTGGCCCCACACTGTCACACACACACTCCAGTTAAACTGTCCCTCACACTGTCACACAGACACTCCAGTTAAACTGTGTCCCCACACTGTCACACACACACACTCCAGTTAAACTGTGTCCCACACTGTCACACACACACTCCAGTTAAATTGTGTCCCCACATTGTCACACACACTCCAGTTAAACTGTGTCCCCACACTGTCACACACACACACTCCAGTTAAACTGTGTCCCCACACTGTCACTGTCACACAGTCCAGTTAAACTGTGTCCCCACACTGTCACACACACACACTCCAATTAAACTGTGTTCCCACACTGTCACACACACACACTCCAGTTAAACTGTGTCCCCACACTGTCACACACACACACTCCAGTTACACTGTGTCCCACACTGTCACACACACACACTCCAGTTAAACTGAGTCCCCACACTGTCACACACACACACTCCAGTTACACTGTGTCCCCACAATGTCACACACACACACTCCAGTTAAACTGTGTCCCCACACTGTCACACACACACTCCAGTTAAACTGTGTCGCCACACTGTCACACACACACACACTCCAGTTAAACTGTGTCCCCACACTGTCACACACACACTCCAGTTAAACTGTGTCCCCACACTGTCACACACACACACTCCAGTTACACTGTGTCCCCACACTGTCACACACACTCCAGTTAAACTGTGTCCCCACACTGTCACACACACTCCAGTTACACTGTGTCCCCACACTGTCACACACACACTCCAGTTAAACTGTGTCCCCCACACTGTCACACACACACACTCCAGTTAAACTGTGTCCCCACACTGTCACACACACACACTCCAGTTAAACTGTGTCCCCACACTGTCACACACACACACTCCAGTTAAACTGTGTCCCACACTGTCACACACACACACTCCAGTTAAACTGCGTCCCCACACTGTCACACACACACACTCCAGTTAAACTGTGTCCCCACACTGTTACACACACATACTCCAGTTAAACTGTGTCCTCACACTGTCACACACTCCAGTTAAACTGTGTCCCCACACTGTCACACACACACACACTCCAGTTAAACTGTGTCCCACACTGTCACACAGTCCAGTTTAACTGTGTCCCCACACTGTCACACACACACACTCCAGTTAAACTGTGTCCCCGCACTGTCACACACACACACTGCAGTTAAACTGTGTCCCACACTGTCACACAGTCCAGTTAAACTGTGTCCCCCACACTGTCACACACACACACTCCAGTTAAACTGCGTCCCCACACTGTCACACACACACATTCCAGTTAAACTGTGTTCCCACACTGTCACACACACACACTCCAGTTAAACTGTGTCCCCACACTGTCACACACACTCCAGTTAAACTGTGTCCCCACACTGTCACACACACACACTCCAGTTAAACTGTGTCCCACACTGTCACAGACACATACTCCAGTTAAACTGTGTCCCCACACTGTCACACACACACTCCAGTTAAACTTTGTCCCACAATGTCACACACACACACTCCAGTTTAACTGTGTCCCACACTGTCACTGACACACACTCCAGTTAAACTGTGTCCCCACACTGTCACACACACACACTCCAGTTAAACTGTGTCCCACACTGTCACAGACACACACTCCAGTTAAACTGTGTCCCCACACTGTCACACACACACACTCCAGTTAAACTGTGTCCCCACACTGTCACACACACACACTCCAGTTAAACTGTGTCCCCACACTGTCACACACACACACTCCAGTTAAACTGTGTCCCCACACTGTCACTGACACACACTCCAGTTAAACTGTGTCCCCACACTGTGACACACTCCAGTTAAACTGTGTCCCCACACTGTCACACACACTCCAGTTAAACTGTGTCCCCACACTGTCACACACACACTCCAGTTAAACTGTGTCCCCACACTGTCACACACACACTCCAGTTAAACTGTGTCCTCACACTGTCACACACACACACTCCTGTTAAACTGTATCCCCACACTGTCACACACACACACTCCAGTTAAACTGTGTCCCACACTGTCACACACACACACACTCCAGTTAAACTGTGTCCCCACACTGTCACACACACACTCCAGTTAAACTGTCTCCCCACACTGACACACACACACTCCAGTCAAACTGTGTCCCCACACTGTCACACACACACTCCAGTTAAACTGTCTCCCCACACTGACACACACACACTCCAGTCAAACTGTGTCCCCACACTGTCACACACATACTCCAGTTAAACTGTCTCCCCACACTGACACACACACACTCCAGTCAAACTGTGTCCCCACACTGTCACACACACACTCCAGTTAAACTGTGTCCCCACACTGTCACACACACTCCAGTTAAACTGTGTCCCCACACTGTCACACACACACACTCCAGTTAAACTGTGTCCCCACACTGTCACACACACTCCAGTTAAACTGTGTCCCCACACTGTCACACACACACACTCCAGTTAAACTGTGTCCCTACACTGTCACACACACACACATACTCCAGTTAAACTGTGTCCCCACACTGTCACACACACACACTTCAGTTAAACTGTGTCCCACACTGTCACACACACACTCCAGTTAAACTGTGTCCCCACACTGTCACACACACACTCCAGTTAAACTGTGTCCCCACACTGTCACTGACACACACTCCAGTTAAACTGTGTCCCACACTGTCACACACACACTTCAGTTAAACTGTGTCCCCACACTGTCACACACACACACTTCAGTTAAACTGTGTCCCCACACTGTCACACACACACTCCAGTTAAACTGTGTCCCCACACTGTCACACACACACTCCAGTTAAACTGTGTCCCCACACTGTCACACACACACTCCAGTTAAACTGTGTCCCCACACTGTCACACACACACTCCAGTTAAACTGTGTCCCACACTGTCACACACACACACTCCAGTTACACTGTGTCCCCACACTGTCACACACACACTCCAGTTACACTGTGTCCCCACACTGTCACACACACACACTCCAATTAAACTGTGTTCCCACACTGTCACACACACACACTCCAGTTAAACTGTGTCCCCCACACTGTCACACACAGACTCCAGTTAAACTGTGTCCCACACACTGTCACACACACACACTCCAGTTAAACTGTGTCCCTCAGACTGTCACACACACACACTCCTGTTAAACTGTGTCCCCACACTGTCACACACACACACTCCAGTTAAACTGTGTCCCCCACACTGTCACACACACACTCCAGTTAAACTGTGTCCCACACACTGTCACACACACACACTCCAGTTAAACTGTGTCCCCACACTGTCATACACACACTCCAGTTAAACTGTGTCCCCACACTGTCACACACACTCCAGTTAAACTGTGTCCCACACTGTCACACACATACACTCCAGTTAAACTGTGTCCCCACACTGTCACACACACTCACTCCAGTTAAACTGTGTCCCCACACTGTCACACACACACACTCCAGTTAAACTGTGTCCCCCACAATGTCACACACACACACTCCAGTTAAACTGTGTCCCCACACTGTCACACACACACTCCAGTTAAACTGTGTCCCCACACACACACACCAGTTAAACTGTGTCCCCACACTGTCACACACACACTCCAGTTAAACTGTGTCCCCACACACACACTCCAGTTAAACTGTGTCCCCACACTGTCACACACACACACACTCCAGTTAAACTGTCCCCACACTGTCACACACACACACTCCAGTTAAACTGTGTCCCTCACACTGTCACACACACACACTCCAGTTAAACTGTGTCCCCACACTGTCACACACACACTCCAGTTAAACTGTGTCCCCCACACTGTCACACACACACACTCCAGTTAAACTGTGTCCCCACACTGTCACACACACACACTCCAGTTAAACTGTGTCCCCACACTGTCACACACACACTCCAGTTAAACTGTGTCCCCACACTGTCACACACAAACACACTCCAGTTAAACTGTGTCCCCACACTGTCACACACACACACTCCAGTTAAACTGTGTCCCCACACTGTCACACACACACACTCCAGTTAAACTGTGTCCCCACACTGTCACTGACAACACTCCAGTTAAACTGTGTCCCCACACTGTCACACACACACACTCCAGTTAAACTGTGTCCCCACACTGTCACACACACACACACTCCAGTTAAACTGTGTCCCACACTGTCACACACACACACTCCAGTTAAACTGTGTCCCCACACTGTCACTGACACACACTCCAGTTAAACTGTGTCCCCACACTGTCACACACACACACACTCCAGTTAAACTGTGTCCCTCACACTGTCACACACACACACTCCAGTTAAACTGTGTCCCTCACACTGTCACACACACCAGTTAAACTGTGTCCCCACACTGTCACACACACACACACTCCCGTTAAACTGTGTCCCCACACTGTCACACACACACACTCCAGTTAAACTGTGTCCCTCACACTGTCACACACACACACACCAGTTAAACTGTGTCCCCACACTGTCACACACACACACTCGAGTTAAACTGTGTCCCACACTGTCACACACACACTCCAGTTAAACTGTATCCCCACACTGTCACACACACACTCCAGTTAGACTGTGTCCCCACACTGTCACACACACACTCCAGTTAAACTGTGTCCCCACACTGTCACACACACACACTCGAGTTAAACTGTGTCCCACACTGTCACACACACACTCCAGTTAAACTGTGTCCCCACACTGTCACTGACACACACACTCCAGTTAAACTGTGTCCCCACACTGTCACACACACACACTCCAGTTAAACTGTGTCCCCACACTGTCACTGACACACACTCCAGTTAAACTGTGTCCCTCACACTGTCACACACACACACTTCAGTTAAACTGTGTCCCACACTGTCACACACGGTCCAGTTAAACTGTGTCCCCACACTGTCACACACACACACTCCAGTTAAACTGTGTCCCCACACTGTCACACACACACACTCCAGTTAAACTGTGTCCCACACTGTCACACACGGTCCAGTTAAACTGTGTCCCCACACTGTCACACACACACACTTCAGTTAAACTGTGTCCCACACTGTCACACACGGTCCAGTTAAACTGTGTCCCCACACTGTCACACACACACACTCCAGTTAAACTGTGTCCCCACACTGTCACACACACTCCAGTTAAACTGTGTCCCACACTGTCACTGACACACACTCCAGTTAAACTGTGTCCCACACTGTCACACACACACACTCCAGTTAAACTGTGTCCCACACTGTCACACACACACACTCCAGTTAAACTGTGTCCCCACACTGTCACACACACACACTCCAGTTAAACTGTGTCCCACACTGTCACACACACACACTCCAGTTAAACTGTGTCCCACACTGTCAGACACACACACTCCAGTTAAACTGTGTCCCCACACTGTCACACACACACACTCCAGTTAAACTGTGTCCCACACTGTCACACACACACACTCCAGTTAAACTGTGTCCCCACACTGTCACACACACACACTCCAGTTAAACTGTGTCCCCACACTGTCACTGACACACACTCCAGTTAAACTGTGTCCCCACACTGTCACACACACTCCAGTTAAACTGTGTCCCCACACTGTCACACACACTCCAGTTAAACTGTGTCCCCACACTGTCACACACACACTCCAGTTAAACTGTGTCCCCACACTGTCACACACACACACCAGTTAAACTGTGTCCCCACACTGTCACACACACACACTCCAGTTAAACTGTGTCCCCACACTGTCACACACACACACTCCAGTTAAACCGTGGCCCCACACTGTCACACACACACTCCAGTTAAACTGTCCCTCACACTGTCACACAGACACTCCAGTTAAACTGTGTCCCCACACTGTCACACACACACACTCCAGTTAAACTGTGTCCCACACTGTCACACACACACTCCAGTTAAATTGTGTCCCCACATTGTCACACACACTCCAGTTAAACTGTGTCCCCACACTGTCACACACACACACTCCAGTTAAACTGTGTCCCCACACTGTCACTGTCACACAGTCCAGTTAAACTGTGTCCCCACACTGTCACACACACACACTCCAATTAAACTGTGTTCCCCACACTCTCACACACACACACTCCAGTTAAACTGTGTCCCCACACTGTCACACACACACACTCCAGTTACACTGTGTCCCACACTGTCACACACACACTCCAGTTAAACTGTGTCCCCACACTGTCACACACACACACTCCAGTTACACTGTGTCCCCACAATGTCACACACACACACTCCAGTTAAACTGTGTCCCCACACTGTCACACACACACTCCAGTTAAACTGTGTCGCCACACTGTCACACACACACACACTCCAGTTAAACTGTGTCCCCACACTGTCACACACACACTCCAGTTAAACTGTGTCCCCACACTGTCACACACACACACTCCAGTTACACTGTGTCCCCACACTGTCACACACACTCCAGTTAAACTGTGTCCCCACACTGTCACACACACTCCAGTTACACTGTGTCCCCATACTGTCACACACACACTCCAGTTAAACTGTGTCCCCCACACTGTCACACACACACACTCCAGTTAAACTGTGTCCCCACACTGTCACACACACACACTCCAGTTACACTGTGTCCCCACACTGTCACACACACACACTCCACTTAAACTGTGTCCCACACTGTCACACACACACACTCCAGTTAAACTGCGTCCCCACACTGTCACACACACACACTCCAGTTAAACTGTGTCCCCACACTGTTACACACACATACTCCAGTTAAACTGTGTCCTCACACTGTCACACACTCCAGTTAAACTGTGTCCCCACACTGTCACACACACACACACTCCAGTTAAACTGTGTCCCACACTGTCACACAGTCCAGTTTAACTGTGTCCCCACACTGTCACACACACACACTCCAGTTAAACTGTGTCCCCGCACTGTCACACACACACACTGCAGTTAAACTGTGTCCCCACACTGTCACACAGTCCAGTTAAACTGTGTCCCCCACACTGTCACACACACACACTCCAGTTAAACTGCGTCCCCACACTGTCACACACACACATTCCAGTTAAACTGTGTTCCCACACTGTCACACACACACACTCCAGTTAAACTGTGTCCCCACACTGTCACACACACTCCAGTTAAACTGTGTCCCCACACTGTCACACACACACACTCCAGTTAAACTGTGTCCCCACACTGTCACAGACACACACTCCAGTTAAACTGTGTCCCCACACTGTCACACACACACTCCAGTTAAACTTTGTCCCACAATGTCACACACACACACTCCAGTTTAACTGTGTCCCACACTGTCACTGACACACACTCCAGTTAAACTGTGTCCCCACACTGTCACACACACACACTCCAGTTAAACTGTGTCCCCACACTGTCACACACACACACTCCAGTTAAACTGTGTCCCCACACTGTCACACACACACACTCCAGTTAAACTGTGTCCCCACACTGTCACTGACACACACTCCAGTTAAACTGTGTCCCCACACTGTCACACACACACTCCAGTTAAACTGTGTCCCCACACTGTCACACACACACTCCAGTTAAACTGTGTCCCCACACTGTCACACACACACACTCCAGTTAAACTGTGTCCCCACACTGTCACACACACACTCCAGTTAAACTGTGTCCCCACACTGTCACACACACTCCAGTTAAACTGTGTCCCCACACTGTCACACACACACACTCCAGTTAAACTGTGTCCCCACACTGTCACACACACACACTCCAGTTAAACTGTGTCCCCACACTGTCACACACACACTCCAGTTAAACTGTGTCCCCACACTGTCACACACACACACTCCAGTTAAACTGTGTCCCCACACTGTCACACACACACTCCAGTTAAACTGTGTCCCCACACTGTCACACACACACACTCCAGTTAAACTGTGTCCCCACACTGTCACACACACACACTCCAGTTAAACTGTGTCCCCACACTGTCACACACACACTCCAGTTAAACTGTGTTACGTCATTACTGTGTCCACACTGTCACTGACAAGACACAACTCAGTTAAACTGTGTCCCACAGACTGTCAACAACACACACACTCAGTTAAACTGTGTCCCCACACTGTACCACACACACACTCCAGTTAAACTGTGTCCCCACACTGTCACACGACACACACGCCAGTTAAACTGTTGTCCCCACACTGTCACACACCACAGTCCATTAAACTGGTCCCCACACTGTCACACACACACTCCAGTTAAACTGTGTCCCCACACTGTCACACACACACACTCCATTAAACTGTGTCCCACACTGTCACACACACACTCCAGTTAAACTGTGTCCCACACTGTCACACACACACTCCAGTTAAACTGTGTCCCCACACTGTCACACACACACACACTCCAGTTAAACTGTGTCCCACACTGTCACACCACCTCCAGTTAAACTGTGTCCCACACTGTCACACACACACTCCAGTTAAACTGTGTCCCCACACTGTCACACACACACACTCCAGTTACACTGTGTCCCCACACTGTCACACACACACACTCCAGTTAAACTGTGTCCCCCAGACTGTCACTCACACACACTCCAGTTAAACTGTGTCCCCACACTGTCACACACACACTCCAGTTAAACTGTGTCCCCCAAACTGTCACACACACACTCCAGTTAAACTGTGTCCCCACACTGTCACACACACACACTCCAGTTAAACTGTGTCCCCCACACTGTCACACACACACTCCAGTTAAACTGTGTCCCCACACTGTCACACACACACTCCAGTTAAACTGTGTCCCCCACACTGTCACACACACACACTCCAGTTAAACTGTGTCCCCCACACTGTCACTCACACACACTCCAGTTAAACTGTGTCCCCACACTGTCACACACACACTCCAGTTAAACTGTGTCCCCACACTGTCACACACACATACTCCAGTTAAACTGTGTCCCCACACTGTCACACACACACACACCAGTTAAACTGTGTCCCCACACTGTCACACACACACACTCCAGTTAAACTGTGTCCCCACACTGTCACACACACTCCAGTTAAACTGTGTCCCCACACTGTCACACACACTCCAGTTAAACTGTGTCCCCACACTGTCACACACACACACTCCAGTTAAACTGTGTCCCCACACTGTCACACACACACACTCCAGTTAAACTGTGTCCCCACACTGTCACACACACACACTCCAGTTAAACTGTGTCCCCACACTGTCACACACACACACTACAGTTAAACTGTGTCCCCAAACTGTCACACACACACTCCAGTTAAACTGTGTCCCCACACTGTCACACACACACACTACAGTTAAACTGTGTCCCCACACTGTCACACATACACACTCCAGTTAAACTGTGTCCCCACACTGTCACACACACTACAGTTAAACTGTGTCCCCACACTGTCACACACACACACTCCAGTTAAACTGTGTCCCACACTGTCACACACACACACTCCAGTTAAACTGTGTCCCCACACTGTCACACACACACACTCCAGTTACACTGTGTCCCCACACTGTCACACACACACACTACAGTTAAACTGTATCCCCAAACTGTCACACACACACTCCAGTTAAACTGTGTCCCCACACTGTCACACACACACACTACAGTTAAACTGTGTCCCCACACTGTCACACACACACTCCAGTTAAACTGTGTCCCCACACTGTCACACACACACACTACAGTTAAACTGTGTCCCCACACTGTCACACACACACACTCCAGTTAAACTGTGTCCCCACACTGTCACACACACTCCAGTTAAACTGTGTCCCACACTGTCACACACACTCCAGTTAAACTGAGTGCCCACACTGTCACACACACACACTTCAGTTAAACTGTGTCCCCACACTGTCACACACACACACTCCAGTTAAACTGTGTCCCACACTGTCACACACACACACTCCAGTTAAACTGTGTCCCCCACACTGTCACACACACACTCCAGTTAAACTGTGTCCCCACACTGTCACACACACACTCCAGTTAAACTGTGTCCCCACACTGTCACACACACTCCAGTTAAACTGTGTCCCCACACTGTCACATACACACACTCCAGTTAAACTGTGTCCCCACACTGTCACACACACACACTCCAGTTAAACTGTGTCCCCACACTGTCACATACACACACTTCAGTTAAACTGTGTCCCCACACTGTCACACACACACACTCCAGTTAAACTGTGTCCCCACACTGTCACACACACACTCCAGTTAAACTGTGTCCCCACACTGTCACATACACACACTCCAGTTAAACTGTGTCCCCACACTGTCACACACACTCCAGTTAAACTGAGTGCCCACACTGTCACACACACACACTTCAGTTAAACTGTGTCCCCCACACTGTCACACACACACTCCAGTTAAACTGTGTCCCCACACTGTCACACACACACTCCAGTTAAACTGTGTCCCCACACTGTCACACACACTCCAGTTAAACTGTGTCCCCACACTGTCACACACACACACTCCAGTTACACTGTGTCCCCACACTGTCACACACACACTCCAGTTAAACTGTGTCCCCACACTGTCACACACAGTCCAGTTAAACTGTGTCCCCACACTGTCACACACACACTCCAGTTAAACTGTGTCCCCCACACTGTCACACACACACTCCAGTTAAACTGTGTCCCCACACTGTCACACACACACACTCCAGTTAAACTGTGTCCCCACACTGTCACACACACACTCCAGTTAAACTGTGTCCCCACACTGTCACACACACACACACTCCAGTTAAACTGTGTCCCCACACTGTCACACACACTCCAGTTAAACTGTGTCCCCACACTGTCACTGACACACACTCCAGTTAAACTGTGTCCCCACAATGTCACACACACACTCCAGTTAAACTGTGTCCCCACACTGTCACTGACACACACTCCAGTTAAACTGTGTCCCCACACTGTCACACACACACACTCCAGTTAAACTGTGTCCCCACACTGTCACTGACACACACTCCAGTTAAACTGTGTCCCCACACTGTCACTGACACACACTCCAGTTAAACTGTGTCCCCACACTGTCACACACACACACACTCCAGTTAAACTGTGTCCCCACACTGTCACACACACACACACACTCCAGTTAAACTGTGTCCCCACACTGTCACACACACACACTCCAGTTACACTGTGTCCCCACACTGTCACACACACACACTCCAGTTACACTGTGTCCCCACACTGTCACACACACACAGTCCAGTTACACTGTGTCCCCAAACTGTCACACACACACTCCAGTTAAACTGTGTCCCCCACACTGTCACACACACACACTCCAGTTAAACTGTGTCCCCACACTGTCACACACACACACTCCAGTTAAACTGTGTCCCACACTGTCACTGACACACACACACTCCAGTTAAACTGTGTCCCCACACTGTCACACACACTCCAGTTAAACTGTGTCCCCACACTGTCACACACACACTCCAGTTAAACTGTGTCCCTCACACTGTCACACACACACTCCAGTTACACTGTGTCCCCACACTGTCACACACACACACTCCAGTTAAACTGTGTCCCCCCACACTGTCACACACACACATTCCAGTTAAACTGTGTCCCCACACTGTCACACACACACACTCCAGTTAAACTGTGTCCCCACACTGTCACACACACTCCAGTTAAACTGTGTCCCCACACTGTCACTGACACACACTCCAGTTAAACTGTGTCCCACACTGTCACACACACACTCCAGTTAAACTTTGTCCCCCACAATGTCACACACACTCCAGTTAAACTGTGTCCCACACTGTCACACACACACTCCAGTTAAACTGTGTCCCCCACAATGTCACACACAGTCCAGTTAAACTGTGTCCCCACTCTGTCACACACACACACTCCAGTTAAACTGTGTCCCCACACTGTCACACACACTCCAGTTAAACTGTGTCCCCACACTGTCACACACACTCCAGTTAAACTGTGTCCCCACACTGTCATACACACACTCCAGTTAAATTGTGTCCCCCACACTGTCATACACACACTCCAGTTAAATTGTGTCCCCACACTGTCACACACACACACTCCAGTTAAACTGTGTCCCCACACTCTCACACACACACACACTACAGTTAAACTGTGTCCCCACACTATCACACACACACACTCCAGTTAAACTGTGTCCCCACACTGTCACACACACTCCAGTTAAACTGTGTCCCACACTGTCACACACACACTCCAGTTAAACTGTGTCCCCAAACTGTCACACACACACACTCCAGTTAAACTGTGTCCCCCACACTGTCACACACACACACTCCAGTTAAACTGTGTCCCCACACTGTCACACACAGTCCAGTTAATCTGTGTCTCCACACTGTCACATTGAATCAATGTTTAGCCATTGTCCGATCTGCACATTTTGCAAAGGCCGCTGCCTGAATATCTCTCTGAATTATTTGCTCACAGCAAAGCTGAAACTTACTTCGTTCCTGGATAAAATGTATCATAAAACTGAATTGTCACATTGTAGGCGTACCAAGAAACTGGGACCATTGCGCAGAGAGCTGCAGCAAAAAGACAGAATTAATACTTACAGGTATGCAGAGAGAGCAGAGAGTTCACACTCACCAACTCACACCCCCATCTAACTCACACTCACCAACTCACACCCCTGTCCAACTCACACTCACCAATCACACCCCCACCCAATTCACACTCACCAACTCACACCCCCGTCCAACTCACACTCACCAACTCAAACCCCCGTCTAACTCACACTCACCAATCACACCCCCACCCAATTCACACTCACCAACTCACAGCCCGTCCAACTCACACTTACCAATCACCCCCCCGCCCACTTCACTATCACCAACACCCACATCCAACTCACACTCACCAATCACCCCCCAACTTTACACTCACCAATTCACACCCCCGTTCAAATCACACACACCAACTCACACCCCTCTCAAACTCACACACCCCAATTCGCCCTCCGTCCACCTCACGCCCCCGTCCAACTCACACTCACCAAGTCACTCCCCTGTCAAACCCACACTCACCAACTCACACCCCCGTCCAACTCGCACTCCCCAACTCACCCCCCCCGTTCAAATCACACTCACCAACTCACACCCCTCTCCAACTCTCACACCCCAATTCTCCCTCCGTCCACCTCACACCCGTGTCTAACTCACACTCACCAATTCACTCCCCTGTCCAACTCACACTCACCAATTCACAACCCCGTCCAACTCACACTCACCAATTTACAACACTGTCCAACTCACACTCCCCAACTCACTCCCCGTCCAACTCACGCTCCGTCCAACTCACAATCCCAAACTCAGACCAACTATCCAGCTCACTCTCACCAACTCATATCCGTCAAACTCACACTCATCAACTCACCCCCATCTAACTCACACTCACCAACTCACACTCACAAATGCACCCCCATCCAACTCACACACCCCAATTCACACTCACCAATGCACCTCATTCAACTCACACTCCATGACTCACACTCAGCAACTCACTCCCACATCCAACTCACACTCCCCAACTCACACCCATCCAACTCACACTCACCAACTCACACCCAACCAACTCACACTCACCAACTCACACCTCATCCAACTCACACTCACCAAGTCACATCCCCGTCCAACTCACACTCACCAATCCCCCCACCCAATTCACACTCACCCCGCTCACACCCCTGTCCAACTCACACTCACCAATCACCCCACCACCCAATTCACACTCACCAAGTCACATCCCCGTCCAACTCACACTCACTAATCACCCCCTGCCCAATTCACTCTCACCAACCCATCTCCGTCAAACTCACACTCATCAACTCACCCCCATCTAACTCACACTCACCAACTCACACTCACAAACATACCCCCATCTAACACACACTCACCAACTCACACTCACCAACTCACCCCATCCAACTCACACACCCCAATTCACACTCACCAACGCACCCCCATTCAACTGACACTCCATGACTCTCACCCATCCAACTCACACACGCCGACTCACACTCAGCAACTCACTCCCACATCCAACTCACACTCCCCAACTCACACCATCCAACTCACACTCACTAACTCTGCCCCCATCCAACTCACACTCCTCAACTCACACTCACCAATTCACTCCCTCATCCAGCTCACACTCTGTAAATCACACTCCCCAACTCACACCCAGTCCAACTCACACTCACCAACTCACACCCCCATCCAACTCACACTCACCAATCACCCTCCGCCCAATTAATACTCACTAAGTAACATCCCGTCCAACTCACACTCACAAATCACACCCCCGTCCACCTCACACTCACCAATCACCCCCCGCCCAATTCACACTCACCAACTCACACCCCGAAAAACTCACACTCCCCAATCACCCCCGGCCCATTTCACACTCACCAACTAACACCCGAGTCCAACTCACACTCACCAACTCACACCCCCATCCAACTCACACTCCCCAACTCACTTTCACCAACTCACTTCCCATCCACCTCACACTCCCTAAATCACACTCACGAACACACTCCCCCATCCAACTCACGCTCCCCAACTCACACCTCCATCCAACTCAGACTCCCCAACTCACCCCCCATCAACCCACACTCCCCAGCTCACACTCACCAACTCACCCCCCCACAACCACACCCCTAACTCACACCCCCCCCCCCCAGCTGAGGACCACCCCAAGCTCATAACGTCCAATTATTCACAGCCCCAATTCTCACCCATCCACCTCACAACCCATAAACCCACCTCTCAGTCCATTCCCTATAGTTCATGCCCCCATCTCTCGCTCCTTCACCCCCAGTAGATGGCCCTCCCCTCTAACACAGTACAGCTGACACACCCCGTGCTCTGCTCCCTTACACAATGCAGTGGGCTCACAACCAGCCCACACACCCAGCCACCTTCCCACTCACCCACCCACCCTGCCCACTCACCCGCCCACCCTGCCCACTCACCCGCCCACCCTGCCCACACACCCACCCACCCTGCCCACTCACCCGCCCACCCTGCCCACTCACCCGCCCACCCTGCCCACACACCCACCCACCTTCCCACACACCCAGCCACCCTGCCCACACACCCAGCCACCTTCCCACTCACCCAGCCACCCTGCCCACTCACCCACCCACCCTGCCCACACACCCACCCACCTTCCCACACACCCAGCCACCCTGCCCACACACCCAGCCACCTTCCCACTCACCCGCCCACCCTGCCCACACCCAGCCACCCTGCCCACACACACAGCCACCCTGCCCACACCCAGCCACCTTCCCACTCACCCGCCCACCTTCCCACACACCCACCCACCCGGCCCACACACCCAGCCACCTTCCCACTCACCCAGCCACCTTCCCACACACCCAGCCACCTTCCCACTCACCCAGCCACCTTCCCACTCACCCGCCCACCCGGCCCACACACCCAGCCACCTTCCCACACACCCAGCCACCTTCCCACTCACCCAGCCACCTTCCCACACACCCACCCACCCGGCCCACACACCCAGCCACCTTCCCACTCACCCAGCCACCTTCCCACACACCCACCCACCCTGCCCACACACCCAGCCACCTTCCCACACACCCAGCCACCTTCCCACTCACCCAGCCACCTTCCCACTCACCCGCCCACCCGGCCCACACACCCAGCCACCTTCCCACACACCCACCCACCCTGCCCACACACCCAGCCACCTTCCCACACACCCAGCCACCTTCCCACTCACCCAGCCACCTTCCCACTCACCCGCCCACCCGGCCCACACACCCAGCCACCTTCCCACACACCCACCCACCCTGCCCACACACCCAGCCACCTTCCCACACACCCAGCCACCTTCCCACTCACCCAGCCACCTTCCCACTCACCCGCCCACCCGGCCCACACACCCAGCCACCTTCCCACTCACCCACCCACCCTTCCCACTCACCCACCCACCCTGCCCACACACCCAGCCACCCTGCCCACTCACCCACCCACCTGCCCACACCCCCACCCACCCTGCCCACTCACCCACCCACCCTTCCCACTCACCCACCCACCCTTCCCACTCACCCACCCACCCTGCCCACACACCCAGCCACCTTCCCACTCACCCACCCACCCTGCCCACACACCCAGCCACCTTCCCACACACCCAGCCACCTTCCCACTCACCCAGCCACCTTCCCACTCACCCGCCCACCCGGCCCACACACCCAGCCACCTTCCCACTCACCCGCCCACCCTGCCCACACACCCAGCCACCTTCCCACTCGCCCCCACCCACCCTGCCCACTCACCCACCCACCCTGCCCACTCACCCGCCCACCCTGCCCACACACCCGGCCACCTGCCCACTCACCCACCCACCCTGCCCACTCACCCACCCACCCTGCCCACTCACCCACCCACCCTGCCCACTCACCCACCCACCCTGCCCACACACCCACCCACCCTGCCCACTCACCCACCCACCCTGCCAACTCACCCGCCACAATGAAGAGAGCTCCGCCAGCCGTCGCAATCTTGGCTTTGACGATGGGGTCGGTGTTACCCAATAAGGTGCACCTCAGGCCAAACAGGGTGACGCAGCCAGCAATAAACCCCATCAGGATGGATATGATCATTAGGGCCTGGGAGGCACGCACATAATCTGGAAACATAAAAATCAGGCTGAGAATCCAGAGCTCAATTCAGGCCAGGGTCATCGAGAACACAAACAGCGGCCAATGCCCATCGCTGCCCACACTGACCTACACCAATCAGATCAACACGGATACCCAGCGTCCAATCAGATCAAAAGTGAAACCCAGTGCCCAATCAGATTGACACACGGATACCCAGCGCCCAATCTGATTGACACACAGATACCCAGCGTCCAATCAGATTGACACACGGATACCCAGCGCCCAATCAGATTGACACACAGATACCCAGCGCCCAATCTGATTGACACACAGATACCCAGCGTCCAATCAGATTGACACACAGATACCCAGCGCCCAATCAGATTGACACACAGATACCCAGGACCAATCAGATTGACACATAGATACCCAGCGCCCAATCAGATTGACACACAGATACCAAGCGCCCAATCAGATTGACACACAGATACCCAGCGTCCAATCAGATTGACACAGATACCCAGCGCCCAATCAGATTGACACACAGATACCCAGCGCCCAATCAGATTGACACACAGATACCCAGCGCCCAATCAGATTGACACACAGATACCAAGCGCCCAATCAGATTGACACACAGATACCAAGCGCCCAATCAGATTGACACACAGATACCCAGCGGCCAATCAGATTAACACACAGATACCAAGCGCCCAATCAGATTGACACACAGATACCCAGCGGCCAATCAGATTGACACACACATACCCAGCGGCCAATCAGATTGACACACAGTTACCCAGCGGCCAATCAGATGAACACACAGATACCCAGCGCCCAATCAGATTAACACACAGATACCAGCTTTGAGAAAACACCGGAAAAGTCTTTGAGGATTGAGCTGCTCTTTCTGGAGGTGGCTGAGGGTGGCAGCATTGGCAAGGAGGTTGAAAGTTCCCATGCGGAACAACAACAGAATCCCTGCGCTGCAAAAGGAGGCCGTCCAGCCCATCGAGGTCTGCACCGACCCTCGGATAGAGCCCAATTACCCAGGCCCCCAAAAGGTTGAGTAAGGTGAAAGGGCCAACATAAAAGAGAGAGAGAAAGAGAGAGAGACAGAAAGAGAAAGAGGAATGGAGCTTTAAGGAGTTTTCGGCCAGTGAAGATATCTCGGAGGGTTGTTGGGGGGGGAGGGGGGGGGGCAGAGGAGGTAGCAGTGATACAGACGGCCAGAATGATGGGGAGTTGAGAGGGGGGAGCTTAGAGGATTTGTAAACCAGACTGTGGGAAATCTGAAATCAAGGCATTGCTGGACTGGGAGCTACCGTGATTGAGCTAGCAGAGGGCCGAGGGGCGAATGGAATGTGCTGTGAGGAAGGTCACAGGTAGCAGCGTTGTGGATGGTCATAAGGTTAGGTAGGATAGAATTTGGGATGGCACTGTAAATAGCCACAGGCACAGAGACACGAACGAGATCCTCAAGCAGTAGAACAAAGATGTTTTGGTGGTAAAAATGGGGGCTGGTTTAGCACAGGGCTAAATCGCTGGCTTTGAAAGCAGACTGAGGCAGGCCAGCAGCACGGTTCAATTCCCGTACCAGCCTCCCTGAACAGGCGCCGGAATGTGGCGACTGGGGGCTTTTCACAGTAACTTCATTTGAAGCCGACTCGTGACAATAAGCGATTTTCATTAATGACGGTGTGGGTCAAGGCTCATCACAGGATCAAATACTAGACTGGCCACGTTGTGTTAGGGTCAGACAGGTGCCAGGGAGAGGGATTAATGGCAACTTGACAAGGATGTGGGCATTATTGGCGAGGACAGCATTATACAAATTTTTCCAATTAAGGGGCAATTTAGCATGGCCAATCCACCTACCCCGCAGAACTTTTTGGGTTGTTAGGGGGGTGGGGGAGGTGGAGAGAATGTGCAAACTCCACGCGGACAGTGACCCGGGGCCGGGATCAAACCGGGGTCCTTGGCGGCGTGAGGCAGCGGTGCTAACCACTGCACCCACCGTGCCGCCCTTAATCACCCGTCCCGAATTGCCCCTCGAGGAGGTGGTGGGTGAGCCGCCTTCGTCAACCGCCTGCAGTCCGTGTGGTGTAGGTACGCCCGCCGTGCTGTGAGGGAGGGCTTGCCAAGCCGAGATGGTGAGTGACTCGGAGGGGAACCTCCAGGTGGTGGGGTTCCCCAGGTATCTGCTGCCCCAGTCCTTCTAGATGGTAGAGGTCATGGGTTTGGAAGGTGCTGCCTGAGGAGCCTTGGTGAGTTGCTGCGGTGTATCTTGTGGACAGTACACACGGCTGTGCGCTGGTGGTGGAGCGGGTGGTGGTGGAGACCAGGTTGATGGGAAGAGCATTAAAGGATCCAGGGATATAACCGGACACTGATATGTGGAGGTACAAGTTGAATGATTCTCACATTCGCCTTAACTTCAGATGTTTCCTTCCTAACCTGCGGGCACTCGTTCGTTCACAACGCCAAGCCAGGAATTCTCAAAGCCCGAGGCTGGCGGTGGACAATCTGTGGCCCGGGGGTGGGTCACATGCGACCCCCACCTGAGTGCTGAGTGGGGCCCATGAGGAATTTAGTTGTCCGTTGCCCACACGCGGGGTCACCACATTCAGTTGATTTCTGTCCGGGTCGTTTTTTTTTCCTGCCGGTCTGACTGAAATGATTCGCACGTGAAGCGAGGGTGCGTGAAGTGAGGCGCGTGCTGATGGCTCACATCACTGACTGTGAGCTCCCTCCGTGTCCAGAGTATAAATATTGATCCTGCTTTGACCATTTGAAGTTGACGATGGTTCGAGTCACAGATGAATGATTCAGCATTTTCTATAACTCGCCGTGAAATATTCGCCGTGCGTTAAATATAGTTAATCTTATTCATGGGGTCGGGGTTAGTGAACGAGGCTGATTCGCTCTTGCGGCTCCCTGAGATGAAGGAGGTTCACTCTCTTGGCCCACTCGCTCACTGAGGTTGCCCATCACTGCTCTCTCCTGTGATCCTGGGAATGCTAAAGCTTGCTCACAATCAGCTGAGCAGAACCTGCACTGATATCCCTCATTATCCACACTATCATTAGATGATTGCATTTCAGCGTGTCCCGAGATGCTACCCAGCAATACTGTGGCACTTTATTGCATGATATGATGGTATTTTATTGCGAGGGATGATAATTTGATGGTCTTATCAGAGGCTGATCATTCTACTGTCTGGCAATTCCGACGTAGCGCAGGAATTCAATCTGATATGGAATAAAGTCTGAGATAACCGCTGGACATTGCTATCAGCAACACGGAGTAGCTATTAAACCAACATTCACGTCACACCTTCACAGAGTAAGAAGTCAATGGACACTTGACGAGCGCGTTATCAAACATAATTGGATAACATCGGGAGACACTGGGCGGGATTCTCCATCGGTAACACCGAAATCGGGAAAGGGGACGGTCAATTGCACAAAGACGAGATTTGAATACAACTGAGGCTTTATTACACTAAGATGTGTGGCCTCCCACAGCAGCTGGCGAAATGGCTGCTGTACGGGGAGCACACATATTTATACTCCGCCTACTGGGCGGAGCCAACAGGCAGGGACTACCCCCGTACCTGTAGTACAGGGCCTTACCATGCATACCCTAATATATACAGCACTGGTTACTACCACATTCACCCCCTGTTAAAATTGAGTCCGGCCGGGGTGGTGGAGAACTATATACAGCACAAGTTTAATATACAGAGAAAAAAATTGAGCCCAGAACAAATTACAGGTTTAGCCGGTCCGGAGCCTTGAACTGACGTTGGGAGCGATGCAGTGGTGGCGGCGATTCTGGTGTCGGTCGTGTCCTTGGTGACTCCGGGAGCGTGCCGAGATCCTCTTCATCCTCAGGCGTGGGCAGGGGGAGGACGGATGGTCATGGGGGGGGCATGCTGCTGGGTGCACCAGGGGAGGGGAGGGTGGCGCCGGGCCGGAGGGGTGTGTGTGTGTGTGGAACCTGCTGGTGCCAGGTCCCTGAGAGAGACTGTATCTTGCGGACGTCGGGGTACGCCATGTAGGCATACTGGGGGTTGGCGTGGAGTAACTGCACCCTTCTATCCAACGGGTCCGCGTTGTGGAGTCGTACGTGCTTACAGGAGAGTACGGGTCCTGGAGCTGCCAGCCAAGTCGGGAGCGACACCCCGGAGGTGGACTTCCTGGGGAAGGCAGAGACGTTCATGGGGTGTGTTGTTAGTCGCAGTGCATAGGAGCGACCGAATGGAGTGCAGTGCGTCAGGGGGGACCCCCTGCCAGCGGGAGGCCGGGAGGTTCCTGGACCGTAGGGCCAGCTGGACAGCCCTACAGACCGTCCCGTTCTCCCTCTCCACCTGCCCGTTTCCCCGGGTGTTATAGCTGGTCGTCCTTCTCGAGGCAATACCCCTGTGGAGCAGGAACTGACGCAGCTCATCGCTCATGAATGAATCCCCTGTCATTGTGGATGTAGGCGGGGAAACCGAACAGAGCGAAGATGGTGTTGAGGGCTTTGATGACGGTGGCCGACGTCATGTCCGGGCACGGGATGGCGAAGGGGAATCTGGAGTACTCATCGACCACACTGAGGAAATACGTGTTCCGGTCGGTGGAGGGGAGGGGCCCTTTGAAGTCCACGCTGAGGCGTTCAAAGGGGCGGGAGGCCTTCACCAGGTGCACGCGGTCCGGCTGGTAGAAATGCGGTTTGCACTCCGCACAGACCTGGCAGTCTCTGGTGATTGTCCTGACTTCCTCGACGAAGTAGGGCAGATTGCGGGCCTTGATGAAGTGGTACAAACGTGTGACCCCCTGGGTGACAAAGGTTGTCGTCCAGAGTCCGGAGACGGTCCACCTGTGCGCTGACACATGTACCTCGGGGCGTCTGGGGGCTCGTTGAGCTTACCGGGGCGATACAAAATCTCGTAATTGTAGGTGGAGAGCTCGATCCTCCACCTCAAGATTTTATCATTTTTGATCTTGCCCCACTGTGTGTTGTTAAACATGAAGGCAACCGACCGTTGGTCAGTGAGGAGAGAGAATCTCCTGCCGGCCAGGTAATGCCTCCAGTGCCGCACAGCTTCAACGATGATCTGGGCCTCTTTTCCAACGGACGGGTGCCAAATTTCGGAGGCATGAAGGGTTCGTGAAAAGAATGCCACAGGCCTGCCTGCCTGGTTGAGGTTGGCGGCTAGAGCGACGTCTGATGCGTCGCTCTCCACTTCAAAGGGTAACGTCTCGTCGACTGCGTGCATCGTGGCCGTGGCGATGTCGACCCTAATACGGTTGAAGGCCTGTTGAGCCTCGGCCGTCAGGGGAAAAGGGTGGACTGGATGAGTGGGCGGACCTTGTCCGCATAATTTGGAACCCACTGGGCGTAGTAAGAAAAGAACCCCGGGCAGCGTTTGAGGGCCTTGGGGCAGTGGGGACGGGGGAGCTCCATGAGGGGGCGCATGCGGTCGGGGTCGGCCCCCAGAACTCCGTTCTGGACCACATAGCAGTGGATGGCTAAGCAGTTTGTGCTGAATACGCACTTCTCCTTGTTATACGTGAGGTTGAGGAGAGAGGCGGTGTGGAGAACATAGAACATAGAACAGTACAGCACAGAACAGGCCCTTCGGCCCTCGATGTTGTGCCGAGCCATGATTACCCTACTCAAACCCACGTATCCACCCTATACCCCCAACAACCCCCCCCTTAACCTTACTTTTTAGGACCCTACGGGCAATTTAGCATGGCCAATCCACCTAACCCGCACATCTTTGGACTGTGGGAGGAAACCGGAGCACCCGGAGGAAACCCACGCACACACGGGGAGGACGTGCAGACTCCGCACAGACAGTGACCCAGCCGGGAATCGAACCTGGGACCCTGGAGCTGTGAAGCATTTATGCTAACCACCATGCTACCGTGCTGCCCTAAATTTGACAAGGTTGGCATCGTGGCCCTGCTGAACATGGCCGCAGACAATGACATTGTCCAGGTACGGGAAGGTGGCCCGCAGATCGTACCTGTCGACCATCCGGTCCATCTCCCTTTAGAAGACCGAGACCCTGTGGATGACGCCGAAGGGAACCTTGAAAAAGTTGTAGAGGCAACCGTCCGCCTCGAATGCAGTGTATGGACGGTCCGCCTTACGTATTGTTGGTAGGCGGATTTGAGGTCTACTGTTGAGAAGACTCGGTACTGTGCAATCTGATTGACCATATCAGATATGCATGGGAAGGGGTATGTGTTGAGCTGCGTGTACCTATTGATGGTGTGACTGTTGTCCACGACCATTCTGTTTTTCTCCCCGGTTTTCACCACTACCACTTGGGCTCTCCAGGGGCTGTTGCTGGCCTCGATGATGCCTTCCCGAAGCAGCCACCGGACCTCGGACCTGATGAAGGTCCTGTCCTGGGCGCTGTATCGTCTGCTCCTGGTGGCGACGGGTTTGCAATCCGGGGTTCGGTTTGTGAATAGGGAAGGTGGGTCGACCTTTAGGATCACGAGGCCGCACACAGTGAGGGGTGGTAGGGGCTCGCCGAATTTCAAGGTTAGGCACTGGAGGTTACACTGGAAGTCCAGGCCGAGTAGCCGGGCAGCGCAGAGGTTGGTGAGGACATAGAGGCGGAAGCTCCTGAATTCTACGCCCTGGATAGTGAGCGTGGCTATGCGGTATCCCCGGATCACCACGGAGTGGAACCCGGAGGTCAGAGAGATTCTCTGATTGGCGGGGTGTACCGCGAGGGAGCCACGCCTTACCGTATCGGGATGAATGAAGCTCTCGGTACTCCCGGAGTCCAGCAGACAGGACATCTCGTGCCCATCGATCTTCACGCTTGTTGCTAGATTGTGCGGGGGAGACTATTCGATCGTGACTGAGGCGAGCCGCGGCTGGTTGTAGCTGGTGTCAGACAATGGGGTGCCTGGGAGGCAACAGGTCCTGGAACGATGGTGGCGCCCACGTGCTGTGGGGGAGACAAGATGGCGGCGCCCACAGGCCGCACGTGGCGGGGGTTGAACAAGATGTTCAATGTGACGCACGTGGCCTGGGGAGGGGAAGGTGGTGGCGCCCACTGGCCATGCGTGGTCCGTGGGGGGTAAGATGTCTGCACCCACTGTCCGTACGCGGGCGGGGGGTCGGAGCGATAGCGGCGACTGAGCGAGCCTGGCACACCACAGCCTCTTTTTGCCGCAGGCCTTGCCGCTGGCGCTCCGGGCCAGGCAGCGTTGGTCGGGGGTGTTTTGGCTGCAGAAGTAACATCTGGGGCCCCCGGGGTTGACTGGTTGGCGCGTGGCACAGGCGTAGGGTTGGCTGAGTGGGGCCCCTGATGGGGTGGTTGTCTGCGGGGTCCACGATGCGTAGGAAGGGCGGGCCACGCGGCCGGGGGTGTGGGCCTGGATATTGCGCGAGGCGGCCGTCATTGCTAGCACCAGCTTTTTGGTTGCCGCGAGGTCGAGCGTGGCCTCCTCTAAAAGTCGCTGGTGGAAGTGATCTGACCCAATCCCTGTAACGAAAGCGTCCCGCATGAGTAAATGCGAGTGTTCCGTTGCCGTGACAGCCTGACAGTCACAGTCTCTGACCAGGGGAATTAGGGCACGCCAGAAATCTTCCATTGACTCACCAGAGAGTTGACTACGAGTTGAGAGGACGTGCTGGCGTAAAGCGTGTTAGTCCGCTGGGTGTAATTCTCTTTCAGTAGCGCCATGGCTTCATCGTAGGTCGGCGCGTCCTGGATAAGCGGAAAACGCTGGAGCTCAGCCGCGAGTAGAGGATCTGGATCTTCCGAGCTTCCGGAATTGGGTCTGGTGCAGACCTGATGTAAGCTTCAAAACAAGCTAGCCAGTGTTCAAAGTCCTTTTTGGCATTGCTTGATTGCGGATCGAGCTTTGCGGATTGGTGCTCCGGTTTGATGCGGAGGTCCATCTTCTGAAAACTTTAGTGTAATAAATTGATGCACGATCAATTACACAAAGACGAGAGTTGAATACAACTGAGGCTTTATTACACTAAGATGTGTGGCCTCCCACAGCAGCTGGCGAAATGGCTGCTGTACGGGGAGCACACATATTTATACTCCGCCTACTGGGCGGTAGCGGGGGGTGGCCAGGAGGTGGGCTGTGGGGTCGGGGTGGCCGGGCACGGAACACCATTGCAGCAACCGGCGAGGCACCCATGCAGCTGCACACGCCGCTGACAGCCCACTGTGAACTTAGGGCCACGGGTCATATGGGTGTCCCCTCAGGCCACCCCCCAGGTGCCCTCTGACCCCAGCCGCCGACCCATCAATGGGCCCGCTCCAGCCTCGTGACCCGTGTATCATTTCAGTTGTAACATGGGAAGTTCGAGGTTTAAATAACCATATTGAAGAACTGTACAACGTATTCAAGCGTGAAATGTAGTTGTGACGCTACTCAAGTGCCAGGCAATGACCATCTCCTACAAGAAAGGATCCAACCATCGCCCCTTGACAATCAATGGCATTACCATCGCTGAATCCCCCACTATCCACATCCTGGGGGTTTCTATTGATCAGAAACTGAACTGGACCCAGCCACATTAATACTGTGGCTACCAGGGCAGGTCAGAGGCTGGGAATCCTACGGAGAGTAACTCACCTCCACCCCCCCCCCCCCCCCCCCCCCAAAGCCTGTCCACCATCTACAAGGCACAAGTCTTGTGATAAAATACTCTCCACTTGCCTGGATGAGCGCAGCCCCAACAACACTCAAGAAGCTCAACGCCATCCAGGTCAAAGCAGCCCCGCTTGATTGGCTCCCCCTTCCACAAACATTCACTCCCTCCACCACCGACGCACAGTGGCAGCCGTGTGTACCGTCTACAAGATGCACTGCAGCAACTCACCAAGGCTCCTTAGGCAGCACCTTCCAAACCCACGGCCTCTACCATCTAGAAGGACGAGGGCAGCAGATACCTGGGAACCCCCCCACCTGGAGGTTCCCCTCCCAGTCACTCACCGTCCCGACTGGGAAATATATCGGCCGTTCCTTCACTGTCACTGGGTCAAAATCCTGGAACTCCATCCCTAACAGCACAGTGGGTGTACCTACACCTCAGGGACTGCCGCGGCTCACCCACCACCTTCTGAAGGGCAACAAGGGATGGGCAATAAATGCTGGGCCTGGCCAGCGCCGCTGACATCCGGTAAATGAATGTTGTAAAAACTGGGACGAAGCAGACGGTTTTGGACAGTAAATGTGACTCCCTAGTTCAGGTCTGCGAAGGTGCAGCTTCACAGCTCTCTCTTACTTACCTGGGGCAGGAAGGCCTGAGATACCTGATGTCAGCTCAGAGCCGCCGTGTTTACACCAGGATTGTTGTTGTCCTGTTTCAGCGGCTTCAGGGTTACCGCTGACGAAAACAGTCAATAAACACCGAAATATAAAACCCACTCGAGCTTGGCGTTGGATTTGTTATTCCAGTGCTGCTTGGAAAGTTTCGCCAGCTAATCTCGTCGCTATCTCAGCCCAGCTTCAAAGTTCACACATTAAGCCCCGTTGTAGCTCCCACGAGACCGATAAGGGACAGACTGTGATCTGAGCATTGATCCATCCCATGACAGGTCATCGAGAACGTTCTGTTTGCTTCATTCACCCCCCCCCCCCCCCCCCCCCCTCCCCCCCGCAATGTCCGTCCGTCCGTCCGTCCGAGCCAGCATTCATTGCTCAATCCCGATTGCCCTTCGGAGGTTGCTGAGTCAGCTGCCTTCCCGAACCGGCAGCAGCTTGGGGGTGTAGGTCCACCCTCTGTGCTGTTAGAGACGGAGGGTCCAGTTACTGACCCCAGTGATACCCCAGACTGTCCAGTTACTGACCCAGTGATACCCCACACTGTCCAGTTACTGACCCCAGTGATACCCCACACTGTCCAGTTACTGACCCCCAGTAATACCCCACACTGTCCAGTTACTGACCCCAGTTATACCCCACACTGCCGAGTTACTGACCCCAGTGATACCCCACACTGTCCAATTACTGACCCCAGTGATACCCCACACTGTCCAGTTACTGACCCCAGTGATACCCCACACTGCCCAATTACTGACCCCAGTTATACCCCACACTGTCCAGTTACTGACCCCAGTTATACCCCACACTGGCCAGTTACTGACCCCAGTGATACCTCACACTGTCCAGTTACTGACCCCAGTTATACCCCACACTGTCCAGTTACTGACCCCAGTGATACCCCACACTGCCCAATTACTGACCCCAGTTATACCCCACACTGTCCAGTTACTGACCCCAGTTATACCCCACACTGGCCAGTTACTGACCCCAGTGATACCTCACACTGTCCAGTTACTGACCCCAGTTATACCCCACACTGGCCAGTTACTGACCCCAGTGATACCTCACACTGTCCAGTTACTGACCCCAGTTATACCCCTCTGTCCAGTTACTGACCCCAGTTATACCCCACACTGTCCAGTTACTGACCCCAGTGATACCCCACACTGTCCAGTTACTGACCCCAGTGATACCCCACACTGTCCAGTTACTGACCCCAGTTATACCCCACACTGTCCAGTTACTGACCCCAGTGATACCCCACACTGCCCAGTTACTGACCCCAGTTATACCCCACGCTGTCCAGTTACTGACCCCAGTGATACCCCACACTGCCCAGTTACTGACCCCAGTTATACCCCACACTGTCACTGAGCCCCCATCACTGACCCCACACACTGACCCCAGTCACTGACCACCGTCACTGACCCCAGTCACTGACCCCAGTCACTGATCCCAGTCACTGACCCCCGTCACTGACCCCAGTCACTGATCCCAGTCACTGACCCCCGTCACTGACCCCAGTCACTGACCCAAGTCACTGACCCCAGACACTGACCCCAGTCACTGACCCCAGTCACTGACCCCAGTCACTGACCCCAGACACTGACCCCAGTCACTGACCCCAGACGCTGACCCCAGACGCTGACCCCAGTCGCTGACCCCAGTCACTGACCCCAGACACTGACCCCTGTTACTGACCCCAGTCACTGACCCCAGTCACTGACCCCAGTCACTGACCCCAGACACTGACCCCAGTCGCTGACCCCAGTCACTGACCCCAGACGCTGACCCCAGTCGCTAACCCCAGTCACTGACCCCAGTCGCTGACCCCAGTCACTGACCCCAGTCACTGACCCCAGTCACTGACCCCAGTCACTGACCCCAGACACTGACCCCAGTCACTGATCCCCGTCACTGACCCAGACACTGACCCAGACACTGACCCCAGACACTGACCCCAGTCACTGGCCCCTGTCACTGACCCCAGTCACTGACCCCAGTCACTGACCCCAGTCACTGACCCCAGACACTGACCCCAGTCACTGATCCCCGTCACTGACCCCAGACACTGACCCCAGTCACTGACCCCAGACACTGACCCCAGTCACTGGCCCCTGTCACTGACCCCAGTCACTGACCCCAGACACTGACCCCAGATGCTGACCCCAGTCGCTGACCCCAGACACTGACCCCAGTCGCTGACCCCAGTCACTGACCCCAGACACTGACCCCTGTCACTGACCCCAGTCACTGACCCCAGTCACTGACCCCAGACACTGACCCCAGTCACTGACCCCAGTCGCTGACCCCAGTCACTGACCCCAGTCACTGACCCCAGACACTGACCCCTGTCACTGACCCCAGTCACTGACCCCTGTCACTGACTCCAGTCGCTGACCCCAGTCACTGACCCCAGACACTGACCCCAGTCACTGACCCCAGTCACTGACCCCAGACACTGACCCCTGTCACTGACCCCAGTCACTGACCCCTGTCACTAACTCCAGTCGCTGACCCCAGACACTGATCCCAGTCACTGACCCCAGTCACTGACCCCAGACACTGATCCCAGTCGCTGACGCCCGTCACTGACCCCAGACACTGACCCCAGTCACTGACCCCAGTCGCTGACCCCAGTCACTGACCCCAGTCACTGACCCCAGACACTGACCCCAGTCACTGACCCCAGTCGCTGACCCCAGTCACTGACCCCAGTCGCTGGCCCCAGTCACTGACCCCAGTCACTGACACCAGTCACTGACCCCAGACACTGACCCCAGTCACTGATCCCAGTCGCTGACCCCAGTCACTGACCCCAGTCACTGGCCCCTGTCACTGACCCCAGATGCTGACCCCAGTCACTGATCCCAGTCGCTGACCCAAATCACTGACCCCAGACACTGACCCAGTCACTGTCCCCCCATCACTAACCTCAATCACTGACCCCCATCACTGACCCCAGGCACTGACCCCAGTCACTGACCCCAGACACTGACCCGTCACTGACCCCATCATGACCCCAGACACTGACCCCAGTCACTGACCCCCGCCACTGACCTCCGTCACTGACCCCAGTTTCTGACTCTTTCACTGACTCCAGTCACTGACCCTCGTCACTGACCCAGATATACCTCACACTTTCCATTCACTCGCCCCAGACTGGTTACAACACCAACCACACCAGGACCAGACATTTCCAAACCTCAACACAACAGGATTGTCATAATAATGGAAAAGGGAAAAACACCAAACTACGTCCGGAAAAATTGAAATTGAAATAATAACTGTGACTTTTCTGAAACAGACAATTAAACCAAAATCTGTTGAAGGTGTGAGGTCAGTATCTGGCTGAATTACTGGAGGGTGAAACCCTGTGAGACAATGGAATCCCACCCTGTTTCCAGACAAAGCAAATCTCAAGCTTCCAGAAACTAATTGCCATCTCCATTGGAGACAATGGGAGCTGATTGGGAGATGAGCATCATCTCATCAAGAAATATTCTCCGAGTGATGTCGCAGATGCATTTGTGACTTCTGCCTCACAGGAGTATAAAGTAACGGGCATATAAGACAACCACGCGTGCAAGTCTGTGCGTGAATGTGTGTGCATGTGCGTGTATCAGTGCTGAGCTGTCAGATTGAAGAAGAAGCTTTTTTGCAACTCGCTCTCTCTCTCTCTGACTGTGGAAGTAAGCCAAATAAGAGAAGGTCTCAGCTGAAAAGGAAGTTTCTCCACTGAACTGCAAGACGGCAGAATCTCGAAGCTGACTATTCACTTGCCGAAGTCAGCACGACTAGAATTTCAAAAGGGACCAGACGCCTACTTGAACTGAGCTCTACTGGAATCGCAAATCGCAACGGCCACAACGCTGAACCATCGACTCCTCAAACGCCAACAAGTCTGTTTGTAAGCCTTTATATTTGCTTTGGATTCAATACTCACATCTAATCTGTACGAATGCATGTACAGTTGCTTTATTATTTTCTCGTCTTCAATAGTTCAGAAACTCGCTCGATCTTTAACTGAGGAAAAACCTGGTTGAGAGAGCTCCTTTTCAAATGTAAGTATTGGGACTGGCCAACGGGTTCTGCGAGGGGAGATTTCCTTTTAGATCAAACCCTGCGGTGACGAGCTGATGAGATTGTTACGCCACTCCGCACCCGGGGGGGGGGGGGGGGGGCGTAACAATTTGGGGGTACACCAGCCGGACCGTAACAAAGTGAGGGACTCGCTAAAGTGAACAGATTTGGGGCAGCTCAAATTGACAAGAACTCAGGCATAAATGCAAAAGGGGCTGGTGTAGCACATGGGCTAAACAGGGGCCGATACAGGTTAATGGAATGGGCTGAGAGGGGATGGTACAGGTTAATGGAATGGGCAGAGAGGGGGCAGATACAGTTTAATGGAATGGGCAGAGAGGGGGCAGATATAGTTTAATGGAATGGGCAGAGAGGGGTAGATACAGGTTAGTGGAATGGGCTGAGAGAGGCAGATACAGGTTAATGGAATGGGCAGAGAGGGGCTGATACAGGTTAATGGAATGGGCAGAGATGGGGCAGATACAGGTTAATGGAATGGGCAGAGAGAGGCAGATACAGGTTAATGGAATGGGCAGAGAGGGGGCAGATACAGGTTAATGGAATGGGCAGAGAGGAGGCAGATACAGGTTAATGGAATGGGCAGAGGGGGGCAGATACAGGTTAATGGAGTGGACAGAGAGGGACCGGTACAGGTTAATGGAATGGGCGGAGGGGGGGCAGATACAGGTTAATGGAATAGGCAGAGAGGAGGCACATACAGGTTAATGGACTGGGGTGAGAGGAGGCAGATACAGGTTAATGGAATGGGCAGAGAGGAGGCAGATACAGGTTAATGGAATGGGCAGAGGGGGGCAGATACAGGTTAATGGAATGGACAGAGAGGGACCGGTACAGGTTAATGGAATGGGCAGAGGGGGGGCAGATACAGGTTAATGGAATAGGCAGAGAGGGACCGGTACAGGTTAATGGAATGGGCAGAGGGGGGGCAGATACAGGTTAATGGAATAGACAGAGAGGGACCGGTACAGGTTAATGGACTGGGGTGAGAGGAGGCAGATACAGGTTAATGGAATGGGCAGAGAGGGGCTGGTACAGGTTAATGGAATGGGCAAAGAGGGGGCAGATACAGGTTAATGGAATGGGCAGAGAGGGGCCGGTACAGGTTAATGGAATGGGCAGAGAAGGGCAGATACAGGTTAATGGAATGGGCTGAGAGGGCAGACACAAGTTAATGGAATGGGCAGAGAGGGGCGGATACAGATTAATGGAATGGGCAGAGGGGGGCAGATGCAGTTTACTCGAATGAGCAGAGAGGGGTAGATAAGGTTAATGGATTATGCAGAGAGGGGGCAGTTACAGGTCAATGGAATGGGCAGGAAGGGGGCAGATACAGGTTAATGGAATGGGCAGAGAGGGGCAGATACAGGTTAATGGAATGGGTAGAGATAGGGCAGTTACAGGGCAATGGAATAGGCTGAGAGGGGGCAGATACAGGTTAATGGAATGGGCAGAGAGGGGCAGATACAATTAATGGAATGGGCAGAGAGGGGCAGATACAGTTTAATGGAATACGCAGAGAGGGAGAAGATACAGGTTAATGGAATGGGCAGAGAGGGGCCGGTACTGGTTAATGGAATGGGCAGAGAGGGGCAGATACAGGTTAATGGAATGGGCAGAGAGGGGCCGGTACAGGATAATGGAATGGGCAGAGAGGGAGAAGATACAGGTTAATGGAATGGGCTGAGAGGGGGCAGATACAGGTCAATGGAATGGGCAGAGAGGGGGAAGAAACAGTTTAATAGATTGGGCAGAGAGGGGCAGATACAGGTTAATGGAATGGGTAGAGAGGGGCAGATACAGGTTAATGGAATGGGCAGAGAGGGGGCAGATACAGATCAATGGAATGGGCAGAGAGGGGGCAGATACAGGTTACTGGAATGGGCAGAGAGGGGGCAGATACAGGTTAATGGAATGGGCAGAGAGGGGGCAGATAGAGGCTAATGGAATGGGCAGAGAGGGGGCAGATACAGGTTATTGGAATGGCAGAGAGGGGGCAGATACAGGTTAATGGAATGGGCTGAGAGGGGGCAGATACAGGCTAATGGAATGGGCTGAGAGGGGGCAGATACAGTTTAATGGAATGGGCTGAGAGGGGCCGATACAGGTTAATACAATGGGCAAAGAGGGGGTAGATATAGGCTAATGGAATGGGCAGAGATGGGGCAGATACAGG